>NC_135665.1:32303835-32981728 GCF_964188315.1 Podarcis muralis
GCCCTACATTTGGTTTGTTAGCAGAAACAATATTAGCAGAGCAATGACTCATAACTGTACAATCCTAGGCATGCCTCCTCAGAAGCAAGTCCTGTTCTGTTGGGGCTTATTCTCAGGTAAGTGGGTATGGGATTGCTGCCTAAGTGGAACAGGATGGAGTTACCAATGTCGGAATTGGCCTGAAAGAGGTACCCCACTGCCTCTTAAATACTGGGATGAAGAAAAAAATTGCACCAGTAGTTAATCTCAGAATATTACAAGCTGAGCTCTTGAGCTTGAACAATGGAATATACAAAAGGAAAAGAGAGCTGACTGTCTCCACAGCTTCAAAGCTGTTCCACACAGACTCCCGGGAGGGCTTCTTAATATATATCTAGATCTGTGTATCTAGCCCCATTCTGAGGGTTAAAGGCCCCCTTCAGAGGAACAGACTTTGCTAAGAAGCAGCAAATAGCTCCTTTGCTACAGCTCGGCAGCCCTTCTTATCCAGGAGGGAGAGACATTTCCCCCTGTTCTCAGCAAACTTTGAAATGTAAACTCATTGGATTGATGGCTCCTTCTGGTCCTGGCAGTCTTTTTGATAGCTAGTGCTCTTTTTGGTAATACTTGTTAAAATGACTCTCCAGCAAAGTTTCCCTTTCCCCCCTCCCTCCGCTTTCCCTTGGAAAGAAGAGAGTGGAGCCAGAGTGGCAGGCAAGCGCCTACTCTTGCTACCCTTGAAAGCCGCATTTCCCGTCCAATTTATCCGCTCTTGGGTGAGGGTGCTTGTCCAAACACAGTGGCCTTAGCTAGCTGCAAGCCTTCCCATACATGATTAGGTAGGATCCCACTTCAAATAAGGCTAGAATGAACCACACTACCAAATTTGACTTGGTTTGGCTTTCTCTGTAGCATACTTCCAGAATTAATCACCGAGACTGTCGCTGTTAGGAGGACTGCTATGCTTCTCTTTATCAGTTCCCTGCTTTCAAAAAGTTCCCTGAGACCCAAGGGCACTGGAACAACAGACCTGCCCTGGACTCGGTTGTTTTGTTTCCCAAAGAGAGCAGATATTTTTCATTTGCTGCTTTGTCCCTGGAGGAATGTTCTGAATATTCCCACCAAAGCTTTTGTGTCAAACAATTCAAAGTGTTTGGACAACCACCTTCCTGCTTCTTTTCTCCTGCAGCCCAACAAGGCATCAGCCTAACAAGGCTTCTAGCAATGCACTGGTAGCCATTTCCTTTTGTTTACTGTGAATGCTGAAGCGCGAGATATAGGCCATTGTGATTTGAAAGCTCGCTTCAAGAGCTATGAGCACTCATTCCAGACAAGGGTATATCACCTCACTCATTTGCTCTAGCTTTCTAGATCTGTCAGAGCAACGTAGCTACTAAGATCTGCAATAGTTTTGTGGTCTCCCATCTTGAACTGAAAGGAGCTTCCAGGTGGGAGTTTGTTGTGGTACTGGACTGCTCATGAATCTCCACCAGGGATGGGCAACCGTTTTGGCTTTGCAGGCTAAATCCTTGTCAGGATCAGCCTTGCAGGCTAGTTTTGACAGGTGGGGCTGGCCACCTGCCAATCACATGGCATTATTATGTTATCCCTTGCATAGAGTTCACAAGCGCACAACAGTCAACTGGCTGTCTGGTGTTTGACAATTGCAGCACAAGGGGCATTGTTAGTTGTGTGTTCAGAACTTTGAGGATGGCTGGCATCATGGGACATTAGCATTACATAAATTGCTCCCTGCAATGGCTGTAGCCACAAGTCAATGGGTTCTTATGGGGCAGCTTACTATGGAAGCTGGCAGGCATCCTCTATGGCTTTCCATAAAACCCATTTCCTGGCCCACACAGGTAAATCTTATTGCTGATATTAATGTTGCAGAGCTTGAAGCAATAGGATGAATAAAAATGGGCTCCTCTTGGAATAAAAATTGTCCAGACCAAAAATTATGGTTCTAAAACTTTACTAACAGAACTTGTTCCAAAACAAGACACAGAACAGTCAACGTTACATCCAGATAATTGCATAAAATTATATGCTCATCCAAGCATAGGCTTGGCTTCTTACAAATATAAAATAACTCCTAACAGATCTGAAATCAAAGGTCTTTCTCACCACATAGACTCTATTACAGACTGGAGCTGTTTTCTCTTCAGGAGAGAGGTCATTAGCACACCTTTGTCTTCAGTGACTTGAGAGAACAAAGACTCACACAAAATGGTGGCTTGCAACTCTTGTGATCTAAGGTTAAATGCCACGTGAGAGAGCAGAGCAGAGATACATCCTAAGTTAATTATCAACCCATTAGGTGATCAGAAAGCTCTCTAGTTTAGCTCAATGGAGATTCCCCCAATGTTCTCTTTAGCAATACACATTCAGAGTTATTTTCCATTTCCATGTACAATTAAATAATTATACTTAACAATAGGTAGACCTCTGTACACTAATGGCTCAGAGTTTGGATACAGCAGCAAAGGGAACTGTAAATCAGCCATTTTGTGTGCATTGGCCCTGAAAGTGCTATATTACTGGTGTATGTAAATAAAATATTTTGGTAGCTGGAGTGCAGAGCTCAATCCAGGAGTCATGATTGCCCAGGAAGCCTCAGGGAAAAGGTGTGCATCAGGCTGGGGAGAGGCTGTATGCTACTTCTGGTATATAACTATATTGGATAAGCTATTATTTCTAGGCGGAATCCAGCTGCTAGCTGCAATAACCTGGATCACTGCCCCCACTCCTCACATCGAGGTCCCACCTTCTCTCTCTCTCTCTCTCTCTCACACACACATTTTTATTTTCCCACACAGGAAATGGTAGTGTTGCCTGTCCCCCCATTATGACTCTCACAAGAGAGCTAAAAGCAGACCCACATCTTCCAGACAAAAATGGGTCTACAGAACAGGCTGAGAGAGGCCTGTGGGCTAGATAGAGTGAAGGTTTAGGCCACCTGCACATGACCCAAAACCAGCAGGTTCCCTTCTCTTCCGCAAACCCATGTTAGTTGTGGCATCCTGTAGTTTAAAACCAGCTTTCAGAAAATGGCCAAAAACTTTCAGCATGCAAGAAGTGTGCACATTCTCTATTTTTGGTAAATGCACAGCATTTAGAAACTGGGAGCTGATTTTAGCCTGTAATTGCCATTTAAATGCACAGTCATGTAAGAAGGAGGCAGGTGGATCTGAAGTTAACCAGCAAATCGGCTATGGGTTTTTGATGCTGTTGTTTCTAGCTATGTATGTACATGGAATTCGCTACTTTGAGAGCCAGTTTCTGAACGTTTCCTCACTAAAAAACATCACTATGATACTGGCACGTTTACAACCAGCACCAAATGCCGGGCTTCTAAATAAGGGTTCAGGGAGTGGCCACCCAGCCACTTAGCCCACCTCTCTACAGCCAAATGATATGGCAGCCACTGGAAAACTCTGTGACACTTCCAGATGTGCCACATGAAAAATATTTAACTGCATCACTGCAAATGATGGGTTCGGGGCATTTTGGTTGCTGCCATATGCTCCATCGTGCTGTGAACCAGCCTTTTTCAGGAAATGAGTTGCTTCTGCTATGGAGCAATTCAGTTTCAAAGGTCGCTTTAGCCAAAATGTATTTGGGTAGAACATTAAATGAGTCGTGCTAAGTAAATGAATCAAATCAGGACTTATGAGGAATGGTTGAGGAAGTTGGGTATGTTTAGCCCAGAGAAGAGAAGACTGTGGGGTGATATCACAGCCATCTTCAAATATCTGAAGGGCTGTCACGTGGAAGGTGGAGAATGCTTGTTTTCTCCTGCTTCATAGCGGAGGACCAGATCCAATGGATTCAAATGATGAGAAAGGAGATTTTATACAACTGAGAAAAAATATTCTCTGGTGCACAGCCCAGTCAGATTTAGATGGTACAAACATCAAGCAGCTATGACTGAAAGTAATTTTCAACCACCGTGTTAAATTTCCCAGGTACCTTTCAAAGGAGATTAAGAAGAATTTTCTGACAGTAAGAGTTGTTCAGCGGTGGAATGGTCACCCTCGGAAGATGGCGGACTCTCCTTCATTGGAAGTTTTTTAACAGGTTGAATGGCCATCTTTCAGGGATTCTTCAACTGTGATTTCTGCCTGCCTTGCAGGGGGTTGAACTAGATGTCAATTCTATGCTTATGTGATTCTAGTTTCTGGTCCGTCTGTTTTCCTTTTGGTAGCACTCCTATGCCGTCCCCTTTATGCCAGATAGTGTGCCAGTTGGAGTAATTGCTGGGGTTTGCAGCAAACCACTCTGCTGTGTCAACACAATACCTTGGCTCAGCTCATGGTATTGGCACAAGGAAATTAACCAGGGGCAATGCATGCACAAACCCCTCTGGTGAACACAGCAAATCTGCATGGGGAAGGCGGTGCCAGTGACATTGATCTGTTTATTTACTTAAATCCATTTATGAATTTCTTCTCATACCTCAAAGAGATTTTGGATGAAAAAAGCATTAGCAGCAAAAACAATTTCACAATTTCACATTGTCAGGGGTTCAGGAGCAGAGGCACAGGAAAGGGAGGAGATAGAGACCGAGGGGGAGGAATCCGAGGGAGAGGTTAGCGATGACAGCCGCCCTAGGTCTCTAAGTCTTTCCAGTGAATCGGAAGATTCACAGAAAGGGGCTCCCATGGTCAGAGCAAGGGGGGTGCCTAGGGGGACACCCCAGGAAGGAGGGGCCAGAGGGGACTCAGAGAGCAGCAGTTGGAAATCGGGACCAGCTTCCCCACCAAAGAGCAGTAGGGGGGAGGAGTCCCAGGTATCGACATCAGGCAGCTCTCCGTCAGCGGAAGGACATGAGTCAGGATTGGCCACGCCTGCATCAGAGAGCGAGGAAACGGTCAAAAGGAAGGTTGGAGGCTGGGCGCGCGCGCCAAGTTCAAACGTACAAGAGGGTGGCGCAGTGAGCAGCCCGGAAAGGGAGCCAGGTCCTAAAGCCCGCCGAAGGGAGGGGGAAGAGTCAGAGGGGTCCGCGTCCAAAGCGTCCAGGAAGGAAGGGACCCCGGGGGGTAGTAGGACCCAGAGGCGGAAGGAGAGACGGAAGAGGTGGAGTAAGGTTAGAGTCTTAAGCTGGTGTACAGGGGGCGGAGATTCAGACGAAGCTTCGCCGGTCTAGTCTCTAGACGTAGAGACGCACGCTAGGGCTTGAAAATGGAAACTGTACTGCAATAAAGACTTTTGTACATTACTACTGGCTAGCGTTGGTCCTCTGTGAGCTGGGACCTGGAGGCAGTCTCTGACACACATGTATAACAATTACAACGTGTGTGTGTGTGTGGGGGGGAACCCATTTGAAAACACTTTTGTTTGTAAAAACAATTAAAAACACTTTCTTATGTAAAAAACAATTTCAAATCTGATGCTTGGAGGATTCCACAATGGAGAGAGAGGAAGTCCCCACAGATTCAAAACTAAACAAAACTAAAACCTCATTCCACCATCATCTGGCTTTATCCTTCTTTAGTGGTGCTCAAGGAGCTCAGCCCAATGGCTTCACAAAGGCCACTCACCACTTTCCCAGGGGGCGAGGGTTGCAGCCCCTCACTCTCAGCTTCCTTTCCTGATGGCCTGGGCACACACGTTTTCCGGCCATTGGAGAGGAATTCCCTTCAACTAGTCGAATCTCAGGGTTGGTCTTCCCACCCAAAAGGCATCTTAAAATGGGCCAACGAGTGGCCTCTCCTGGAGGTCAGTGCCTTTCTATCTACAATCCTTTCAGAGGGAATTATTCACGAGCGTTTCTATGATTCTAACATTAAAAGGGGACAGTCACATCAGCTGAGCGTGCACCTGTGGCTTAGAGATGGGCATGAACGGGATGGAACTGGTCCCCTCTTTCTCCTGCCACCTTGAGTGTCTCTTTCTCTCCTACTCTAAATTAAAATGTTTTCCTAAAAGCCATTTGTTTGATTTTCTATATGCAGCTTGCACAGATGCTATGTGGATGCCAGAAAGCTGTTTAACATACTAAACGGGATGAGCTCCTAACTGAAGAATTGGGCGGGGGGAGTTGGGGAGGTTTCTCGGAGACATTTGCTTGAAACATGTTTTTCGATCCACCGAGCATCTCAGCGCGTGTCTCCTCTCGGCAGAATTCAATAGCTGAAACCAGCAATGGCACCCAAAGCACCTCTTCTCTTCTTTAAGCTGCACAATGCCGGCATTCTACAGCCACTAATATGCCGGATCAATAGTACAAGTGATTCGGCTTCTGTCCTTTGAGATTTCTCCCCTCTCCACATCGCTGCAGCACTAGTCCTTTGCATAATCTCAGCTTTTTATCCACAGGCCCCAATTCTAGGCTCTTTTGTACATCCACCTATGCAGTGGAATCAAAAGAGTCAGTTGCTCAAATTTTATCTTATGGTGTGAAGGGGTGTAATTAATCGTCAACATCTTCTTTATTCTATACATGACACGATACTCATGCTTAGTTCACAGGATGTATGGAGGGAGAGGGGCAGTGAGGTACTGATGCAGGAATGGGAATTTGCATCTCTGGGATGCTTTTTAGACGAGAAGCAATGCCATCATCCGCCAGAGCACCAGTATAATGGACAGGTTCCCCTTCCTTGCTTTGGAATGGGAACAAGGTGATAACAAGGCTTTCAAGTTTTGCTGTTGTTTGTGGCAGATTATCATAGCTGGTGTCAGAAAATGAGGAAAATAGTCAAGCAGAGATGAAACACTTCAGGCCTTTGATGGGGTTCTACTTCATGCTAGACATTAAAATGGGAGCACTTTTTGCACAATTGTTTGCATTTCTTTACTTTTTTTTTAATTATTCAATTATACACTATGCATTTAAAATCAAACAGTAACCCTAATCATCAACATTTAGGATTCCCTGAATCCTTAGACTTCCCTCCCCCCTCTGTGGTTTCCATTACCAAATTTTATCTATTGCATCATGTAATTTCTCCATTTTTCTTAAAGTAATCCATTTTTACCTTAGTTTTTAGTACATTACAAGTGTTGCTCAAATCCTGCCAAAGTTTTTAATTGTTTACAAAGTTCTCTTAGGTAATTTATAATTTTTTCCCATTTCTTGTTAAGGTTTCTATCTTCCTGGTTTCTGATTTTCTCGGTTATTTTCGCCATTTCAGCGTAGTCCATCATCTTTATCACCCATTTGTCTCTGGTCGGGACTATGTCTTCTTTCCATTTCTGGGCCAGTAGTATCTGCGCTGGTGCTGTCGCATACATAAATAATAGTTTCTGCTCCTTTGGTAATCCTACATCTAATCCTAGTAAAAACGCTTCTGGTTCTTTCCACAAATGTTATTTTAAACATTTTTTTCAACTCATTGTATATCATTTCCCAGAATGCTTTTGTTATTCTGCACGTCCACCACACATGGTAGAACGTGCCTTTGTTTGCATTTCTAATTGAAAGCTAACTGGGGAAGCTCAGTGGGACAGCGCATGTTTTGAAGAAAAAGAAGAAGAGTTTGGATTTGATATCCCGCCTTTCACTCCCCTTCAGGAGTCTCAAAGCGGCTAACATTCTCCTTTCCCTTCCTCCCTCACAACAAACACTCTGTGAGGTGAGTGGGGCTGAGAGACTTCAAAGAAGTGTGACTGGCCCAAGGTCACCCAGCAGCTGCATGTGGAGGAGCGGAGACGTGAACCCGGTTCCCCAGACTACGAGACTACCGCTCTTAACCACTACACCACACTGGCTCTCTGCAAAAAGATCCCAGATCTAGTCCTGGCTGCATCTAAAGGTCTGCCATGATGAGCTCCTGCCCTTCAAAATTTAGCAATACATGACTGGAGGTGGGAGCAAGCTGGAGTTTCCCAACTAGAATCTTGAGCTCCCCCCAGATACAGAATGTATCCCTAGCCAAAAACAAACCCAAATCCCCTCATGCAAGCATACACTGAAGGTTGCATGCCTCTCAGTAATTGCTACCACATACCAGTGGTTCCATTGTACAGAAGGGAATTTCAGCACTTCCTCTCTTTGCTACATGCTCCCTCGCTTGAAACAGAAAACAGGGCAGCCCCTGAGCATGCAGAGCAGTGTGTGTGCCTTTGTTTGGGCCCCACGGATCCTGCCTAGTGAGGGCAATATAGAAAATATCAGGTACCTTTACACTGTACTGATAGCAGCAGATTCACACACTTTTCTGTATGCTCACAAATTACTGATTTGAAAGGATCATGGGCATGCCTAATTTTAACAAGGCTTGTTACAGAAAGTGGTCCATGTGTTACTGCCCACTTTGTTGACTGTCTGGGTGAGGGAAAGTGATATTTCTTCTCCAGATTTGATTTAATCCAAGCCAGAAAAGAGCTGGGGCATTTACTGCTCACATCCTCAGTGCTAAGCGTTGCAAACCTCTGCTGTGGATCACAGAATTGTAGCGTTGGAAGGGCCCCTTGAGGGTCATCTAGTCCAATGAATGACTTTTGATGGCACCCCTGCTTATAATATATGTATATGATTGTCAGGGAAGAGACACGCCAAAGAGAGCTTGTACATGCATTCTGCTTTCCCCACCGCACCCCAGCTGTCCTTGCAGGTTCCAGAGATTATGCATGATGAAACAAGAGAGGATGTCATATTAGACTTTGTAGTAAGCTCTCTTATCCCTTTCAGGTGGCCAGCAAGAAAATTCCCCCGGCTTTGCTACCATCTTTTAAAGCACTAACAAGTGTTCTGTGGTTTCTAAAAGACTTCTCTTTTTCTTTTATAGCTACAGGGTTACCACCCCGGTAGGTAAGGAAGATCTTTCTTCAGTGCTCCACGAGACACTTTGTGAAACGCCATCTAGCTCAATTCAAGGAAGAATGGGTATGTCATAAGCCAAATGATTTTATTTTTTTACTTTGTTCCTAAAAATCCTAGGATACTTTATCTTTTTTATGTTGTAATGCAGGAGTCTTTTATTGATAGCCACCTACTTTTCCTGATCTATGTTCTGACAAAAGCTTGACCTCTTAACACGTCTTCATTTGGAGCGTGCTTCTAAGGGCTATGAAAGGTACCTGGGAAATTTAACACGGTGTTTGAAAATGACTTTCAATCATAGCTGCTTGATGTTTTTACCAACTAAATCTGACTGGGCTGTGCACCAGAGAATATTTTTTCCTCAGACATGTATATTTGTGCATAAAATCACCAGAGCTGAACAGGAAAAATCAGAATCTATTAAAGGAACTGTAAAGGTTTGAGTCCAGCTCCCCAGGGCCATTTAAAAACAAAAATGTCATTGCAATCCAAAGAACTGGTTGCATCCAAGGTCTGCAGCCAAAGAACTGGCTGGTTAATTGTAGGCCCCTGTCTCACTTCATTCCTTTTCCTCAAGCCTCATCCTCCACATATCATTCCTCAGGTTCCTCTTTAGTAATCCACAGTCTCCCGTTTTAGTATGGATAGAATGAATCCACATGAAGAGGGGTGGCATTGTGGTGGCAGACTCTGTCCTGGTCTACATGCATTCATTTTAATATATGAAATTGCTTAGGTGTTTCCAAGCACACAACATGTAGACTTGCTTGAGATATTGCAATCAATGCACATAGGTGAGGGGCAGATCCCGCCTCTGATATGCCACCCTCCCCATGCATTTTTCTACTCAAATCGAGTGTATGAAAAGTGCTCTAGTCTTCAGGCATCCCTTGTGCAAGGTGCTAATCCCAGCCAAACTGGCAGCTTCCCCTTCCCTCCCAGAAATTGGATTAACAACTGCTTTGTTCCCTGATCAACTGAACATTTTAAGCTGCCCCAGCTGCTCAGGTGTCAGACACTCCACTTTCACAAGGGCAACGCAATAATAAATGGCCAGTTGCAAAGGACAACGAGGCTTTTGCACCTTTAGTAGTTGTACAAAAGAAGGAACTTGGGCACGTTGGATTACTTGTCGTGCAGGGTTAAGAAAAGCTGCATCTGCCAAATCCCATCTTCTGCAGAACTATTTAAAGGAACAAGAGCCTTGCTTGCTTTGCATTTTGTCATGCTAATCACTGATGAACGGAGAAGTTCTCCTCGAACAGTGAAAATGCAATGCAAACAGCATGTAACAGACACACAAATTATAATGGAAAGTGTACTTAGAGAATGAATAATGAATAAGCAGACATTGTTCGACAAAACATGTTAATAATATAATAGGGCAATACCTTGCAAAAATGGGGTATCATATGCTATCCTGCTAATGTGTATAGTGGATATGTGATTGCTGGTCATTTTCTTGTTCTTTTTATGTACATTTCCCAAGACACAGATCCCATATTTCACACATTTACCATAATGTGGGTGTGTGGGTGCATGTCTGTGGGAACATTAACTATACAGTATCTTCACCCCAGTCCATTAACCATAAAATGGGTGAATATGTTTCCTTTTTTAAAAATAGATAAATAAATATTCCCTCCCCAAAAAAGTCCATTTATGTTATTGTTGTTTTCCAGATGGGAAACTGAGGCTAAATTAATGACTTGCTCAAGGCCACCAAGTCAGTCTCTGGCTCTGCATTCCAGAGTCTCATCTGCCCAATCTAAGTCAAGCAGTGTATATCCTCTAATTAAAACAACAGCACACTTCTGAAATGTATGCTTTCGTGGCTGTTCACTGACTCTGTACAGCATAACAGGGATGTTAGATTGCTCCTATATCAGTATGCATACTTATTAAGCAATTATGTGCTTGAGCTAATTGCTTAATTGTGAAAAACTCAGCTCTTCAAAAGCCAGTTACTTCTTCCTTTTGATTCTGTTCCCATTTCGAACACTAAGCAGGTGCATGGTGATATTTGCTATGTTTGTAGCAAAACGAGTTTTGCTTTGAAGATTAGACTTTTTTGTTTACATTTATCTCAAGTCATCTGTGCTAACTCCAAGCTCTGATGACTGCTGGCATGTGGCCTTCAACAGTTGGCCCACTCCTGGTTTTGAGTTCAAGTTGTTTGCTGAGACTATTGAAGCCTGGTCATATGTGCATGCAAAACACTCAGAAGGAGAATTGTGATGACTTATGCTGTTCTACCAGAATTATAGCTCTTGTTTTATATCTATCTATCTATCTATCTATCTATCTATCTATCTATCTATCTATCATCTATCTATCTATCTATCATCTATCTATCTATCTATCTATCTATCTATCTATCTATCTATCTATCATCTATCTATCTATCTATCTATCTATCTATCTATCTATCTATCTATCTAATCTATCATCTAATCTATCATTTATCATCTATCTATCTATCTATCATCTATCTATCTATCATCTATCTATCTATCTATCTATCTATCTATCTATCTATCTATCTATCTATCATCTATCTATCTATCTATCTATCTATCTATCTATCATCTATCATCTAGATGCCCATTGCTTACAATAAAGAGAATCTAGCCAGATCAAGGCAGTCTTTGTATGCATCTTGAATATAAAGTCACTCACATCTCTGTTCTGGTCTTGACACTGCAATTGGTACAATCCCAGTGGATGTATCCAAAGCACCACCTAAACAGATTTTATGGAATCGCCTTTAGTTATTGTGGCCTGAGGAAGCAGACAAGATTCTTATGACCTTACAGCTACTGAGACTTATTAGCTACTAAGGGTCAGCTGAAGGAGATTGACTGGATGGGGCAAAGGGGTGGAAAATGCCTCCATGTCAGAAAGCAGTGCCTTCAGCTCCTGAGGAGCCCCTCTGGACCCTGCTCACAAATACCACTGTACTGGGCAAGGTGCTCAAGAGAGATTGGGGACTGGGTTTTTTTTTTTTTTAAGAAAACATATTATCTAAACACATTCTAGTCTTCTTTCAGTCCTGATGTTGGGATTAAGATATCCTTGGTTGCCCTGGTAGATGACCTCCTTTGGGAGACAGACTCTGTTGACTCACATTTATCTATCAGCAGCTTTTGATACATCAGCCATGGTATCTTGCTGAACTGGCTCTGTGGGGAAGGAGCTAGAGGCACAGTGATATGGTGTTTCCAGTCCTACCTGAATGACAAGTTCCAGAAGGTGATAGAGACTGAAGTTAATTTTCCATGGCCATTATGCTGTGGAGTATTACAGAGTTCCTTTCTGTTCCCCGTACTGTTTTATAGTTATATGAAATCACTGAGTGAGGTCACTAAGGAGTTTGGCCTTGGATGCCAATATAGTGCAGATGACACTCATCTCTAGTTCTCCCTCTCACCTGAGTCAGCTAAGGAGGTGGATGTGCTGGACCAGTGTCTGAACGCTGTGATGGGCAGGATAAGGGACAATGAAGTATGACGGAACTCTGGAAAGCCAGTGGCTCTGTGGGTTGGTAGTTCTTGGGGCTGGGACTTAGGCAGGCGACCTGCTGGATGGGGTTGCATCCCCCCTGAAGGAGCACGTATGTAGTTTATGAGTAATCCAAGATCCATCCTTGTCTATCAAAGGCCTGGAGTTCCTTTGGCCAACTACGACTGATTCACTGACTATGACTGCTCCTTGTTAGAGACAGCCTATCCTCAGAAGTAGGGGTGCAGATGTAGAATAGCTTATTTTTAGGAATCAGATTTTCTGCAAAATGGAAAAGAAAAAATATATATGAGCTGGTATTTTGATGACAACGATATCACGACAAGCAAAACTATGTGCATGAGTAACACCAATTCCAAAATAAACTCCTATCTGGAAGCCCCCAGAGCCTCAATAGTAATGTTTTAACATTCATTGGATTGCCATTTATAAAATGCCTCTTTTCAACCAATCACACCTCTATATCCCATATAATGCCTCTATATCTTACCTTAGCTGTTGTTTTTGTCGACCTTGAACCTGTTTGATCTGATCCCATCTACCTCAGACACAGATGCCTTTGTTTTGGGCATCTGTTTTTGCACTCTGAAAAAACGAAGAAGCTACTGATAGTTATTTTGTGCCTTGTTTTCTTCTCAGCCGGTCTTGGGAAAAGACCTTTAAGGATATTGAAGCTTGATTTCTTTTCCTACTTGCCACTTGCAAGTCTGTCCAGTTCACAAACTTGCATTTCTTTGTTGTCTCTCTGGTTCTGCTGCCTTACACAGCACTTTCTCTCACTCGATCTTTATTAAAAAATCCCCAGGCCCCAAGATAAAACAGATGCCCTGATGTAGTGACTGGCATATACCAGCTATAGGCATGTTCACATGAGAAAATGCTTTGACAAATATTTCGTCTATCTGAGATATTTTCCAGCTGAGTTCCTGCCCTATCCTGTTCCCACCACATTCTCAACATTGCATTGTGAAAAAAGTAGGGACATTTAACTTCAGCAGCCAGACTCAGAAAGTCAGGCTTTGGAAATAAGGATATTTCCCTCCTCTTTGTATGCCCCCTCCTGTTTAATCTTGCCCTCGTTAATGGGAATAAACTTCACTTCACTTGATTCTCTCTCTCCCCCTCCCACATCTGTTTTCAAAAAGAGCAAATTGAGGAAGGATTTTTTTTTTTGTATTTCCTGACTACTGTCGTTTTTCTATTACAAGGCACTCCCTTATTATTGACAAATTACAGAGACTGAGGTGGGGGTGGGATGGAATAACTATGTTGCCACTAAATTGGGCTTCCAACAAATACGACAATTTGGGAGTGGGTGGAAGGAACATGTTTACAGAAAAATACATGACTGCTACAACTTCTTCAGCAGTGAAATGGCAATATTTGTATTAAGTTTATTCTATTTTTAAGCTACTGATGCAACAAATATAATGTCTAATGATAACAGATTGGCAGTCTACTATCAATCAGACTTTTCCCATACAGTTCTGTAGTTCCTGCTTTTAGGGATCATTGCCAGGGAATACGGAGACTTTTGAATCAACAACCACAAGGAATAACTCTGCAAACAGAGAATACCAAATCTTTCATATATCTTGGAAGACGGCCTTCTTCTACACATACCAACACAAACTCCGAGGTCCCTTTCAGAGGCCCTGCTACAAGTGACACAGATGGCTAAAGGCACAGCACAGACTCTGAGCAGGGAGGAAATGCAAGCACACCTTGCTTCATAGGAACCAACCCCCAGGGGCCAAAATCCCTTCTCCACCCCTCCAATAAAATATTTGAGGGGCCCCCGCCCCCAAAGTTGATGGGCATTGCTATTCAAATGGTGTGCATACACAGCATCTTGTGATCAGTTGTACAGGGTAGAGCTTACCTGGGCCTCCCCAATATTTTATTCAAGTTGGCACCTCTGCCTTGCTCCAAGCACCCCATAACAGGCAGACCTAATAATAACAGTAATAATGATAATAGATATTGCAATTTCTTACCCACCCTTCACCATAAGGTCCCTGGGCAGGATAGAACCATTAATAATACAACACTAGAAACAGGTTTGGGGTTTGTTTTTTAAAAAGAATCCTAGCCTTGGCATACAGTTCAACCCTGTTTGATTGCCTGATAGTAGAATTATTGAGGGGACGCGGGTGGCGCTGTGGTTTACACCACTGAGCCTCTTGGGCTTGCCGATCAGAAGGTTGGTGGTTCGAATCCCCATAATAGGGTGAGCTCTAATTGCTCAGTCCCAGCTCTTGCCAACCTAGCAGTTCAAAAGCACACCAGTGCAAGTAGATAAATAGGGACCACTGTGGCGGGAAGGTAAACAGCATCTCCATACACCCTGGCTTCTGTCACAGTGTTCCATTGCACCAGAAGTGGTTTAGTCATACTGGCCACATGACCCGGAAAGCTGTCTGTGGACAAATGCCAGCTCACTTGGCCTGAAAGCGAGATGAGCACCACAACCCCATAGTCACCTTTGACTGGGCTTAACTGTCCAGGGGTCCTTTACCCCTTTTTTAAAAAAACCCTTTAGTATAAGTATTACAAGATTAATTTAAAATAGTGCAATGCCAGTATTGTGTGGTGGATAGAATACAGAGAATCAGGTTTGACTTCCCACTGAGCCATGAATTCACTGGGTGACCTTGGGCCAGTCGCCATCTCTCATCATCATTCACCTCTCAAGGTTCTTGTAAGGATAAAATGTGTGTGAGAGAGGGAGGCACCTGTATACCACCCACAACTCCTGGCGAAAGTGTGAGGAACGTAATACATAAGTATTTCATGTTTCTCTCTCTCCATCCATTAAGATTTCTTATCACTGTAAGCAGTAATGGTGAATTCATTAACAAATACCAAAAATGCAGCCGGAGGGTGACTCAATATGATACACATGGTTGCTTGAGCAACAGACTAGCAGTACCCTCAGAAACTCTGTGGGACAGCGATGGCAACCACAAGGGGTAAAGGGGTCACCTCTGCACAGGGCCTTCTTTCATTGACACAGACGGTCAACTAGAGGGCACATGCACAATGTTTCTGGCACTCTCTCTGTGTGCACGAGTCCTAGAGCTGCAGATTTGGGGCAGGATGGCATCATATATTATTAACAAGCCAGAAGAAAAAGCAGGCAAATAGCAAGACTCGAGGCTAGCAGAACAATGTGGTATTATTAACTGGGCTTTACTGGAATAGAGGAAACGACGAAAACAAAATAGAAACCACCAATCTGGCCTTCCTTCTTTTAGCATTTAGTGAGGCTGTTTGCTTTTGTAATTTTTTTTGTTTTTGTTTTTTTGCTGAAAGGGACTCTAGTGATCTCTTTCATTTCATCGTAGAATGTTAATATTTCAGTTTGTTATCTCTAGCCTAGCACCCCTTCTTGGAGTCCCAGCTCAGCTTTTTCCCTAGCAAAGGATGAAGCAAGCAATAGGACAGGCAGAAAAACCATTAAGTGGTCTGCCAAGGTCCTCAGCAATTTTGAAGTGGTCCATGGGTGAAAAAAAAAGGTGGGAACCACTAGTATATGATATATTCATTGCCTTGAGAGCAATAACATCTCTGACAAAATGTTCTGAAACCACTCAACTGATTTACACTATATGGGATACAGGAGCATTAAAAATAATATTGAGAAACAACATCAACTTAGTTAGCCCTCAACATTTGTGAAAAGTTTCTTTGAAAACCCAGAAAGCTTATGTTTTATTTCTGACACCCGAAGGCAACTTCTTAATGCAAGCAAGACAATTTGCCCCAAGGCAGAATGATTTTTTAAAAGAGTATCTGTAGAGATAAAAATCCCTTGGTTATTTAGCAATAACATACAAACAATATCAAGAGCTTTCATGTAACATCCATATGTTACATTGTGTAGTGGCTGTGGGGTTTTTTGGGGTGGTGGTGGTTAAGCACATAATAACTTATCAGCAACAGGGTTCTGAATAATATTTGTCTTTCCATTCAGTTTGCCCCCCTCCCCTGAGGAATTAAAAAATATATATCAAGTCTTGGCTTCATTACTACCATTTCTCATCATGAACTTCAGGAAGATATTCGTGTGCAGATCAACTCACTCTTATTTAGGCTGTTTACTCTTTTTCAGCGACATCGTTAACCTATCATTTTAATGACATCTTCATTGCAGTTGCTAAATTTATGAAATTATTGCTTTATTATTTGGTCTAACATTTTATGATGGAAATTTCAACATGATAAAAATCAAAACTGCTTGTATCCTTTCCTCCATGGGTGGGAAAAGGAGCTATTTTTGACAGTTAAATGGCAGGAATGGAAAGGGTTAAAGGCATACTGCAAGACTTGACTGGGGCCTCTGAAGCTACTTTGTCTTTTTTTTTTAATTAAAAAAAACTTCTTTGAAAAGGATCAAGCAGCTGAACATCATGTGTGTGTTGAGTAAATCAGGTCCTTGAACCTAAAAGTGAAGGCCTGTAAATACTGCAAGGAATATAAATAAAAACTAGCAAGAATCCCATCAAATCATGTAACTAGAAAGGGCAATCTGTAGCTGTCTCTGTTGTTGACTGTCAGTCACAACTTCCTGGAATGGATCTTCCCTCTGGTCTATGTTTTCTCTTTGCTTCCATCCTGTGGGGCTCTTTCAGCTCTATTACTGCTTCCTTCCCCAAGTCGCACAATACCTTGTGGTTATGTTTCCAGACAGCAGCTATGCTGTTGCTCTTCGCTGACTCCCCACATTCATTCTTGGCCTTGCTTAGCAGGATTGTCGTTGGGTAAAAGGTAAAGGTAAAGGGACCCCTGACCATTAGGTCCAGTCGTGACCGACTCTGGGGTTGCGGCGCTCATCTTGCTTTATTGGCCGAGGGAGCCGGCGTACAGCTTCCGGGTCATGTGGCCAGCATGACTAATCCGCTTCTGGCGAACCAGAGCAGCACACGGAAACGCCGTTTACCTTCCCGCCGGAGCGGTACCCATTTATCTACGTGCACTTTGACATGCTTTCGAACTGCTAGGTTGGCAGGAGCAGGGACCAAACAACGGGAGCTCACCTCGTCATGTGGATTTGAACCGCCAACCTTCTGATTGGCAAGTCCTAGGCTCTGTGGTTTAACCCACAGTGCCACCCACATCCCTTGTCGTTGGGTAGGCTTTGCCTAATAAACTCCATCAGCGGAAGCCCCACACAAGGACTTCCACTTGCACAATGGGGCTTCCCCTCTCTCCTTGCCCTGTGTCCCCTTCCCCTGAAATTGGATTGGGGGATTGGGAGAACCCTCAGAACAGTGCGCAGAGGGAGGATGGGGGGATCACTCCACCTGGTGAGCCGAAATGCTTGTGCTGGCATAACATTCAACTCTACCTTTTGCTCTTTCCTAAGCGCCTAGTGTATGAAGCACACACATGAGAGAGGTCCAATATGAGGGTGGGGATTGGTCTGATGACTGCTGATGTCACCAAAGAAACAATCACTCTCCAGAGCAGGGATAAATGATGCTCAGACCCACCCACATGCATGCCGAAAGGAAATGGCATTTGTAAGGTTCCCAGGTGAAACATCCTAAAACACATTGTTACTACCTTTCTATTATTCTCAGCTTTCATACAGTACTTTGCCCACAATGGCATAGCAGATCAAGAGATGATTAGACAGAGCAAGTAGTCCTCTTCAGGTGTTTCTTGCCTTACAATCTCAATTACACACTCCTACTGTTGCACTCTGTGCTGGCCCTTCCCCAACATTGTTGACTGAAATAAGTCTCCTGTATTTTTAAAGATCATTTCCCATCAATCAATGAGAAAAGAAATTGCATTTGAAAATTATCAAAGTGGAATGTTCATGGGTTTTTGTTGTGCCTAAGTTACTTTGGAGGTGGCCAAAGGGTGCTTGATAAATGTCCTTTCTCTCCCCCCTCCCCATTAATTCTTCAGTGGTCTGCACTTTACAGTCTTCCTGGATGCCTACACTTCCCCTGGTGTCTTCAGCTGGGTTCTCCCTTCAGTGCAGAAGGAGAGGTGCAAAGGGCAGACACCTTACCATGTGCTTGACCACTGTTTGGTTTTTTTTGTTTCAAAGTGAAGTCTCTCTTTTTTCAGTTTTAAAGAAATCAATGCAGATTGTGTGTGTGTGTGTGTGTGTGTGTGTGTAAAAGGAAGGGCTTCCTTAAAAAACAAAATTAGTGAGTAGACTAATCTCACTGCAACATCCCTCTTATCCCAGGCCTTTGGCTAATTAAATTATCTATGGCTTTTTAAATAAAATAAAATTTTATCTATGGAGGTTGGAGGATGGATGGCGGCTAACAGATTGAGGTTAAATCCTGACAAGACAGAAGTGCTGTTTTTGGGGGACAGGAGACGGGCAGGTGTGGAGGATTCCCTGGTCCTGAATGGGGTAACTGTGCTCCTGAAGGACCAGGTGCGCAGCCTGGGAGTCATTCTGGACTCACAGCTGTCCATGGAGGCACAGGTCAAATCTGTGTCCAGGGCAGCTGTTTACCAGCTCCATCTGGTACGTAGGCTGAGACCCTATCTGCCTGCGGACTGTCTCGCCAGAGTGGTGCATGCTCTGGTTATCTCCTGCTTGGACTACTGCAATGCGCTCTACGTGGGGCTACCTTTGAAGGTGACTCGGAAACTACAACTAATCCAGAATGCGGCAGCTAGACTGGTGACTGGGAGCGGCCGCCGAGACCATATAACACCGGTCTTGAAAGACCTACATTGGGTCCCAGTACGTTTCCGAGCACAATTCAAAGTGTTGGTGCTGACCTTTAAAGCCCTAAACGGCCTCGGTCCAGTATACCTGAAGGAGCGTCTCCACCCCCATCGTCCTGCCTGGACGCTGAGGTCCAGCGCCGAGGGCCTTCTGGCGGTTCCCTCACTGCGAGAAGCCAAGTTACAGGGAACCAGGCAGAGGGCCTTCTCGGTAGTGGCTCCCGCCCTGTGGAACGCCCTCCCACGAGATGTCAAAGCGATAAACAACTACCTGACATTCAGAAGACATCTTAAGGCAGCCCTGTTCAGGGATGTTTTTAACATGTGATATTTTAGTGTATTTTTGGTTTCTATGGAAGCCACCCAGAGTGGCTGGGGAGGCCCAGCCAGATGGGCGGGGTATAAATAATAAATTATTATTATTATTATTATTATTATTATTATTATTATTATTATTATTATACTGTGGGAGGTATTGTTTTTGTTTGTTATGATGGTATTTTTTGTGTTTTTATATTGTAAACCACCCTGAGATCTTCAGATGAAGGGCAGTATAGAAATTCAATAAATAATAGTAATAGTAATGCTCAGTAGCCACCTGTCCCTGCTTTCCACACTTAATTTGCCATGCAATAATTCCTCCCATCACCCTTTTTGAGATCAGGCAGCACAGGCAGCTGGGGAGGCTGCAAACTGCTGCAGAAATATTTAATATGGTCACCTTTCAACAATAATGTAAGCTCAGTCACCCACCAAAAGTATATAAAAAACCCTAAAACTCTTTGTTAAAGAAGTACGAGCAATACACAATGCAGGAGCCTCTTTTCCAGGTGCACCAAATGAAGACGTGGATGACAGGTTTTGACACAGACCTACTACCAACATGATGGAGGAAGATGTGAAGGGGGGACGTTGCTTAACATGTGTTGGTTGTCCTCTTAACTGGCATGCAGGGTTCTAGCTCATGGAGACAGAAGAAGAAGAAGAAGAAGAAGAAGAAGAAGAAGAAGAAGAAGAAGAAGAAGAAGAAGAAGAAGAAGAAGAAACAACCTACTTATACCCTGACCATCTTACTGGGTTGCCCAGCCACTCTGAATGGCTTCCAACATAATATACATAAATAGGCAGGCTTCTCCCCTTCTGACTTCCTGATTCCCAAAAAATGACAGTATGAGGACGGAGTGTGACGATGCATGCAGGGCAAGGAGCTTCACCTAACTGCCTTTCTCCATGTGACTGAAAACCCATGGAGACAAGCGTTCAAAAAAGGCCTAGAGGCCCACAGAGGTGTAGAGATTGTTACACAAGATTATTCCAAGAGTAGACATAGAGCCCAAGTATACCACACATCATTCAGTTACTTTTAAAAACAATGTTATCTGGTAATGAAACAGACCAGTAAGGACTTTATACATAGAGCGAATGCTGTAAACATACAACAAAAATGATGGGCTTGCAGCCTATCTTGGGGGAGAAAAAAACGGAAAAAAAACCACAAGCCAAATTAACTGTGATTTGATGTACACATGAATATTCAGTTGTGCCTCAGAGGAGCACTAGGAAACAAACTTAATGGAAAGAAAAATGTTTTTCAGAAACCTATTGCTGATAATTAGTAAATTGTTACTAACGTCAATAAAGTATGATTATGATCATGCAAATCCCTCACATCCTGCGTGAGTGATTGCTGACTATTAAGCATTTGATGCTTTTATGTGAAGTGGAATGGGGAGAAGACACCCACCAACATACTCAAGTTGTCCAGTATGCCTGCTTTGCTGCCAAGGATGAGGAGAGTCGACATTGCCCAGCTGCACCAGTAGAAGAGGGGCCCACTGTGGCTTAGTGGCAAGTGTGTGAATACCTGGATGGTGAAAGAGAGCTCTTGTGGGCCATTGTTGGCTACTAGCCATGATGGCTATGCTCTGCCAGCAATGCTTCTAAACACCAGTTGCTGGAAACCAAGGGAGGGGAGGGGCTCTTGTGCTTGAATCCTGCTTGCAGGTTTCCCACAGACATCTGGTTGGTCATTGCGAGAACAGGCCTAGATGGGCCATTGGCCTGGTCCAGCAGGCTCTGATGATGTTCTTATGTGCTTGCACCTCTCTATCTCTCTAGGCATGTGTCTTCTTTGGACAGGCTCCGGTTCCAGACTTCCCTTGAAGACCTCGTGCTGATTCAAGCAAGAGTTACAGAATTCATGGGAGCTTCCCTCCTTGTCTCTCCCTGTGAGCATATATTTCAAAAGTCTTGGCATACCAAACTGTTTTTAATTAACTGGCAGAGCAAATTGTCTGAAGTACCCAATAGTGTGTTAGTCATTGTCTGGACAGTGGTCTACATCCTTGTGGTTTAGCGAATAAAACATTCTTCAGTTCTCTGTACAATAAACAACACAGATCTGTGCTCTGTAACCGGTGACATTTTTCTTTTCTTTTCAGACGAACGAAAAAGAAACAAAGAGCCACAATCAGTAGGTTTTCTAAAGCTGGATGTCCTCGTTTGCAAAAGATAGGACAGGACAACCTGAATTTAGTGGTCATCTGTGACAACTTATTAGCATGCATATTAGCATTTCATTAACATTTTTGTGACAATATTTGTTTCCCCACTATTTAGGTCCCTTTTCGTTGCTAAAGGTGATGCAAACTCGTTATTATTGGCAAGGTTATGAGGAAAGAATTATCCTTTGACTTCTGCATTGACAGGTTTGGCAGGGACATTCTGTAACCATTTAGGTAAAGCAACTGGGCTCATGAAGTGGACTCCACACTGATTTCTTTCAGAAACTTGCCAGTAGGTGCCAGTGTGACAACGCTAATGTTGACTCCTCCCTGCAACCAAACGCAAAGGTCTCTTTCCATGGTGAAAGAACCTTCTCTGAATCCAACTCACATCCCCCCCTTTTGTGAAAATGAGAGACTTTTCTGAATTTCATTTTTGAAAACACATTTAACTGTCCTTCAAGACTTCTTGCCTGATCCTTTAACGCCAGATCCTTTATAGTTTTTTCTTAAATATAATTTAATTTCCCTCTTGTAAAATTGAAATGAAGTTATCGTATGCGAGGACAACAATAATAATTTCAAACTGGTACCCCACCCTTGCTCCTCAAGCCATCAAACAAAATTATCACAACACATTTTTGAGGTAGGCTAAGCCAAGAGCTCGTCTCAGGTCACCCATTAAATTTTATGGCTGAGCAGGGATTTAATATTAAACCCTCTTGCCACTACACCACACCATTTCTCTCAAGTGGAGACGAGGGAATTTTTTTAAAAAATAAAATGTTCTTGAAAAGAGTCTGGGTATGTGTCACTTACATACTATCTGTTGCCAGAATCTTCTTTCATACCAACTGAGGATTTTAAAAATGGTGTGTGTGTGTGTTTATTCAACACTTTTCCTTTTGAACCCCATTCAGAACTTGATTCTTCTATCTCCACCTCTTAGTTTTACTTCAGTATTAATAATGTGCGTTTTAATGCAAATGGCCACCAAACTTTCACCCACCAAACTTTTAAAAAGGTGGGTCTGAGACCAGTAATGACTTCCTGGTACTTATATACTTTTTATTTTAAAACAATGAGCATTTACTGATTTATTTATTTTTGTCATCAGTAGAGAAGAGGCCCGTGCAAGTCCGTCCAGAGCTTGCAGTTTAACTCTTTGTAATGAATATTCAACATCACAAGCATATTTATGACAAGAAATATTTTCACAGTCTGATGTGTGGGCAGGAACAAATTATTTCCTTTTGGTAACCTTCCTCACCTCACAGCCTGTATGCTCATCGTCAAGGAGAAGCAACAGACGTTACTACTTCTTTTCGCTCAGCTCAATTAACTACATATAAAAGTTTGAAAAAAAGAAGAAAAAGGAACATAAGGAAAACATTACTCTTTTTTTAAAAAAACAGGCAGGACTTGTATGAGCTAAAATGACTTTGGATCAGATATGTAAGCAATAAAGCAAACACTGAAATGATATAAGAAAGGAAACATATTTGCTTTACTAGGTTGGGCAGATCGTGTTCCCCTTCTCACTCCTATTGCCCCAATCAAGACACACAGCCAGCTTAAGAAATGTGAAGACAGAAAGAGAAAACCTGTTAAAAAAAAAAAAAAAGTTCTTTCCATTGCCAAACAAAGCAGAAATCTTTCCAGTTTGGATTGTACAGCTTACATAAACCTACGCTTTGAGGGATTTTTTTTTTAATGAGGAAAAAAAACAACCCACCGAAAATTAATATCAGTGATGTGTAGTGAATACATTGTATGAGAAAGGAGAAGGCAAATGTGAAATGGAAGGTGTGTTAGTTCCCAGTTTCCATATCTGACCATTTTACCTAATCATCATCATCACCTCAGCATTTCCAGCAGACATGGGAAGCTTTTTCCGCATAAGCCTGCATTGTAACAGGGGATTGAATATCCTAAAGACTTTCTTTTAAATGTGACCATTTAAAAAACCACTAAGAGTGGTATTGTAGGTTTTCTGTGTGCTTGTTGAATGGTGGAAGAATGGAAAATTATCCTGGTAAACAGGAGTTCAGGTCAAAGGTGCTCTGGTTATTAAATCTGATTATTCACCTGGATGGTATCTGTCCATTGGTATTTTAGGCTCTTAAAGAGAAGCATGTGGATCATCATAATCCATGCTGTGAAATCCCCAGCTATTCTACTTCTAAGATCTCCCACTGTCATCCTCAAAGGTGGTAAGGTGAGAAGAAAGTAGCTTTTTTTTTTAAAAAAAAAAAAAGCAAAACACAGCATTCTGTAGAGCTCCAGTACTGACATTTTCTCTTTTACAGCTTAATCCTGATTCCCAGGGTTCTGCAGCCTGAAAACAGTACGAAGGCAAAACTGGAAAGGAGACCATTCTTCCCAACCTTTAATTCTGGAGGGCTTCTGAAATGTCAGAAGTCAGGTTCCTCTCTACTGAGAAATGAAAGCAAAAATTAGGCGAAAGCCCTTGAGGAGCACCTTCACATTTTCCCTCTTCCCAATATCATAGCCAGCTCTTGGGTATACCTGTATTGTATAATTAAATTTGTAACTGAAGAAGATGGGTCAAGAAGAAGATAGTATATTTTGTGATATGTAGTGATGTAAATGTACAAACAACTGAGAAACAGTCCAGAGTACTCTTCCGATTGGCTTTCATCTACCTGCAGGGCAATGAATAATTTGTCCCTACAGTGAGCTCCCAGGAGGTCACCAGGGAAAGACCACAAGGGCGTCATTGTGGCCACAGACTCCATATTAGCAAACTCAGGGCCAGATGGTCATGTGCAACAACTGCCTTGACCAACTTCCTGCAAACGCCACAAGGAGATATTTGTTGCTGGTATGTAACTCTTGCACATCCCCAATCTTGCACAGAATTGGGTCTGGCCATACCTAAGGCCTTCCCAAGTATTCAGTACATCCCTAGCAACTGTGTTCTTGACCCTTTGGCCAAAGAAATGTCACACTTCCTATGCTGCATAGCTGTAGCTCAGTAGCAGACTTCATGCTTTGCATATAAGAGTAAGGTTACCCGACGTCCCCGGTTCCCAGGGACAGTCACCGGATTTGCAAATCTGTCCTTGGACAAATTCCATCCCCAGAATGTCCCCAGATTTGCAAATCTGTCCCCGGGAAATGTGGCAGTGGCAGCCTCAGCAGCCCGGAGCTAACCTGGTAACACAGTTGGCTCTGGCTGGCTTCAGGAGCTGCTCGCTGCTTGCTGCTGTGGCGCCCGCCATTTTTCCTCTCCGGAAGTCCCCATATGATGTGTCTTGTGTGCAACACATCATATGGGGACTTCTGGTAAGGGAAAACGGCAGGCGCCATGGCAGTGAGCAGCTCCTGAAGGCAGCCAGAGCCAACTGCGCTACCAAGCTGGCTCCAGGCTGCTGACTGCCGCTGCCGTCGCCACTGCCAAAGGGAAACCGGGGATGTCCAGTGATACAGATCTCCTGCCCCCTTTGTTTTGACTGATCGGGGGAGGCTCGGGAGTTGCAGGTGGGCGGCCGTTGCCCAGTTTTAAAAAAACACTCTGCACATTTATATTTCACAGGGTGCGAAAGAAGGGCTTTGTACCTTGCCTGGCAGAGAAACCGCGCACCTCCTGGGCACCGGCCGGCTGCCCACCACTCCCAAGCCTCCCCCGATCTGTCAAAACAAAGGGGGAAGGGGGCGGGAGATCGGGGAAGGCTTGGGAGTCACGGGTGGGCGGGGCGTCATTGCCCAGTTTTTAAAAAACTCTGCGCATTTATGTTTCACAGGGTACAAAAGAAGGGCTTTGCACCTTTATACAATATGCATGTTTGCTTGGGCCCAGGGTCTTTTGCCTCACCATCCCCACTACTGACTCCCTGTTGCTACTCAGCTTCAAAATAATAATAATAATAATAATAATAATAATAATAATAATAATAATAATAATAATGTGTCCCCGAATTCATTGGGAAAAAAATTGGTAACCATATATAAGAGGGACTATGTTGATTATGTCCTGCCAACAGAAAAATTCTGTTTTTCTTTTTTTCTTACTTGGTGATCACTGGGTTCAGGATTTTAATTCTTTTCTCCTCCCTGTGTTCAGAGATTCAGCTTTTTTTCTGACCAAAACTTCTTTGTTTTAGGGAGAGATATTTTATCTTTTTGCCCTTTGCTGTGATTGTCAGTTATTTTGAAAAGGACACTGTCTTTCTAATTATATGAGCTTTCATACTGAACAGGTAAAAAAAAATCTAAAACCATCAAGTTATATGCAAGCCCCCCCCCCCCACTTTTCAGGTAGCATTATTAATGCCTGTCATTTTGAAGATAAATGCATTTCCTCATTTTCTACGTTGAACAGATGGATTTACTGGCATGTAAAATTTGTACCTTTCAGTATTTGAAACCATGTTATATCTTAGTGACCCAATTCTTTCTCAAGCAACACACCCAGACCTGTGTAGGTGCAAATGTTTTAAGAGGATGCACTTCCATCAAGATTGAAGGAAATTGTATAGGGGGAAAAAGAAAACAAAGACAGGAACCCAAAGTTCAAAGGCGATTACGGATAGGAAATTAAAACCACTTTGTGATGCTACACAAAATGTTGCAGTGCGAAGTGTTGCTTGTTCAGGGTTTCAGCCATTCCATTTCCACTCTCCTCACCCCCATTTTCTGCAGTCACTGAACATGCTTGGTTCTCACTGGGGTTTTGTGGTGGTTTAGTCCCCATATGAATTTCCTCACAGATGTCTTTGGACTTTTACAAACCTTGGGGCTATACTAAATCTGCCTGTACCTTCCTCTTGTGTATGGCTGGTGCTACTTAACCCACGGGCAATGACAACCTAAACATCAGAAATAGAGGGAGTTACATACTCTGAGTCCAAAACAGTAGTTTTGCACAGCCTTCCCTAAGGGGGGTGAGGGTGTAAGATTGAACTGTCCCAATCCCCTCTGAGATATCCTTTCCCTCAGGAGCAAACTGAACCACCTTTCAAGTTGTCCTCTGCGCATACAGGGAACTTGTGTAGTGAGAGTGGAATTATGGCAACAAATCCAACCCCTGGTCTATGTTCATTCACTAGACCCGTTGTTCCCGACGTGGGGCACATGCCCCACAGGGGGGCAATTTGATTTTTAAGGGGGGCAATTCAAGAATGAGTTATTAAAAGTGAATGGCCTTTTAGGCTTCCTCCACATGAATAGGAGTTTACTTTTTGAATAATAAGAATTATATGTCACGGGGGTGGGGAAGGCATCAGGGTTTTAGAGATGCTTAGGTGGGGCATGGCCAAAAAATGGTTGTGACCACTGCACTAGACCTTCAGAACAGTCCTGCATGCACATAGGCTCAGTATATACTTTTGGGGACTAAGGAAATGGGGGGAGGTATTGTATTGCTTTTGTTTTTATTATGTATTCTGTGTTTTTATCTTGTATTGTTATGCTGTGAACCACCCTGAGATCTACGGATGAAGGGCAGTATTCACATTTAATATTTAAATTAAAAAACCAAAACAAAATAAATTCTGTTTGCCTTTAAAAGTGAACTATCTAAACCGCCGAGCCTGGGGCTTGCAGATTGGAAGGTCGGCGGTTCGAATCCCCGCAAAGGGGTGAGCTCCCGTTGCTCAGTCCCAGCTCCTGCCCACTTAGCAGTTCGAAAGCACATCAAAGTGCAAGTAGATAAATAGGTACCACACCAGCGGGAAGGTAAACTGTGTTTCCGTGCACTGCTCTGGTTTTGCCAGAGAGGCTTAGTCATGCTGCCCACATGACTAAGAAAAACTGTCTGTGGGCAAATGCCAGCTCCCTTGGCTTGTAAAGCGAGATGAGCGCTGCAACCCCAGAGTCGTTTGTGACTGGACATAACTGTCAGGGGTCCTTTACCTTTACCTAATTCAAAGTTTCTAAAACAATACATGACCTCAAGCACAGCCGTCCTTTGAAATTCAAACTTTTGAATTTGGCAACACAGTATTCCATCCAAGTAATGTGTACAACAAATCATATACGAGGGTAACACCTGCATAAAAATACATGTATTGGTGAAAAGGACCACATATTACATTAGAGGAAATTGCTTTGCAAAAATGTGCATACAGTATTAGGGGAAATTACACCCCCAAATATGCATATGAGGAGAAATTTGCACTAAAATGTTGATGAAGTTTTGTGAGGACTATAAAAAGAAATTGCAAATGTGGAGAACTATTGTGGAGAACTGAATTTGAGACTAAAAGAATGAGAAGCTGAGGGAAACCAAAACTGACCGATTTGCCCAACCCTACTGGGAACTAACGAAAAGCATGGCTATTGACTGCCTATACCCCCAAGCATTGCTTGGTACTTCTACCTATGCAGCTGCAGAGAAATTAATGTGAAGCAATAACTGAGAACAGTAAGGCAAGGCAGGCAAATGATTCCCCCCTCCAGAAAGTGATCCACGGCCAGGAATGTGGGCTGCTTCCTGCTGGACTATTAATACATGTCTATCCAAAACGATGTTAAAGTACTGTTTTAGGCTCTCTTTGACATTGGCAGAGGTTTCTGGCACAGGATAGCCTATGGTCATCATGGGATGGTAAATCAGATGTACTCATTCAGCGGATCAAGCATGTGGGAAATTGAGGAAGGTGTTTTTCTGGGAGGTGTAATTGAGCTGGCATAAAATGCTCTTTTTTTCTTCAGGCACACTAAACTGAACTGATTTCAAGCAGGAAGTCTGTGTGAAAAGATGTGTAAAACCCTTATACTGAAGCCAACACTCCAGGCTTTTCTAATTAGGTCATTTGGAAATATAAAAAAGATGACCTTTTTGTTTCTGTGGTGCTTTCCTTTGGATCAAGTGTCTCTAATTATCATTTGCATTTTATTAAGCTGTCGACAAGCTCAGACCGTGTGCGCGAGGGCCTGTGCGTGCCAGTGAAAGAGAAGAGAAGGTGGAGGGAATGTAGACCTTTGATGGAGCCCAACATTCTTCTGTCTTCAAACATGGAGAAAATTAGAAATTGAGAGGGAAAAACGTGCACAACTAATATTATCATTAGAAGAAGCAGAGGACCAGCTCAGACAGTCTGGCCATCAGCTCGGTTTGGGAAGGGCTATTGTTTAGTGGCATCTGCTTTGTGTGCAGAAATTCTCAAGTTCAGTCCCTGCCATCTCCAGGTAAGGGCTGAGACAGTAGATACAGCACTGAGCTTGATGGACCAATGACCTGACTCAGTAGGCGGCAGCTTCATATGTTCCTATGCAGAAATAGCAGTGAGCGGTCTACTGACATGAGCACTGGAACATCTGGTAAGGCTATTCATTCACTGAAGCCCTATGGGCATTCTGTGACTTCCATTGCTCACGCAAGTAGATGGGTCATGTATGTTTTTCATTTCAGAACCATTCTTTTAAACTTGTCTAATATTGTTCTGGGTGTTAGAGAGGATAGTTGAGCAAATGAGTCAACAATTAGATTTTTTTTCTGAATCAGCTTTCGGATACATGGAATTTAAGTGAGGTAACCTTATGGCAGTTTTCTACTTTAAATTATTTAGGGCTATAAAGCTTGCTTTACTTGTTGGTAAAATCTGCTCTGATATTTATTTTGCTCCTGAGTGCTGGAAGTTGATTATACTGCAGAAGCCACACAAGGAGTGATTATCATGTTTTCTTCAGTAGAACATTGGCTAACTTTTCTGTAGTGTTTGTAATAGATGCAGTCCCTAAATCTAGGACAAATTCCAAAAGACCTTTAAGTTAGTTCATCCCAAATGTTATAACGAACTAAAAAGATAGACGGAACTCTGGGAAAAACCAATCAGTGAGTTTCTTGAATGGGTGCATGTGATTTGATCTGCTAAATTCTCGTGGTTTATGGGTCTTTGAAAGCAACAGACCTCTGTGCCTTTAATTTCTAAGCTTACTTGTACACAGAATGTGTGCTCACAGTGGCTTTTTAGTGGTGGCTTACTTGAACCCCCTCTTCCCCAACCTGGTGCCCTCCAGCTATTTTGGACAAAATGCAGCACTTTCTTCTAAATTTATTCTTTCTTTTCTTCATTTTCTCCTCAGCATATTTTTTTTAAAAAATGTTTTCTTTAAAAACCTGTTCATATTTCATTTTTTTTAAAAAAGAAATGCACATTACATCCACTTTTAAAATAGTAATCCTACACAGCTGCATTTGCTTGTGTGAATAATTCTGTAGTATTTATTTCTTTTCTTTTCTTCCTTTTTCATTTCTGTCAGTTTTGTGTGTGGAGTTTTTCCTAATACTGCTGCTTGCCTCTTTATTTCGAGGAGAGTCCTTGGATTCAAGTTGATGGATCTTTTACAGCAATCACCCTCAGTCTTGTATCTCTTCTTCATCATCTCAAAAAAGCTTTTCTTTCCCAGCATATCTCCCCCCATTGCTTCTAGAACTGCTGCTTGTCTCTATAGCATCTATTTTCCTGTTTGTTGGAAACAATCATGCATGCTTGAGTAGTATTTTACTTTTTGTGATTTCTATAACATTAAAAAAAAGATGTTCTGTTTCCTAGGATAAAACAGTCATTTCCAAGTCCTGAAAGCAAGGGTGCTTGTGGATATGGAGAGAGCTCTTTGTCACCCTCTTGCTTCTAGGTGCCCCAACCTGTCTTGGCAAAGGAGTCCTCAAAGCAGGCAAGCAAGGTTGGCATTGGAGCATCACAAAATGTGCAACAAAGGTGAGAGGTGAATTGTGGCCTTTTCAGCCTCAGTTTCCATTCTATTTGTCCTAGGCTCCACCCCCTTTTTTACAGCACCAGTCCTTAAAGGGCCAACCCTAAGACCTGCCAACTGATACTTCTTTTGCACTCCTTGGCCTTCTACCTAGAGCACCCTCTGACGTTGGACCAGCAAGGCACTCGGTTCTTAGGCCCCGGGGGAAGGCATCCATGAGGCTCTGGATCTATAGGCACTGATAATGTGGGATCTGGTCCAGGAAGCTTCTACCCACCAACCTCAGATTGAGTGGCATCCTGGTCATCAATGTCAGGATCAGAGTCAGGGACCTAGTCTGGCTCCTTAACCAGTAATTCTGTAAATTTGGTAGCTTAGTTGCTGCTGGAATCTGGAGTCAGGACAATTCAGACTGATTATCTGAAATAATGAGTGAGATCCAATGTCATACTATCAAATGTTCAGGAGGTCTCCCAACCCATCAGAGCAGATTTGTGGGGCATGTGTGGGGCTGCCAATGAGAGATTGATTGTAAACTAGTCCATCCAAGGTGTTTACAGAGTGCCATGTATACCTGTATACGATCTAGAGAGAATTAAGTTTCCCAGTGTTTGTTGGCTGCTAAAACTTCAAAACCTGGTGCCTGTAATTTCTGACAGCCCTGGTGTATTTGGGACATTGGCTAGAATGAGGGATTAGGCCAAGTTCGAATCACCACACAGCCCTGACATTCACTGGGTGACCCTGAGGCAGCCACCATCTATCAACCTAACCTACTTCACAAGGTAGTTATGAGGATAACCTAGGAATAGGATTATGTACACCACCCTGAGCTCCTTGGAGGAACTCAAGAAAAGTAAAGTAATATCAGTCAAGTAATATCAATCAATCAATCAATCAATCAACCAACCAAGACTATTGCAAAATTCAGTGTGTATACCAGGGAGAGAAGGGACTTGAGCTATTGTGTAATGGTGGCAATTGGATCGGCAATGGTCCTTACATTGAGGTGTTGCAGGTTGCAATTCTATAACCATATACCATAATTTTCTGTGTATAAGAAGAGGGGTTTTTTTACTGTAAAATAATGTTCAAAATTGGGGCTTGTCTTATTCAAGGATAGTGCAGAGGGGGGACGGGTGGTTGGTGGCAGCCAGGCGATTGGTGGCAGGAGGTTGTCAGCAGCAATTGGGTGGGTGATTGGTGGCTGCGGCAAGAGCTGCTTTGGATTGGCTGCTTCTGCGTCCATTGGGTTGTTGATTGGTGGCTGTGGCAAGGGCTGCCATGTATAGACTTCTGCTGTGGCAATTGTGCATGCTGGTGGTGATCGGGCAGACACTTTGTGGCTTTTGTGACGCGTGCAATTGTCAATGATTGTCAGTCTGGTGAGTGATTTTCAGCATTCCGCCTAAAAAAAAATAATTCAACAATTCTGGGCAATCCCCCCCATTTTTTGAAATTGGAGTCCCCCAAAATAGGGGGCGTCTTATACACTGAAAAATATGGTACTTGGGATTAGGCTCCATCAAATTCAACGGGACTTACTTCTTAGAAGATATACATAGGATTACACTGTCAAGTATGGAAGAACATCTCTGTTTTCATCTTAAATATTGGAGGGGAAGTGCCTCTATACTTAGAATTTGACCCCAGTTTTTTTAAAGCCAATATATACAGCATCACAACAACATGTTAGTTAGCAAGATCTGACAGTGCAGTGATGCTTTACTAATTGAGGAGACTTTTGCCTAGAACAGCAGCACCCTTACGTTACAATTTATTCTTATATGCATTTCTTTTTTACATCATTTGCACAAATGATAACAGACTCTTTGAGTTTTTATGCAAGGCAGCACTGGTTGTTCCAAAAATGAGATTCCTCTCTTCATTTCTACAAGGGGAAAAAAAGAAGAAGAAGAGAAAAGAAAAGCTGTTTACAAGGCGAAAGAAAAAAAGTTCCCATCTGTGAGTCTAACTTTATTATAATTATATCAATTCTTTTGGTGAAGAAGAAAACACCTCTTATTTCAAAGCTAGGCAGTTTTCAGCATTTGGTTTTCAACATTACCACTTCTAGTAGACACCAAAGTCTTGTTGAAAGGCAAATCTGGTGTGACCATGAATAAAAACTACCAGCAAAATAGTTTGCATTGTTATTAGTGCAGTAAATCACTTAAGCGAAAATCCCTTTGTAATCCTGGGATTTTCATGTCACCCTCCTATTATTTTCATCTTAAAATTTCTTATATAAAAAAAAGTAACAAAGGCACCTCTATGCAGAATACCATAGGCAGCTGCCTCATACCAGATCAGGCTATTTAGTCTAGTATTGTTAACTCTGATTGGCAGGGGCTCTCTGTGGTTTTAAGGGCTCCTTTAAGATGTGAGGTTTAATGCATTAGTTCTATTGGCTATAATGTTAGTGCTTTTGTTTCAATTTCTAATGTTCCTTTTACACTAAGCTCAGAAAGAAGAAACGACATGGTACACCTGCACCAGCACAAGCAGAAACCTTCATCTGTCCCAGCTACAACAAAACATGTCTTCCATATCATTCTCGACAGCCACAGCAGGCACTGTAACTCTCCAAAAGCTTGATTTCAGTAGTGTGCGGTCATTGGACTAAGGGGACTAGATTATTCCCCTAAATGTTCCCTTGGTGCCTCCAGAGCTCTGGTACCTCCTTTGCAAAGCCCAGGAAGCTTCTGTCTAACTTAGGGAGGGAGGAGTCATGATGATGAAGAAGAGTTTGGACTTGATATCCCGCCTTTCATTCCCCTTAAGGAGTCTCAAAGCGGCTAACAATCTCCTTTCCCTTCCTCCCCCACAACAAACACTCTGTGAGGTGAGTGTGGCTGAAAAAGACTTCAGAGAAGTGTGACTAGCCCAAGGTCACCCAGCAGCTGCATGTGGAAGAGCAGGGACGCAAACCCGGTTCGCCACATCATAATGTCACATGAATGACATTGGCACCCCACCCCCCTCACAAGCTGGTGCCTCTGGCTCAAACTGTTCCTCTCTGGAAAATTTCACCGCACGCCACTCCTTGATTTCAGCCCCAAAGGCACACTCTTCTATTGTTTTTTGAGACAGATGGATGCCAACCAACCAGTTGTGTTATGAAACTGTGGCTTTTTAAAAATTGATATCCTGCCATGTCATGCTACATTTCATTCACAGCTCTGGACATAGTGTGCCACAATGAATATCATGGGATGTGTTGTGGCTATGATAGCTATCTTCAAATATCTAAAGAGCTGTCACGTGAAAGATGGAGCAAGCTTGCTTTCTCCTGTTCTGGAGAGTAGGACCAAAACCAATGGAGTTAAGTTACAAGAATGGAGATTCCAACTTATCAGGAAAAACTTTCTGTCAGTAAGAGAGGTATGGCAGTGGAATGGACTCCCTCAGGAGGTTGTGGACTCTCATTCATTGGAGGTTTTTAAGCAGGGGTTGGCTGGCCACTTGTCATGGATGCTTTAGATGAGATTCTGGCATTGCAGGGGCTTGATGACCTATGGGGTCCCTTCCAACTCTACATGTCTATGATTCTATGACTACCTCCTCACCCTTTCTGAGCATGACTGCTTCTGTTCTCCTATTGGCTCCTTATCTTTATTCAAGTTCTCACTTTCCCACAGCAAGTAGGTCTCTCCCGGGAATGTCAGTGTGCTAAAATATTTCCCAAAGTTTTGTTATATGAGCAAAACTCCTGAGATATTAAGGATTTCAAGGGCTGCAAACAATTCACATGGAAATGAACACTAAACATACACTAGATTCCAAAAACACAAAAATTAAATAATCATCAGGAATATGAAGTAAAGTGTCATCTGAATGCAACCAGTGTGAAAGAGAGATGTTTCTGAGCACCTGCCACCTGAGGTCAGTTCATTTAGAGGTGCTAAAAACCTGCATTCAGAGTTTGTACTCTGCTACTGAGCTACGGACCCTGCTTGCACTGTTTTCATATTCATTTCATTCATCTTAAAACAGGAAAAGCGCCTAGAGAGAAAATTCAAAGGTAGGTATCGTTAGTCCATAGATGTCAAAGCAAGGCTGCAATCCTGTACATGAACTCAATGGGCTTTACTTCTGAGTAGACATGGATACGATTGTGCTGTAAATTGATTGTCTCGGCAGTTCTTTGGAAAGTTCATATTATGAGCCACAGATCTGAAAAGTTCACAGCTGCAGTACTACCTTCTTTAAACCTAATAATCTGTATTAACTGATACATCTATACCTTCTTCCAAGTGCATGGAAGGGAGCCTTTCAAAATAGCTGAAATTCTGATGATTAGCACTTTGGCAAGGAAGAGGGAGCAGAGGGTGGGTAGGATAAATCCTGACCTCTCTCTGCTCCCCTCTTGAACAAGTGATAAGTAGAATATTTGAAAGTGTTCCCTGTACCCGACTGGAAAGGAGAATCACACATACTTAACTCTTTTGTCCCTGCAGTTTCTGTTGGGTTGAGACTTTGCATGTAGAATTGTACTTCCGCATGCACAGTGAATCTAGATGGATCAGAGTGATGGAGTGTTTCCTATGTTCTGAACTACCATTGCGTTATTCAGGACATAATTGATTTTCATTTGAAATTTCCAGAAGTAAGCACCTTATATCACATCTCGGTATTGATTCACAGAGATCTCTCTTACATAATCCAATAAAATAATTAATAGGAGCATAAGCACAAAATTCAAATCCTCGTCTGAAATCAAAGTATGATTAGCATTCTCTTTTGTGTAATATGTGGTTGTTTGGTGTAAGACACAGAGACATTAAGTATGATGCTAAAACATGCTGGTGAGTGGGTGGTGGGGTTGCATGGATCAGTGTATTTCTGTTCTGCTCTGTTTCACACATTTCCCAGTTATTGATCTGTTCTGTCTCATTTCCACATCAGTGTATTTTTTTTTTAATGCACAACAAAATTTTGCTGAAATACAATTATCATACACATCGTCATGAGTTTATGGGTGCCAGACCTCTCTAAATTCCTGGATCCAGTAAGTGTTAGAATTTAACCAAGTCTTGGGGTGTTAGCAGTATGTGATGTTTTAGAACAGGTGTCACCAAACTTTTTCAGCAGGGGGCCGGTCCACTGTCCCTCAGACCTTGTGGGGGCCGGAGTGTGTTTTTTTTTTCTTTGGGGGGGGGGGAAAGAACAAATTCCTTTGCCCCACAAATAACCCAGAGATGCATTTTAAATAAAAGCACACATTCTACTCATGTAAAAACACGTTGATTCCCAGACCGTCCACGGGCTGGATTGAGAAGGCGATTGGGCCGGATCCAGCCCCAGGCCTTAGTTTGCCTACCCATGTTTTAGAACAATATAGCTAATATCATTCTAATAAAGTTAAAAAGGTCAGTGTAGATCCAGCCCACATATGCTAATCACACCACAGTCTTTACTTTACCTCGTAAAGGAAACACAACCCAAGGTAAGCACCTGAAACCTCTAGAATCTTACACCTCTCAGAGATTGGAATGACGTGCAACAATATTTTGCCTATGCTTGGGCATATTGGTTTCATTTTGCATATACCTACAAGGAGAAATACAGCATCTAACTCATAGTTGTTCATTGTTCTGTGCAACAGCTTGGGGCACATGTGTCCCTGTGCACACATCGATTTGGTCTGCATCGAAATGTGAACCAAACAAAATACACAAGAATTCCTATTTGGTGGAAGGCTGAAGTTCCTAGAACAGTGTCATAGACATTATTTTTCTTCCACTTCACTCTGTTGGGCTCCCATGCTGAATGACTCTCTCTCTCTCTGTGTGTGAAAATTCTGTAACCACAAAGGCAGGACCAATCGCATGGGTCTTTCCTGCCGTATTTAGACATTCTCTAAAAGCTACCATGTGGTGGGAAAATGGCTGAGTGGAACCAGCTTTTAACTTACCACATGCTAAATTATTTTCACAGTTAAAAGACAAACTGTGCTCTTGGGTCCAAAGAACCAGGAACAGAATTCTGTTTCTAAAATGGGCCCTTCCTTTCCCATCCCGTTTCCCTCATTATATATTTTCTCCTTTTTAATCCACTAAGTATCTGGCACATGGTTTCCTTAGGAGAAGAAAGCCATGGCCGAGGAGGTCAGCTCCTGGAGAACTGACACAATGGCTTGGCTGGAGAAGTTTGTCACTACTCTGTGCAAGGCCTCCTTCAGAATACAGTTTGCTATATCATTAATTTAGTTTGTGGTGAGTTTCTGTATAAACAGAAAGGGACAAAACACCCCCATCTCACTGTACTCCAAAGGGTTGGGGAACCCTGCAGAATGGCTTGCTGAGGGGGGCACTATAGCTGGGGAGGAATCAGCAGAAATGGGAGGCAGTTCCACTCATGCAATTGGATGTGTCCCCCCTTCTTGCAACATCTAAGCGGTGGAGTGTTTCAACCACGGCCTCTGCGACAATATATGAACAAATCACCAAGTGGGCAGAATCAAATAGTTAAATTAAAGCATTAAACTAAGTCTTAAGGCTCTATTTTTGTCTCCACAAGTTCAATGCTTGTTTGAATAAGCACGTATTTCTGGTTTGGGTTAAAATATCCATACTGGAATAATAAGCTAATAGTACTATTCCAATTTAAAACTTCACGTTTTCTCATGGAAAATAAATGCACTAGGCAACCAAAGCATCTGCTCCTTTTATTATTTTTGACTAGCAGCAAACTGTGGTGCTAATCAGGCAATGCCGACTCTGTTTGATCAGTGTTTGAGCAGCTGTGTTCGATGCTAAAGATGCACTCCTTAGATTCTGTGTTACTTTGCAAATTGCCTAAAGGTTTTGCGGCAGCGGGAGGGGGAAAATAAAATGTAGAATTAACATGAAGGTATTTTGCCTTTAATGCCATAGAATACATATTTCAGATGAATGCATTGCAATCTTTTTTATTGCTTAATTTCTAAAGAGCTTGAAAACCATGCCATCTGCCTGAGGGAGATTGGGGAGAAGGTACTCTCCACATGCTCGGAGTCACTTTTCCTTACTCTTTTCAAATACTAAAGGGCTCCAACCTGGTATTGAAAAGGGATTCTGAAGCTGAGTATTACTTAAACCCTGGTTTTCCTTTAACTGCTTGAGACTTGGGCTATGTACACACTCCCATTTATGCGGTATCCAACACACTCCCACTGATGGTTTATGGGGTAACTGTGCCCCTGAAGGACCAGGTGCGCAGCTTGGGAGTCATTTTGGACTCACAGCTGTCCATGGAGGCGCAGGTTAATTCTGTGTCCAGGGCAGCTGTCTACCAGCTCCACCTGGTACACAGGCTGAGACCCTACCTGCCCGTGGACTGTCTCGCCAGAGTGGTGCATGCTCTAGTTATCTCCTGCTTGAACTACTGCAATGCACTCTATATGGGGCTACCTTTGAAGGTGACCTGGAAACTGCAATTAATCCAGAATGCGGCAGCTAGACTGGTGACTGGGAGTGGCCACATAACACCAGTCCTGAGAGATCTGCATTGGCTCCCAGTACGTTTCTGAGCGCAATTCAAAGTGTTGGTGCTGACCTTTAAAGCCCTAAACAGCCTCGGTCCTGTATACCTGAAGGAGTGTCTCCACCCCCATCGTTCAGCCCGGACACTGAGATCCAGCGCCGAGGGCCTTCTGGTGGTTCCCTCATTGCAAGAAGTGAGGTTACAGGAAACCAGACAGAGGGCTTTCTCGGTAGTGGCACCTGCCCTGTGGAACTCCCTCCCTTCAGATGTGAAGGAAATAAGCAGCTATCTTCTCTTTAAAAGACATCTGAAGGCAGCCCTGTTTAGGGAAGTTTTTAATATTTGATGCTGTATTGTTTTTAATACTTGATTGGAAGCCGCCCAGAGTGGCTGGGGAAACTCAGTCAGATGGGCGGGGTATAAATAATAAATTATTATTATTATTATTATATTATGAAGACATTTACACATGGAGTTAGCCACAATCCACATCTATCTTGTAGTAGAACCCATGTGGTACAGTAGTTAAGAGTGTTGGACTAGGACCTTGGGTTCAGATCCTCAGCTGCCCATGAAGCTCACTGGGTATCCTTGGGCCAGCCACTGCCTCTTAGCCTAACCTACCTCACCGGGTAGTTGTGGGGATGATAATGATGATGATTATGAATGATGCCTCTGCTTCCAGTGAATGTGGATCAAAACCACTAAGACAGGAATCCTGTGGTCCCTGGGAAAGTGGGATCAAAGCATATATTGGAGACCCCTGTCTGACATCAGAGTTCACCTGAAGCACTGGCTCAACTGCTGCCAGAGATCCAAGGTTGGAATGGCAAAAAAACAAGCATTCTGGGAAGTCGCTGATACATGAAGCCTTCCCGGGCCCCTGGAAAATTAGGGGGATGGGGCTTAAAAATTAATAAAGTGTAGGCCCATGAATCGATAGAAGAATGTAGAGTGTTCCTCTGTGAGAGAACACTAAAGCACTGAAAAGGACAGTAAAAAGGCTTTTGGATTTTGTGCTCTCCCTCTCACCAGAATGCACCCTAAACCGGACTTTTTCCATGGGAAAGGCTTGCCATTTTTGTGCTGGGGACAAAACAGTTCAAAACGACACAGAAAAAAGTAGATATTTTTGTCAAGACCTGCTGACTGGAGACGTAAAGTGTGATGGCTGTCAATGAGTTAAATCATTGGTCTCAAGTTTGGCACATATTCTCAAGAATCCTCTCCAGATGGTACAAAAAGATTCCTCTTACTATTATTTTTAATGCTCATTTGTTTCTTCAAACTAGAATGTTGTAATTTAATCTGTTGCTCACCAAACTTTTTAAAAGAGAGGTGGGATTTTCTGCTTTGCCTCTGGCAGGTCAAGCCCCTCTTTGTCCTGTTGTGCCAAAACCTGTCCTCCAATTTCTCAAAAATGAAAGACTGGAGAAAAAGGAATAGTTAAACTGACCTACATTCTAACAGTTTTTGCTGACCAGATTATTTAAAAGGATAAAGGGCTAACTGTGGCAAATCCACATTATGTGTTAGCCAAATAATCCCGATAATAAAATAGATCTTAAATTCTTCATTAAGTCCTGACAGTTTCTGGATCACATCCCTGCTTCCTGAACATGTATTCTAGTGATACTCAATTTGTGCTCGATGTGGAGAGAAAGAAAGCAGGGACTGAAAAAGGAAGCAGGGATAAAGCATAGGCAAGTCCCAAAGCCCTGTTGCTTGCAGTGATCAGTATTCTTTCACTGAAGAGAAGCACTGTATCTAAAATAAACTGCACTTATAGCTAGTGAATTAACATATGTATTTACAGCACTATGCACATGCAATGAATCTGTGCAGCATTAACATTAGGGGAATGGAGAAAACTTCGATCTTTGAAAACTGTTTTGTTCTGAAATATCTTCTGCGACTTTCCTCCCACTATCCTGCATCAGCCTCTCCAGTTTTCACACTAAGCGAAATCCCCTGTGCCACACTTATGTCTTCTGCAAGACTCCAAAGAGCCAGGCTGGCTGCTTAAAGAACATCTTTCACATGCAAGGGCTGTTTCCGATATTACAATTTCTGTTCGTGTGGGTGAACATGCAAGTTATCCTCCCCTGCCATGCAAACTGGAGCTGCTGAAGGATTTACGAACTCAAGACACTCAGAAATACTGAATGTGATCTTCAGCACAGTTACATTTAGCTTGTGAGAATGTATAGATATAAATCAGGGGTCTGGCTCCCACAAATGCCAGAGTGCCCACCTGTACCGCCAATGGTGCCTGCAAAAAAGTCTTAGTAAGTCTCCCCTGAAAAATCAACAATGTATGAGAATGTATACATCATTTTCTGTTCCTGTCTTCTTTCTGCTCTTTTATATATGGAAGCCATTTTGTGTTAAGCCACACCCACATGGCTGCCATTTTCAGACTGGTACTTAATGGACATATTTTCCATAAATTGGCCACTTTTTAAATGTTCTATTTGGTTGTTGCCATAATATTTTATAGCAATACATTTTATCTTGTTTGTCCTGTGCATAGTTCCAGCCAGTTTTGTTACATGAATGAAGCTCTCATGTTTTGAAAAGGAGAAATAATGTTATCTTTATGCATTCTCTCTTTGAGGGTTGTTTGTTTTTTAATTACCGTATAATCAAGTGGTAAATCAATTTTAGGAAGTAAATAAATTATGAAATTAATTTTCTCCATTCTCCATTACCTCATCCCTTTTCTTCTTTCCCTGCTTTATGGCTATAACCAAATAAAATTTGTTGTTGTCGTCACTATCATGTAAATCTCTGCCATTAAATATTGCAACCTCTGTGATATTTTTGTCTTTGTCATTGCCACTACCAGTAGTTCTGGTGCTGCACTAAGATGTGTGTTGCCCAAACTTGGACTCATTGTGTTGCTCTCTCCCCAGACTAACTATGAGATGTAGTCAGGGACTGGGGGAGAAATTCTTTTCAGTTCTCATTTACAGCCAACACCATCAAATTTGCACTTTCTGAAACAATATGAGAAGCAAACCACAGCTATCCTATGAAATTCACACTTATCCAAATTTTGCAATATGGCTCTCCAACCAACCTGTGTTTACAAAAATGCATATGCTGTATTAAGGGTAAATGTGCAGAAAAATTCCGTATGTTAGTGAAAATAACATACACAGATGCATTATATTAGTCTAAAACTGCATACAGTGGTACCTCGGGTTAAGTACTTAATTCATTCTGGAGGTCCGTTCTTAACCTGAAACTGTTCTTAACCTGAAGCACCACTTTAGCTAATGAGGCCTCCCGCTGCCACTGCGCCGCTGGAGCACGATTTCTGTTCTCATCCTGAAGCAAAGTTCTTAACCTGAGGTACTATTGCTGGGTTAGCGGAGTCTGTAACCTGAAGCGTATGTAATCTGAAGCGTATGTAACCCGAGGTACCACTGTACATAAATGTGTTTATGAGGAGAAATTCACACTAACATGCTGGTGAATTTTCACGAGCATTTTAAAGGGAAAAAGTAAACAAGTGAAGTGTGGAGAACTGGGTTTCAGATTTTAAAAATGAGAAACTGAGAGAACTGAAGCTGATAGATCCTTCCATCCTTAGCTGTAACCTTTGTTCTATGGTTTAGGAATTGTGGCTTGTCCAAGAGAGCTAAGCAAAGAGTTCAAGTTCAGACAAGATGCTAAGCCAAGTCATGCTTAGCTCAGCGCAGCAGCAGGAAAGGAGGGAGGAGGGAAGCAGCTGCGATCTCCTTTTTGAGAGCCCACACACTCATATTTTGGGGCTAACCCATTGTTGGGCTTAGCATGACCTACTAACCAGGCCAATGAAAGACTGCAACTTGAAGTAATGTAATGAGTCAAGGACCTGTTTGTGATCAATGCAATACTGAAATCATCAACGGCTATCTGAGACTCAAACAAGTGATGTAATCACATATTTTAGGGAATTAAAGGAAGACTAACATTTTTTCCTCATTAAGATAATTTTCTAATCATTCTCATAAGGCCTTAATGAGTGACACACTGACACCAAATACAAATTTATGATTTCCCAAAATAACAATTTGACTAGCTTGAGTGATATATCTTGCATCAAGTAATCACACTTAATTTTTCTTTCTGAAGAGATTTGACTTTGCCAGTCTATCATGTCAATGGGCGTCATATAGGCGGTATTTCAGTAGCTCCTCTTGAGGAATTCCTGTGAAGGCATTAGACTCATGGCATTTTTGGTCATGCGCATAGAAATATCGCAGATTAACAGAGCAATCCTAAACATAGGAAGCCAGGGAAATTTGTGCCACTTAAATTAAGATGGCCTATGTTACCCCTACTCCAGTCTCCTTTCAGGAGCATGGCTGTGTCCAGCAGAGGGAAAAGCAGGTCTAGAGTTCTTCTTCTTCTTCTTCTTCTTCTTCTTCTTCTTCTTCTTCTTCTTCTTCTTCTTCTTCATAATAACAACCCACCCATCTGACTGGGTTTCCCAAGCCACTCTGGGCGGCTTACAGCATATATCGAAACATAATAAAATATCAAGCATTAAAAACTTCCTGATACATGACTGCCTTCAGTTGTCTTCTAAAAGTTGTTCTTTATCTCCTTGACATCTGAAAGGAGGGTGTTCCTTTCAGGGAGGGTGCCACTACCAAGAAGGCCCTCTGCCTGGTCCCCTGTAACTTCACCTCTCGCAGTGAGGGAACCAGCAGAAGACCCTCAGAGGAAGACCTCAGTGAATGATGGGGGTGGAGACTCTCTTTCAGGTTTAGGCCATTTGACTTATACCACCCTTTTTGTCTGCATAAATACCTCTGAGTTGCCAGGCCACATAGAATAGAATCATAGAATCATAGAGTTGGAATAGACCACAAGGGCCATCGAGTCCAACCCCCTGCCAAGCAGGAAACACCATCAGAGCACTCCTGACATATGGTTGTCAAGCCTCTGCTTAAAGACCTCCAAAGAAGGAGACTCCACCACACTCCTTGGCAGCAAATTCCACTGTCGAACAGCTCTTACTGTCAGGAAGTTCTTCCTAATGTTTAGGTGGAATCTTCTTGTAGTTTGGATCCATTGCTCCGTGTCCGCTTCTCTGGAGCAGCAGAAAACAACCTTTCTCCCTCCTCTATATGACATCCTTTTATATATTTGAACATGGCTATCACCCCTTAACCTCCTCTTCTCCAGGCTAAACATGCCCAGCTCCCTTAGCCGTTCCTCATAAGGCATCGTTTCCAGGCCTTTGACCATTTTGGTTGCCCTCCTCTGGACACGTTCCAGTTTGTCAGTGTCCTTCTTGAACTGTGGTGCCCAGAACTGGACACAGTACTCCAGGTGAGGTCTGACCAGAGCAGAATACAGTGGCACTATTACTTCCCTTGATCTAGATGCTATACTCCTATTGATGCAGCCCAGAATTGCATTGGCTTTTTTAGCTGCCGCGTCACACTGTTGGCTCATGTCAAGTTTGTGGTCAACCAAGACTCCTAGATCCTTTTCACATGTACTGCTCTCAAGCCAGGTGTCACCCATCTTGTATTTGTTCCTCTCATTTTTTTTTTGCCCAAGTGCAATACTTTACATTTCTCCCTGTTAAAGTTCATCTTGTTTGTTTTGGCCCAGTTATCTAATCTGTCAAGGTCGTTTTGAAGTGTGATCCTGTCCTCTGGGGTGTTAGCCACCCCTCCCAGTTTGGTGTCATCTGCAAATTTGATCAGGATGCCCTTGAGTCCATCATCCAAGTCGTTGATAAAGATGTTGAATAAGACCGGGCCCAAGACAGAACCCTGCGGCACCCCACTAGTCACTCTTCTCCAGGATGAAGAGGAACCATTGATGAGCACCCTTTGGGTTCAGTCAGTCAGCCAGTTACAAATCCACTGAGTGGTAGCATAGTCAAGACCGCATTTTACCAGCTTCTTTACAAGAATATCATGGGGCACCTTGTCGAATGCCTTGCTGAAATGAGGGTAGGCTACACCCACTGCGTTCCCTTCATCTACCAGGCTTGTAATTCTGTCAAAAAACGAGATCAGGTTAGTCTGACATGACTTATTTTTCAGAAATCCATGACTGAGATGAACAAGGTTTGGAAGAGGTGTAAGTTTCTCCTTGTCCTGTCCTGCCCCTACCACATCCACTGAACATCCATTTTGAGGAGCTTCTGCTGATTTCCCTGGCTGAGCCAGTACAACTCCCACTGAGACAGGTGAGAAAGTGACACTGGTGTAGCTCCAACTCAGCCAAGACAGCCCAAGATCTTCCTATTCCAAGTTCACTTATTCCAGAAGATCTTGGGTTTGGATTGCGCTATTAGTCATCAACAGCAGATATCTTAAATTCATTAATATCATATACTGCTTTTCAAAAATAAAATTCTGCCCAAGGCAGTTTACAAAATATATGAAAATATAAGCCACAGAATACAGTAAATACCAGTGAAAACATCTTTCATCATCTCAACATGTTATGTGTGCAACATTATTAAAATTAGCAAACACAGCTATAATCCAACAAAATATTACATAGTGTAACTCAATGCAGACTTCACAATCAGCTCTCCAACCAAGACATAATAAATTCCTAAAAGCCATGGTAAAAAAGTGGGTTTTTAAAGCTGGTCTGAAAAAGATTCAGGGATGTGGCCTGCTTGATAGCATATGTGATCATACTCTACTGCCCAAAGTGGCCTGGTTTGTGTGCCTACCAATCTAACTTAGCTGGCAGATTGGGGTGTTGTGCAGAAGGCATTGTCGGTAGTGGTGCCCACCCTGTGGAATCCCCTCCTATCAGATGTCAAGGAAATAAACAACTATCTGACTTTTAGAAGACATCTGAAGGCAGTCCTGTTTAGGGAAGTTTTTAATGTTTGATGTTTTGTCGTGTTTTTAATATTCTGTTGGAAGCCTCCCAGGGTGGCTTGGAAAACCCAGCCAGATGGGGGGGGGGCGTATAATTAAAAAAATATTTATTAATTGTTGTTGTTGTTGTTATTGTTATTGTTATGATTATTATTTACTGTCTCAGTATACTGTCTCCGACAGTGTTAATGCTTTGACCAAGGATAATGCATAATTGTTAAGGAAATATAAGATGTACCAATGGGAAACCTGGTTTAAATCTAGATGCTGTACAAATTAAATCTTTTCTTCTTGGTAATTTCAATCATTATTTCAATCATGTTGATTTAAATCATTCTACTCTGGAGCCAAGAGGCTGATTTGCAATACTTAAGACTGAACCTTGCTCAACCAGCCTAAAGGTTTTAGCCTGCAGGAGTTACATAGGACTTCTGGGTTTACTTCTGTTAGCATTTGAGACTCGTTGGAAGAATATTGTCAACATTTCAAGGCAGGATAAAACATCTAGGCAGCTTCTTCAGATGTCTTGCCTTCATGCAAATGTGGTGGTTTTGTCAGGAACTCCTGTGCAAATAAAACTGTTAAACAGTAACAGAGGAGAATGCATTTGGTAGCTGGAAAATTATGCATATGGGCTGCTATTGAGCCATGCACATCACCTGGAGCTCCTTAGAGGAAAGGTGAAACATAATTGCAACCAGTGAATCAATCAATCAATCAATCAATCAATCAATCAATCAATCAATCAATCTATACTTTTATCACAGCAGCATCTTTGGGTTGTGTGAGAGAAGCAAAAGGCAGATCCAAGAAAGTTGCATAGTACAAATCTGACTTTCTCTCCTCAGTCTTTGCTTGCTTCCTAGTTCCCGTGCAAATTGTTTGCCACAGTAATGTACCTTGAAAGTAAGAAAAGCAGCAGGAGCTAGCCAGAACTTTAAGATTATGCCAAAGATTGGATTTTGATTTTTCTTTTTTTTGGGCAATATTTAAATTGGAACCTAAGAGACCAAGGTTCACATCCCCCCTCAGCTATGACTTTCAAGGGGTGACCTTGGGCCAGTCACTGCCTCTCAGTCTAACTTACTTCGCTAGGGAAAAGGTTTTCAACCATTTTGGGTCCATGGCTCCCTTGACCAACTACATTCATTTTGCGGCACCCTTATGGGGCTCAGGAGCCCAGTTATGTCACCTTTTTCCAGTAGAGCCGGCAGTCCCTCACCACTTCCTTGTGGAGGGTTCCCTCAGCCTCCTCTCCTCTCCCCTCTCCTTGGGAGTCCTCTGAGCAGCCCCAGCTGCTGCCCTGGTGTCTGAGCCACCCCATCCCCCACCCCAAAGAGAGGTGCCTCCTCACACTGCCCCACAGGGGGCCAAGGAAGCACCCCCTGGCCAGCCCCAGAGGCACCATGTGCCTGTGGAGCTTTTAGCCAGGGCTGCTGCAAAACAAACAGCTTTGCAAGCCTTTGAGAGGCAGAGACCTAAGAGGGCAACAGAGAAAGGGAGGGAAAGAAAGAAAGAAAGAAAGAAAGAAAGAAAGAAAGAAAGAAAGAAAGAAAGAAAGAAAGAAAGAAAGAGGGACAGAGGCCAGTGTTGCCCCTGACCATCATTCAAGGCACCCCAGGGTGCCACGGCACACTGGTTGAAAACCACTGCACTGTGTTGTGGGGATTAAATGGGGAGTGTGTGTGTGAGAGAGAGAGAATCATGGGAGAATCAAGGAGCTCCTTGAAGAAAAAAGGTGGCATATAAATGCAATAAATCTCTCTCACAGTGTCACACACACACTTACTGCTCTGTTGATTGGTCAGTGGCTTCAACCTTCTTCATAATCCCATCCTCATTATTGCATCACAATGGGCAGGGTTCAAGTCTTCCCTTGTCAAGTCCTCCTTTTACCAAAAGAACAAAAAAAAAAGGTTCAAGTCCTTCTTTCACCAGTGATTCCCTTAGCTTTGAGCTCTTCTGTTTAAGTAAGCAGAAGAGGTTGGACTCAGATGGCCCTTCGGTCCCTTTGAACTCCAAGATTCTATGAAACTACCTGTTAGTGTGGTTAATGTGTAAGTCCAAGGAGCCACCGTTGCACATGGACCACAAACCAAATGGTGACCCGATAGCAGAGGTTTGTTTCCTGCTAGGCAATGTTAGGCATCCAACATGCAACCCTGAATGAGCTGAACCTTTGAAAGTTTGTGTGCTCACAAGAGCCCAGCTACTATCTTAGTGATTGTAGTTATTGAGAAAAGAAAGGCAAATATCCTTGAAAAGGAGAAGCAAATACATACGTCAGCCAATCGAAAGGATCGGAGAGCCGACATTCTAAAAAATCTTGTGAAATGTCAAGTCTTCCACGCACGAATATGTACTTAGCTTTCCTTCTTATCTTTATTTTCTATCAACCCGCAGCAGGATTCGGTTGCCCAGTGGAAATTTGACAACATGCTTGCCTGTAAGCATTAGTAATTTGAGGACACTCAATCTATGCATGGCTATTTTTGGTAAGCTAAAGGAAAAATAGCAGCCTGCATGGGAGAACATCTGGGAGTCTGCCAAGGCCATGATGTAAAGCTCTCCAAGTGAAAAGCTATGGGTGAATCATAAAAGCATATCTGAGGCAGGTTTTGCTGCAAGATTGCTCCTCTTGAAATGCAACTCCACATCCTATATAGAACGGAGGTGGTATTTCAGGCCATTAGTAGCTTTTCACTCAGGCGAGGCAAACAGTGTTAATGGTCTAAGTTGCAGAGGCTCTTTAATTAGGGTAAGATACTTGATTCAGTATTCATTAGGGGTGTGCATAGGTCTCAAGGCTCACCTCGTATCTGTACTTAAAAACCCACCCATATCTGTTTTTGAGGCACTCTGTCTTCTTTGATCTGTGATTTGGAATAGCTCAGTTGGTAGAGTAGGAGGCTCTTAATCTCAGGGTTGGGGGTTTGAGCCCCACCTTGGGTAAAAGATTCCTGCATTGGAGGGGGTTGGACTAGATGAAGCCTGTGGTTCCTTCCAACTCTGCAATTCTATGGGTTTTGAGCTGCTCTGTATAAAATGAAGCTTTATGTCCCACATAAATGGATATATGTTTCCGCCCCCCCCCCTTTTAGGCAGAAGTATATGAAATCCAGTCCCACTCTTGTACTTTCCCCTCCTTGTCGAAAAAAAAATAGGAAAGGAACATAATTATCATTCATCCAGTTTATGGTCACCTCTTTGAATGAGAGAAAAATCGACAAATGTTCTTGGGTATCGCCAGTTTAGACCAGCTGACTCATACCAGCACAATGAAACAATGTTTTTGGAGGGGAAAGAGAGATATGTATTCTCTTGCAAGCTATTATTATTTAATATAGCAGTTGAACATCTGGCCTGGGCCTCCGCCTGCTTTCTGCATGGGCAAGTTGTGGATTTTGTATACTTATCACAGCATCTTCTCATCTTTACCCCCACTGGCTTCTGCAATTTGCCCCCAATGCACTTTGCTTTCTTGTCGTATTTAACTCTGCAAAGTGTTTTGGGATGCCGTTTATTTAAAATATGATCTTTGAAATACAGATGTATTACAATGAGTTACTACTTCCCATGACGATAACTTTGCCTCCTTTGGCAGCCTGTCTGCTTCTTCTTCATGTTGAGGCTGCTTAAATCTTTAGGGGGATATGCACTTCCCTAGTCCAAATCGCTTATCTTCCTGGCTCTTTTGCTTTAAGACCTACATTCTGGGCCCAAGGTGCTCTTTCAATCCTGTTATTCCACGAATATCCTTTATGCCTTCCCACTGGGAGACTGGTACTGACACATATTTCCTTCCAGCACCATCCTGTTCAATTAACATCCTATGGCAAGTTGTGGTCCCTCCTCAGGAGCAATGAGGGAGCAGCAACATAAGTCTATCTTTTGTTTGGCAGCTCTACAGAGGCATCTCATCTGAAGCCTAATTCTCTGGTGAGAAACTAAGTGAATCTCATTCTCTGCTAATTTGCATCTTATACCCAGTATCTTACTTTGTTTTCATTTATATTGATGATGCATCCCATTATATGGGCAATTCCTTCCAGAGCAATTTTCTAGTTGCCATTAGCCTTGAAGACACCAGTCTCAGGCAAACAGCTGAGCGCAAGCAAGAAAGGCAGAACTGTTTCTCCAGCCCCAATTTAGCATTTGTAGCCAAGGCCAGATGAAGGTGGTTGGAGGCCCTGGTGCAGTTTCAAATATAGGCAGTCCCCCCCCCCCATCTAGAACTTGGCAGAACTCGGTTCTGGCACCTCTCATGTGGGTGCCATTGCCATTGCAAGAGAACAGGGGAGGTGTTCATGGAGAGTTCCGGCACCTCTTTTTCTAGAAAAATAGCACTAAATAAAGGGATCCCCCTCCCTCACAAAAGGAACACATAAAAATGTACCACAAAAGGTCTTGTGGTATGTTAAAGAGTAACATGTTTAAAATGGTATAAACTTTTGTGGACTACAAAACAACACAACCCTGAGCTTATGCAGTTTCATAACTCTCAGCAAACTGCAAATGGTTTTTTTGGTTTCCTACCTTGATAAATGAAAATAAAATACTCTGAGAATGTACACTCAACTCATCATTGCCTTTGTTCGCTTCCTGCCCTGGGCAGGAAACCAACTCTCAGGCTAATCTACCTCACAAAGCTGTTATATACTCCAAAAAGTTTTTGCATTCTCTACCTGTCTAGCTGGAATTTAGTGCTGACATGGTCCAAGAAAATTATGATCACATCTTTCTTGGTTGTTGTTTTTTTAATTTTTTTTTATAAAAATGAATATTTATCCATTCTCCAACCATCCACAACAAATGTTACCTGGCGTTGAATTCTGGATGCTGATATTCTCTATGCAAACATGTGAGTATTTGTCTTTAAGAAAAGATCCCACAGAATAGCTGCAAAATAATTACATCCTTAATATTTTGGTAGCGCAGTGGTGCATGCTATGTGGCACTTCAGTACTTGCAAATAAAAACTGAAGTCTATCGGTAGAAACTTGTGTCAGATGCAAAATCAGACACATAATGGAGAGGCAAAATAACAGTGACATGATTTCCTGTCAAACTGAAAGTTAATGAGGAAGATGAAGAGAAATTACTGTATGCCTTCCACCTGAGTTAGTTTTTAATTGAACCAGAACTTGTGTGCTCTGTATAAAAGTTATTGTCATCTCGGGAAGTAACTATTTACCTTCTTTCTATGGTTCATGCACAGTAAGAGACAGAATCTTATCATATGCAGTGTCTAGTACAAACTGACTTTAAAACAAAGAAACCAGATTAATACTGTCATCTATGTCACTTTTTAATGAACGAAACACTTTGTTTTCTGTAAATGAGGAGATCCTTCCTTGGTCTCTGTGTTAGTTTAAGCTGGTCTCATTCCTTGGGAACATGCTGCATCAGATACACGGGGTTGATAATTGCATTGGACTTTTGCTCTTTTCCCGCATGCTTAAATCAGCAAAGCAGGGGTTAGTTCTTTGATTCCCCCACACTCTAGAGACCTACTAGTGATGATTAAGTTGAGAATCCCAACCCTGATAATTAGCTGAGAGATTCTGGATTCCTGTTGAGAAGAAGTGTTTTTTGGAGCAGTTAGCCCTGGGGGTTGCTTAACCAGCTGTCTCAGATTTGGGAACTGTCAACATCTGGCTAGTCAAAATAGGTGTATTGTATGAAGGTGGGTGAGGAAAAGGTTTATTTCCAGTTTCTCAGGGTATTCTTATTCTAATTTTTTCTTTGAGATCTCGATGAGAGGAGGGTTTTGTGTGTCTGAGTTTAAGGAGAATTAAAGGAGTCAAGATGTAAAAAGGGGGGGCAGGGAGAAAACAAGGTAGTAGAATCACATATTGTCAAATATCCAGTCTTCTAGATTCCATTCAAGGCTGCATCTGAACTACAGCTAATCAGGGATCAATCCCATAAGATCTATTTTAATGTCATGGCTCAATCTGTAAAATATGAAGTTATTTTTTAAGTGTCTCTGAACATGTGCAAAATTCCTTTCCATCACTTTGGAAATGTTGCTGTTTGCAGCAACCTTCTCTCATCTTAAATAGAAGGTTATGGGAAAGCAATTGGTTTAAGATTAACAGCACCCACATGCGGTTTTGGACAGATAGCAAATTAGATTCTCATGGATGGAATGGAGTTTCCTCATGGAAAGTGTGGTGGATTGGCTGGAACACCACATAGGTATGCTCCATACTGTAACATTTTGCTGCCGTTCTGCTTATTCACATCCTGTGCTCACTTTTGACCAGGTAGGGATTTCCCTGTCTTTTCCTTTGCTGAAAGTACAATGGAGGCAGAACCTTGGGGCTAAAATGTGTGTCTCTGGTACCATCAGTAAATTTGAAGGAAAATGTACCACAAGTCCTTTCAGGTCTATTGGGGATCAGCAGCTTCTTCAAAAATTGGAGGACCATTACCCTCTCTTCTAAATCTTGAGCTCTGAGCACAAGGGACCCCAGACTCTTACCTTGAAGCACACACCCCTCCCTCATCCACTACATCCTTTGCATTGAGAAAATCCCAGATTTTGGCAGAAAAGTTTGCTTTGAACAATCTTTTAAAAATATGGAAAGAAATGGGTTATCTACTTGTTGTCTCAGTTATAATTCAAGTTGCTTAATTTATTTTAGATGTCAATAATGGGCAATAAACTCAAATAAACCATGGCATTCATGTTTCCATCATCAGCGCAGAATAAACAGATCTTTGCAGCTGAAACCTTCATGTTTCATTTAGAGTTGCTGTGTTCAGGGATCAGGTGGTGACAAAGGCAAAGGTCAATCAGCTACTCTTGTCAGGAGCAGCATTCATGGAACTGAAAGAATCTAGATTCCCTAAAGGAGCACAGGCAAGTCCTTTGACAGATTTGCCCAGGGAGGGAGGGCGAAGAAAAAGAGGGGGGAAATTGTTCCCTAATCCCCTTATGTTACCAAGGGGAACTGACATCTTTTCTAACCCCTTAGCATAAAGTGTGTTCCTTGAGGATTCTTAAGATGTGTATTCTGCTGTCTCAAACAGTGCTGTAGAGATCAAGCATTCTTTCCCTTCCCAGAGTGTGTTTGACTGATGTCCTTTCACAACGATTTCTCTTGCTTATGTAAGGTGTTATGGGCTCAATTCTCCATCTAGTATTAAAACCTCCCCCCCCCCTTTTTCTTTGCCAGAGCTAGGTCAAAAGCAAGACCAATTCAAATGAAAACAGACAAGCTGGCGTCTGATTTTACTATATAAACAAATAGTAGAACTGCCTATCATCACAGTGTGGGCATTTTCAAACCTAGGACAGCTGGCACTGTACTTCCGGAAGTAGGTCATTAAAAAAAAAAAGGTGTACATTTTGCACATTGCAGGGAGGGAGAGTCATTACTCAAAACGGTGAAAGCAATTCAAGTGCCTCCTGAACTCCATGAAAAAGAAAGCACCTTCATCAGAAGGGGATGTCTTTTTCTTTCTGCAAAAATGGTATGCTTTTCAACCGAGAGACTCAAAGGCAAAGCTTTGTTCTGTGAGCCAAAGTGACAGGGCCAAAGTGGCCATCCTCCCCACCTGACGCTATCAAAGTATAAAAGACACTCATTTTTTCACATTAGCTAAGGCCACAATCCTAAGCCTACGAACTGGGGAGCAGGTCTCACCAAGCTCACTAGGAACTGATATCTGAGTAAACATTCTTAAAGACCCTCCAAGTGCCCCCATTTTCCAGGGACAGTCCTAGATTTATAGAAGCCGTCCTGGTTTCTGATTTGATCCCAGAATGTCCCACTTTTCCTTAGGACGTCCCTATTTCCATTGGTGAAATGTTGGAGGGTATGGAGTTATCCAACCCTTGAGCCATCTGTAAGCAGCCCTGCATAGGGAACTTTTAAAATATTTAATGTTTTATTATGTTAGTATATATATTGGAACCCACCCAGAGTGGCTTGGCAACCCAATTAGATGGGCAGTGTATAAATAGTATAACAGTAATAGTAATAGTAATAATAGTAATAATAGGACATCCTTATTTTCATCAAAGAAATGTTGGAGGTATGTTCTTGGATTGTGCTCTATGGATGTTTTTACATGTTCATAATCAACCCCAGATCAATTTAATAGTAGGCTGCCTTAAGGTGCAGTAGATGCTCCTTTCATATGTGGCAAATTGGTAGCAAAATTACAACAAAACAACACTAGAGAGATGGCCAGCTTTGAATCTGACAGTACAATCCTCTACATTTCTATTCTCATTAAGTACACTGGGGGCTTACTCCCAAGGAAGTGTAAGTATATTGCAGTCAACAACAACAACAACAACAAGTTTATTAAATTTGTGAGGTCCATGCCTTTACACAAAATACCATAAAACATTGTTAAAAGATAAACAATAAAATTATAAAAGTAAGCTAAAATTCATGTCATGCTATCCCAGCAAGGAAACTACCCAAAAAACCCCACCATTCAGGAAAGAAGATACAGCAACAGGTTAGGAGATCAATGGGAGGGACCTCACTGTTTCCTCCAGGAACCGTACCCTAGTTTTCATAGCCTTCACCACAAAGACTGCTACCACGTGAGAAATCCGTGGATCAGCGTCCACCAGTAAAAACTTTACTTGGTCCTCAGAGTTGACTATTGATTTGGGAATAGTTTGTAACATCGCATCCCTGAAGGCCGAATAGATGGGACAATACAACATGTAATGTATGAGATCCTCTTTGGTTCTCATATGACAAGGACATATACGCTGCTCTACTGGGATTTTTGCATATCTGCCTGACAGATAGGCCGTAGGAATGGTTTGAAAACGGGCCATGGTGAAGGCTCTCCGAAGGGTGGGATTGGTGATATTCGCTAAGTAATTGGCGCAGGTTTTGACTGTTTTCAGTCGGGGAAGCCAGTGGGAGGACCCTGGGTTCTGTATTTTTGTGATATCTAACAGAGCGTCTCTCTGCAGGATCCATTCCCGAACTTTGTCCGGGCTCCACAGTTTGAGGATATTAAACTCCGGTAGGGTGTATCTAACCAGGATCTCAGATAGGTTTTGACGCCAAGTGGTGTTCTTTTGAAGAGATACAAAGGCTTGTTTGGCTAATAAGGTGTTTGAGGTATTTGCAAGGTTGATGTAAAATCGTAGGAATCTTAAATGGGCTCTGGCAGACACAGAGGGTAATCCAACCTCCACCCTCAAGAAAGCTGCTGGGGTTCCTTGAGGAAGGCCTAGAATCCTCCTGAGATAATAATTTTGCAAAATTTCGAGCCGTTCCATCAGCCTCTGGTTCCACCCCCAGAGTTCTATCCCATATAACATCTGGGGAATAGCTTTCCCAACAAAAGCTCTTAATGCTGGGATCACCAATTGTCCTCCCCGGGTATGAAAGAAATTAAGCAGGACACCAATTGTTCTTCGTGTTAGGATGGTTACAGCCTTAAAGTGGGCTAACCAACTAGATGTAGCCTGGAATGTAACACCCAGATATTTAAAAAAAGGGCACTGTTCAATCACATGTTCATCTAAAGACCATCTAAAGGTGTGGCGAGCTCTAGTGAACACCACAATTTTTGTTTTGTCATAGTTTATCTTTAGTGAGTTATGGGAACAGTAGGCTGCGATCCCCTCCAGCATGCTGCGTAGGCCTCTTCGGGTGAGTGCCATTAAAGCCATGTCATCGGCATATAGCAATATATTCAGACGTTTACCTTCAAGGGCTGGAGCCGATGACTTGTACTTTGCCATGTACTATTGCAGTCAAAATCACACCCCCCCCAGCGCTCTCTCTCTCTCTCTCTCTGGACTGCAATTCCCATCAGCACCAGCCGACCGTGGCTGATGGGAGTTGTAGTCCAAAACTGATTGGTGAGGGCTGCTCTACCTGGTCCTATGCTATGTTTAAGACTGAAACATAGGATAGAAAAGATGCTCTGTTCTTATTGACAAGGTACACATGGCATGGCTCTGGATCATGGATAGCTCTCTATTTGACAAAATGAGGGTGGTTTTGGAAGTGGGAACATACCTTGATCATAAACATCTGCCACTTCCCTCTTAACTCATAACTGATCCAGCTCTGCACACATGGAAACCATTGCTGAATCAGAGCAGGAATGTGAAATATAAAAGACATATCCCTGCAGGAACACACCTCCCCTTGTTTCCCTAAGGTGCTCTTATTGTTGCCTTCACTGCGCTTCACTTTCAAAGTCCTCTTCTTGTCTAAGTGAAGCAGGTTTTGTACATTCTGGGACTGTCCCTGGAAAATCGGGACACTTGGAGGGTATGCAAAAGCCATCTCAGAGAAAATGCTCCCTTACATGACTACTCAGAGAAGTACCATTGAGCTCAATAGAGTTGGCTCCAAGGTAAGTGGAGGAAGATTTCAACCTTGACCATTTTCCGTTTTCCCCCAAAGTTGAGTTATTTCACATGCTTTATGTTAAAATAATGGCACATGAATGTTGCCAGTTCGGCTAAGATACATGATTAAAAAGTTAAAAGGTAGCTTGTGAGGATGATACATTTATTTAATACAACCACAGAGTAGGAAGGACCAAGTGGCCATTCGTTTATTCCAAAGTTCTGCCTCCAGGTATGACTCTCCTCACCTCAGACACTGGACAAAAACAAGGTGCAGAGGAGAGAGAAGCATTTTATCTTGATTATTGTGCCTTTCTGTTATTTGCTTGCAATTTAAAAGAAAGGCCTGCACATTTATTTTTTATTTTTTAAAAACCAACCACCAACACCTCTACAGAGAATCTTAAAGAAGTTGAAAGTGCAAATCAATATCTTATATTTGCCAAAGGCAGCTTAGGAAGAATGTACCTCTAGTCATGGATTTCTGTTCCCAATTCCACCAGAAAGGTCAGAAACACAGAGCAAATGCAACAAAGAGTCTTCTGCCATATTAAAGACCAAGGGTGCTTCTCGATAGTGATGGGGAAGAAATTTGATTCAGTTTGCATTTCAGAAGGTGCAAATTAGGTGCATTTCCTTTTAAATGTGAACTGAATCAAATTTTGTCCCCATCACTATTAAGAAGACTAAGTGTGAACTAAAGCACAATTCTTCAAAATTCACACTACTCCAAATGTTAAAGTGCAGTTCCTCAGTCAAGAAATGTGTACCAAAAATGCATATACCAAGGTAAAGTGTCCATAAAAACATATACAATGGAGAAAGAAAATGTACAAAAATGCAGTATGTTAGACGAAATTTCTATACACAATTAGGCAAAATCCTGTGTCCATCTCAGGTCAAAATCTAGAGACCTAATATGATCCCTGGTTACCAACCTGCTACAGCTAGAGCTGTATTTTGGCTGAATCTTGTCAAATAAAAATTATTTATTAAATTTATATGCCAGCCTTCAACTGGGGATCACAAGGTGGTTTACAGTAAAAAAGATCACGGTGATACATAGCATTGAATCATAGAATTCTATGTTCTGTGCTATCGTGTTGCCACCCTCCAGATCTCTCGTGGAGGGAGCCAGCGAAGAAGGGACTCTGATGATCGCAGGTTCTGGGTTGCTTCATATAGGGAGGGACAGTCTTTGAGGTGTTGCAGTCCTGAGCCATTTAAAATAAAGTTACTTTCTGTAGTGGAAAGATATCCCCATTCACAATTAAATCTGCCCCCAAGAGAATTAAATTTGGTGACTATTCCAGGAGACCTAAATAGTCTTTCACTTGTTTCTCAATATTGTCATTTTTGTATTAGATTTGAGTCCTTTTTGTTGTTCTTATTAGAGACTGTCCAGTTTCTTCTATGTAAATAGCAGATAATGTTGGCAGGTGATGGCATATATCATGAGCAGGTGAATGAATGCCTCACTGTATGGCAGACATTATGAAATCTCCTAGTAGTGTTGTGTAAGTGCAAATTGGGACGTAATTGCCTTCAGGATTGTAGGGCCTGGTTTCTGGGCTTGTCTTTGTAGGGTTTAGTACCCCTTCTTGCTAAAATAACTCTCTGTGGTAATTCATTGTACTTAATTGATTTTGTGGCTCTGTGAGATTTGTGCAAGGAAGGCCTTCTCTGGGAAGCTTGAGACCCAAACGATATAGAACTTCACAGGTCAAAACCAGCATTTTGAATCGGGCCTGGAAACATTCTGCAAACCAATGAAGAAGTTGGTTACCAATGCCTGTGACCATTCTTGTGCACAGATGCAAGCTTGGACCACCTGCCATTTATGAACTGCTTTCTTTTTAGAGCATGCCATAGTAGTCTAAGCTAGAAGTCACCAAGGCACACAAGAATGTGGGTGGCAAGATATTTATCGTGGCAAGATATCTATCTTCCAACAGTGTGCATATCTGTTGAAAAAAGATGAAAGACACTCTTGGCCTCAGCTGCCTCCTGAAAACCCAGTAGCCAAGCCATGAGAAGCTTGAGAAGAATCAAGCTAGGAACCTACTTCCTAAGGGAGAGTGTTATTCTATCAAGGAAAGAACTTTCTTCCACTACTTATTCCTCCAAACCCAGCATAATCAACTCTTAATTTGGATTGATGCAGTGATTTGTATACTGATTACAGTTATGACTCAATAGCCTGATTATGTGGAAATGGGTCAACTTGGTTGCATACTTGAAGTTTTGTTTATTGTTTATGACTACTTTTGTTATGCTTATAGTTATAAAATTGTTATAGGCTATAAGCCAATTGAACATGGCTTTTACTTTGTAAAGGCGGAATACAAATAAAATGATCGAGTGATTGATTATCTGAATTTCCATTACGTGTTAGGCATACTTGCCCTGCACCATAAACACACATGCATGTTTCTGTCAGTGGGGGACGATAAACCAGATAAGTTCATTTGCATGTGAACAGCTTGTCAGAAAAGCTCATGAAGGAAAAGGGGAGAGGGAAACACCCACATTTATATTGCTGAATTTCCACTTTCTATCCTCCTTTAGCTGTTTTCAGCTCAGATTTAAATTGAGCAACAAAACTGGAAATGTGTTATTTTCACTGTATTAAAAATATTATAAATGACTTGAAACAGACTGAAAATATAGTCACATATTGGAAAGAAGATAATTATTAAAAAAAAGGAAGACAAGACCAATTAACAAAAATTAATTAGCAATAAATGCATTTTTTAAAAGGCAGGAAAGGTGTTTATAACAGAAGTCCATACTATTTTCTCTTATCCTTCTGCTATGAACTATATGCTCCATAATTATACAAACAGCTTCTTTTGGCGAGGAAAGAAAATGTTGCCTGTATTTGTTTAACTACATGAAAATCTAAGAAGGCTTCATGCCCAAAAGGTCTGGATATCTTCTGTGAAACATATTTCAATTAAAATTTATATTTTGCATCTGAGCAGTTCACCCTGCTCAAAGGGCCAGTGTAGTCATCATGGAAGGCAGCAAGCTGGACGTGGCACTGAGAGTTAGGAGTTCAAATTGTAGCTTCAGTGAGGGTCAAAGTAGATATGGACAGGGCAATCTCTTAGGTCTTCTTAAGTATGTGCTTGCCTTATTCACTTAGATATTTGAAGATGGCTATCATATCTCCTCTCAGTCTCCTCTTTACCAGGCTAAACATACAGTCATATCTCGGGTTGAAGTAGCTTCAGGATGAATATTTTCGGGTTGCGCTCCACGGCGACCTGGAAGTAACGGAGTGCTTTACTTCTGGGTTTTGCCGCTCGTGCATGCTCAGATGCTCAAAATGATGTCACACGCATGTGCGGAAGTAGCGAGTCGCGATCCACACACACGCGGACGCAGGTTGCGTTTGCTTCAGGATGCGAACGGGGCTCCAGAACAGATCCTGTTCGCATCCAGAGGTACCACTGTACTCAGCTCCTTCAGCCATTCCTCATCAGGCTTGGTTTCCACACCCTTAATAATCTTGGTTGCCTTCCTCTGCGCATGTTCCAGATTGTCAATATCTTTCTTAAATTGTGGTGCCCAGAACTAGATACAGTACTCCTGGTGTGTTCTGGCCAAGGCAGAATAGAGCAGTTTTAAGACTTCCCTAGACTGGAACAGTATATTTCTGTTGATCCAGACCCTTCAAGTGTCCTATTTTCCAGGGACAGTCCCAGATTTACAGTCCCAGGTTCTAATTGATCCCTGGATGTCCCACTTTTCCTTAGGACATCTGTATTTTCATTGGAGAAATGTTGGGGAGAATATGGAGTTATGTGAACCCCCAAGCCAAGGAGATAAATAACTATACAACATTTACAAGAACTCTGAAAGCAGTCCTGCATATGGAAGTTTTAAATTTTTTTTAATATTTTATTGTGTTTTTATGTACATTGGAAGCTGCCAAGAGTGGCTATTATGGAATAGGAGGTCCCAATGTTCATTGGAGAAATGTTGGAGAGTATGTAGATGCAGCCTAGAATAGCATTCACACTTTTTGTTGACTCATGTTAAGCTTGGGGTCTCCTAAGACCCCTAGATCCTTTTCACATCTACTGCTAGCAAACCAGATGACCCCTATCTTATATTTGCACAGTTTGTTCTTCCTGCGTAAGTGTAGAACCTGACATTTGTCTAATTTGCTAAGGTCATCTTGAATCCTGATTCTGTCTTCTGCACCATAAGTTGATAAACGTGGTAGGGGAGAGAGAATGTTGTAAAGTCAGCTATTATTGTGGAACACAGAAATGTGTGCCAAAGTCAGTTAATGGTGGGTGCTATGAATGTGGGAGAAATTTGATTCAGTTCACCTTTAAAGGTGCATCTACATAATTTACACTTTCTGAGAGGATATGCGAACTGAAACACCGTAATCCTTTGAAATTCACGCTTCTCCAAATTGTTCAATGCAGGCCTGCAGCTTAGTAACATGCAGAAAAATGCATATGCTGAAAAATGCATTTATTGGTGAAAATAATATACCAAAATGCATTGTATTAGGGGAAATTGTTTTGGAAAAAATGTGTATATTTGACTAAACAGAATACAAATCTGTACATCTGCATTAAATTTGAACTAAAATGCTGATGAATTTTCATGAGGGAGTGTTTTTTTTAAAAAAAATGCAAACTGATGTGGAAATGTGGAGAACTGAACTTAAGACTGGAAACAATGAGGAACTGAGAGAAACTGAAATTGACAGATGCAGTCATCCCTCGTGGGTGACATTGCATTTTGTGAAATTGCAAATTGCGTATTAGATTGAGTGCAGGTAGCAGCAATTACTACCTGTTTATGAGGGCAAATCCATGGATTTTCATGGGACTCCTGCATGACATGCCTAATTGGAAGCAGAATTCCATCCATCAGTTGCTGGGTTCTTTCTTTCTTTCTTTCTTTCTTTCTTTCTTTCTTTCTTTCTTTCTTTCTTTCTTTCTCTCTCTCTCTCTCTCTCTCTCTCTCTCTCTCTCTCTCTCTCTCCTTTCTTTCTCTTTGCCTTACAGAAACCTATGCATTTTTTGTCTACAATGTTGGGGCATACTCACAGGTAAGCGAGCACAGAATTGTAAGTCAGACAAGCTGGAACTATCCGTATTTAAGATTGCGGCCTCCAATTGCAAGGAAGGTGAGCTGGAGCAATTCATATTGCTACCAACCTTCAACACACAGCGTTGCTGCTTCCCCCTCCTTTTTGTGTGGATTCCAGATTCTGATGTACCAGAAAGGTCATCACTCAGGTTTGGAAGCTGTTAGAAACCTGAGTAAGGAAATACATTTCTCTATGTAAGCAAGACTGACAAATCAATAGCTGGTACTCTATGCTGGAGGGAGCCAGAATTGAAGAAAAGAAGGATGGGGGAAGAAAGAAGAAGAAGAAGCAAAACATTGAAGCTGCTGTGTTGCATCACTGAGGCTGCAATCCTGTCCTTAACTACCTGGGAGCAAGGCTCACTGATCTCAGCTGCACTTGCTTGTGAGAAGACACATATAATTTGGCTATGCTAGTCTCATTCTAGCCATGCAGAAGTTAAAAAAAAAAAAGGATGTCTAGGAGGAGGGAGGAGAGGGAAGAGGGCTCTGAGGCATTAGCAGAGGCTTTGAGTGAAGGTCAGCTCCAATGAGGCAAGTTTTTTTGGCACTGCAGCAACACCACCTTGCAGTTGCCTCCTCGGCTCTGTTTCCCACCCCCTCAGAGTCTCGGTAGCTTCGGGAGCGATGCTTTCTGACAGACAAAAGATAATCTTACACTTGCCTTCCAATATCAAGGCTTTTTAAGTGGCACACTTTATATTGAATAATTCATGGGCATTCAAGCTTTACTTCACTCCACAAAGAAAAGTGCTTTCTCTTCGCAGCGACAGTAGATATGAGCAGCTAATTCATTATTTAAAGAGATTAAGTATTAGCAACTGGTATGGGCTCTTTGGAGCTCTCTTTATTCCCTTTGCTCATGTTATCCCCTGCCACTCGCCTGCCTAGTACAGAGTTTAGATTTATTTTGTCACATTAAAATCATCTTTGGAAAGGATCGCCCGCTGGCTTTTCGGAATGGCACGGCTTTGTTTTGAGAACGTGGAGTCATAACTAAACTGAGACTTGTGGCTGGTTGCTTGGATGCCTTGAAAAAAATGCTTTGTGTTTCCTGGTGTGGGAAAAGTAGAGGGGAAACCTATTATTATTGTTGTTATTATTTGTGTGAAGGTGATGCAGAAGAACCTTGTCCACAGGGCCAAGTGTAGAGCAATGTCACCTGGGGATACTTGGTGCACAATGTTGGCGTAATCAATGGGATTCTCTTACATATGCTTTCACCAGCTTATGTGGCTTCTACAAAACCCTGGCTCACTTCCAGATCAGCACTTTGGAACTGCCATCCATTGGTCAGTCTTAAAGAGCACTCAGAAAGCATGTTGTCAGCCTGTTGCGTTTCAGTATTTTCTGTATTATCCTCCCCGTTTTACCCAGACAACAATTGGTGCTTTTGATTGATTTTGCAAATAAACCAAGATTGCACCAGCTTCATTTGGTGAAGACAGGCAAAGTGCCATGAAGACTTGTATCTTGTGGGGTCCTTTCCCTATAATTAAACACTTCCTGTATACAGGTTCAGCCCATTTTATTACTTCCTGATGAGTTCAGGTGGGTGATGAATAGGCTACTAATTGCCCCTTGAATAGCTTCCCTTAATTGCTCTGGTGTCAGTTTCTGATCCTGCGGGGAGGCTTTAATTACTCGTTGCCCATCATTAATCATTAGTAGGTTATTTATCACTGTTACCCTGCCCATGGCTCATCAGGAAGCAATAAAATGGGCTGGGCCTACAAGAGGGAAATTTTAATTAGTGTTTTGGGGAACCTTTGCTGCACAGGACTTGCTTGAACAAATAAACATTATTGGTTGTATGTATCCGACTAAGTCCAAGTTAGACCCATTGAAATCAGTTTAGAAGTTAGTCATCAAGGCTGCAAATCTAACTATGTCTACTAAAAAGCCAGGCCCATTGAATTCAGCGTGGTTATAATTCTGCGTCTAGCTGATTCTGGAAATACAATTCCTTAACCCTGCTCAAAGGTTCTAGAGTGGAATCAGCTCTTCTTTAAACCCTTTCCTTTCATTCTACTTTTCAGAAAAAGACAATTTATACGTTCAGCGCATATATTGCATAAACAAATCCCCATTGAGATATAAATGTCTACAGAGTTATTTCAGTAATTTACAAAACACACTCGCCTATTGGTGAATAAATATTGTAGATACGAAGCGTTATCAAATATGTTAATTTTTCCACCTCTGCACTTCAGCAGCCATCCCCACATGGTCAGAGATGGTGGATTTCCCCACTTATTCACCCATATGATTTTTGCTGAGATTAACAAATATGCTGTCAGAGATGAAAAATCAATTGGTATATCAGTTAAACAGTTTAACTATCTAGTTAAAAAAGATAAGCATAGGCCTTAATCCCAGCCTTATCACTGTAATCTCTGATAAATATTTCTCTCCAGAAATCATATGCTGCCTGACATTCCCACCACATATGGAGCAGATTTGTAGATGTTGTATTTTATTAATTACTGTACAAGCATTCTCACTCCTCTAAATAAATAAATAAACAAATGGAGCTACATACTTAATAAAAAAGGAACAGCATAAGCAAGAACGTAAGGGCTGGGGGAGGAATTGCAGGAGATGAGTTGAAACTGATAGGTAGAATGCTGTTAGTGCTAAGAAGATACCACGAAGACTGTAGCCCTGCGAGAACCTAGAGAGCCCTGTATATCTATCCCCAAGAGAAAACAGAGAGGAAATGTGGTTTATGGCTTCAATTCAAGACACCAGTTTCAAAAACTCAGTCAAAAGATTGGAGGTGCCTTTTGCATATAGCAAAATTACAAAGACTGTTTGGCACCTTTTGCTGCACACAGTTAGGCTACTTAACTTTCATTGATTTGGGTGGGAATTAAGCACTCCAACTCTGTGCATGATTGCCATCTTTGAGACTAATTGGTTTACTGCAGCATACACTTCCTTTGGCAAACAAGTCAGCACCAGCATTTTCAAACTTTCTTGTAATTGGGAAATCCTTTGATTTGATCTGCCATCGAACCTTTTCTACACTGCATAATATTCTAGGGGGCGTTCACATAGCCAGGTCTCTGTCCAGGCCTGTACAGAAAATTCATTTGTGGCTGTGCAAAGCTGGGGAGGATGGAATCAGCATCGGGTCTAGGGCAGTGCATACAGTTCCCATGCACAGGCAGCCGAGCCAAGGGGGCACAAAATTGAGAAGATCCGTAACTGAGAAGATTCATTTGGAGGCACCAAATTTTGACCTCACTCAGGGTGCCATATTACCAAAGATTACCAAAGTCTGCCACTGGTGGAATGATGGACAAGCTGCCCTTTAAGGAAGTGTCTCTGCAATTTGTGATCTACTTACTGTTGAGGAACTATGACTGTGTGTGTAGAGTCTTCTTCTTTCGGCAGAATCCGTTTTTTGTAAGTCTTCCCCAGAAAACCATTGCAATAGAGTGCCACCGTTCAGGTTGGATGTAGCCTGATAAGCCCTAGGATGTCTGGCTATTTTGGAGTAGTGGTGATTCGAAGCCTTGTAGATGCGACCCATCTCTCAAGCTCAGCTCTAAAACCATTAGAAAAACTAGAGTTCCTCATGGAAAAGATAATCTCAGAGAGCATTAGTCTCTTGCAGAAGACCTTTGGTCACCTGTGTTGTGCAGAGATCTTTATTTATCCCATGTATTTATCAGAATTAGAGGCCAATGGAAACCAGCCTCCTATTTGAAATAAAGAGTAGTTTGGGATAATGTCAATCCCAGCTCCATGTTTGACGCAATCGGTCAAAGCAGCCAATCAGAAATTACTTAAAATGATGCTTGCAAGATCTGAATGATGCTGCCGAAATTGGGTTAAATGGGTAAAGAGGATTAAATCCAAAATCAAGGATATAGATCTATGATCTTAGTGGGTTTGGCCTGTCACAATAGAAGACCAGTTGGTTAATGTAAAGGGGGCGGGAAGGAGTTAAATATAGAATCACAGAACTGTGGAGTTGGAAGGAACCCTGAGAATCACCTAGTTCAACTGCCTGCAAAGCAGGAATATGCAGTTGTCCCATATGGGGATTGAACTTGCAGTCTTGGTGTTATCACCACCACAGTCTAACCAACTGTGAAGATTGTATCCTAAACCAAGACTATAGGTTCTTATAAGCTCTTGGCATGGAACCAAAGTCTAGGACACCCTAGATGCCATTGAACATCTGATGAAACCTAAAGTCTCCTTCACACTTTACTCATGTGAAAGGGCATCACAAGATTAAAAGTCTTTGGGGAGGGGGCTAGGGCTTGGCCAGACCGAGCTGGAGAGGTAGACCTGCAGCCCTTTTAACCTTAGGATTCCCCTTCAGGTGAATATAAAGAGACCAAAGTTTTTCAGAACACAGTTTGAAAGCCAAGAGCCTACATGAAGCATTCCTCAGCAAAACTGGATTTTTGAAGTCCCATTTCAGGGTTTTGTTTTTATTTCAACAGTAGGCTATATTTTGAGAACATTTTTTTAAAGGATTTTTTTTTTGTATGGGTTGCCCCTCAATCATTTCCTGTACTTTTATGTTCATATAGGTGGAGACAAGACATATTCACCAGAAATTGAGTTTCCTCCTATCCTCAGAAATGAGGCTGAACAAGCAGGACTTTGTGGTTTTGAATCTCGTATGAAATTGAGAAGGCCTGGAGATTTATCCAGCATGCTTAATAGGCCTTGCGTAGCTGAATTTCACATTTTTCATTAACAATTGCAGCAGAGATGTCCAAATACCACCCATCAACTTCTAAACTGCATTCTGTGGCCACTCTCATATTCACCCTAGAATTGCTATTTAGAGAAACCACCAGCTTCCATGGGCAAGTTTTCTGTCTTGGAGATTCGGACAGATGCCGTCTGTCTTCCTTTATTCAAAACAGGTGCACTTTATGGCAAATGGCCAGATGTGTGGGCCATCACAATCAAGACATAAGACACCAATCATTTCCATACCATGGGCACATCTAGTCATCTTTAATGGTGCCTTTACTTTTATGGGCATAAAAGACCAACATACAGAATCCTTTGGGAACCTCACCTGACTGCAATGAATGGAAGCATAGAAAAATGCAGTTTAGCAAAGAACCTCTCATTTCAATGCATTTTGGCATGGGAAGGTTTCTGGCAGATTGTGGACAGTGAGATGAGAAAGATACTCCTGAGAACTGAACAAAGTGATTGTACCCACAATCTTTTATAGTCTGTTTCTTTTTAGTTTTTCTCCTCTCACTGCTATTATAACTCCCTGCCCCCAACTTGGCCAATAAACTGAAAAGAAGCATGAAAAATAACATTTAAAAAGGTTCAATTTCCCTTTTGGTCATTCTTTCTTGCTTATGTTGTTTCTCCTTCTTCGCTACTCACTTTAAAACACTTTCTTTTAAACAAAGGGAAAGAATCTCTTTGCTGCTGCCAGTACCAGGCTATTTTGCACCCCAGGAAAGGCTAACTAAATGGACACCGCCCAAAACATTGCTAACATCAATATTCAAAAACAGATGTCCGGTGGAAGAAATGAAAAGCACAAAACTTGAAACTGCAGAATTTATTTTAAATTGGAAGAATAAGAAATACAACAATCTTTGATTATCTTTATCAAATGCAAAAGAAAATGCCTTCTTGACCTATGGACTCAATATTGGCCTCGTCCAGTCAATCCACTGGAGCCTGATTTCACATGGGTCTGAGACCCATCGCCTTCTGCATCACACTGTTGACTCATGTTAAGCTTTTGGTCTACTAAGACCCCTAGATCCTTTTCACATGTACTATTGGTAAGCCAGGTGTCTCCCATCTTAGGCAGGAATGACCGGCTGCACAAATACCGTGTAAGTGTAGAACCATACATTTGTCCCTATTGAAATGCATTTGGGCCCAGTTAGTTAGTTAGTTTGGGCCAGGTTCTGCAATCCGTTAAGGTCATCTTGAATTCTGATTCTGTCTTCTGCAGCATTCCCAGATCGGTGGCATCTGCAAATTTGACGAGCATTCCTTCAATTCCTTTATCCAGGTCATTTATAATGACTTATAAAATAAAAGTAAAATATTATCAGAAATTTATAAAATATACAAAAATCTAGTCTGTATAAAACTGTGATCCTCAAAGGTCAGTACTGCGCTGTTCTGAGGCCTGTGCCTTAGATTGCTGCCTAGTGATAGCACCAACCCTGCTCTCCCACACCCCACCATCAAAACGTGAAGAAAAAAAATCAGTTTTGTTCAGGCTGTCACTGAAATTATAGCCAAATAACTTGCAAATCCCAGGCTTTGCAATGAAAACGAGCAATAGCTCCAGATCCAGTATAATAAAGCTAATTCGCACCGCTTGTTTTAAACTTCATTTCATAAAAGAAAACCAACATATTTTTGTCATTAAAGCAGAAAATAGAGCCCCATTCCCATCCCTCTCTTTAGGCCATCCTTGGGAGGATTTGGTATGATTCTTACTCTTTAAGGCAAGCCCAGTGAGCCAAACCTGTGGCTGGCTGAATCAAAGCATTGTTTCTGAAGAAAGTGTGAAAGGAAACGCTCATTCTCTGAGCTTATGCAAAGCCACAAAGTTGGCAGGTCAGTGAACCTTCCCAGTGCAGTTCACGTCAGGTAGGTCACTGGTAGATTTTCTTGGATCTTTCTACTGCTATCATTTATATTTTAGAAATTCCACTTGTGTATTAAAACAAAATAGTGGGGAAACCTTGCCAACACAGTTGATCAGCCCATTTGCCTTCCTACAACGACCACTGCATATGATCCATGCTTGTGGGTATTGAGCAAAGCTCATGCAAGTTTAATTCTATTATTCCTCTTCCTGTTTCTTCTTCTGTGACTCTCTTTTCACTTAAATGAAAATTGTACATTAGGTCCATGTACAATTAAGAGAGCAAGACCTTCCAATAGTATAACACGATGTGAATTTTATTTATTTGGAACTTATTTTTCTTTTAACAAAAAGTATTTTTGTCTTGTATGCTTTATTATATCCTGAAGCAATATATACTGTATATACATAAGTAAGTGCCAAAATAAAAAAAAATTGTGTAGCAGAGTTAGGTTATAAAGACTTACAGAATAAATTTATTCAATATTGCAATACTAACTTCCCCTCAATAAAAATATACTATAAAGCTTTTACTCAGTACAGCATTGCAAGTTGTTGCATGCTTTTACCACTAGGTCACATGTAGGTTTACAAATCCTCAATATTTCTTACAGAATAATAATCATGATAAAAAAATACACACTTGTCAAATGCAAGTTAATGTGCATGAAGCTGCCAGTATATATAACTTTCACTAGAGGAAATGAGACTTTGTAAACCAAGAAAATGTACTTGTGCAGAAATAATACAATGCACATTTGCCAAATTTCCATTTGTGTCTGGGACATTTCCAGACCTGGTAATAAATATTAGCCTCGGTCTAGAGTCCCATGTGCTATTTTGTGCTCACACTGAGCTCCTGCACAGACAGGCTTTCCATTCACATCAATGGAGAGGACATTTTTAATACATCGATCTTTTAATATGTAGAGCTGCCCCTTCCATTGAAGAAAATGGGAGATCCTTCATGAAGGAGGTTATTGTGCTCAGAAGGGCTCTTGATTGGAGCCATGACATAATACCAAGGCTTTAAAAAAGATCCTGGCCTTAAATGTGAATCTGACAAATTTCATTCATTCACCACCATACCATAAACTATGTAGAGTAAGAGTACCATAAACAGTGTAGAGTTAAAGCATGGAACATCATATATATATATATATATATATATATAGAGAGAGAGAGAGAGAGAGAGAGAGAGAGAGAGAGAGAGAGAGAATATTTCTATATTGCAATATTGCAAATTTATATTGCCTTATTTATTATACAATTGTATTTGTGGTTTCTAAGCTCATGTATTTTTAGTGAGGTAGCTTCTTCATCTGTTGTTAATCTGAACTGAGAACATGCAATTATGAGCCACATGTGTTCTCATGTATTGCTCAAAGGTCTGGCAAGGTGTGGCTTCCTGTTCACTTTGGTGGGGAGGCCAAATCAATGCATACATCTCTTTGAGTTTATATAGGACGTTCTGTGTGTACGTATCAGAATCCACACTCGCTGCCTCATCTGCAGGAAATGCTGGAGCAGAAGGAAAGTGTGGACTTTTAAGCATTTACAAAATCATGCCAATTGCAGCCAAATAATAATAATTTAATTTATTTATTTATTTAATAATTTATTTCTAGCCTACCCATCTAGCTGGGTTACCCTAGGCACTCTGGGTGCAAGACCCCATACCCCCTACATATGCTCTTGAAATAAAATTAAAGAAGTTTGGAGGACCCTCCAGGGTGGATTTAAGTGGGACACAGAGTTAGAGAGTGAGAGGGAATCTCTGAAAATTGTCTCTGTTCTCATGCCCATTGAGGGATACGTTTTGTCAACCAACCAACAGTATTGGATATTATGCAGCCCTCAGTTTCTGTGGGATATTAAATGTTTGGTAGATCTTTTTTTTAGCTCTTAACTACATCATATCTCTCTCTCTCTCTCTCTCTCTCTCTCTCTCTCTCTCTCTCTCTCTCTCATATTGATCAGGGATGGAGGCCCATGGAACTCCAGATGTTGCTGCTATACAGATGTTGTCATTCCTGTCCACTAGAAAGACATGAAGGGCCACAGATTCTGCATCCCTGAGATAGATAGATAAATAGAGATCTCTATTAAATACATACTTGTGTTATAGGGATTCTATCTAATATAGCATATACAAAATTGAAATATTACTAAAATGTGATACTATGTCTGAAGTACTTTTGCACCCATAATATTATAAATATATACTACTATGTATGTAATACTTTATCCCTGGCTAAGAATTGATTTTGGAAATATTGAAAAGCAAAAAAGAATCTTATCTATTCGTTGTATTTTTGTCAGTCAGTAAAAGATGTGTAGTCAAAATCACTTTGTTCAGTGGTCTCTTTTTTTAAGCATAGGCTTTAGGCTATTGGCTCATGCAGCTTCCTAGATAGGTGGTCTAAAGCTATATCTAAGGCAAATGTGTCTGATTTAAGCGTGCTTTGCATGCTTCTGTTTTGTAGCTTAGAAAGAGTTAAGTACAATGAAATTAAGTGCAATTAAATATCTATTTTACAATATGATCCTGCACATGTTTAGTTGGGAGCAAGTTCTACTATATTCAGTGGGGCTTACTCCTATGTAAGTGTGCATAGGATTAGTGTCTTCATATAGGAAAAAAAATGTATATATCATAAGGTAGTTCTAACAACAGTGCAGGGATGTGAAAAACAAATTTGTCCAGTTTGGTTTTCCCCAGTTCCTCATTCCCCTTTGTCTGAATCTTAAGCTCAGATCTCTGTATTTCTGCATTAATTTGCTCTTTTTAAAGAAAAATTCATTAGCACTTTAGTGTGAATTTCTCCCAATAACACAACTTCATATGCAATTTTGCCTATTATACACATTTTTACAAGCAATATTCCCTGATATAATGCATTTTTCTACACTATTTTCACAGATGCAGAAGCATTGCAATGCATGCTTTCCCTTAATATATGCATTTTTGTAGACAGTATTTGGTTGGAGAACTGCATCACAAATTTCAGATCTAATCCCTGGCAACTCCTGCTAAAAAGGATGAGGATGGGGAAAAGTCCACTGTCTGGTACCCTGGAGAGTAGCTGCCAAGTGAAATAATCATTGCTGGGATATTGCAACAAATAGTCTGAGCTGGTATATGGCAATCTCCTCTGCATATTCCTTAAAAAAATAAAATAAAAGATTACAGGTCCCTTTGAGCCCTCACTTTCACACTCCCATAGTCTGCTCATTTTTCAGATTGTAGTTTATCCCCATTGAAAGGAAGTCAAGAGCCAGGCACATGCCAGCTGATACTAAGGGCAGTACAACATTTTCAGGGCTTGTGCCAAAAGCTACCATTCAGTCTGGTGTGAGGAAAAAGCTGCACGTTGTCAGCGTACGGGCATGATTTGAATGTAATTATTTCTTGTCACATAATTTGGGGAAAACAGTAAGGTGGTGAAAAGGTAAACACTGCGAGCAGACCTTGTCTTTTGTTACACCTTATCTCTTGCACGCAAACACAGCGAAGTAAAATATACAAGAGTCAGGGTCTTTCTGAATGCACAAAGCAGAAGTGATGATTACACAACTGTAAACCAAAGCCTGATTAGGCTAATACTAAAGGTATCGGTAATTGCTAACTATGACATACTCAGGCAGAAGTGATTGCCTGCGAAAAAGAACACATTGATGACAAGAATATCTTTATTTTGCACTAGCCGTCACCACACGTTAAAGAGCCCGCTGACGATCTCCCGATAAAGAGATGCAAGTTTCGAAAAAAAGAATTAATGGGCTGTATTCAGATACCTACAAAGCCTCCAATGCAAACAGTTGATGTGTGCATTATTAATGCAGTCCTTTCACATAAATAACAGCTACCTGACCTTTTTGTTCTGTGGATCAGGCAGTGAATTGACTATAGGAAACCTATGCAAATGTTTAGCTTCATGCGGAATCAGACAGGGAGCTTGTTCTGCCAATGGAAAGAAAAAGCAGGCAGCTTTTCTGTTTCCAGAACTGGTCTGCTGTTTTGGCATAAGGAGAAATTAGGATAATATAACTGTTAAGGGAAATCAGTGCGGTAGTTAGGTCTTACAGGTGGCTCCCTTTAGATAGTGAGTTTCTTTTTCCAAAATGTGGCAAGGCAGCCTTGCTGTGTTTAGCGGCCCTCTTGCACATTCTGCTGAGTGGGGCCCTGGACTTCTGCCCAGCAGTGACATAGCATGGGTTGCCAGTTCCCCGGGGCCATATGGAGGGGTGTGTGGGAGGGAAGGAAACGGATGGAGTACGCATGCTCTTTCAACCACCTATCGGCATCTGTGTCATCCAGGAGACTGCAGTCACCGAGATAAGAAGAGTCATTCCATTGTCTAGAGAGATCACTTCCTGGTTCACATGAAGAAGACATTTTCAACAGAGCCCAGTGATGGAAGTGCGCAGCACTATTGGGGCAGCACCAGATGTTGAAATTTTGCACCCCTAACAATTTTATGCCCAGGACAACCACCCCTGGGCCCCCCCACTCTACGCCACTGCTGCCTGAGGGTGGAATTCTAACTCAGTAAGAAGGAAGGCCCCCATATATAGTATGAGGCATCCAACAGAGTCAGAACATAAGAAGAATCTCCTAGATCAGGCCAATGGCTCATTTAGTCCAGGGTCCCATTCTCACAGTGGCCAATCAGATGTCTGTGGGAAGCATGCAAGCAGGACCTGAAAGCAAAAATATCTGAGGCATTCTGCATCTTGCTGGGAGTCTATTTAACTGTCTGTCTTTCTGTGTGTGGTGGAGGTATCTTTGAAAAAATGAACTGTAGGGTAATGTTCTAAATTTATTATTTTATTCATTCCATTTCTATACTGCTTTCTATTTTTAAGAAAAAAATCTCTCTATTGTATAAATATGTCTGTTGTTTTCTGTTAATCAAACACAAGTAAAATTATTAAATATTAAAACATAACACAACAGTTTTACAGAAACACAAAGCTAATAATTAGGCAGACTTTCTCTCTTTAAAGTAAGAGCCCCCCCCGAAAAGCACCTCTGTTTCTGCCCCAAAGTTCTGACCTGACAAGAGGTGAAATGTCAGATTTAAAGCCCTCTGGGCACAGGTGTCATTTCTGAACAGCATTTTGATGTGAAACAAATATTACCAAGTAGAAATAGTGGACGTAGGCATCTTAAAATAAGCACTACAGAGTTTGCTTTCTTTTGGGTAAGAGAGCACTGGAGACTCATTGGGAGGAATTCAGTGTTGCACTTTTCTGATCGTTCCATCAGTGCTAGTATTTCTGCTTGCAAGATGGAACAAACCCCACTCTCCCCCCCCCCCCGTGTGCTGTTTGGGGATTCTCCTGACCCTTCGGAGTGGATTTGGGGCCAGTGTGGGGGCATGCAAAGGAGTGAGAGAGGGGAAGCCCCATTGCTCTAGCAAGATTCCTTGCGGTGCCTTCCGCTATCACGTCAGGTCAGATGAATCTGGGCCATTGTGTCATGGATATTGATTTTATTTCTAAATATACAAGCAGAGCAAAGGGGAAGCTAGCAGGCACCCCTTCAACAGACAACAAACACCTCCTCAGAGAACAACATGTGCTGCCCTTCCATGTGAACGGCACACCCTCTACCAACGAACTTCAGCTATAAACTCTCAGCTCTCAGTCTATTTGCCTCCCTGCTAATTGCAAACTGATGTTTTCTGTGCTTTCTCTCTGTCCCCATCCTGCGGCAGCCGCAACAATATGTTATTTGCCATTCTGTTTTAATTACTTATAAAATATATTTGTTGCATTTATTTATTCATGTATTTGGATTGTAGCAGAGATGGGGAACCTGATGCCCTCCATGTGATGTTGGACTGACTCCCATCATCTCTGCTCATTGGAATGGGCTTCAGCAACAACTGGTTGGTCCCTTGTCCCCCACCCATGAGTTACAGTCTACATTTGAAGCAGGAGAAATCAAGTCATGAAATGAAAAATGGATCTACTCACCATCTTTGGGTGTTTTTTAGGAGTTAGGTTCTTGTGCTCCCACGACTGAATAAAGTGAGAGGATTACACTAAAATGAGCTGAAGTAAGTGCTTTGAACATTATCCAGGGCAGTCTAAATGGGGTAATTGTGAAGAAAGCTCTTCTCCCTCCCTCTTTGTGATATACCTTGTTCACTCACAGGGAATTCAGGGGGAGGTAAGTAAATCTCTCCTATGTCAGCAGTTTCAAAATGCTGTATATTGTCACCATGTAGGTTTTGAAATGCAAAAATCACAGTTATATTTGTAATTTATATATGCTCAGTGCAATGCATCCTCTGTGTTTTAGCATGCCTCTTCATCTTTCATTTTACCCCCTTCTTTTCTACATCATTTTCATTCATATTTCAGAAGATTTTTTTGACAATGATGCTACAGAACAGAGTAACTAATTTATTATTACTTTAACCAACTGCCTGGGTCCATATGAAACAGATGCTTGCTTTTCTAACATGTCACTTTTCATTTTTCTTCTCTCATTCCTGCTCCACATCAGAGTCCCTTAATCCAACCCCTTTTGTATTTCATAAACATAGTACCCTGATGCTTTGCTTGTACCTTGATGCATTGATTTAAATAAATTCTGGATATTACTGTTTCAGCTGTGGCTTGACTGTGGGCCAGTAAAGGCCACTGAATATGTGCACTCAACCCATATTGTTGTCAACAGAAGCTGAACACGAAAGCAAAAAGTGAAGAATCTGAAGTTTAATGCATCTTGCCAGCAGATTTGCCATAAGCCACAAAATGTTGAGCTTCAAGGTCCCCCCTCCCCCCGGCAAGTTCTTCCCTCTGTCAATAGGCATATGTTTACTATTCTAGTAATTCAAAACACATCTCAGAATAAGATCTTGAAATCTGTATGCTTTTTGAACTCACACAGTAGTTTGTATCGTAATGAGTTTGGGGTCAGTCTAGATGGTACTCTGGATCCCTTCAAATTCTTGGTATTCTGTATCTGTTGGGGTAGAATGTATAAGAGCAAGCTTGAAAACCCAGTTCTTTTATCAAGGTAACACTAGTTAAGCACCAGGAATTAGCATAACCAAGGGTGTTGCTCTGTGCCATAGAACAAATGTGTGGGCCTTTCTCTCACTACCCAACTGCTACACTGGAGAACAGTAGCCCACTATGTAGCAGCTGGGTAGTTAGTGAGCTGTGAGATGGAGGCAGAAAGATCTGTCTTGCTCTGTGCTACTTTGTGCTGGGTTTGGGGGGGCTTCTCTGGAAACCTAATGCAGAAACAAGATTTGCGTGTTCAGACCCAGAAACCTCTCCCCTAAATAAATTCACACTTGACTCAAATTTTGGTTTTGGTTTTTGGCAGAATTTAGGCCACAACTTTATTGATTACAGAAAGTGACTGGTTGCATAGGCTCTGGATTGACTAACTCTCTGCCATGCAGGTAGCGCTGACCCAGGGTTCCAGCATAGGTCAGCCAAGAGTGAACACCTGGATAAGCAGAAAGCCGGGAACAGGCTATCTCCGCCACCCAAATGCCCCCCTTGACTCAGGCAAGGGCACAACCCCCTCTCAGGGGTTGACCAAACCATCGAGTCCCTGCATTCCTTTAATGGAATGCCATTCACATAGGGATGGCGAGAGCGTTCTCCCATCCCTATCACCTGAACCAGAGCCTATCCGCAACCTTACAAGTTGTGACGCTTTGCTACGCGGCAGGCAAAACCCAAATGGCAACAGCCAGTCAGCCAAGTGGGGAAAATTCCTGCCGTGCTCCTGTCCCAATGACAGACGACACACGATGGCATAGCAAGGTCAAGCGCAAAGCCCTAAAAGTAGGGAGAGGTAGGTGGGTGTTCCGAATGCACGCGCCGAAAGAGGAAGCTCTGGGTCATGTGCATGGGCATAAATAGGTCCCTCGAACCGTTTGGACTGGACTGTGTTCCATTGGCCAGATTGCACCCAGCTATGAGGGACCTACCAGTTGGGTGTTGTGGCTGACCAATCGTATCCACCCACAACACTGGGTGTCAGTTTCCAGGTCTCACCGCAATATGTGCCCTCTTTAAGGGAGGACCTGATCTGCCCTCCACTTTACGCTCAGGTTGTATATACATATAAATAAAATCATATATCCTAAAGATACTACAGTCCCAATGATCTTCATTTGAAGGAACCCAGAAAAAGTGCTGGGAATCCCTGGAATCTCTTACCATTCAGAGGTTGGGGTGGCATGTGGCAGCATGCTATGTCCATAAACTGTATGCTAAAGATGAGTCTGTACAAACATTGACTTGTGCACACCTGCAGTCCTAGCCATCCCACAGTAAGCATTCCTGCTGAAAACATTATGAATAAACTGGGCAATGCACATATGCAGTTAGAACTGGAGGATGCTAGGAGCAGAAAAAGCTCTTTTATGCAAGCATGTACCTGAGGAAGACTGGGACTGTCTATATAACGTGGTGGAACTTTGTTCAGGCTAAGAGCCACACTCCATTGGAAGACATGCTCTATGGACCACATGCCAGTGGTGAGTGGGGCCAGAGGCAAAAGTGGATGGAGCAATGAGTGTGGCTCTGACATTTGAGCTGTGTAAATCACAGGTTCACAAACACACATGCACAAAGCTCTCCATCAAACAAGCAACAGGTATCATCACAGTTGAAGGACTTATTACAAAGCACTGAAGGATGGTTTGGAGAGTCATCTGGAGACAGGCATGGGCTGAGGGCTAGACAGAGAGGCCTGGTGCACTGCATTTGGGTACTGAGCCTCAAGACCCCCCACCTACTGTAGAGTCAATGTTTTCTGTGAACCAGCCTTGTCTATATACTTCAATAACACACACTCAGGTTGGTACAGTTGTCCTGAATTCTCAAAAGTTATAGTGTTTGCTGATAGCCCCACCATTTAACATTGGGTATGTGAAAAATTGGGACGTGGGTGGTGTGAGGTTTGGAACTTAACTGGTTAAGAAGTTCCCGTGATGCCTCAACATTCTGACGTCAGCTTTTAGAAGCTGGGAGGAGCTGGGAGGAGTTTCTGTTCTCTTCCTCCTGGTTCTTTGAGGGGGAAAGTCGCAGTTTTTCCTCATGGCTGCGGTGAGCCCAGGAGATCCCTGGGGAATGTCGGAATAAAGAACTGAAAATGGACAAACCTGGACTCTGTGTGTGTTTGTCAAAGGACGTGACAGTTTTCACCGCTGTGTTCAACTCTGCTGAGGCGTGACTGAAGAGCTGCTGGAGACGGAGCAGAGTCTGGCAGGGAAGTGTGCCGGGCAGCCATAAATAGCTAATTGAGGATCGCAAATCAATTAGCGGGGGTCACAATAAATCAAATTCCTCTGTGGGTTAAACCACAGAGCCTAGGACTTGCTGATCAGAAGGTCGGCGGTTCGAATCCCCGCAATGGGGTGAGCTCCCGTTGCTCGGTCCCAGCTTCTGCCAACCTAGGAGTTCGAAAGCACGTTAAAGTGCAAGTAGATAAATAGGTACCGCTCCGGCGGGAAGGTAAACGCCGTTTCCGTGCGCTGCTCTGGTTTGCCAGAAGCGGCTTAGTCATGCTGGCCACATGACCCAGAAGCTGTACGCCAGCTCCCTCAGCCAATAAAGTGAGATGAGCGCTGCAACCCCGGAGTCGGTCACGACTGGACCTAATGGTCAGGGGTCCCTTTACCTTTACCTATGTGAAAATTTGGCCATTTGTAAAATTAGGTAAAGGTAAAGGTACCCCTGCCCGTACGGGCCAGTCTTGACAGACTCTGGGGTTGTGCGCCCATCTCACTCAAGAGGCCGGGGGCCAGCGCTGTCCGCAGACACTTCCGGGTCACGTGGCCAGCGTGACAAAGCTGCATCTGGCGAGCCAGCGCAGCACACGGAAACGCCGTTTACCTTCCCGCTGGTAAGCGGTCCCTATTTATCTACTTTGTAAAATTACAGCAATGCTATTGCCATGAGTTGAGCTCTGGAGTTATTATTACTCTTTGGTTACCTGAGCAGATGAAGTCCAGTGACTGTGCTTCAGAGTTCAATTTCCTTCTGATGACAGAGTTTTAATTATAAATGTAGAAACAGAGCATAGTGCAAGCAAATAGACTCCTAAAGCAGGCAGCAAAACTGACATTCTTGCATCAGATGCCCAGAGAGGAACTGCACCCCGATGATGGTTTCATTTTAGTCAAAATGAGTTAAATACTCTCTGCTTTCTTTCTTTGCCTCTCAATTCAAAACTCCCAAGTGTTTCACCATTTTACCCCTAAGCCTTGCAGATTATTGTCACAGACACTACCCTTCAGGGAAATGGCCCATTTAGGTAAACATCTCCAATCATTAACTCCCAGTCAGAAGGTATCAACTGATTGTCCCTATTTGCTAGCAATCAAAGGATGGCTACCCATTAGTTTGTCAAAGCTATAGCAATAGGTCCATCCATTCTAATCAAGACAAATACTATAGGTTGTAGTTCCCATGTGACCCACAAAAGATGCAACAAAAAATTGGTTGCCGTTGCAGTGATATTTCAGTAGTTTACTGTTTAATAGTAGTATTATGATGTTTCTGTCTCCCATGATACGTCTTTAATGTTAATAGTCTCCAGACAACTAACAATTAATAGTTGTAATCAACTGAGAAGCGGGTTAGGAATTGCATCAAATGACACTCCTGTTTTGCATGGAAACAACTCAATTAGCCCCCGGGGGAATTAGTTTATCCTCCTCAGCCAGGGCTCTGGCACTTTATATCTCAGTGCTATCCCAACACATTTTAACACAGCAGTGCTTGCACAGTAACCAGTTTTGTTCTTCTTAGTATGAGCATGTCTCTTTGGGGAATATTTTGTAATGCAAAATCAGATACAAGAAGTGAACACAGGCCCCAAAGGGGATTGATACTAGCGATATTAAACCTCCAGAGTTCTTATCTGCATTGCACTGCTTCTCATTGTGAGAAGGAGAGTGCTGATTCTCAAGCAGACTTGTAGCACGAGTTTCTTACTACAATTCTGAAGTTTACATTTGAGATGAGATGAATGCAGAAATCCTTTTGATAGAATGTATTTATTGAGTTAAAGTAGTGGAAACATTCCAGTAGAAGGAAGGAAGGAAGGAAGGAAGGAAGGAAGGAAGGAAGGAAGGAAGGCAATAGGTAGCGCAAGATGTAAAACCCAAGCTAAAGGAGAAGGAAATGGTGAAAGCACAGGCTAAATTGAGGTACTAATAATACAGAAGAATACAGAATTGCATCAAGTGAAAAATATTATCCCTTACCATAGGTAAATGCATGCCTGTTCAAGAGTACCTACAGACCCTCCAAGTGTGCCTATTTTCCAGGGACGTCCCTGATTTAAAGAAGCCATCTTTCTTTCTGATTTGATCCCGGAATGTCCCGCTTTCCCTTAAGACATCCCTGTATTCATTGGAGTTATTCAACTCCTGAGCTGTCTGAAGGCAATCCTGTACAGGGAAGGGTTTTTTTTAAAAAAATGTTTTAATGTTTTATTATGTTTTTATATATGTTGGAAATTGCCCAGAGTGGCTCGGGAAACCCAGTAAGATGTGTGGGGTTTAAATAGTAAAATTATCATTATGGAATGGGACGTCCCTATTTTCATCAGAGAAATGTTGGAGGGTATGTACCTATGCAACAGTATTCTCAATACACATGTTAGTGTTGTGGCTCTGTGTTTACCTCACAAACCCAAATCTGGACTCCTGAAATAGTAAAAGAGATTTGTGTGAGGGGGGAAAGTTTCAGAGGAAATGTGACTGTCGGAGGAAGGGTTTATCACTCCCTTCCTCCCACACTTTCTGTGCACGTGACCACAGTTTGCCCCTCAGCAATCCTGACATAAATCTCTAACTCATTCAGATAGAATCAGGCAAGCTGCACAAAGGGAAAACTTCCATCTAGCCCCCTCCCTCCCCCACCTCCCTTCTTGGCTCTCTGTCTTTCCTTTTTTCTTGTTTGCTTGCAGCTCCACCCTCATTAAAGCACTTGAACTTTCTCCTGCAGACAGAACTTTTCCAAAGGCCACAGAGAAGGGAGATGTAGAACTCCAGCAGCATCAAATGGGAATGTAATCTTTTTAGAGGCAGCATTGATTTATAAAGCCAACTCCCAGAGGTTCAGACAGGTTTATCATACTGCTATAAATGTCTGAATGCATAATGGAATGCATGGTCTAATTTCTGTAATGTGTTTGGATGATGCATTGCTCATCAGGAACCACAGATGAAGCCAGGGAGGAAAGCTCAAGCACATTCTTCTGAAACTTTGGCCATCTAATTCATTATTAAAGATTCTAGATAAAAAAGAAGAAAATGCCACACAATCTGGCTCAATAGGAATAGAGTTCACGCGCTAGCATTTGACTGCAATTTAATCTATAGGAATGAGCCCTTGGCTTCTAAGCATTTACAAATGCACTGAAAACACAGCGCTCTGAAAGCTTAGATTGGAATCAGCCTTTCCTGAGAAATAAGTATAATTTATGATTATGGCGTGCTACAACTTTCTGAGGGTGCTTGTAACCTCTGCTATGGTCTTAACAAGGATATCGGAGTCACTGTATCTTATTAAGAGTGTACAGCTTGAAAGTACCACTGTAATAATTTATGCAATTGCATTTTGATTATTATCACATTTGCATTCACCAGTTACATAAATGACTTTATTTTTATAGTTAGTTTTGAAAAAGCTACAACAAGATGAAAAATGTAGCATGTAATTGTCTGAATGGCAAACAAGATTTTTTAAGTTTGCATTTTGTGGTACTAAAGTTACGATGTTCTGAATTGGGCCTGAGACAGCCTTGAACAGACTTGCTCCTTGAAACTGGATTTTTACAGCCTGAAGGATAAATTTATTTTAAACCCTTGAAGTGGGCATCAGAGGATGGAGTACTCCAAGTAGCTGACCAGTCTCAGAAAGAGCTGGGTGTGGTCATGTTCAAATCTATACTGGATAGATGCAGAATTGTTGCTATCTAGCTTTATAGTCAAGCTCTCTGAGAGCTGATGTTCAATTGGCGCTGAACTGAGCTATGTCCCTTCAGTTCATTTTATCCCTGTGGTATACATTGAGCAGAATCCAACATGAAGTTCCTTTGCACAATCCTTTTGAGTTGTATAGAACCTACATGGGATCTCTTCCCGGTAGAATATGCCCATTCACCACCCACTGTGTTGCTTGGCTAATGTGGGGACCAATGGACCATGAACTGCCTGCCAATTTTGGCTTCACATTTTTCTAATATTCAGTTTGCCACATGTATGCATCAGTTTGCATTTTTTAAAAAAGTTGTTTTCTCTTTGTTGTCTTTGCACTTTTCTCTTTCTTTGTAATAAATTTATACGTATATTTTTAAAAAGTCCTGACAAATCAATCAGCCTTTCAGTGTGCATTTTTCTTACTATATACATTTTAATACACAACTTCTAATGCACAACATTTTTGCAAGCGTTTTCCCTTAATATAATGCATTTTTATTTTCTACTTTCAGCAATATATGCATTTTTATGCGCGTTTCCCCCTAATGTCCACATATTTGTACACATTTTTTTGGCCTGAGAACTGTACCACAAAATATTTAGGATTGTGAATTTCAAAGGATAGCTGTGCTTCAATTCTGGAAGTGCAAAATAAATCACATTTCTCCCCCATTCCTAGTGGGGAATGGGGGAGCTCATTCATGAACATGACAACTGACATGAGCTCAATCATGACCTCTTGGCCTTGGTGTATTGCAGACAGTATTGCAGACAGCTAGACTGCATTTGGGTCAATGGAGCAATGCCATAGGTCTGCACATAGAGAATCAGGAAAGCTGATACATCAGGGGTTCCCAAACCAGTGGTCCATCAGCTTCATTCCGGTGGTCTATGGTGTCCATCAAAAGGCAGTTAACAGCATACAACATCTAGCACAGCTCACTGCGATTGCTACAACAGGCATAAAAACCATTAATTAGTCTGCCAAGATTCTCAGCAATTTTAAAGGGGTCCATTGGAGATAAAGGTTGGGAACCACTGCTCTATGCTAAAAGGTTAATATTACATTCTGCATAGGCAAATAGATTTTTTTAAAAAATAAATAAATTTACCTACACTGGAAAACCAAAGAGACATTCAAAGCAGAGCAATAGATTTCTTCAAAGAGCTTCACTTCTCCTTCAGTTTCAGTATCACCCTAGACAGATCTGCAAGTACAGCTTGCAACCCAACTGATAGTGCTAGTTAAAGCAATTGAGATCTCACGGCCATTGGTTTGCAGCACTGTAGTCAGCATATGTCAGTGGAAATTCATTCTAACTGAAAAGCATAATCTCAATTCGTTTTAGGGATGGTCATGCTAATAACGTAAAGGGTTTTCTTTCTTTTAGTGAGAAGGCATTGGGTGGCCCACTCATTCATTTATTTATTCCAGTGAATTGACACACCCTGCCTTTCTCAAAGCAAATGAGAAACTCCATCTTTCAAGGTATAAACCAACCAGGGGAGGGGAACCTGTGACTGCTGTATACAACTCCTAATGATTGAACGTACTAGCTGGGGCTGATGGAAGTTGGAGTCAACATCTGGAAGGCCACAGGTTCCATACCCCTGCAAAAAAAGCAAAATTTATTAAGATCACTATCTAATTAATACTATACAAATAAGAACCTCAGCAGATCAACACTCATACATAGCTATCCATCAGAAACCCAAAGCTTGCAGAAATAAGAAAACCTTGACTGCCAGTCAGACCCATAACTTCACTGGGTATTTTACATCATCCTTGACTTTATCTCTGCGAAGAATATTGCATTGTCTCAGTGCCTGAATATTTAGGGTCTGAGCAAACTCAATGTGGCAACTGCAGTAGAAAGGGAACAATGTTGCTCATGTATTCTGGTACAGACAGGCTAAATGCCCAGCCTTTAACATGATTTCATGTCTGGAATGAAATGAGATCATCCAAAAAGCGATATGATTATGGAGGCGATGCAGAGTGGATCTTTTAGCTAATTATTATAGACACTGGTTATACAATTCATGGCACAATAACAGCATCCACTCCAAGTAATACTGTTAATGGTCCCAAGGAAGGAAATACAGCACTTAGCACCACTTCCAAAGAGAGGTCAAGGGCTATGAGAGCAAAACATGCTGGAATGGCAAATACCTTATTCATTTGTTGAGCAGATTTATGGTTATTGGTTATCAGATGCTGAGTTGCTTTGCATGTTTGTAAAAAAAATGGATCCAGTCTTATTGGGCATCTTGGTGTAACATGGAATGCCCTGGGATACACATGGAAAACTACCATTGCACCAGACTCTTGAAAACAGTAAATTCTATTTCTGTCAGAACCCCAGGCTTCTTAAAAAGTATATTAGAGAAGCAGCAAACAAATGACCAGACTACAGAACTTTATAGCATATGACTAGACAAACCTAAATCTGGATCAGGAGGTAGCTATAGTGGCTAAAAGCCCATCCGTCAGAAACATGTGCCTTTTTGAACACTTAGATTGGCTTGAGGACTTGCTCCATGTTCCCTGTTTTACTGATATAAGATCTGCTATGGTTCAGAGAAACACACCGAGGCGTTCTGATTCAAAGAGGCATTTCTTGTTTTGGGAAATCTGTGACTTGTTTGCTGTTTTTAGGAAGTTATTTATTTACCTTCAGGATTAAGTGTGTAATTTGTTATTTTTTCCTGATTTCACATAGATGCTTTTCTTGTTGTTAATCTTGGCATGGCCGCAAGGAGGAAATAAGGAACTTTTAAAAAATTAACTTTTACGCTAACTACAGTTTAGCATTATGTCTGAACAAAAACAAGCTGTGGCCAGTCTTAATTACGATTTATTGAAACAAGCCAACTTCAAACCTCAGGTAATAAGCCATCGCTTAGATTAACTACAATTTAGGTTTTGGACACAACGCTAATGTGTGGTTGACTGAAAATGGCAGTGAATGTTTGTGATTTTGTATTCACAGCAGTGCCAGATTTCGGATGGTGGGGACTGTTCCCCTGCACAGGGCGCCGAGCTGAGGGAGTGCAAAATATTAACTGAGTTGCCATAACTATGATGCAGTGCACTTTAGAAGGATGGTTTAGAAATACTTGAGTTGAATCAACAATAAATCAGCTAAACATGTCTATCAGGTAGGCCTCCCTTGCCCATTGGTGGATTTATCTGGTAGTGGCAGCAGAAGGGTAGCTGGTGCGAGCCACCAATTTAAATTCTTACAATGTCTCCTTTAAACGACAGCTAGACCCAGCCATCCAGCACTACTTGAAGCACTTGTTTGGGGAGCAAACTAAAGAAAGGCAGGTTAATGCATGTATCACTGATGGTCACGTTGAGGGCTCCAGAAGCTGGCCAGCATGCCATATGCTAAAGCTGGTTCTGTGAGCAGCTCCAGAGTGTTATTCCCTTCTCCCTTCTCTAACACGCACCAGTGTCACACAGTCAGTATCATCTCTTGCATGGACTTCTGGGAGGTCAGTGAGCTTTGCTTCTTTCCTGGTCCAAGTGAGATTGGAAAATGAGTCCTGACAAATATACAGTATAGCACTTCATAGCATACCCACGATCCCCAATAGGCTTCATTGTTACCAGTTCTGCTCAGTTCAGTTATAGGGTTGTTCCTCTTGTAATTCTACTTTGTCCCTTGTCTGGGGAGAGAAGTGGGGAAGTCTTGTTTTTTTTTTTTTTTTTTTAATACTTTATTTACGAAGAAATACACAGTTTACATGTTACAGACATATACATATACAAATACATATTACAGACATATACATATACAAATAAAGAAAAAAGAAAAAGAAAAGCAAAAACAAAAAATAAAAAAAACAAGCAAGACATATACAGTTACGAATAACAAAAACTTCAGTCCAGCTTAGCCTTGGAATTACCAATTCTTATATTATTTCTACAGTATTTCTAAAACAGTCTACTTCGATGATATTAATTATCGTCTACTGATAAATTATTTATTCCCTGGATCGACTCAAAATAAATTAAAAATTTGTTCCATTCGTCTTTATGTTTAATTGTGTTGTTTGGACTTATTTTCCGTGTTAATCTCGCTAATTCGATATATTGATATAGCCTTATTTGCCAATCTCCGATTGTGGGTAGGTCCGGGGTTTTCCATTTTTGGGCAATTTGGATTCTTGCCGCGGCCATAGCATACTGAACAAAGGTTTGATCTATTTTCTTTATTTCTTTTCCAATCATGCCTAACAAAAACAGCTCGGGATTCTTGGGAAAATTGGGGAAGTCTTGAATCATTCAGCATCCCTTGTCCTTATAGCCATCAGTCTACCAAGAATGAGCCATGAGGGCCTACAGGTCTTTAGCATCAAAGGACTTAAGCTTGTCCATCATGGACCTATCTGACTGGCCCCCATCCATGTCTTTCCAGATGGGAGCCTCGTAGCTGTTGTGGTGATCAAGGTCACCAGGATAACCCAGACCTTCGCCTGAGAAGCAATGCATTTTGTTCTGAGCTTCTGAAATCTCTCTACGTCTTGGCTTGATTCTAGTCCTGTTTTTCACGCCTAGTTCCTCACCGCAGCCACATAACTTGGCCACAACTCTGGATGCTTATGACTTAGACATGGTTTAGACATAGATGTTCATTGCTCAGCTCTGTTCTGTTTCTTGAATGCTCTTCCTTCGACCTGGACCCTCAGACCTACAGTTTGCATGTTCATCCTGTAAGTCTTGACCCCAAGAAGCTATAAAGGGGTTGGCTATATAGTTAAATGCTAACCTGTGGCAGATATGAAAATATGGGTAGGAATGTGCGATCTGTTCCAGTTCCTCACTTCATGTTTATGGTCAGTGCCAGTTAGAGAATACAGTTAGGGCTACAGAGTACAACCTGATCTTCCTACCCCATCTTTATATCTCCACCAAACTGACACAAAGAAGAGCACTCAAAGTTCAAATGCACGTTCCCAAGAACACTCTAAAATATAAAGGAAAAATAGCACAAACAAGTCCAAGTAGTCTGTTTATATAGCTCTAGAGATTCTGATAAAGAAAAACAAACATAACCTTTTCAGCTGTTCCTCACAAGGGAAAAAGAAAATGAAACATTTGATTATAATTGTTTTAATGAGCTGTGATTCAAAATGAAGTTGTAATGGTCTGGCTAAAAAATATTCTGTTAATGAGCTTATACTTCTATCAAAATGTGTGAGATATAAAACTCTCTGAGGATAAAGTTAAGCAGCAAGGAATCTTTAATTACTGGGGGTGGGGGTGGGGGAGGAAACTGAACAATATTACACTAGTGTTAATAATAGTGGGGGTGTATAAGCTATGCAACAACCTCTAGTAACTATTTCCATTCCCCGAATCCATTAACACTTCCATGAATACTGGACAGTCTTCTTAGTTTTAGTTAGAGTTAATTATACAAGAAGCTATAGTGGTCACTTCTCTATTAATCTGCAGGGGGCAATGCAAATTTGTTTATCTTGTTGTAGGGAATGATCCAGTTGATATGGTAAATTTGTGGGTGGATCCTTAAAATGGTGGAGAAGTAGGGGTGGGAAAGAGCTTGCTCATTTTTTTACTTGGTGGTAAGCCCTGTTATGTCAAGATCTGGAATAAATTTCATAAAGGATACATGCATACTGGGCTGCTCAATGGGACTGCATTAAAAGACAGCTTATAATTGGTTCAAAATGCAGACACCAGGATGTTAGCTGAAGCAAGATGTTCAGAAAATATTACACCAATCTGATATCAATTGGACTGCCATTTGTTTCTCAACTTAGAAGTGCCACCGTTAACCTCTAAAGAGCCTAGAACTAGATCACCACTTGTGTCTATGTAATAAACCCACTGAACCTCAAAGATCAGCCTCTATAGCTCTGGTTTATGGCCTGACAATAGCAGTGATAAGTTAACAGCTACCAGGGGCAGGGCCTTCTCAGTGGTGGCTCCACAACTGTGGAATTCCTTCCTAATAAGCTATATTGGAGGCGTGGGGGAGCTCTTTCTGTTTTTAGATTAGCTTTGAACACTGTTTTACTCTGCAAAGCTTTTTATGAATAATTAATATTAATATTAATATTAATTTGTTATATTTTATAGTTGTGCTTTTTTCTTATTGTTGCCATTTGAGATTTTAATTGTTTTAAGATGTAATATAAATAACACAAAGTAAGAAAATGTGAATATACACCAAGTTGTACAATAGTGGCCATTTTAATCTAATTTCACAAAACAGTCTTTTCATGCCTTAAAAGAAATGCAGACTTTACATTTGTAATTGCCAGGGGGAGAATAGAGAGGTTAGGTCCTATCACTGCAAAATGACTCATTTTGTGTCCAGCTCCTTAGGCTTCGAAGGAAGTTCACATTTGCAGCTGAGCTTTCTGACAACCTGCTGGGCTTGAGTCATCCTAGTCTTAATTATTGTCTTTTGCAGGGTCCGTGCTTGTTTGTTCTTTGGCTCAGAGGAACTTTAACATCTCTCTCTTTTTAAAATAGGTACCAGAAAATCAGCTGCACTTTCCCCTCCTTTCCTCCTTGTTGAGAACTATTTATGGGTCCACTTTCACCCATCTTTAAAGTATAGAACAAAATGTTCCCTGAAATGTAATTTTACTTGGTGTTGGACAGATTCTGAAAAGCCTAAATCCTGAAGGTACATGAGATGGTCTGCAGGTTGCCATGGTTACATTCTTCTGTGGCTCAGATAGGGATGGGGCCAATTATCAAGTTTTGTTTGCTCGGTTTTAAGTGGTTTGTTACCTGGATACTCAACAACTAAGAAAACAAAAAATAAGACTTGTTTTCTTTCTTAACTGAAGAAAAGAGGAAACAGTCATACTTGCTTTAGAAAAAAGAAACCCACACCATTTCTTGGCTGCACAGTGAAGTATTTAACTGAGATGAAGACTTTGTGAACTGTTGCCTTTGCTGAAAGCTAGGGAGAGGTTTTGAATAAAGGTAAGAAGAGAAACTGCCGTAGAAATGAATTTCTGGCTAAATCAGTTGTCACTGTTAGACTGAATTTTCCCTCCTCCTACCCCCTTTCTCACCTTCCTACAATTCTAATATGACAGTTGCATTTTAATACATAATTTAGTAAAAATGATACCACATGTCATTTTTGTATGGGTAAGGAAGGAGTGGATTTAAATCTGGGAAGGATACTGTAAAAGAGAACATTTCTGCTCTTCAGCATGGCTTGCAGTAAACAGATGCTCATATGCTTATCACTGAAATGGAGTGGGGTGTATTTACAATCCCCTCCCCTCACCCAAGAGTTTCATGTGTTCCCTTTGCATCAGGAGGAGAAAGTGGCGCAGGGAAGAGAAATCTGGTGCAAAAGGGGGAAAAGGGGGGCATGTTCACAGATGTCAAAGAAAATGATTTGAATTTCACATGTCCTGCAGATTTCAAACATCTGCACCATGGAAGGTCCCCCTTTCAGGACAAAGAAAAGTTGGACTCAGGAGCACGGAATAAAACAGTCTACAACTTTATTGTCAAATAATAATTGAAATTTCTGCAAAACATTACATTACAGCTAACAAAATATTATACCTAACAAATGTCACTTTGGGGAGGAAGGGTGGGATATACATTTAATAAATAAACAGATAAAATAAAAAGGCCACTGATGGAGGAGATCACCATCACCCCCAATTCCCTGTGACTTTATTTTAGATGCAGTTTAATGCAGAAATGGAATAAATTTATGGGCAAAACCAAAAGTGGCAAAGCCTGGAAATGGACAAATTACTCTACCCCTAATCTCAAGGGCAGCATTAGGTCTGAATGCTTGGAGAGCACTCTGCTACATAGGTTACCACTAGAAAAGCTCCAGTTTCCCACAAAGAACAACAAACATATACCCATCAATCATCCCAATTTAAGCAGGACATCCCGGAATTACAGAAACCATCCCAGCTTCTGCTTGGATCCTGGAATGTCCCGTTTTTTGCTCCGGTGCTCTGGGTCTCGTGCTCCCGCATGAATCAGCTGTCATTGAGAGCTTGGGAACAAAAGATGCTTGTTTCCCCCCACATCTCATGCTCTGGCGTGAATCTGCCGGCTCCCACGAGAACTCGGGACCAAAAGACAAGCATCCCAATCAGCAGGATGTTGAAGGGCATGCAAACATAGGGCTTGAGTTAGGCCCGATTTCAATTTGATGCTGGACAAGTTACTCACACTTCTTTTTCATGGAACCTGCTTATTGTTTAAATTGGGCCCCTCATCACTAAGTATGCAGACCATGATGTCTTCATGATGTCTGCCCAGGTGAAGGGTCTCTGACATACCTAGGTGTGCCAGTTATGTGGAATGATGCAAGGATATGGTGGTATTTTGTGTTTTTTCTTTCTTTCTTTTAAAAATGCACCTAGTACCCGTAATGTAGGTTAAGTGCAAATTCACTATACTCATTCTGGCAATTTGGTAGTAGTAGGCAAGAGTGCTTATGGGAATGTAAGAACACTCACGATGGCCTCAATTAAAAACAAACAAATGAGAGGACACAATGCAAAATAGTTCCCTCACCCCCCCATGTTCTAAAAACCCTGCTATTATCACCAATAATCTAGTTTGCTGCACTTTATTAATAGCACTGCTTGCTGATGGTTTTCTATTTTGAGGGAGGGGGAACTCGTAATTTTCAGGCAATTTATTTTAAAATAACAGCTGCCTGTTTAAGAGTAATACTAGCTCAGAGTTTATATTTATTTAAGGGCTCACAATGTGCTACATAGTATATTCATTTGAAGATGAATTGTATAATACAGCTGTTCTTTCCCACTAACCTAGGCCCAAACCACATGCCAATATGCATTACAAGTCTTCTTGTCTCTGATGCATGTTTGAAGGCTTGCGGGTGTTCCACTTTTTGAGTGTGGCCAAGGAGATTTTGTTTACTGTCTTCATTAATTCTGTTTAGCCGATGCAGCTTTACAAGCAATACCTTGGAGAAGTAAGGAAACCGGAGACTTGGTCAGTGAACCAAGGTAACATAGAGTTGAACTGAAAATAAAATGGCGTCTTGCCCTTTGTTTACACAGAGTTCCTTTCCCTACCAACTGGGCACACCACAGTGACCAAAATGATAGCCGTGGACTTCACTTTAATAAAAAGCAACACGTTTTTAGTGTAAAATTAGCTCTAAACAACATCAAGAACACAAGCATGTGTCATAAACTGGATCTCACATGCTCACTGACACACAGTATTGCTGTAAGACCAAATCCATTTGCCTTTTGGGCTTAGCATGAGTTAGAGATAAAGCATTCATCCTCGAAAACAGTTTCTTTGAAAAAAGAAACAGATGCTTTTAGCAATTCCATTCAGCCTGAGGGAGACCTTTTCATGGTACTGGGAGACTAACTACAAAGCCTTATGAGTATTTAAAATTTTCTCTTTATAAGTAAGCACCAAAGTTCATTTTTAAGCTTACAATTGAAATTGTCCACTCCCATTTTTCATAGTTGAGTATATAACAGTTTGCATGATACAAATTGGGCATCCAACCTTTACCCGTGTTCTACAGAATAACTGGAGTTTAAATTTGCATTGCATATAGGAGTTACATGCAAGGAAATTACCATTAAACATTCAAATACTGTTCACCAGTGGTCAAAAGACCTGGAACTAAGTAGGTGGAATCCCTCACACCTTAGAATGAATTTTGATTGTGGTGGTGAAGCCTTGTCAGGAGGGAGATGGAAATGAGCAAGATGGGAGGGAAGCAATGATAGGTGAGAAGCAGACATTGGGTTGATGGTACTACATTCCATGCTGAGCCTTCTTTGAGCCACATTGAAGCCTACTCATTAGAAATCTTCCACAGCTTTTGAGATGATTTGGAAAAGGAACATGACACTTAGAAGCCTTCCTATGACAAGGAAATCTCCTTTATCAGAAGGGCAGCACACATGCCTCCAGTCTCCCTACATGCCTTTTGCTCCGATGTGCTCAGGCTAAGCACATTAAAAGCACCATGATGGGTTGAGATAGTCAGGGACCTCGACTGAATATGACCAACTTACTGGTTATATAGGAATGCAGAATAAGCCCTATAGACTTTAGAGGAACAAGCCAATAACTCAGGGGAGAGGAAAAGACTCCTCAGAGGACAGGAAAATGTGTTTGGTTACTCCTGTGGCATACCTTCAAAATACTGAACTCTGTATCTTTAAGGAGAGTGCATTTGGCACACACACAGTTTCTGTGCTAATGAATTTCTCAAGTTGCAGTCATAATGGCCTTTTTAATCTTAGTAAGAGTAATTAAACAGACATTTGTTATTAATGATGTTGTTAATGGCAGTAGATATTATACCGAAGATATGCTATAAGAGAGAGAGAGAGAGAGTTGTGTTTTTTTTTTAAAAGATGATTTAGGCTAAGTTCGGTTAGGCAGTAGATCTAAAAAAGCGTAGCATCTTTTCTTATTCTTCGAGCTGGAGCTATTGATTTTTATGTGTGTGTGTGTACATAGAAGCAACTGCTTTCTTTCTGATGTATTCTTGAGGGGGCCAGTTATCTTCTCAGTAACATGTTTCCTTAGGACAGCTTGACCCCTGTCCTTCTGCAGGCCAGAAGTGATGCCACTGCATTGTTGATAAAGATTGCTGCCAAGCCAAAAAGAAAAGAGAAAAGAAAAGAAAAGAAAAGCGTGTTGTGTTACATCACCTCTTCATTTTCTAACTGTGCCTCTTCTGCTTGCAGGTTGCAAATATGGGAAATAAGGTGAAATTGGCTACTTGATTCCCATGCGATAAGTGTGGGACTTATGCGACTACAAGGTTATCAGAGCAGCACCCATTGGTTTGTGTTGCTTTAAGTTAATTTCAGTGATACAAAGTGGCACCACTGGAACAAGTTGACATTTTAAGTATAGGCCTGTGTGTCTTCCTCAGATCTGCTAGTTTATTGTGCAAGCATGACATCTGGTAGCTGGGGTGAAATTTGGCATTCCAGGAATCTCAGTTTTAATCATTTGGAACTAATCTGCCAGAGTTGCCATATGTCCAGGAAAACCCGGACATGTCCTCTTTTCGGGGGCCAACATGACCATCTGGGCAGATATTGTACATTTTAAAGGAAATGACTGGTTCTTTTGCTTTAAAAAAATAAATTGGGGGCTTGGGAGGCCACGCACATGCTCGGGAAGGTGCTGTGCCCTGGAAGTGGAAGCCGCCACAGTGAAGCAAGTCTGTCGCAGCGAAGATTAGGTAGGAGCTGGGGTTTTGCCTCTGCTCGGGCTGGCAGTGGCTCAGGCTCACGCTGCTCTGTACACCATGTCCGCTGCCAGCTTGAGTCAGGGAAAGATCTGCAGCAGCCACGTGGGCACGAACACCTCTTTTCCTGGCTCAGACTGGCAGTGGCTCAGGCTGTCCTCTTTTTTGCTTTTCAAGATATGGCAACCCTAGTTTATAGGGTGTGTGTGTACCATAGGATGGATGGATCAGACTATTTCCTTGCCGTGTCAGTTTCACGTGCATTTGATGATAAGCCCATTCAGTTCCGTTTTCTTTGGATCTTTTAAAAAGGCACATGAAAAATGCACATTTAAATTTAGCACATGTTGTATGCACTCCCCTATAAAATGCGCACATTTTTATACCCTTAGCCCCCCAAATATGTGTTTTGTATGGTTTTCTATGCATTTCCCTCTATAAATACAAACTATGTATGCATTGGGTACACATCCCTGCCCTCAGTAAGATGTGCATTTCTTTGGAACTGAAACTGCACCACAAAATTCAGAGAAATGTGAAATCCGATTATTAACTGCATTCTGATCTGCAAATAAGTCTAAGAAATGAATTGGGTAGTGCTGGCTGTTGCCCCTTAAAACTGGCAGGGCAGAAGGAAGGGGGACCAAGTGCAAATGAAGCCAGAACCAATGACCGGCAGAGCCATCTAGCTTTGTCCCATTTCCTATCTGCTAAGATCTATAAGGACATTACTGAGACTAAAGAGCAAGAAGCTGACATCCAATGCCATCCCCTGGACTTCTTGAAGGCAAGCAAATGGGCAGGAGGGTGCTGAATGAAGCTGGTAGGGCACTGCCCCAGTAGCCCAAATAGGCCAGCCTCCCCTAAATGTGTGTGTGTGTGTGTGTGTGTGTGTGTGTGTGTGTGTTCAACCTTGTTAAACGGAGCTGTGTCCCTTTCCTTATACAGTGGTACCTTGGGTTAAGAACTTAATTCGCTCTGGAGGTCCGTTCTTAACTTGAAACTGTTCTTAACCTGAGGCACCACTTTAGAAAATGGGGTCTCCCGCTGCCACGCCGCCGCCACGCGATTTCTGTTCTCAACCTGAAGCAAAGTTCTTAACTTGAGGTACTATTTCTGGGTTAGCGGAGTCTGTAACCTGAAGCGTCTGTAACCCGAGGTACCACTGTACAAATCTAATTGAATTCAGTACTACTGAATTATTTTGGCCATTTAGGGAAAGTCTCTTGTATCCTCACAGAATCTTGTGAACTAGTTTGGCTCCTCCTGCCATTGGAGACATTTAATTCTCCTGAGAAAATGTTTTGCTGCTTGTTCCTTTCAGGACAGTGTTTGTTAGTGAAGCTTCCAAGCTCTCAAGCCTCTGAGAATTCCAGCTAACACCTTTTCAGGACTGTTCACCCTGACTCTGCATTTTTTCTCACGAAGACCAGAGTGTTCTCGTCTCAGGTCTGATATAATTTCATTTGCCTTTTTATTTCCTTCTCTCAGAGATTTCATACCACCATGACATTATGCTATGAGCTCCCCCCAACACCCACCCACTCCAAACCTGGAATCAGTTGCTAATTTTTCTTGTTCTGTCAAGATTAGGCGAGCAGTTCTAAGTAAGCCTGCTTTGTTTTCTCAAGGGAGTATGCCTGAAATAATCCAGTGTTTATTTTTATTCAGATTCTCACAGTACTACAAGGTTTCAGCGACTTCCTGGGATGTTTCTAGTTTTTTTCCACTGGGCCAAAAGGCTATTCTCAGAGGTAACTCCTTCATGTAAACCTAAAAATGGAACTTTCCCACATTACAGCTTATTGGGAAGTTGAAAGTTCATTCGTCTGTCTCTCAGGAAAGTAAAGCAAAATGCATATCGGCAGTTCCCATTCCACTTTCCGCCAAAAATTGTAGCTCAGTCATCCTAAGTGCAGCCTATGACAGCTGAACGGACTTTAGGCAGCCTTTTAGAATGAACATCTCTGCACACACCATTTGGTTCCATCAAAGATCTGGTTCTGTGATCTCTTCTTTAACTCACTACTCATTAATGCCTGATGCATGCTGATACCTACTATCCATGCTTAGAGCAGAACTATAGTTCACTTGGCAAAAGCAGATTTCCTAAACCTGTGTATACCATGTGTTTAATTTAAATCTATTTATTTTAAAAGCTTATATCTGGCTTTATTCTACCAAGTGGACTCAAAGCAACTCATGTACCACTAATGACCAAGGGAAGCATTGTAGGGGAGAATCAGCTGTGTGTGGCACTTTAACCTTCCCACTTTCATACAGATCCCCGTATATTTTCCACACACCTCCCACTTCAAAACTGGGCTTAATCTAGCTTTTTCTTCCTCCCAAAGTAGCTCCTTTTACCCCAGTGCTGCCACAAGGTGGGAAAACTGTATTATTGTTTTTTCTAGTGCTGGGGCATCCTTTTGCAAAAGTCACTGCTCACTACGAAAGAGGATGTATTTTGTTTGGCGTTTTTTTGTATCTTTTCCAGATAAATTTGAAGAACATTTGAGGGGGTCAGGGAGGTTCTACTTGCCATTTTAAATCTACAAGTTGGTTGAGTTGGTATTTTTTTTCTTTAGCAAGGGTAAGAAACCTTTTCGTGCCTAAGGACCATGTTCCCTTCTGGGCAAACTTTAGAGGTAGGAGCACATGCCAATGGTGAGTGGGGCAACAAACGTGAATTTGAACTTTGTACTGGTAGACTGGTTTCTACACATATTCACACATCACCCTTATTTTGCCTCCATCCAGGCAAGGAAGAACCATTATCAGAGTTTGAGAGCACTCACGCCAAAACACTCAAGGTGGGTGCAAAGCAAGGGGGGTTGAGAAGTATGAACTTTGGGAGGGCAGAGTGCGACGTAGGGATAGTCTCAAGAACTAGACAGAAGACCCTTCAAATAGGCCTGTACAGCTGCATTTTACTTCTGGGGCTGAGATTCCCCACCCCTATTCTGTAGAGGGGGAAACTGTGGGATATTGTGATGGCCTGGGATTCTGATTCGGAGGATGAAACAGAGGAATCCCAGCCTGCACCAGAGTCCCCGCCTCCAGGGCCGGCTGAACTGGGGCAAGGCCTAGATGCTGAAGAGCCTGCACCTGTGGCAGTGCATCAGGAGCTGGCCCCAGGTGAAGCCCTTCTGGCCCCAGAGAGGCTTGACGACTCAGTGGCCACAGGTGAGCCTCCTCCAGGACCCAGTAACCCTTCGGCCTCTCCTGATCTGCAGAGGCTTAGAGCAGAGAGGCGAAGGGAACTGGTTGCCCCCAGGAGGAGTGCTCGCCTTAAGGCCAGAGGAGGCGGGGCTCCTGGGGGCCGGGACCGCCCCTGGCTTTAGAAGAGGATAAAAGCCCAGTCAGCCCGGCCCCAGGTTGCGGGAGCAACGTCGTTGTTGGCTTCGCACCTTCCGGTGTTCCTGTTCCCTGCACAGCCTCCTGTTCCAGCGTTCCTGTTCCCCGCCCGGCTCTCCGCCTCGGACCTCGCCCCTCTTCGTGTGGACTCTGCTACACCCAAGGTACCTTACCCCCGGGACCAGCACAGATATTTACAATACTTTCAAACCAAAGGTGAAAGCTGTTTCCGAGTTCTGCTGGATCTCTCAGCGGCCTTTGATATCAACCACGACATCCTTCTGGACCATCTAGAGGGGCTGAGAGTTGGGGACACTGTTATACAGTGGTTTCACTCCTTCCTCCTGGGCCATGTTCAGAAAGTGGTGGTGGGGGATGAGTGTTCAGACCCCTGGGCTTGTGGGGTGCCTCAGGGTTCCGTCCTCTCCTCCATGAAGCCGCTGGGAGAGATCATCAAGGGGGTTTGGGCTGGGCGTTCATCAATATGAGGATGATACCCAGATCTACCTCTCTTTTAAATTGGAACCAGTGAAGGTGGTAAAGGTCCTGTGTGAGTGACTGGAGGCAGTTGGAGGATGGATGGCGGCTAACAGATTGAGGTTGAATCCTGACAAGACAGACGTACTGTTTTGGGGTGACAGGGGGTGGGTGGGTATGGAGGACTCCCTGGTCCTGAATGGGGCAACTGTGTCTCTGAAGGACCAGGTGCACAGCCTGGGAGTAATTTTGGACCCACAGCTGTCCATGGAGGTGCAGGTCAATTCTGTGTCCAGGGCAACTGTCTACCAGCTCCATCTGGTATGCAGACTGAGACCCTACCTGCCCATGGACTGTCTTGCCAGAGAAGTGCATGCTCTGGTTATCTCCCGCTTGGACTACTGCAATGCACTCTATATGGGTGGGGCTACCTTTGAAGGTGACCTGGAAATTACAACTAATCCAGAATGCGGCAGCTAGACTGGTGACTGGGAGTGGCCACCGAGACCACATAACAGAGGTCCTGAAAGACCTACATTGGCTCCCAGTATGTTTCTGGGCACAATTCAAAGTGTTGGTGCTGACCTTTAAAGCCCTAAACAGCCTCGGCCCAGTATACCTGAAGGAGCGTCTTCACCCCCATCATTCTGCCTGGACACCTGTCCAGCGCTGAGGGCTTTCTGGCAGTTCCCTCACTGCAAGAAGTGAAGTTACAGGGAACTAGGCAGAGGGCCTTTTTGGTAGTGGCACCTGCCCTGTCGAATGCCCTCACATCAGATGTCAAAGAAACAAACAACTTTTTAGATTTTTAGAAGACATCTGAAGGCAGCCCTGTTTAGGGAAGCTTTTAATATTTGATGAATTATTGTATTTTAATATTTTGCTGGAAGCTGCCCAGAGTGGCTGGGGAAACCCAGCCAGATGGGCAGGGTATAATAAATTTCTTCTTCTTCTTCTTCTTCTTCTTCTTCTTCTTCTTCTTCTTCTTCTTCTTCTTCTTCTTCTTCTTCACGTTTGCTAGATAGGCACATGAAGCTCACAGAGTTTTCCTGTAGGTTTGATAGAGAGAACTCCTACTGTGCCCTGACAGGGGGAGGACACCTCCTCACCTGTCTGGGCACTTCGTCTTTGATTTTTGCTCTTTCACTGCATTCCAGTAATGTAGAACATATGCTAAGTTTGAGCCACAGCTCAGACAAAATCTTAAGCTAGACTTAAGCACATCATTGTAACCGAATCACCATTTTAAGTCTGCCAGAACAAAGCTGCTGTATCTATTATTTCGCAACAAGTGTTCTGAGTGAGTAAATGGTTTTTAACCTTTGCAAGATTGCTTGTGTGATTATTGTTTCAAGGGGGAGAAAGGGGGAAATACCAGGAGAATCCAGTTTGCCTTGAAGCATCCTGGATTACTTAAACTAAAAGGTTGAAACTAGCCTAACTAAACTTCCATTTTAAGCTGTAAAGGGATGCACTCTGCTCAACTCACAAACGTGAGGAAGGAAGGAAAACATTTAATAAATATATCCTCTCTTGGCATCTGTGCACACCCCTACAGAAACCCTTGCCCTGTGGGAACAAGTCCCATAATGATAATGTGGCCATGTGACATCGAGCGGCCAAACAATCTGTATAGGAAGTGCTGCATTTTGGGAAGTTTTCAAGAGGAGAGCCTTGCCTCCCTTGAAAGTGTGAACAGGGCTTTTCTAAAAGGTTCAGAGCAACAGTTGTCATATGTCTGTACCTATAATATATTTTCCAAATGTCTAAAAACCTTGCGCTCTAAATATGACAAATAGGAATGTGCTGATGAACAGCGGATGCACTTGCCTACAGTGAGATTGTAATGGCGGTAACTGTAAAGAAAGGTGAAGCAGGGTGTTGAAGGATGGAGGAGATTGTTTGGTCCAGGGCAGCTGAGGGGAATGGAGAGTGAAGGTGGCTTGCAGGCCAGGTGAAGAAAACAGGGATGGGAGGAAGCAAAATTTCACACATTGATTTGAAGAAGCAAAAAATCTGACTGCAATCCCTAGTATTATTTCAATTAGGCAACGAACCATTTAAATCTCTGTTCCCCAAAGATTATGCTTCCTTCCCTCCTCCTGCATTTAGATACCAACTATGTAAAGGCAATGAGGTAATGTGGTCTTGCAGCTTTCGTGTATGTGTGTGTGTGTGTGTGTGTGTGTGTGTGTGTGTGTGTGTGTGTTCTTTTCCCCAGCTCTTTCTTTTGGCACACGCTCCTACATCTAAATTTCAGCCAAATACATTTTCAGTGTCCGTGAAGGGATATATATATAAAAAATGCAAATCTAGCTCTTGTATTTCCACCTGACCCAAACAGAACTGTTCATCTGGTATAAACTATACTGCAATTTTCTTAGAGGGAAGAGTGGTGGGGGGTGGTGGAGGGAAAAAAGACAAAAAACAACAACTCTGGAATGGAAGTCAAGTGTCTAATTTCTCTCGGATCCAAATGTGAGCCTATAAAATGAAAGGAGCCCCACTGCCTTAGAAATGGGGGGAAAATGAGCCATTTCCAATTGTTCCCTTTGGCAGGAATTGAGATCAGTAATTTCCTGAAAGATAATTATGAATAAATTCAAAGGTAATTATAGCCGAAACCTTCTCTTCAAGCATAAGCAGTTGTTTATAATCATTTGATTCAACTTGCATCAGTCACAGAGGAAACAAGCATATGCACTCGGCTTGGCAAAGTGGGACTATTAAACAATCCAAAAAGAACCCTGCCTCCAAATGCCAGGCCCAAACCTTTCTGTATTTTCTCCCCCGGGGCTCGGAAGCCAGATTGTAGCCCCATGTTGGCTACATTAAAAGGCTTGGCGGTGATTGTTGAGGCAGCAAGTCCTTTCCTCTACATCTCATGACTGAAACTGTGCAGTGCATTTTTCTCTTCAGCGAGGGGCACCAGTCCAGTCTGGTATGTGTCAGGGACTGCAAACACCCACAGAGGGTAGAAAGCAGCCTCACCTTGAAAGCCATGTTTGACTGACAATTTTTTCCTCTTTGGCGTATGTCCTTTCCCTCCATGAAGCAGGCAACAATTCTCAAAGAGGCAGAGCAACTAGGGTGGCACGATGGCCTTGTCATTTCTGGTCTCTTAGGGCCAGCAGGACATTGTGCCTTCCGTGATATCACCCTGCAAATATACAAAGTGAGTTGGGAGGAGGGAAGGGATGGGGGGGGGGAAGTGGGCTCGGTTCATATTTAAAGGCAAATCTATGAAATTTGCACAATGCGCAACAATATTAGAACCAGCCATTCAAAAGTCACACTTATCTGAATTTTGTGATGCAGTACTTCAAGCGAACAATATTTTTTTAAAAATGCATATATTAGGAGTAGTGCTATTTTTCTAGAAAGAGAAGTGCTCACCATGAATGCCTCCTTTGTTCTCTTAGCATGGCAATGGCGCCCACCTGAGAAGTGCCAGAACTGAGTTCCGGTGAGTTCTGGCTGAAAAAAGCACCAATTAGTTGAAAGTGTGCATAATAATGAAAATATTTGTGAAATAGCATACAGATTTTGTGGTTTTATGCAGTGCTTTTCTTCTAGAAAAAGGTGCCTTTGCTCGCCATGAAGTTGTTACAATCAGTGCCAGACTTTTAACCAGTGCTTTTCTTATGGGAAAAAAAACTGGTGCCGGTACTGTCTGCCCTTGAGTACCTCCCAGGGGAACAAAGCACTGGATATATGTACTGCCAGTGTAAACCACTTTGATTTTTTTTTGGGGGGGGGAATAGAGGTATATAAATATTTTGATTTAAAATATACATTGTATTAGGGAAAATTGTACATAAATTCTCACCAAAATGCTGTTGAATTTTTATGAGGGATGTTTTTTTTCAGAAAAAAGAAAATTGCTGCATAAATGTGGAGAACTGCATTTAAGATTAGAGAAATGAGAACCCAAAAGAACTGAACTTGACAGATCCTTCAATCCCTACTTGGGGGTCAAGATTTCAGCATCCTGAAAATCTTAAATTTTATAATCCCTTAAAAACAAATTCATGTGTGTCTGTGGGGCACTGCCTAATGTATGTGTATCAGGGCATTTGTAGGGAGCCCCTACATGAGCAGCTGCCTATGTGGGGGCTCCTACAGACAATCTAGTGAATGCACATTGGCCTGGGCAGAGCCATCTCCCTCTCCTCTATCGGCACACATTCTGCACAAATGAATGCTTACTAAAGACCGGCTTGTGAGGCATTGTAATATCACAGAAGCCAGAGGACAGGCTGAACAAAATTTGGAAGGCAGATCTTCAGTGCTCTGCACAACACTTTGCCCTTCACCATGATGAGCTGAATCAGGGTAAAATTATATGCATCCTGATGAGCACATTTGCATAATTTATACAGGTTAGATGTTTTGTTGGTGTACACATTTGAGGTGCAGCACAGAGTGCACACAGATCTGCTGAATACTCGTGGGGTCCTAGAGGTGTGGGGTAAGAGAGACGTAGGTGTTTAGCCTCAAAACGATTATGACACCAACAGTGCAGTCCATCCACCAAGAAAAAGGCCAATGAGCTCAACAGAGCTTGCTCCCCAGTCAGTGTGTTCAATAGGATTGCAGTCTAACCTTACTTTCTTGCAATGTTGCTCACACAGAATAAGCAATTTGTTAGAGTATTTTGAGGCAGGGTATTCGTTTCCCTGAAATTTCTAAGTCCCCCCCCTTTCTTTAAATTAACTGATGTCAGCATAGAAGAAGCAGAGTTTGTCAGTGAAGTTAACTATTCAAGAAAATGACATACAACTCAGCAACACTTCCCAGCAGGTCTTGCCCCAATAGACCAGTTGCCAGAACTGGGATTTTCTCCCCTTCCTCTGCACTGCTCTAAGTCTCTCCCCTCTCCTGGATGTTGTCCAAGCATTCTCAAACTACGCTTGCACAGAACTGGTCGCTGTTCTGCTCTCATTATCCTGCACTTTCTTGGAGATTAAGGGGGAGGGGAGCTTGTCACAGCAGGGGAGGGAAATTCCCAGGATTCTTCAGCAGGCTCTTGGCCTCCTTACTCTGCTTCTGCCTCTGTGTTTGAATTGCTCCCTGCCACTGGCTCTTCCTGCTCACTAAACCCTGTTGCCCCTGCAGCATCTGACACCTCCCTGCCCAATCATCTCCCTTTGACCTCTCCTCAGTGTCCCACCATCAATCCCCTGGCTCTGAGCCTTCCTGCTCTGGGATTCCCTTGGGGGTTCCCCAGTTGGTGCCTCTCACCACTCCTCTTTGTTCAGCCAGTCCCTGACATCTGGGTATGATTCAGACCAAAGTTTCTCTGTCTTTTCTTCCCTAGTGGGGAAAGTTAAGCAAGTGCTTACATTTCTCTCACTGAAAACAGTGGGAATTAAAAGTCCTCAACTTTGCGGAGCCACTTCAGACAAATGAGATAGTGGGGTGTAGTGTTGGAGCATGGCTGGAGAGACATAGGTTTAAATCTCCCATTTAGCTGGTCATTATCTCAGTCTGTAAAGTATCTACACAGGCCTGTTCTGAGGGCATATAGGGGGTAGGGATGCTCTATCACCTTGACCTACTTGATGGAAATGTGGAGTTTAAATAAATACATTAAAATCATAACATTTCAAAATGGAAGGAATCACACATTTTCCCAGAGAGAGAAGCAGGATATTTACCCTGCGGTGGAATACACAACTGATTTTCAGTTCTTTTAAGGATTTTATGTGAGTTTCCTGTAGGCTGAATTTTTTTCCAGTTGCAGTTGGTAGAAACGGCCTTTTAGCCAATGAGAGAGACAGACAGACAGACAGACAGACAGACAGACAGACAGACAGAGACAGAGACAGACAGAGAACTGAAAAGCTAGCCCATCATAAAAGAATAGGCTAATCGTTTAAATCTTAAATGAGGGAAGAGATTATAGGAGATCTGGTATGTATGACCAATAACACACACCTAACCTCACCATTGGTATGTGAGATAGGATTGCTCCTCAGGAAACTAAATGCGCGCACACACGCACACACACACGCCCAGCTCACAAGGAAGGATTTGTACTTTGGCAAAGTCGGAGGTGTACTGGTTAGCTCAGAAAAAAAATCAAGCTAATATTGGGTTTATAGGGTTGCCACATTTTGTTCATGCGGAACTCCTCTGCCTTTAAATAAATGCATGACTGGCAGAAATTCAGTAGGTAAAAAAGCTTCCCCATGACTTCAATTTATATTTTTGGAAAATATTCACCTGTTTAATATTTGCCATCACACATCTGCTCAAAGAATAGAAGCTCTGACAGGAGAGAGAGAGAGAGAGAGAGAGAGAGAGAGAGAGAGAGAGAGAGAGAGATGGCAACCTTCCAAGACCCTTTCCCCATTTCCCCACCCCCTGGTGCCTGAAAAAAACAGCTCAGTAATTACTGAACTAATGTTATCAATTCCAACAGATATCACATTTATTAAATAAAATAAAAAAGCTAGATTGCTGTTCATCAGTTCACAATGTGTATAATTGAAACATGAATATGATGCCGGTAAGAATATATGTGATTCATCACGAATCTTGTAAGCCCCGCACACACTTTCTCCTTTTCTTAATTAAACTGTCAAATGGAAAACTGATAATTAATGCAACAGCATATTTTCTTCCTTACCTCCCTATAACATTCTGCACAAATGTCAGAGGAATTTTCCATGAGCAGTTGGTATACTAACTAGAGATGCAAAATCTCCAAAAGCATGGGGAAAGCTGGGTATGCTATTTATTTATTTATTTATTTATTTATTTATTTATTTATTTATGGGAACAATGCATAAAATAGACTAAGGAAGGTGGTTCTGATTACTTGGGAGGGAGGGAACAGCCAGCTGCCCATGCTCAGAGATGCCTTCTGCCGTGGTTCCATTAACCACTGCAGTAGATTCAGTAGGTTCTCAAACTAAAGATCTGGTGATCCTTTATTTGCATTACGCCTTGAACATTCTGAAGGTTTGCCATCCCTATAGTTATGTGGTGGAGGAGAGTCTTATCCCACATGCATGCACAGATCACTGTGGACAGAGCCTAAGGAGCGAACGCCTAAGAATTGTCCTTCCAGATGATACGAAAGTTCCAGCTCAACATTATCACCAGGAGCAGGCATTAGACCCAAGCTTCCATGAAACTCACAAAGAGGCATGATGGAAAGAGCCTTCCCTTTTATTCATCTGAATGATCTATGTTCTATGATTTCATGATTCTATGTCAGTTCTGGATTCCCCCGCCCCCACACACATAATGTGTAGCAGCTAACTGCCATCATTATAATTCCTAATTTCATCTGCTAACAGGCACTCATACAAAATGCTGGCTTTATTTCGGATGAGTGAAGCTCACAGCGCAAGAATGGTCTCTCCAGCAAACAAGACCCTCCTCAACTTGGCCACAAGATTTCCATCTGCCTTTTTACACCTCACATCAGATTTACAACGGCTCCATTTTTGTGCCAAAAGAAATACCTAAACAGCAGACAGAGGGAGGCACTGGGGTTTGTGGGCACTTGCAACTGCCAAATGGAGCAGCTGTATTGCTGCGGGTGCTTGAGAAACCAATTAAAAACACATGGGGTGACCGAAATGAAAAAGAGAGAGAGAGAGAGAGAGAGTACATAACATAAGATTAGCACAGTAAATGTTGTCAATCTGTGTGAGAGCAGGCAAGCAATGGTAGAATGGCACCAGGGACTAACACAGGGAGAAAGTATTCATGGTGCCCCAAAGACAAACGGGAAATTGGTCTCAATCTTCACAATGATCTGACTGCGTTCCCAACACAGAGGAGGGTGATTATAACCGTAAAGCCTGTTGCTACTGAATTTTCAATGATTTACAGGAAGTGGTGACATTCAAAATGCATTTACTTCAATGAAAGGGGAATATATATATATATATATATATATATATATATATATATATATATAAAATATTATATTATTTTGTCCATAGTCCAGTTCACATATACAGTGGTACCTCGGGTTAAGTACTTAATTCGTTCTGGAGGTCCGTTCTTAACCTGAAACTGTTCTTAACCTGAAGCACCACTTTAGCTAATGGGGCCTCCCGCTGCCGCCGCGCCACTGTAGCACAATTTCTGTTCTCATCCTGAAGCAAAGTTCTTAACTTGAAGCACTATTTCTGGGTTAGCGGAGTCTGTAACCTGAAGCGTATGTAACCTGAGGTACCACTGTAATGCAGACGCATGATTCCAGCCAAAGCCTGCTTCCTTGCACAGGAGTTCCACATATTACCCATAACACCTGTGGCATCCCTGGACAGAGAGAGCTTAGCCAGTTATCTAAGCCTCCGGTAACATCTTGGATTGGCAATTAATTGTGTTGTCCGTGGGGCTGGCTCGGAAAGCTGTTCAGAAACAGGTAGTTCAAAATTTGGTGATCAAGCTTCAAAGACATGGAGGGGTGACCCTCTGAGCATATAGCAGGTTCTTCACAGACATTTCTGTAATGATTGCCTGGTGAGGAGTTGGGTGTCATTGGGGATACAAAGTTTGTGGTGGGATCTGGGGACATGTTCTTATGATCCTCCTCAGGTGATTGTGTGGAAATCCAATCTTTATTTGTCCAACATTTAAACTGCCCTTCATCCAAAAGAGATCCCAGGGTGTGTAGCTTAGAATGGAGGAGAGCTGACATCAGGCTTGCAGGATCTACTTTGTTTTTACCAAACCCCAAGACCCACGCACTGGAGCAAGGCAAAAAAAGAAAAAAGAAAACATTTATTTAGAATTAAAGAATTCCAAGCCCACAAGTTTGTTTTGAGTACCAGAAATGAGCTGATTTAACTTCTTCCACACAAAATTCCATTCCCGGTTAATCCACCCACCCAACTTTTTCTTTATCTCAGGAGTTTACTGATGTGTGGAGTCATTTTGTTGTTACCATTGTTAAACAATTGGGACAATCTACTTCAAATCACCCCATAGATCCCAGTCTACCTTTGGCCCAGCCCTACCTTAGGGTGTTGCATTATACCAAAAATCTTTGGCAACCTTTTCCCCATTAGCAGACAATTTGATGTGTGCTAGGGTATCTGAAGGACGCAGGTGGCGCTGTGGGTTAAACCACAGAGCCTAGGACTTGCCGATCAGAAGGTCAGCGGTTCGAATCCCCATGATGGGGTGAGCTCCCGTTGCTCGGTCCCTGCTCCTGCCAACCTAGCAGTTCGAAAGCACGTCAAAGTGCAAGTAGATAAATAGGTACCACTCTGGCGGAAAGGTAAATGGTATTTCCGTGAGCTGCTCTGGTTTACCAGAAGCTGCTTAGTCATGCTGGCCACATGACCCGGAAGCTGTATGCTGGCTCCCTTGGCCAATAAAGTGAGATGAGCCGACCTCAGAGTCAGCCATGACTGGACCTAATGGTCAGGGGTCCCTTTACTTTTAGGGTATCTGAAAGTTAATGTTACAATTGCTGGTCCTTAGTTTGCCATTCTTTATAATCATTTTTACTGAGGCTGTGATCTTGTATTTTGTGTTATTGGACAGTTGCCTGTAGTAACCGTACTACAACTACTACTGAAGGGAGAAAGTTTGACCTGTGGGGCAGGAAATAAATTCAATGAGAGCTTCCTCAGCTGTTTCCTATCCAGACAATATAGGCTGAAAGAAGTTAGCAGCATGACTTCTCACTAACTAAGCGGCAGAGGCACAAGTTTGCCTTCAGCAGAGATACAGAATGAGAGATTTTGCTGACAGTCGTCTGATGTTTGTAGGGCAACAATTACATTGGATTAAACGGCAATGTAATCTTGTAATATGTTTAGTTGGCTGGGCAGCAAAAATGCACATCACCAAAAACTGATTACGCTGAGGAATAACAAGAGTGATAGGAGAGGAAATATTTGAGTGGAAGCACAGATACACATCCTTTATTACTCAAGTCTGCCTTAACAGCTACAAGAGTCCAATGGACTTGGTGAATTTGATTTTGATTTTTTCCCTTCCCATCAAAAATATTTCATGCCCTTATTTTGTGCCCCTTTCGGCATATTGCAGGGCTTTAATAGTGGCTCATGCCCGATTTATTTCTGTGAATTCAAGCAGACAATGCTCTCTCTTCAATTTCCGAAGGAGAGAAGAAAATCTACACATTTTCTTATTTGTTTCTTCCCACTGGGAGGACTTAAGTGTAAATATTGTATATTGTATTGTAAGACAAAAACATCCTTATCAAAACCTTACTTAGAAGTTGATTCACTGGTTATTTGCATCAGGGTTGATTGGTCCAATGACAACAGCTTGTGTTTTATTTAGATGGTTATGTGTGGGTAACTCGCTTAAGTTTAAACCTTGTACCCATGCCTAAAGCAGATTCACAAACATGGTTGAAACTGGAAATTTTGACAGTTGTATACAATCTGCCCACACTCACTGATGTGCAGTCTCATAAATGAGCAAATGAGCCTTGAGCAAATCAAGAAAATTGTATCTGTGCCATTGTTTTGTCAATATGCATGCCTAGTCATGGAAATTGCTTGCTGGCATTATCCTAGGTCTAGAATCATAACTTATTCTGGCACTTAACAAATGCTTCTATTACAGAGGAAAGGAAAAGAGGTGTGCTTTCTTTATGGAAAGTGAACAGAGTGTCCCATTTTATCAGGGGCTGCTTTTGAAGATGATTTGGTAACATTAACTGGTTCAAAATGCAGCTGGCAGAAGATTATATCACATCACAACTATACTAAGCCATCTCAGAGACGCACTGTGGTGGGCAGAGGGGCTGTGGCTCCAGGTTTACATTTTTGAGGTGGCACAATCAGGCATGGAGCCCTGGCAACTGAGGTGCAGCAGCACGCAGGTTGATCTAGTGGGCAGGTGGATTGAGGCAGCAGGTGAGAAGCCTGTCGGAGGTGGGCTCCATAAATCCATTCAGTGCCGGATTTATGTATAAGCTAAACAAGCTATAGCTTAGGGCCCCACTCTCTTGGGGGCCCCAAAAAAATGTAACGGAAAAAAACCCTGGATGTACATTTCCAAAATATAAGATAAGAAACAAATAAAACAAAACCTACATACAGCAACAGTGTTTTGTGTTGTGTAGGCTCCTATTTGTTATGTGCAAACGGCTTTAGACCTATTAGGTCCAAAAATTATGATATAGCATGTATTCAACACAAAAAACAGCGACAATTTGTTGTTGACAAAGGACAGCTGGACATATAAAGGACCCCATTACCTTCAGTAGTTTAGGGCCTCATCAAACCTACCATAAATCTGGCCCTGGCTCCATTCATCCTCCATGTGGGCTCAGTGTGTCCTCCGACACACCCACCCCACCCCAGCTGCCCGGTCCACCAAGGAGGTGCAAAACTTTCTCCACCCCAGGCACTGGCAACCCATGCTACACCACTGAGCCATCTTCAATGGTAACCAGTTTGCTCAAAGGTTCAACTCAAAGTTGTGGTGCTGGGTCAGAATTAGCAAGAACTCTGTCCTCCCAGATGAATCTGCCCTGAACGCCAAGGTTATGCCTCCCAGGTCCTATAATACATTTGTACACACTCCTGTGTATCAACATCTCTGTGTGTTTAAAACAAAGTTTGTTACAAAGTGTTTTAGGGGGGTTACAGGATCTCCCCCCCCGAATGCAAAATAAATAGGGCTGAGCTAAAGTGGGCATTCTTTAGTTCTCCACATTTTTTGTGGATGTAGAAATGAGGGGGTTTTGCTGAATATGCTCATGGGAGAGGTGAAATTCAGCAACAGTTTATCTTAGAAAACTCTCTTCTGTGGAAATTTAAGCTTACTAAGTTTGTATGGATGGATAATAATAATAAATTTTATTTATACCCTGCCCTCCCCAGCCAAGACCAGGCTGAGGGCGGCTAACAATCAATAATAAAAACAAGTTCACAGAATCACAGAATCATAGAGTTGGAATAGACCACAAGGGCCATCGAGTCCAACCCCCTGCCAAGCAGCAAGTTGATTAAAACACAATTTAAAAAACAAGATTAAAATACAACATTAAAACATCAGGATGCAGCCTCTTCACAGGGGGAGAAAGGAAAAAGAAAGAGGGGGAGGCGATCAGGCTGATTCCAAGCCAAAGGCCAGGTGGAACAACTCTGTCTTACAGGCCCTGCGGAAAGAAATCAGATCCCGCAGGGCCCTGGTCTCATGAGGCAGAGCGTTCCACCAGGCCGGAGCCAGTGTTGAAAAGGCCCTGGCTCTGGTTGAGGCTAATCTAACTTCCTTAGGGCCCGGGACCTCTAGGATGTTGCTATTTATGGACCTTAAGGTCCTCCGTGGGGCATACCAGGATATATATACCAGGATAATATAAAATAATATTAAAACTAGAGCCATAGTTGTATCCAAAGTGCATGGATAGATAAATTGGGGAGGCAATTTCAGCAATTGTTCTTCAGAGGTGGACTGAAATATACTCAATAGTTCAGGAGGAATTTGAAATGCATTCCCCCCCCCCTAAAAGGAACTGCCAAAAATTATATTTGGATACATTTTGCCTTAATTCTAAAAATAATATTGTGAGTAGAAACCATATAGTAATCCTTAAAGATAACAGGAAGGCATGCTTATCTTCAGAGCTATGAACTGTTGCAAGTCTTGCTGAAGGAAATCAGGCTTGCTTTCAGCACCATGGTATGGAGGCTGGATTGAGGTCGGTGACCAGGATTTAAACAGATCTCTGCTTGCTCCCAAAGACTATGGAGAAATGCAGAGAGATGCACAACATTACGAGCCTTCACATCAAAAGCGGACACCCTAGCTGCAAGAGTTGTGCAACAGGTCACAAAAGCACCTTATATGATTAAATCCATGACATGTGTGAAGAAAACTCAGTGGGAGTGCTTATTGATTATGCCCTATGGTAGAGGCAGAGATAACTAATGTTCTTTAATGATTCTGTTAATGCATGGATGGCAGTTTTAATCCTTCTCTTACATCCTCTCATCATGTTTATTTAATCGTAGCTGACGTTTGACTTTTGTGGCCATTTTGAAAGGGCTCCATGAGCGCTCCTGCATTTCAGTAGGAAAGAGAAGAGACACTCAGCATTTACTGTTATTTGTTAGAGATCACAAAATGGCAAGCACATTGTGTCACATGGGCAGTGACATCACAGGAAAGTGCCAATTGGTGCCTGTGACCCTTGGGCAACTGTATTCCATACTCCCAACCTGAGTACTGATATATTGCAATCTGTACTCCTTTAAGGCTGCAATCCTATCAGTTAGTGAGGAATAAGTTTAACTGAACACTTTCTGCTGGTTAAATGTTTACAGGATTGTGCTGTTAGGAAGGAAGTTTCTGTATGCAGCTGAATTCTCATAGTAGCCTAACTCTGTGGATACCTTGGCAGCAACATCTGTCAATTTGAAGCTGTCACATTCAGCTGATTTGGTGTCTTTTCTGCTCAAAAAGCCTGTCTGGAAGTTATATCTTTTGATTTGGCAGTGCTTCCACTAGATATATGAGGGCTGGCTGTGGTCAGCGGTGAGACAAAGGATTTCTCCCCAGCACATCTTTGGAGAAATTCATATTTAATTTTACCAGAAGCCACAATACCACCCAATAAACTGACATGACAAGGTCAGATTGGTACTCAGGAGTAGTTTACTACAGGGTAAGGCCAGAAGGGATGTGGATGGTGCTGTGGTCTAAACCACAGAGCTTAGGACTTGCTGATCAGAAGGTCGGCGGTTCGAATCCCTGCGATGGGGTGAGCTCCTGTTGCTCTGTCCCAGCTCCTGCCAACCTAGCAGTTCAAAAGCATGTCAAAGTGCAAGTAGATAAATAGGTACCGCTCTGGCAGGAAGGTAAACGGTGTTTCCGTGCACTGCTCTGGTTCGCCAGAAGCGGCTTAGTCATGCAGGCCACATGACCTGGAAGCTGTCTGCGGACAAACACATGCTCCCTTGGCCAGTAAAGCGAGATGAGTGCCGCAACTCCAGAGTCATCTGTGACTGGACCTAATGGTCAGGTGTCCCTTTACCTTTAAGGCCAGAAGAGAATCACAATACTGTGTTTTGTCATTTACAACTCCTAGCTAAAACCAGTTATCATTGGTATTCTACTGAATAATGAATTTCTCTCACCCATTCCTCATTTATAGACATCCCATTGGGGGTCTTCAACAAACTGAAATTCCAGCTCTGTCCCTGTATTTATTCAGCGGCACTATTATGGGATATAATATCAGCATTCAGGCCATCAGGGCCTCATTCACCTCTTCATCCTGCCACCACCTTTTTTTTAGGGAAGTTTTTAATATTTAATAAAAAGGTACCCCTGCCCGTACGGGCCAGTCTTGACAGACTCTAGGGTTGTGCGCCCATCTCACTCAAGAGGCCGGGGGCCAGCGCTGTCCGGAGACACTTCCGGGTCACGTGGCCAGCGTGACATCGCTGCTCTGGCGAGCCAGAGCCGCACACGGAAACGCCGTTTACCTTCCCGCTAGTAAGCGGTCCCTATTTATCTACTTGCACCTGGAGGTGCTTTCGAACTGCTAGGTTGGCAGGCGCTGGGACTGAGCAACGGGAGCGCACCCCGCCGCGGGGATTCGAACTGCCGACCTTTCGATCGGCAACCCCTAGGCGCTGAGGCTTTTACCCACAGTGCCACCCACGTCCCCTTAATATTTAATGCTGTATTGTTTTTAACACTTGATTGTGAGCCACCCAGAGTGGCTGGGAAAACTCAGCCAGATGGGTGGGGTATAAATAATATTATATTATTATTATTATTATTATTATTATTATTATTATTTGCAAACATTTCTCCTCTTCACCATAGGACAAACCTGTCTGTCTCTGTGCAAGAGAATAAATACCGGTAGTTACAATTTGATAACGCAAAGCCATTATCCAGAAACTTCTGGAATAATATTCTCCAAAAACACTCTGCAACAGAGGAACTATAGCAACATGCCATAGTTCCAGGGGGAAATATAGTGTATTTATAGTCCTGGACCTCTTCTGAAGGCCGGCGGGGAGCAAAAGTCTTTGCTCCCCCCCGCCTGCCTTCCCGGGACAGTGGAGACTTCTCCGCTGTCCCGGGGCGATCTTAAAATGCTGGCGGGCGGCAGCGAACCCTTCACTGCCGACCCCCAGCATTTTAAAAGCCCCCGGGACAGCGGAGGCTTCGCTGCTGCCCGCCAGCATTTTAAATCGCCCCGGGAGAGCGGAGAAGTCTCTCCTGTCCCTCCTGTCCCGGGAGCTTGCGGGGCGGGAGGTGGGGAGAAGGGCTTTTCTTCCCACCGCCAGCCTTCTGAAGGCTGGCGGTGGGAATAAAAGCCCTTGTCCCTCCCCCAGCCTTCAGAAGAGGTTGGGGGACAGACTGTCCCCGGACCTGGTCTGAAGGCGGTTTTCATAGGAACGCATTGATTGATTTTCAATGCATTCCTATGGGAAACCGTGCTTCGCAAGACAAAAAACTCGCAAGAAGAAAAAACTCACGGAACGAATTAATTTCGTCTTGCGAGGTACCACTGTATATACATTGCAGCTTTGCATAAAGTTACAGACAGCAACTCTTGTTTGTATATACTGGCCATTTGACTCCACTGTTTATCTGTATTTGCCAACTGAATCTAACAGTTCATGTGTCTGATGTCGTGGGCTCTCATCTACAAAAGGCTATGGCACAATAAACCTGTTAGTTTTTAAGGTGCCACTAGACACTTTTTTTGGTCTTTACTGCAACAGGCTAACATGCCTGGCCCTCTGGGATTTGTGTCATAAAGTTCAAAATCCGATTTCATGAGTTCTGACTTCTTTTTGAAACTCAAAATAGCAGGGGACGTGCCTCTAACCTTCTGCACTTGTGCCCAATCCTTCATTTCCATTTACTGAGCCTGCTAGAGAAGTGAGAATGTGTCTGTCTGTTTTAAGCATTATTTTTGCATCCTGACGTCTAGGCGCTGCAGAACTTGCTCCAAAACCTGCTCCCTGGGTAACAGCTCAGTTGGAAAGATCAAGGGCGCATTGCTCTGTTGGCATGGCTAAAGAGTGAACACCCCCTTTGCCAGCCGATCACATTCTGCTGTCACTTTTGAAAATGAATTTGGAAATTAAAAGTAAAAAACCCTCTCCCTCATTTAAAAATAGGACTTAGATGGGATTCCTCTTCCTTTCATGCCCCGATTAGGTTTTCTGGGGATGGAGCAGACATGAAATCTATTTCTGAACCTGGAAATGAATTCACAAAAACCTGGCATTAAGGTCTAGGTCTCAGACTGGCTGAGCCTAAACCGCAAATCCAACACTTTGAGGTACACTGGAAGTTATATGAATTCAGGATCCAAATTTCTGTCCTAGTTTTGCTGTGGATATGGAAGATTCATTTCGGATGTGCCCAGTGAATTTAGTTTCTTACAATGCCGAAATTGTAGTCTTAAGACTGGCAGGTATATTGCTAATTCCATATTTCCCCAAGAACTGAATTCCTTCTCCACCAGCATTAACCTGCATTACTAAACCAGTTACTTCCATCTTTACAGACAGATGGTGTTATTTTTTCTAATATAAAAACGACATTCGTAGAAAATGAAAAGATTTCGGTGGATTTTTATTCACCTTGAAAACAGTTGCAATTGTAAGGAGAAGGCATATAAAGTTATTTAGTGCTGTACTTTTCTTAAAGAATTTTATAACCTGTGACTTACATTCTGTATTGGAAGGTAATGACTTTACACTCTTTCTATACTGGAGCTTTTTGCCAATGATGTTTACATTTCTGTATACATCAAGGCAGAAAAATGCTCTAATTACATTTAACAGCACACCCCTAGGGATGTTTCTTCAGAAGTCAGTCACTATGTTTTCAGGGGGGCTTACTTCCAGGTATGGATTGCAGGGTCTGTGCATTTTGATTTTCCTCATTTTTTGCAGTCTTAATTTCAGTTATCTACATTTGCACATCATTTTAAAAAAAAAATTAAATGAAAAGTCAGAAGCAGTTTAATGCAAATTTCTCCCAAGACACATATTTTTGTGCACAGTTTGGCCTAATGTGAACATTCCCCCCGATATAATGCATTTTTTGCATGCTGTTTTCACCAATATATGCATGTTTAATGCACTTTAGTATACACGTTTTGTGTACACATTGCTTGGCTGCAGAACTGCATTGCAAAATTCAAAGAAGTGTGAATTACAAATTGGCAGTGTTTCTCTTCGCATATTTGGGAAATGCAAAGTTTGTGGGTTTGCCTTTAAATGTGAGCTGAATTTTTCCCTCATTCCTACTCCCCAGTAAGTGTCCATACAGGATTGCAGCTGGGCAGAGCAAACCTTCTGGGTCAGGGAAGGAAATGGTTGTGGCAGAGGAGTCACCAAATTCAGCGCTTTACTGGCAGATTGCAAATGGGGGCGAGCTGCATTTCCCCCTTGTCTCCCTTGCACTATGAGCGCCGCAACCCCAGAGTCGGTCACAACTGGACCAAATGGTCAGGGTCCTTTTACCTTTACCTTACACTAGTATGAGCAGAGCACCTTGAATTTGGTCCAATAGCACTCCCCCGGCTCATGCACATTTCATTTTAAGTCCTGTTCATGCATTACTCATGTGTAATGAATAAAGTGTAAGGTGAGGAGCAAGCCTGTAGTTTTAGCCCTGTTCCTGCAGCATTTCCCAACAACAGCTTGTTGCATGCGCTTGTGTGAAAAGAGAACCCAGTGCACAATCTCCTGTTCACAAGTAGGAGCACAGTCCCCTATGCTCAGATCCCCTGCTTGCAAGCAGGAGCGTGACCTGCGCATAATTTGTGGTTGTTAAAAAAATGTATGTTATGTTGGGGCGGAGCTAAAAGAATGCTCCTCATTTTACGCCAGGGAGGGAAAACTATGTCCTTGCAAAAGTTCTTGGACTCTCCTCCAGCCACCATTGTCAATGACTAGGGAAGATGGGAGTTGTAGTCCTGCAACATCTGGAAGCCTGCAGGTTTCCCATCCCTGTTCTACGCACTTAGGCTCCATGTGCAAGTAGCATGCGAATGGGGCTTTCTAGTCAACTATTTTTTTTGCAACGCTCAAATGTAAATTACTGTATATAGAGCAAGTAAATAAAATATGCACATATACAACTCTTTCATGCTTATGTGCAGATGCAGACTACTGCACATTAGTATTAAGAAAGTGTTTAGAATATGCTAATATTCTCTCTCAGTCATCAGCTATTATTTTATCTTTAGCCGTCCACCTGTCTCTTCTGCTACCCAAGCCCTTAATTGTGAGTGATGTTTATGACTCTTCTTCAGGGATGGGCCTGCCTAGAAAACACCCAAAGCCATCCTAGGAGACAGCAAAGAAAGTGTCATAAATTTACTGCTGAATCAGCTTAGAGGGGAAAAGCTGGGGCTAAAGAGTAACAGCTGGCTCTCGGCTGCGTGTGGGAAACAGTTCAGGGATCATTAGTACTGGTCATTCCCATGAACTTGAAGGTTCCAGCAGGGCAGCTTGGGCGGGTGACACCAAAGTTTGTGTAAAGATTGGATCCCAAGGATGATAGATTGTTTGCAAATAACCAACAGGTTCTATCTCCTCTCATAATGAATGGGTTTCTTCAACAGAAGGAGCTTCAGTGTACTCCTTCAAGCAGTGAAAGGTAAATTTCCAAGTGTAAATAAGTCCTTAGTCGAGTGAACGGCTTACATCTAGCTTCACAATCAGTGTAACATGATCCTAAACATTTGTGCTGCTCTGTCTGCCTGTGTCATGGGCATACCATGTCTACTATTGCATACCAAAAGCAGCAAGTGTCGCCCGCCTGTCTGTTTCCATCAAGAGGCTGCAGAAACATGGTATCAACAAGATTCCTATTTGGACATTGCAATTTTCAACCCATGAAGGGGTAATAGGGAAGTTCTGAATGGAAGTTCTGAATGGGTTTTCTTAGGAAGATGACAACAACAACAACAACTACAACAAGGCCATCCAAGCTCAACAACTTTGGTCATCATCTCCCCAAAAAGCTCAACAACTTTGGCTCACCCCTCTGGACAATCCAATAGGTAGATCACTGGCAGTTTATTTATAGTGGGAGGAGATCGCAGTCTCTTAGAAGTTGGACAGCCCTGATAATAATAATTTGTTTACACCCCACCCATCTGGCTCGGTTTCCCCAGCCACTCTGGGTGACTCCCAACAGAATATTAAAAACATGATAAAACATCAAACATTAAAAACTTCCCTTCAGATGTCTTCTAAAAGTCTGATAGTTGTTTATTTCCTTGACATTTGATGGGAGGGTGTTCCACAGGGCGGGTGCCGCTACTGAGAAGGCCCTCTGCCTGGTTCCCTGTGAGGAAACTGCCAGATGGCCCTCAGTGCTGGACCTCAGTGTCCAGGCTGAACGATGGGGATGGAGACGCTCCTTCAGGTATACTGATGCCGTTTAGAGCTTTAAAGGTCAGCACCAACACTTTGAATTGTGCTTGGAAACATACTGGTGCCTAATACTGAATCAGACCAATGGTCCAATGGTCTAGCTCAGTATTTCCTACATGAACTGACAATGAAATTTCTCAGAAAACTTTTTTTTAACTGCTTTTTGAAACTTTTCCTTCTAGGGATCCAGCCGATGCCACCCTCAAGTAACCAAAACATTAAGACTGTTCAACACCCACAGTACCTCCCTCTTGTTTGAGTTTCAGCTTATTTGTCCTCATCCATCCCATGCGGGTGGCGCTGTGGGTTAAACCACAGAGCCTAGGACTTGCCAATCAGAAGGTTGGCGGTTTGAATCCCCGCGATGGGGTGAGCTCCCGTTGCTCGGTCCCTGCTCCTGCCAACCTAGCAGTTCGAAAACACGTCAAAGTGCAAGTAGATAAATAGGTACCGCTCCGGCAGGAAGGTAAACGGCGTTTCTGTGCGCTGCTCTGGTTTCGCCAAAAGTGGCTTAGTCATGCTGGCCACATGACCCGGAAGCTGTACGCCGGCTCCCTCGGCCAATAAAGCGAGATGAGTGCAGCAACCCCAGAATCGGTCACGACTGGACCTAATGGTCAGGGGTCCCTTTACCTTTATATCCCATAAGTGCCTCCAGAATTTCAGTCTCTCTGGTGTATAGAAATGAATATGAGACAGAGCAGTGTGTCACACACACATCCTGATGACAATTCCACCCAAGTCTGCAGATAACTTCTTCATTCGTGTTCTGAGATGTGTCTATCGGATACCATTTCTATGTATTTCCGTCGCTCTTGTAGCTACACACATACACAGAGTGCATTAATGGCAACATTTTTATGGCCAATATCAATCCAATATCTTTCCTTTTTCTCCTAAACTGAGCTGTGCATGGCCACAGGCTCTCCCTTTGCTGAGATAATAGAGAAATCAATCACCCGGGAGGGTTTATCTCGATGTCACAGTTAGATCCACAAAGCTCTCTGGAGTTACATAATTATCCCTGTCATAAGAAAACACTGTTCTTATTGAAGTAGCATTTCTACTCCCAGTTAGCCGAAACCCTGTCGGCTACTATTGATTACAATCAAAGCTGTAAAGAAGATCACCCAAACCATCTCTCACTCTCAGCTATAATATACTGCAGTGATAGTCTCTGAAACAGAGTCAAAATGTCAGCAATCATGAACCACTAGAGTTGAAGAACAGTATGGGTAAAACATTTTCAATGGATTGGTTTCCTACTGCTATATATTTTTTGCTAATTAGTTCTCCTGTCTGCTATCTTCCATTTTTGTATGCAGAAAATGGGTTCTTAAGGACTTGAAGTTACTAGACTTTAAAACCAATGGCATTAGTATACATTGCATATATGTGTGTGTGTATAGAGCCCAGTCCTAGAATCAATTTACATGACCCTTTTTAAACAGGGGATTCTCCTGGACTCAGTGCTATTATTATTATTATTATTATTATTATTATTATTATTATTATTATTTAGAATGTATATACCGCCCTATACCTGGGAGTCTCAGGGTAAAATCAAGCTATAAATCCACAAAATACATAATAAAAATAAAAACACAACCCAATAGCCCCCCATATTTATCAAGCACCTCATATTTATTTATTTATTTATTTATTTATTTATTTATTTATTTAAAAATTATGGCCTTTGCTATCTCAGGTTAATAGACCAGATGTGGCCCTATTAACAGTGGGCCTTGCCTTGGTTATTTATGTCCTAGCTGCAGCCATGCTAGACTACTAATTTTGTGTCAGCTGCACCAATTACCTATTCATTCCCAGGCCCCATTTAAAGTGCTGATTCTGATCTTTAAAACCCCAAAACCATTTGGAATTAGGTGTTTTATACACACGGTATATATGTACACACAGACACACGGCAAAATAAATAAAGCTACTTTATGCTGCTGCTTTTAGTTTAACTTTTTTGCATGTTGGATTTTACAGGTTTTTATTATACAGATTTTACAATAAACTTGAGAAAACTTTTATTTTGAAAGGGGGCATAAATAACAGCTCATCTGCTTTCACTGAAACCATGAAAACTAGGAGTTTATGTTTTTTAACCCTCAACACCATCAACAACTTTAGTCTTCTTCAGTCCAACTCGTCATCTTTCCTGCTGCAATGCCAGAAAACACATGGCATGACATAATCGCCGCAATGCAGATTTCTGTGTATCACCTGTGGCACAGAAGCAACAGCTTGTGTTATTAACCAGATTGATCTTGTCATTCACATTTCCCCCCACATTGCTTGTCCAATACTGGTATTTAATATTTAATAGGAAGCAAGACGAGAGTGGGTGGAATCTCCCCCCGAAGCTCTATTCCCGAAAGGAATAGTTGTTTATCCCATACAGGTTGCAAAATAATGATTACACTGGAAGGCATGATGACTGCCCAAAGTATTCCTGAGTCAAGAACCAAGGAGAGGGTTGTTCTTGGGGTGTATTTTCTTCCTTTGCTATTGAGTTGCCCTTGGAAATATAAACACTCTGTTGGTATTTTGGGAAAGGTTTCATTAAAAATGGATTTGGTGACCATAAATCAGCTTTTGTTCGTGGGTTCAACACCAGAGCTGGGCTGTGTGTACTTTGCTAAATTCATATGGTAAACAGTACAAGGCCTAGGATTGCTCTGGTGGGTTTTGTGGTCAGGTCACCGAGGAGGGGCAAGAAGACAAGAAAATCAGTTACGGTCATGGACAAGCTACATGCCTTTTATGCCCGTGCATAAGGCCAGGACTCATGTTTGCAGCAACTATTTCACAGGGATGTATTGAGACTTGGGAAGCAGGGGAAAAACACCCCTGACTGCAGTCCTTGGCAAAACGACAGTGTGACCACAGAAGAGAAGTGCTCACACATCCTCACCTCAGCTGCCCTTTCCTCTAGCATAAGCCCAAGATAACCCTACTTCCCTGTCACCAAAAAAAGAGAGAAGAGGTGGGGAGAGTATAATCTATTTTTAACATGGCTTTTAAAGATAGATTGTGCTAAAGGAGAGTAGTAAAACTGAAAAATACTAGGGAAAGAATACAAATACATACTATACAGCCTTGAAACTTTAATGTGTTACTAGGGGCTTTTTCAGTGTGAAGCTTATGCATAAATTTGACCTGTTAATTCTAGGGGGGGGGGGGGCAACGCTTTTTACACATCCCTCCATCTATAGCTAGTGCTGGACAAATATATCAGTTTTGGCTTCTCTCAGTTTCTCATTTTTCTAATCTCAATTCAGTTATCCACATTTCCACATCGGTTTGCAAATTTCCCCCCTAAAAAATACTAATTTCCCCATGAAAATTCATTAGAATTTTAGTGTGACCCCCCCATATGCATCTTTATATGCAATTTTGCCTTATGTTCTCATTTTTGCAAAGCAATTTCCCCTAATAAAACACATTTTCTATGCTGTTTCCACTAATATATGTATGACTTGACTGGAGAACTGCATTGCAAAACCCAGAGATGTGTAAATTATGAAGGATGGCTGTGTTTCAGTTCACGTATAGTTTCAGAAAGTGTGAATTAGGTATGTTTGCAAACTGGATGGAATTCCTCCCTCATCCCTATCTATAACCATAACTAAAGGGTTTCATCTTTTGTGGAATGCAACCAGCATAATAAGAGGACTAGAAATACAGTGCCATGTGTGGACTATACCATGGTGATGTGAGATGAGGGAATCCAAGTTCTGCTCTTGCCACCATCTTCTCACAAGAATTTATAGGCATGTTCCAAAAGCTAAAGTAAGCACAGTTGAGAAAAATAATAATAATGAGCTATGTTTCTACTGAAAGTGGAACCACAATTTAAGAAGGATATTGACAAGCTGGAACGTGTGCAGAAGAGGGTGACCAAGATGATAAAAGTTCTGGAAATGAAGCCTTATGGGGAATAGTTGAGGGAGTTGGGTATGTTTAGCCTGGAAAAGAGGAGATTGAGAGGAGATCTGATAGCCATCTTCAAATATCTATTGGGCTGTCACATGGAAGATGGCGCTAGCTTGTTTTCTCCTGCTCCGGAGGCTAGGACCCAAACCAACGGCTTCAAGTTACAAGAAAGGAGATTCTGACTAAACACCAGGAAGAAGAAGGTGGTGGATGTTCCTTCATTGGGAAGTTTTAAGCAGAGGTTGGGTGGCCATCTTTCATGGATGCTTTAGCTGAGATTGCTGCATTGTAGGCGGTTGGATTAGATGACACTCAGGGTTCCTTCCAAATCTAAGATTCTTCAATTCTATGATTCTATAAGGTGCCCTATTCAAAGAGTGCACTGCCCAACTTTTTGGATGCTTTTGAAAACTGTGGCCACATGCTAAGCAGCTTTAGCCATGTTTCACATATACTATTGAATATAATAGTATACATGTTTCACATATACTATTGAGAGCTTCAGGGCAGCAGCTGAAGAAGGAACAAAAAGGGTTTTCTTGTGTGAGCTTCTTGTGGCTGATTAGCTGCTCTCTCTGGGCAAAGGTCAGAGGGGGCAGGGCTTCTGTTGAGAGGACCACTGTAGTCACCCCCAACGACACGTTCCCAAGATGGAGGGTGAGGGAACAGCTGCAGTCGCCTGTGGTTCCTGCGCAATGTTTGCCATCTTGCCAAAGGTTGCAGGCAGCTTTACCTGCAGCAATTGCATGTTGATTGCCCTCTTAAAAGACAAAGTCCAGCAACTGGAGGAACGTGTAGCTACGCTCCAAAGAATTAGAGAGCTGGAACTCTTCTTGGAAGCAACAGAGCACACCGTCTCCACCAAGGAAGAGACAGGGGACTCCCCTGAGAAGGTGGCTAGTTCACCAACACAGGAGCCAGATATATGGAGAAACGTGACTCAAAGAAGTAGGAGGCCCAGGGTTCGCTCTGATTGTTTAGAAATACGCAATCGCTTTGAGGTCCTTTCCCCTAGCATGGAAGACGAAGAGCAGACTCCATTTGAGGATCTCTCCCTCATTACAGTCGATCAGGTATATGAAGACGAGGAGCAAAGGCAGTCCTCTGGGAATGTCCAGGCGACCTTGGAACCGACAGCTCACAGAAGAACCCCGACCAGACCTAAGAGGAGGCGTGTAGTGGTGATAGGGGATTCCCTACTGAGGGGAACAGAAGCAGTGATCTGTGGGCCTGACAAGATGTCTCGGGAAGTGTGCTGTCTCCCCGGGGCTAAGATCCAAGATGTAACTGAACGACTGCAAGGAATCATAAAACCCACTGACAAATACCCCTTCCTCTTGGTTCATGTGGGAACCAATGACACTGCAAGCAATAGCCTCCAGAAGATCAAAAGAGATTACGAGGCTCTGGGCAGGAAATTGAAGCAATTAAATGCACAAATTGTCATCTCATCTGTCCTCCCAGTTGAACGACGTGGCCCAGGGAGAGAGGGAAAAATAGTGGAAGTGAACAACTGGCTTCGCAAATGGTGCAAACAGGAACGGTTTGGATTCTTAGATCACGGAATGCAGTTTCTTGAAGATGGACTTCTGGCAAGCGATGGGCTGCACCTCACAACGGTTGGGAGGAATGTTTTTGCAAAAAATCTCAGAAACCTCATCAGGAGGGCTTTAAACTGACTAATGTGGGGGAGGGAGACAGTGCTCCTGAAGGTAGGAGTCTATCAATTGATGAAGATGATCATCCAAATGTCATAGACCGAATGGAGCAAAGAGCATGCAGACCTAGTGGTGGGAGGAGAAAATCCTTAAATAAGAGACACGGGGGAATGATTAATGGACTTCAACGTCTGTACACTAATGCGCAAAGCATGGGAAATAAACAAGATGAGCTTGAGCTCCTGGTACAGCAAACTAAATATGACATAATAGGAATCACTGAAACCTGGTGGGATAAATCCCACGATTGGAATGTAATAATGGAGGGATACAATCTATTTCAAAGAAACAGACCAGACAAGAAAGGAGGAGGAGTGGCGTTATATGTCAGGGATGTGTATACCTGTGAAGAGATCCAAGATTTAGAACCTCAAAGCCAAAGTGAGAGCATTTGGGTCAAAATTAAGGGAGAGAAGAATAACAGTGACCTCATTGTGGGAGTTTACTATAGATCCCCAAGCCAAACGGAGGACATAGATGATGCCTTCCTGGAACAGATGGCCAAGCATGCAAAAGGAAGGGAGATAGTAGTAATGGGGGACTTCAATTACCCGGATATTTGTTGGATGTCAAACTCAGCCAAGAGCATAAGGTCAAACAGATTCCTCACTGCCCTTGCAGACAACTTCATTGTCCAGAAAGTGGGAGAAGCAACAAGAGGAACAGCCATTTTAGATCTGGTCCTAACCAATGTTGATGACCTGGTTAGTGGGGTAGAAGTGGAAGGATCATTAGGCGCGAGTGATCATGCTCTTCTGAAGTTTACTATACAGCGGAAAGGAGCAGCCAAGCATACTAGGACTCAATTTCTCGACTTTAAGAAAGCCGACTTCATAAAGCTTAGGGAAGTGCTGGGTGAGATCCCATGGACAGTAATACTAAAAGGAAAGGGAGTTCAAGATGGCTGGGAGTTTGTTAAGAGGGAGATAGTAAAAGCACAACTTCAGGCAATACCAATGAGACGGAAACATGGAAGGTGCCTAAAGAAGCCAGGGTGGCTATCTAAAGAACTTTTAACTGAGTTAAGATTAAAAAAGGATGTGTACAAAAAATGGAAAAGGGGGGAAACCACCAAAGAGGAATTCAAACAAATAGCCAGCACGTGTAGACACAAAGTCAGAAAAGCTAAAGCACAAAATGAACTCAGGCTTGCTAGAGAGGTTAAAAGCAACAAAAAAGGCTTTTATGGGTATGTTCGTAGCAAAAGGAAGAACAAAGAAACCGTGGGGTCACTCAGAGGAGAAGATGGTGAAATGCAAACAGGGGACACAGAAAGGGCTGAACTCCTCAATGCCTTCTTTGCCTCAGTCTTCTCCGATAAAGAAAACAATGCCCGACCTGAAGAATTTGGAGCAAATGATTCAGCAGAGGAAACACAGCCCAGAATAACTAAGGAGATAGTACAAGAATACTTGGCTAGTCTAGATGTATTCAAGTCTCCAGGGCCAGATGAACTGCATCCAAGAGTATTAAAAGAACTGGCAGATGTGATTTCAGAACCACTGGCAGTCATCTTTGAGAATTCCTGGAGAACAGGCGAAGTCCCGGCAGACTGGAGGAGGGCAAATGTTGTCCCTATTTTCAAAAAGGGGAAAAGAGAGGACCCAAATAATTACCGCCCAGTCAGTCTGACATCAATACCAGGGAAGATTCTGGAGCAGATCATTAAGCAAACAGTCTGTGAGCACCTAGAAAGGAATGCTGTGATCACCAATAGTCAGCATGGATTTCTGAAAAATAAGTCATGTCAGACTAACCTGATCTCGTTTTTTGACAGAATTACAAGCCTGGTAGATGAAGGGAACGCAGTGGATGTAGTCTACCTTGATTTCAGCAAGGCATTTGACAAGGTGCCCCATGATATTCTTGTAAAGAAGCTGGTAAAATGCGGTCTTGACTATGCTACCACTCAGTGGATTTGTAACTGGCTGACTGACCGAACCCAAAGGGTGCTCATCAATGGTTCCTCTTCATCCTGGAGAAGAGTGACTAGTGGGGTGCCACAGGGTTCTGTCTTGGGCCCGGTCTTATTCAACATCTTTATCAACGACTTGGATGATGGACTCAAGGGCATCCTGATCAAATTTGCAGATGACACCAAACTGGGAGGGGTGGCTAGCACCCCAGAGGACAGGATCACACTTCAAAACGACCTTGACAGATTAGAAAACTGGGCCAAAACAAACAAGATGAATTTTAACAGGGAGAAATGTAAAGTATTGCACTTGGGCAAAAAAAATGAGAGGCACAAATACAAGATGGGTGACACCTGGCTTGAGAGCAGTACATGTGAAAAGGATCTAGGAGTCTTGGTTGACCACAAACTTGACATGAGCCAACAGTGTGACGCGGCAGCTAAAAAAGCCAATGCAATTCTGGGCCTCATCAATAGGAGTATAGCATCTAGATCAAGGGAAGTAATAGTGCCACTGTATTCTGCTCTGGTCAGACCTCACCTGGAGTACTGTGTCCAGTTCTGGGCACCACAGTTCAAGAAGGACACTGACAAACTGGAACGTGTCCAGAGGAGGGCAACCAAAATGGTCAAAGGCCTGGAAATGATGCCTTATGAGGAACGGCTAAGGGAGCTGGGCATGTTTAGCCTGGAGAAGAGGAGGTTAAGGGGTGATATGATAGCCATGTTCAAATATATAAAAGGATGTCACATAGAGGAGGGAGAAAGGTTGTTTTCTGCTGCTCCAGAGAAGCGGACACGGAGCAATGGATCCAAACTACAAGAAAGAAGATTCCACCTAAACATTAGGAAGAACTTCCTGACAGTAAGAGCTGTTCGACAGTGGAATTTGCTGCCAAGGAGTGTGGTGGAGTCTCCTTCTTTGGAGGTCTTTAAGCAGAGGCTTGACAACCATATGTCAGGAGTGCTCTGATGGTGTTTCCTGCTTGGCAGGGGGTTGGACTCGATGGCCCTTGTGGTCTCTTCCAACTCTATGATTCTATGATTCTATGATTCTATGATTCTATTCACAGGAAGCTGCCTTGTACAGTGCTGCCTCGCAAGATGAAATTAATCCGTTCTGCGAGTCTCTTTGTCTTGCGGTTTTTTCGTCTTGCGAAGCACGGCTATTAGCAGCTTAGCGGCTTAGTGGCTATTAACGGCTTAGCGGCTTTAAGAAAAAGGAAACAAACTCGCAAGAACTCGCAAGACGTTTCGTCTTGCGAAGCAAGCCCATAGGGAAATTCGTCTTGCGGAACGACTCAAAAAACGGAAAACCCTTTCGTCTAGCGAGTTTTTCGTCTTGCGAGGCATTCGTCTTGCGGAGCACCACTGTACTGAGTCAGTCAATACCCCCCCTCAGTTTTTCTACAACAACTGCCAGCAGCTATCCAGGATTTCAGATAAGATTCTTTTCCTGGAGACAGAACCTTCTGTATGCAAAGCAGGTGCTCTACCACTGAGTTATGCCATGCTTTGGATATTTGCTTCCTGGAGTTCATACTTTCTTTCAAGGTGCTTGGACTAAAGAGACTCACAAGATCAACTCTACAGCTGCATTTCAGCAAATAATAATCTGAATCTCTATGTTCTCAAGCTGAGTGTATTCTGTTAAGTAAGCAACATACTTATTAAAGTATCATCAGACTTTTCAATTCTGGTGATAAATACTGGATGCCTACCCATAGATTAAACTTGTATTTCATTAATAAAGACGGTATTTTTTAATATAAAAAACCCATACCCAGTTTTTTTTTTATTTCCCTAAAGATAGAAGTTAGGTAGATATCCCTGCAGCTATTTATTATAGTTCAAAAGCAGACAGTAAAAATACTTATTTTTAATAGTTCAAATTCTCTTGGGGAAAAAACCCTGCTTGTTATTCCTTTGATGGATTTAGTTTCTTAAATCTCCACTAAAAATTGTCATATCACATTTTTGGATGGCCATCTGGTTTGTTGAAGACTAGAAAATCTGCCTAACACCAACGCAGAAATCTTGTCAGAAAGAAAACAAATCTCAAAGAAATCACTGCAAGCATTCACAACAAAACAATTTAATATATATATGTATATTACACACACACTCCCCACATTCCCTAGGGGCAGCACTGCAGACTTTAGTTATCTTTGTATGCAAGAGCACTGAAGTCTTATAGGGTGCATTCAATTGTGGGGATTACTATGTTGGTTTTCCTGGTTGTGATGCCAGTCCTTCTGTCCTAGTTTCTAATATTCTCTTCTGATTGATACTCTGCCACATTGGGTTAAATTTAATTCACACTGGTGGTCATGGTGTGACACAACAGAAGATGTCACCAGACACATCACCATGGCACATGGACGTACACAAAATGGCAGGGGGAAAAAATGATATGGCAGAATACCACCCCAAATTTCATTGCGAGCACACACACTGAACCCTGTCTGTGGAGCCTACCCCCCCAAAGAATGAGACCAGAGACCGAAGTATGTGTTCAAATTGGCCACAACTTTATTTAACTTCAGAATGTGGGAAACTTGGCATAGGCCTTGGCATGTAACCCTCTCAGCCTGTCCGGGACCGAGGATGTGCAGGGCAATGAGGTGCAGTGGGAGGGGACTATAAAGCACAGACTTACACAGCGTGCCCTCCTACCTTACCTCAGCCAGGAGTTTGACCTACATGCCACCGCTCTAGGACACATCACCATGTCACATGGACATATACACAATGGTAGGAAAAAGAATGATATGGCAGAATACCACCCCAAATTTCATTACATGAGTGGTGGCAGCATGATCGATGAAAACTGTGGGAAAATCACAGCACAAAACTGTGATTTTCCAGGTTAACAGGGTTGTAAGTGGATTTCTTTTTGGAAGCAATTAACATGGAAATGAGTGCTAAACTTCCACTAGATTTTCAGAAATGACTTTTGTGTCGTGTGAAATATCACATAAAGCACAAAAATTGAAAGGTAAGGAAACATTGGGAAAATGACAATGAAATGCTGTCTGAGTGCAAACACAGGGCCTTTGAAAAGAAAACACTGAGGGGAACAAACCCCAAACACAGCCACTAATCCTGCATCCGATTCCCAAATAGTCCAGCTAACTCCAGATGAAAATTTCCCTGCGTGACTCTGTCCGTGCAAATTCAAATGTGACATATTCTTCTAGTTCCTTCCTTCGCCATCCTCTACTCATCTCTCTACTCATAAGATGTCACATTTTGGAGGCTAGGAAAGGAAATTTCCAGGTCATTTAAATCCTATAATCTATTTGTTACATAGGTGGTCACCCACCAACCATGTAGGGCCAGTTCTGCCATTAGGCAGAGTCAACTATCCAGTGCCTAAGACCTTAGGTATCAAATGCTTGTGGCTAGGGAGTACGGGTGAGGTGTTGGAAGACAGGTAACTCTATCTGTTCCTGTGTCCACTACACTGCTGCCGGTGTAGAAGCAAGATTCAACTCCCCGTCTGGTTGGTTTCTCTATATGGAATGGGGATGGGGGGGGGGATGCCATTTTGTTTTTTTGCCTCAGGCACCAAAATGTAATGGCCTGGCCCTACAACTGCATCAGGTAAGACCATAACTTTTTCAACTTTTCACATCACTCAGTGGAGAGAGATGGAGATGCCCCTGTAAACCATACAATTTCTGTGCCTCTAATAAGTTTTGACTGCAAGTGTCTGCAACAAACAGGAAAACAGATTTTTAAATGGTGTTTGTTTGTGTGTGTGAAAGAGAAATGTTATGGATCCAACAAATGTCAGTGGTGTTAGCAAAAAAGAAACCAATCAGAAAATGCTTTATAGAACAACAGCCAAAGTTCAGGTGTTGGTGATGAAGGCATATAAAGAAGCAATCAACCTGATATCTGATCTACCTACCGTGTCTTTCACTCTACAAGACGCACCAGACCATAAGACGAACCTAGTTTTTGGAGGAAGAAAACAAGAAAAAAAAATCTGAATCCCAGAAGCCAGAACAGCGAGAGGGATCGCTGCGCAGTGATCCCTCTCGCTATTCTGGCTTCTGGGATAGCTGCACAGCCTGCATTTGCTCCATAAGACGCACACACATTTCCCCTTACTTTTTAGGAGGGAAAAAGAGTGTCTTATAGAGCGAAAAATACGGTATTTTAGGATCAAGAAAACTTTGTCATTGTCTAACTGTGGATTTTGGAATTAAGAAATCTAGTCAGTCAGTCAGTCAATAAGTGTTGGGCAAAAGCGATTATAGTAGCTGACAACCATAAATCTATACCTCTGGAGTACATTAGAACAATTCCACACATATTAGCATTTTAGTAATCTTCTGAACCAATGTCACATATCAGTAGTCAAAAATGGCCATGCAATCCCAACATTGTAGCTTTTAGTGGGTACACAACAACGGGTCTTAGGGATGTTGTTAAAGTTTGTAATTACCAGGTTTGTGGTGCAAATTTGTCCATCACACAGTGCTTGACTGCATTGCAAATTGAGCACCTGTCTTCCTGTATGTTTTTCTCTGCTTCAAAATATAAAGTGAGGTTGTGGGCATGAACAGTCAGTGTTCAACATAGTGAATGCCTGAATTAAAGTGTTCTGTAAGAGCCTGCACAAGGGTTATTCAATGTTAAAGCAGTTGTTCTCGTGGAGACTCTTGTTTGTTGTGAGACTACGTGAACTACAATCTGAACTGCTATGCAGGTTGCTTAATATTAACTTCTTATGCTTGATGTACCTTGATGTTGCTGTGAGCTACGTGGCTAATCCCTCCCAGGCAGCTCTTGTGCTTTGAAACTCCCTGTCTATTGATGATAGGCCAGTACCCTATATTTGTTTTAGATGCCTCCTGAAAACTTGTTTATTTTAGCAAGTTTACCCAGAAACAAACTTCAGTTGCCTGCATTTGTTCTAAAAGATCTGTTTTTGTTGTTGCTGCTCAACTGGGAGAGGAAGATAGACCTTGGTTACCTCAGAAAAGTAATTTTGATAGTGATGATGAAGATTTATTTATTATTATTATTATGTACAGTGGTACCTCGGGTTAGGGACGCGGGTGGTGCTGTGGGTTAAACCACAGAGCCTAGGGCTTGCTGATCAGAAGGTCGGTGGTTCGAATCCCTGTGACGGGGTGAGCTCCTGTTGCTCAGTCCCTGCTCCTGCCAACCTAGCAGTTTGAAAGCACATCAAAGTGCAAGTAGATAAATAGGTACCGCTCCGGCGGGAAGGTAAATGGCATTTCCGTGTGCTGCTCTGGTTCGCCAGATGTGGCTTAGTCATGCTGGCCACATGACCTGGAAGCTGTACGCTGGCTGTACGCTGGCTCCCTCGGCCAATAAAGCGAGATGAGTATCCCAGAGTCGGTCACGACTGGACCTAATGGTCAGGGGTCCCTTTACCTTTACCTCTGGTTAAGTACTTAATTCGTTCCGGAGGTCCGTACTTAACCTGAAACGGTTCTTAACCTGAAGACCACTTTAGCTAATGGGGCCTCCTGCTGCCGCCGCGCTGCTGGAGCACAATTTCTGTTCTCATCCTGAAGCAAAGTGCTTATCCTGAAACACTATTTCTGGGTTAGCAGAGTATGTAACCTGAAGCATATGTAACCCGAGGTACCACTGTATAAGGAGTGGAAATAATTTAACTTGCTCTCACAGGAGCCAGTGATTGCCACTAACTGAGATGACTTTAATAGAGGATCGGACAAATTCATGGAGGAAAAGGCTATCAGTGACTCTGAGCCATGAGAGCTATGATCTGCCTCCAAAGCTGGAAGCAGCAATGCTTCTGAATACCAGTCTCTGGAATCCACAAGAGAGGAGAGGGCCTTGTTCTTGGGTTTTACTTGAGGGTTTCCAAATGGCATTTGGGTGGCCATTGTGAGAACAGCCTGCTGGGCTAGATGGGCCATAGTGTTTCTTATTCAGATTTAAAATGCTTTTCTTTCCCCTAGTGTGTTTGAAGGGAGTGGGGAGTTGAATTTCCGAGTACGTCTCTACTATGTCTGGTGCTGGGAACTAATTAAGGCACATGCCTAAGGCACATGATGTACAAGGGACATCAATCAAAGCCAGTGAGAGAACCCTTGGAATACAGAACTTCCCCCCCTCAAATATGTTCAAATAAATCTAACATTTGCTGAGCCGAATCCAAAATGAGGTGAGGGAAATTGTCCTATCACTAGGTTTAGAAATGTTCACCCAATGTATCGTGGAACGGGGCTTTTAATCAGAAGTAGGGCTGGGTGAATCCGTCAATTTTCATTTCTCTCAGTTTCTTATTTTTCCAGTTTTAAATTCATTTCTCCACATTTCCATGTTAGTTTGCAATATTATTTTTAAGTCCTGATGAAAAATTCATCAACCGTTAGTGTGAATTTTGCTGAACACACGTTTATATGCAATTTCCCCTAATATACACATTAAAAAACCCAAAACATTCCCCCTAATATAAGGAATTTAGTTTGTTATTTTCATGGATATATGCATTTTATGCACACTTTACCCCAATATATGCATTTTTGCACACATTACTTGGCTGGAGAACTGCACTGCGAAATTTGGAGAGGTGGAAATTTCAAAGGATATCTGTGAGTCACCTCTCATATTCTTTCAGAAAGTGTGAATCAAGTACATTTATCTTTAAATGTGAACTGATTTGAATTTCTCTCCATTCATACTCAGAAATAAGATTAATAAAAACCAACAGCATTTCCTTTCAGGTAAATCAGATTCATGCAGCAATGTTTACTAAGAAATAACTCCCTATGACTTTAGTGGGATTTACTCTAAAGGGTGTTTAGGATTGCAGCCTTCGTGTCAGGAAAGTAAGACTGTAATCCTAAGAAATTAGCAGGGAGTCAGCACCAATGAGCTCTATTTCTGAGTAAATGTGTTTAGGATTTTCCCACCAGGATCCTGACAATCTTGTGTAGTGAATTTTCATATTGTAATCTAACTTGATCCTGTCAATTAGACACAATCCATTCAATCAAGTTCACCAAAGGGATGGAGGAAATTTTTTACCAACAAAAGTCATCTTGGCCACAACCAGAGATATCACTCTGACACATAAACCTTATAGAGAAAATATTTTATGGCCACAAAAAATGCTACTGAAGCACAAAATTAAAGTCTGTCATTAACACATTTAATTTGGTTCTAAATCTAAAGTTTTATTCCTTTTCACCCCTTTTATTTTTAAAAAGAAAACCTTCTTGCATCAACATCTGATAATCTAGGTTTTAGCACAAGCAGATAAAGGGCAAGAAATGCTTAAGATCTCTTTGGACATGTGGTTTAATTACAAGTTTGTTGATAACAGAGCAAGTCCTTTTTGGAATGGTATAATTACAATTAATTATTGTCATCAATTCATTATACAGCACCAGAGATAGGCAAAGAATTTTACAGACAAATAATAGTGGCCTGTCTGTATCCTAAGGTGCTCTATAATCTGAATCAGACTGAGCACAGCAAGGGATTGAAGTTCTCAATTCCTCCTGGGAAAGGGATATTTTGGTGGCAAATGGGTGTAAGATGCTTCTTACTTAAAAAAATAATAATAATCAAATATTGCAAACTTAATGCATGCATGTGAGGCCCCTATCAAGTCTTCCTTTCATATGAAGCTTTGAATCAGTTGTAATTATATAATCAAAAGGGCCAGCTGGAAATCTTAGCAGTGTCTGGTAGAATTTTGTATCACATTTTAATAAAAGCAAAATTGCCTTTTTTATCCCTTACTGATATGCTTTGAAAAGCTGTATCTGGTGCTGGCTTCCCCATCTCAACTTTTCTTGTTGATAGGTTTGCTAGATGGCTGCACCATGTTTTGGCATTTTCTCTCCCTCCTTTTCTTTCTCTTTTTCACACTGAATTGATTACTGCCCCAATTTCCCAAAGTGAATGTGGAAAACAGTGCATCAGTACACAGAATACATTGCTAAGGAGCACTGCCTGCTCCCGTTGGAACAAAATATTTTAAAAAGTTTTTATTCATTATGTCCAAAATGTTTAACTTCTCTATCTCAAACGCTAGGTCACTTTTACTAGCAGTTTATCCTACAGCTTCTGCAAATATATGTGTTTCTTTTCCCTGTTATATCTGTGCAATCATACATAATCATTTACCCTTAACAGTGAGGGTTTTGTTTCTGATCATTAGACAAATATAAGGAAGCTCCTCTCACGGTTGTCTTCAATCCCACTGTTGTCCTGTTTCAGTGTTGGCCAAATGTTAGATCTGAATCAGTGTATGTGTGTCATATGAGAGAACACATTCTGTAAGACAAAGATGGCCAACTGGCAGTCCAATGGAGTGTATTACGCATTGAAATAACGGGTGGGGAAAAAGTAACCAAACTTTTCAGGAGGGGATTGCCTCTTGTCTTACTGGGTCTTGCCAGCTAGCAGGAAGTTGTGGAGAGAGCCCCATTCCACTTTGTGACAGCCATGTTTCCCAGAATGCACTGGAAACAGAGTAATGTGACACGGCATCATGTCACTCCCAAACAATTCCAGGCTGTATGGGAAGATGAGGAGAGTGACTTGTGTTGTTTTGAGTAGTGTAGGACTTCTTTTTTTTAAGGTTAAAAAAGGAAAACATGGAAAACACTTGGCCACTTGGATGGGGTTAAATAAGATTAGCGGCACCCCTTCTGCCGAAACTTACAGAGAATGACTTCCTCTTTTGCGGACTGTCCCTGCCATGCTTCCTGGCCAAGTGACCCATTTTAAGCAATGCTAAAAGGAGGGAGGAATGAAGACAGTGTGTCAAGGGGGTGGGGCAGAAGGGCTTTTTGAAGCATTGGGCTGAGCAGGTAAATGGTGGGTATGGATTGGGCTCCAATTTAGAAACACCTGGGGATAGCAACAGAACTGCACAATTTGCCCTGCAGCAACTGGCACATTAGTTGTGGCACCACAGGCCTAATGGTTTGCTGCAGGAGAGGAAACAGTAGCAGGGATGAGGCTCCCTCACCACTGAACTGGCCCCCAACAGTTTGCTGTCTGAGGCAGAGGAGCAGATGCTGCTGTCTCTCACAGGTTAAGACACTTCCTACTAAGAACTGGCTCAATGTTGGTTGGTGCCCCTTGGGATTGGTAGGGTGAAAGGCTCAAATAGTAGGTGGAGCCAGAGCCAATAACAGGCAACTAACCCAAGTTTTGTCCCCATCTTCTTCTTACAAGCAGCAACTCATGAGATTAAGGAGGAGGAAGGTGGCAGCCAATGCCCTCTCTGGTCTGGATGTGTACAATGCAGGCAGTTGGGGGCTGGCTGAGGGAACACTGAGTTTGGCACGGCAGTGCCCCATTCGCCTTAATGGACCAGCCTCTCCTGGTCTGCTTAAATGATTTTGGATGTTGAAAAATCCCACATGCACATATCATTGGGAGTAAATATAGAATAATCATCCTTTAGTAATTCACTGCCCTTTCATGACACCTCTAATCAGCTGCCAGGAGCGGCCACATCGCTCTATGCCTAACAGTAGGGCCGGTTCTGCGAGGCTGCCTTTGCAGCAAGCATTGTTCTCAGTTCTTTCTTAAAAGAAACTTTGGTTTGCATTTTACTTTTGATTTAGCAACTATCAACTTGAGGCTAAAAAGCCTGTCAAGGAGGCAGAGAAGCCAGATTGGAGGAGGAGGCGGTGAGAGTTCGGAGTGGGGAAAAGCAGGAGGGTGTGTGTGTGTGTGTGTGTGTGTGTGTGTGTGTGTGTGTGTTTAAAACTTAAAGCTTGGAAAGTAAAGAAGAATGTAGATAGTGTGGTAATTAAGCTAAGATTCTTTTCTTTTCTTTTCTCAGTTCTAACTCTTAGTGCCAGTTTCTTTGGAACTCTTTTCAATTCCCTTATCCACAACTCTGAGTCTACAGGGGATTTTTTTTTATTCCACATTAGGGGGGCAGTTTTTAATGCCACAGTAAGATATTTTAGGGTGTATCGCTGAGATAATATCAATACTTGGATGGCTAAAGCATAGAGCCTTTGGCCTCAGCTCTGGAAGACATGTTGGTATCCTAAAGAGCGGGAGAAGCTGAAATGTCATATCCTGGGGAGAAGGAACTGCTCCCCTCTAAGAGCACTTTGTGAAACTGCCGCAAGTAGTTCAAATTGTATTGTCTAATATTAGATGTGCAGATGTCACTTAAAGATTTTTGGCAGTCAAACCTTTAATGAAAGTAACAGGTTCTCCCACTACTCTCTATAAAGATAACTTACATTTTAACATGGCATCTATATCCAATTTGTTTGGCTGATAAAATGACTGGCATACATGAGCAAGGAATAAAAGCCCCCCCCTCACTTTAAAACAAACAAAACTTTGATATAGCAACTATCAACTTGAGGCTAAAAGAAATCTGACTTGATATGAGAACATAAAAGTTTCCTTGTATTGCCTTAGGGATGGATGGTTCAGTCTTTTTCCAGTTTGAGTCCATTTCACACGTACTCATTCTGTTTCCACATTAACCTGTGCTATTTCTTTTTCTTTTATTTAAGTACACACTTTTTATTTAAGTACATCTTTTATTCTCTATTTTATCACAAAATACATATTTTATAGCAACATACATGTTTTATGCAAAAATACTCGTTTTTCATGACATGTTTTGGTACATGTTTTGTTTTTGTTTTTAGCTGAGAACTGCACCTCAAATTTCATCAAGGATAAATAAGTTTCAATATACACAAAGACATGGATCAGGTCAGTTTGCAATGGAATTCACAGAAACCCAAATTTCTTAAGCATTCATGATTCATCTTATTGAATACTGTTGACTCCAGCTGGCATAGGCTCTCAGGCTGGGGTTCTTCACCTCAACCTCCTGCTACCCAAGAGCTTTTTAGATGGAGATGCTTAGGACTGAACCTTGGACCTTGTATGCACAAAGCATGCGCTCTGCCAATGGTCCTATGGCACCACTGATTGATTACGTTCATTAAGCTGCATATAAGGGCTGTTTCACCCACTCACTTTCCTCAGCATGTGAACAGCTGTGGCCCATCCACAGAATATAGCTCATGGGGGGAAGATTAGTGTGAAGCATGGATACAGTTGCAGAGAGCACCATTACTGTGGCAGCTGAAAAAAAGTACTGCTAGATTCGCCACATGAGATGCTAAATGGCCTCCGTATTATGATAATGTGTAGATCACACCTCAGAGAATGGATGCATGGACCATGGGGATTCCCCACCCCCTAAAGTTAATTATTACAATACCTTCACTAATGAAGAACAAAGCATGGAGACACCGTGGTATAGTAACTATGAGTGTTGGACTCTTTGGCCAGGGAGGGGTCAGAGTTCAAATCCCCACTTAGCTAAGAAGGGGAATGGGTGATCTTGCCCCAGTTTTGACCCTCCCTCTCAGTGTACACTACTTAACAGGGATGTTGTGAAGATAAGGGGTAACTCACATCTAGGTACACCACCCTGAGCTGAGAGGATGGTAGGGTGTTAATAACACTATTCTCTTCTGACATATACTGCCCATATTTGTTTCACTTTATACCCAAAGTTAATTTCCCACAAGTAGGTTTCCGTCCAACTTCAGGACCAAAATATGCAATATTTTTGATCAGTATCATCCCACTTTAAAAGTCATGGAGAGTCCTGGGAACTATAGTTTGTCAAGGATGCTGGGAACTGTAGCTTTGTGAGGTCAGAACCCTGAACAAACTGCTACTGCAGTTCCTGGGGGTTCTCCATGACCGTTGAAGTGGCATAAAATGTGCTTTAAACAGATGGTGTTTGGTGTGACCTGAGATCACTTTGATCAAGTTTTAGAAATCATTTTCACTGCCTGGAATTAATTCTGAAAGAAGCAATAATGATGACTGATCTCCTGAGTGTGTGCAGAGTACAGTGGTATCTCAGGTTAAGTACTTAATTCGTTCCGGAGGTCTGTACTTAACCTGAAACTGTTCTTAACCTGAAGCACCACTTTAGCTAATGGGGCCCCCTGCTGCCGCCGCGTCACCGGAGCACAATTTCTGTTCTCACCTGAAGCAAAGTTCTTAACCTGAAGCAATATTTCTGGGTTAGAAAGTCTGTAACCTGAAGTGTATGTAACCTGAAGCGTATGTAACCTGAAGTGTATGTAACCTGAGGTACCACTGTATATTGTACTCCAACTTAAATAACGAGACATTTACAACTTCAGCCTGTCTTTACACTCAGATCATCTCTGCAGGCCTGCCTTAGAATGCTAAGATGAGTAACAAATGAGGGAAGGATCTACTGGGCTGTATGAAATGTGCCCCCCCCCCTCTGCTTCCCTCTTGGCATCAACTTCAGGCTTTTAAAGTTTAATCTGCAGTGGGATGTTTTAACTGCTGCTTTTATTTGACTGGTAATATATGTTGTTCTGGTGCTTATTTTTATTTGATTTTTTCCGAAACTATTTATTCATTATTGACATTAACAGAAATAGATTCCTTTCAAGGCTCGCATTTCCAGGTTTTACATTTCAGAAGTTAACAAAGCAATTCCAGCTTTCAGCAAAGTTAGCATTCTGTAATCTGCCTTCTCTCCTTTGAATCTGCTCAGCTAATTTACCCATTTCCACAAGTTCAAAACATGTTAATAACCATTCCTGGTCTGATAGAACCATAGACTTTTGCACTTTCTTGTTCATAAGATGATCCTTAGTAAAGATTTCAAGTCTTTGTGCATATCCTCCTTGATCACATCTAACAGGACCAGCATTGGTGTATAATCCCCATCATATCATGTTATGTTTTTAAATATATATACATGTTTTGATTTTTAGAATGTAACGCAGGAGAAGCATTCCCCTTAATAAGGTGTTTGAAATGCTATAATTTCCCACTGATAGCTTAAAGCTTGTAATCATGACTCATACAAAAGTTTGGACTGAGTGACCTTAGAGATCTTTCTGGATTTCTGAGTATTTTTTTTTTTTTAAGTTCTACGAAGAAACTACAAGAGACTTCATTCTGTAGAACAGTAAACTGTTTTTTTGTTGTAGGTTGCAACTAACAGACACTTACTTCCAAGTAAATTGGAGACCTTGATGTTAATTGTATACTATGCATGACTAAATTTGGGCTGCAAAGAAACCACCAATACCACCTAAGAGTTAGGGTTATTTTTAAGGGCTAGCCAGGCAATGGTCCCTTGTGTACATTTAAGCAAGCTAGACTCTGCACCACTTCTAATCTGATTAAAGTTATGTAGAATGACCAAAAGTATTTTTAAAAATATGTAGTTATGATTAAATCTTAATATTTACAAAGGATTGTGTTCAAAAGATGCATCAATTCTAACTCTTAGTTATGTATTCAGAGAGATTAAAAAAAGTAGAGGTTGAAATTTTTTAAAAGAGGTAAATATTAAAGTGAAATGTAAATTAAAGGTTTTGCTGAATTCTATCTGAAACCGTTTCAGATCAGATTGGGGAGCGTGTATATGGGGGGAACAGGCATTAAATAGCTTCCCATTGGTCAATAGGCAACTGGCAATGTATTTCTGTGTGAAAAATGGCAATTCTAGATTGCAATCATCTTTTGAGAGAGCATAAATGTAGCAACATCAAAGATGCCTTGAGAAAAAATGGCACAAGGTCTTTACCACTCCAAGTTTTGATCAGTATTATTACCCCTTGGCTGCACACTTTAGCTCTCTTTGTTAGGAAGCTAATCACAGTGCCACATATCTGGCTACGCAGCAGTAATTAAGAATTAAGCAATAAAACCTAATACATCATCCACTGTTGTGGGGATTCAGTGTTCTGACAGAAGGGGGGGGGGGGGAGTTCACAGCAAAGGTAGAAGTTGCAGCAATCAATTACGTTCCTTGAATGAGCAAATGGCATGCCGGCAAATCAGAACCACATGGCAAAGGTGTCACATTTCAACTGCGTGGCTTTATTTCATGGCAACAATAAACTGGAAAATGTGCACCCTGATACCTGCCTCGACCATCACTGTTGAGCATCATGCAAATTTTATAACGGCTCCAGGAAACCACCCCATTGTTATTTTAATATGCCACAGAGGGGCTTTCTGTGAGATTCAGAATGTGTGCATGATACAGTGGTACCTCGCAAGACGAATGCCTCACAAGACAAAAAACTCGCTAGACGAAAGGGTTTTTTGAGCTGCTTCGCAAGACGATTTTCCCTATGGGCTTGCTTCGCAAGACAGAAACGTCTTGCAAGTTTGTTTCCTTTTTCTTAACACCGTTAATGCAGTTGCGACTTGACTTCGAGGAGCAACTCATAGAACGCGGTGTGGTAGCCTTTTTTGAGGTTTTTAAAGACTTTGGTGATTTTTGAAGCTTTTCCAAAACTTTCCCGACACCGTGCTTCGCAAGACGAAAAAAATCAGAAGACGACAAAACTCGCGGAACGAATTAATTTCGTCTTGCGAGGCACCACTGTACATGCTTTTTGTGTGTGGTTTTTTGTTGTTGTTTTTTTGCACGCAGCCTACATATCTTTCTCTAAAGCAGTACTAATGGGATGCACAATGGCTGGTGCGGTAAGACAGTCAGTCAAGGAGGCCAACAGTAGGGGGAGCCAGAGCCCATGAGAGACACAGCCAACTAATTCTAGTTTTCCCCCTACCCTTCCTTCTGCTAACTTTAGACAAAGGAGGAAGAAACTGACAAACAATGTCACCTCTTGGAATAGATATAAGAGGCGAGTGAGGGCTGGCTGGGGACAGAGTGCCCCATTAGCGCTAATAGACTAGCCTGTCTATGGGGGGGGGGGGGGTGAGCTTGCACACGCATCTCCTATACTGAAAGCATGTGGGGGTGTTGAGTCAGCTAGACTGACTCTACAGTGATGCATATGCCAGCCAGCTGTATATGTGCACATGTAAGGCAGGGGGGAATCCTTATAGGCCTGCAATCTTCCCTCTGGGGAAGGAACTAGGGGATTGGAGTCTGTATGTGTAAGACACAAAATCATCACCCTATTCTCTTTTGCCAGTGCATGCTTTATGCTCCTGTCAGATCTTACAGGCTGTGAGTCCTGGGAGACCTGCTCCCTGCCTTGTAGGCCTTTTTCCACCTGGCCTGGGAAAGTGGAATGACTCCAGCTACAAAAACTGAGGCAGCTGAATAGACTCCTGGGTTGGGCCATGTTTATGGGGGTTTTGTTGGAGAAGGTAGTTGCCGCTATTGATATTACAGTGGTACCTCAGGTTAAGAACTTAATTCGTTCTGGAGGTCTGTTCTTAACCTGAAACTGTTCTTAACCTGAAGCACCACTTTAGCTAATGGGGCCTCCTGCTGCCGCTGCACTGCCGCTGCATGATTTCTGTTCTCATCCTGAACCAAACTTCTTAACCCAAGGCAATATTTCTGGTTTAGCAGAGTCTGTAACCTGAAGCGTATGTAACCTGAAACGTATGTAACCGAGGTACCACTGTATTATCATTATTTTGTATTTTATTTTTATTTTTTGACCTTATTATGACTTGTGTGGAAATTGTTTTGATTTGGTTCTGTACTTTTAAATGTGTTTTATTTATTGTTCATGACTACTTTTGTTATACAGTGGTGCCTCGCAAGACGAAATTAATCCGTACCGTGAGTCTCTTCGTCTTGCGGTTTTTTTCGTCTTGCGAAGCACGGCTATTAGCGGCTTAGCGGCTATTAACGGCTTAGCGGCTTAGCGGCTTTAAGAAAAAGGAAACAAACTCGCAAGAACTCGCAAGACGTTTCATCTTGCGAAGCAAGCCCATAGGGAAATTCGTCTTGCGGAATGACTCAAAAAACGGGAAACCCTTTCGTCTAGCGAGTTTTTCGTCTTGCGAGGCATTCGTCTTGCGGGGCACCACTGTATTTGTAATTATGTACATTTTTCATGTTGTAAGTTTCCTTGAGCATGGTTTTAACTGTAAAATGGTGGCATACAAATAAAAGAAAGGTAATCCAGCTCCGGTTTATTTGTGGACATCCCCGCCGGCCACAACAATCTCCAGAATGAAGGCAGGAAACTTTGCTCTCGCTCTGAATTGGCTTCTGATGTCACCGTGTGGCAGTTTCCACAAAGGCAGATTCCAGAAATCTGGAGTCTTGCGGGTAAAAGTAAAGTGCTGTCCACCATCGGTATGCAGCAAAATGGCTGGCAAGTTTCTGCCACATTTCACATCTGTTTGCACCTCTGAAAAGATAATAAATGAAACACTCCCAACTTTGTAGGCCGTGACTAGGGTGGTGGAATGCAGGGACTGGAGGGAGAAAGAATTCACCTCAGCCTTATACAAAATACTTAGGAGAATCAGCTCTCAGACATATATAAAAAATCGAGGCATATAATCCATTTTGAATTATGATGCCTGTTTGTAGTTGAGGTACTGTGACTAAAACGTTTATAGAGCATGTTTTATAGCATGTCTCAATCAGGGAGGCACTGCAGCCTTCAGCCTACAAAAATAATTTCTGATGTGCTTCTGAAGTCTGAGTTTCCCAGATCTCTTCTAATTGGTAGAAGGGAATACTGAGGATGGATGGCAGATGTTTTGTTAATTAATATCCTACTGGGTTAATCAGCAGAACCTTGGGAGATGCTAGAAGACTATTGATGTATCCTGGGAGGAAAAATCCTTGATCTATAGATTTCTTTTTTAAAAATTTGCTCATAGCTCTTCCAGCTATTTGATTATGTGATACTTTTAAAGAGTAAATAGCTGCTAGTAAGGAATTAACATTCTTTGTATAACATTATTATGCAGTCTCTTTTACATCTTTCAGTGACACGTGCCTGATACTGATATTAACTGATGATACGTTTTGCCTGTACAGTATGTATTTCTTCATTAGTCATTCTTTGATCTTGATAAAGGTAAAGGTACCCCTGCCCATACGGGCCAGTCTTGACAGACTCTGGGGTTGTGCGCCCATCTCACCTAAGAGGCCGGGGGCCAGCGCTGTCCGGAGACACTTTCCAGGTCACGTGGCCAGCGTGACAAAGCTGCATCTGGCGAGCCAGCGCAGCACACAGAAACGCCGATCAGCAAGCCCTAGGCGCTGAGGCTTTTACCCACAGCGCCACCCGCGTCCCTTGATCTTGATATTTCCCCACAATTTCACCGCAGTGTACTGTTGGTGTAAAGCAGAGTTCCGTGCCCAGTGGAAGGATGAGGAGTACGTACTACATACTCTATATTGCTTTATTTACAGTTCAAAGCAGATATGTTACAGAAAGACATCTTGCCTCTGCCGGAGCAGAAAATGCATCCTCTCTCCTCAACAGCTTGGAGAGAATCACACAGTGAAAAACAGGAAACCAGTGTACGTCACATCCAGTCTCCCTTTCCCGTGAGAAACTCCAACAGTACAGACTGTGGAATGTAAACACCTGTCTCGTGACAAGCCCTTTCGCTGCACAGTGAAGGAAAGCAGAAACCAACATCCTCCCCCTTTCTGTGAACATCACTGGGCAGCGTGTTCGTACAATATCAGTACAAACCCAACTTCTGCACATAGGTACAGTGTTGATCCCTTGATACAATCTTGGACAATACATCAGCAGGAATTTCATTACCTGGCATATAGGACACCGTTACGAGTCCCTTCTGAATACATTCCCTAGCATGCTGTAACTTTAATTGCAAGTGCTTCGTGCTTTGCTTACAACCTTCAGACTTTAGCAAAGCCAAACATGCTTTGTTGTCCTGGTAAACCTGGATTGGACATTTGACAGGAATTTTCATATCTTTGCACAATTGTATCAACCATTCACAATCCTTAAGTGAATAAGACAGTGCATTCAGTTCGGCTTCACAAGTACTTAAGCTGACTGTTGTTTGCTTCTTGCATGACCAATCAAACAGACCCTGATTGTACATGTAGCAAACTCCAGACGTACTTTTCCTGTCTGCAGTGTCACTTCCAAAACTTGCATCTGCAAATATCTCAAGACTACCAGACTTCTGATTGTTAAATCTCAGTCTGTAATGCATAGTGCCTTTCAAATACCGCGCTATGCGTTTCAGAGCTTTCCAATCCTTGACACTAGGATTGTTGACTTGTCTGCTTAGCAAATTACAGCTAACAGCAATGTCTGGTCTTGAACATCTGGCAATGAAGTTTAGCTTGCCTAGCACACTTCTGTATAGTGTAGTGTCAGAAAATGCTTCTTCAGTGTCATCTACCTGATAACCTGTTGTCATCGGTGTGTCTACAGGGTTAGCATCCATCAGGTTTAGTTTGCTTAACACATCAGCAATTTTCCGTGACTGGTGTACTAGAATGTTACCATCTTGATCTCTCTCTATTTCCAGAGATAGGTAGTTGTTTACCTCACCAAGATCTTTCATGTCAAAGTGCTCTTTCAGTTGAGCTAGGGCGTTATTGTACATTGCGACATCTTTCCAAAAGAATAATAAATCATCAACATAAAACAAACAGTACAGTTTCTTTTGCCCCTCCTCTTTGACAAATACACATGGATCAGCTTTCCCTTGCTGAAAACCTAGAGAAAACAATACTTCAGTGAGTTTTGTGTGCCAACACCGTGCACTTTGTTTGAGACCATAAAGGGATTTCTTCAGAGCACAAACAAATCCCTGTTTTACCTGTACGCCATCAGGTGGAAGCATATAAAGTGATTCATCTAGAGATCCGTACAGAAAAGCTGTATTAATATCATGGTGACTAATGTGTAGATTTTCCTCTGCAGCTAGCTTGAGCATAAGCCTAATGCTTTCATACCTCACTGTGGGTGAGTAGGTCTCGTGATAGTCTTCACCTGGTACCTGTGCAAAACCTCTGGCTACCAATCTGGCTTTGTGTCTGACTATCTTGCCATTTTGATCTGTCTTCGCTTTGAAGACCCATTTGCTTCCAAGCAGTTTCATTCCTGGAACTACTGGAACTAGCTCCCATGTTTTGTTCCTTTCCAAGGAATCAAGCTCAGCCTTCATGGCATTTAACCATGGCTCAGCTTCCTTTGAATCCAAACCCTGGATTTCTTGGAAACTTGAAGGTTCAAATACCTTCTTGGAGCTTTTAACAGCTGTTACTGCTATCGTAGCAAACTCATCAGCAAATCTCTTTGGAGGTTTGCCTTTTGTGGCTCTCTGTGACCTACGAATTAGCCTCAAGTCCTCAACACTCTCCTCTTCCTTCTTAGGAGAAAAACGACCTATTGTGAACAATGGTTCCTCCAATTCTTGATCAGAGCTTTCAGAGGGTCGCATAGAGGCTTTCGCACTCTTGAAATCCTCTGAATCACCCGATTCAGTTTCAGATTCAGACTCAGAACCTTCATCAGTGGGTGTGGGTTGTTGTGGTTGCTTTTGACTATCCTCAGTCTCATCACCGTCATCAGGATAACATTGGAAAATTCCCACATTCTCCCCCCACTTTGCATTGTACTCAACACTTCTTGTGAGCTTAATTGTCTTAGAGTCAGTCATCATTATTCTGTAAGACCCTTTCTGATAACCTAGAAAGATACCATGCAAACCACGCTTGTCTAACTTGGAGTTTTGTGGTGAATGAACCCACATGTCAGAACCAAATATTTTCATGTGTTTGATGTATGGCTTCTTGCCAAACATCTTCTCATAGGGGGTACAACCAATCGCTGAAGATAACCTGCGATTGTAACTGTAAACAAAACACGAGAGAGATTCGGCCCAATAACTCTCTGGAAGATTGGCATCATGCAGCAAGGTTTTTAACCCTTGAAGCAATGTCTGATTTGCCCGTTCCGCAAGTCCATTCTGCCATGGCGAGCGAGGACTAGACAAATCGTGTTGAATTCCTTTCTCAGTCAGAAAAGCTTCAAACTGCTGAGAAGTGAATTCTCCCCCGCGATCACTGAAAAGAGTCTTTACCTTCTTACCATGCACATTTTCCAACCAAGCACAGAATTCCTTGAACCTAGGAAAAGCCTCTGATTTCTGCTTGAGATTGTACACAAAAATATACCTAGAAAATGCGTCAATGAGAACCATGAAGTACCTATTTCCACCCAAAGAGGGCGCTAGTGGTCCAACCAAATCAGCATGAACAATTTGGTATGGTTCCGTAGCTTGCCTACTAGACACCTTACCTTTCGCAGCCATTTTCACCTTGTTTGCTGCGCATGCTTTGCACTTCATGTGGTACTTGCAGGGTTTAATAGTCATACCTTCAACCAGGGCAGGCATTTTAGATACTGCCTCAAAATGCAAATGTCCAAATTTTCGATGAAAATCATGAATACATTCTGCATGCAAACTTTTGTTAGAACCTGCAATGCAACAAGTGTCATCCTGCACAACATCATCATAATACAAAACAAACAAACGATCAACATATTCAGCATGCAATTCATAATCATTTTTCTTTGTGATGATGCACTTCTTGTTCTTGAAGGACACGTCAATGTTCCGCTCAATTAGCTGTCCAACGCTGAGAAGATTATGTTTGGCGTCTGGCACGTAAAGGACATTCTGTATCGATAAGTCCAAACTGTGAAGAACAACAGTTCCATAGCCTTTACTGGGAATCGTGTGGTCATCCGCCTGGTGAATCGCACCTTCCTGCGGTGTAAAAGACACAAACAGTCTCTTATCGTTGCACATGTGGTGGGTCGCCGCCGAATCAACAACGAAGAAAGATCTAGACGTCTTCTGGATCTCTGCAACCTTTGGAGTGAAGCGTGAAACCATAGCCTTGTGCTGCGTTGTCCTAGACACCGGACCTTTGCCTTTGCCTCGGCCTTTTCCACGCGATGAGCTTTCGCTGCGCTGCTCTGTCTTGGCCTTGGGATATCTGCATTCCCTCTTCATATGGCCTAGACGTCCACATGAGTAGCATTTCACTGCCTTCAAAGCTTTGGCGCCATCTGGTGGTTCCACTGCACTATGGGATGACGTCTGTGAAGACTCCCCCTTGCCCATGCAGCTAGCACCCCGGCGATCTGCTTCATTCTGAATCACGGCAGTAACAAAGTCCACTGTCAGCTGAGCTGTTGGCTGCACAGCAATCTGGGTTGCAACAGACTCCCAACCTGAACCCAAAGATTGTAGTATCATGAAAGAATACACAGCCTCTGGAAAGTTGAGTCCTCTCTGTTGTAGCTCATGTCTCAGATTTTGCATCTCCATCAGATGTAAACGCACATCTCCACCTTCAGCAAGAGCCATATTATGCAGCTTGTTAAAATAAAACATAGTAGATCCAGCTTCTGTCCTTAAGTGAGCCTCTATCAAAGATTCCCAAATTTCTCTGGCTGAGGTCTTATCACGCAATAGACAGAGCTCTTCTGGGGATACTATCAATGTAAGTGCTCCCCGTGCTTTGGAATCCTTAGCTTTCCATGCATCTGTAACTGGAGCTGGGGGGGTTTCTGTAATCACCTCAAACAAACCCTCTTTCCGCAGAATTGCCTCTGCATACAGAACCCAGTCCGCATAATTTTTCTTGTTGAGCTTAGGAATCCCACAAGCATCCTGAAGGGCCATCATGACTCTGGCATTAGCCTTCAGCGTTATATATGCTGCTTTAAATCTTGCTGCGTCACTGCTGCAGCTGCTTCATTCCAAAAGCGCTTTTTAAAGTTACTTTCGATTTCCCCAGCATAGTAACTTGTGCCTGGGAGCCTTTTGCGTATTCCCGGCAAAACGGCTTTAAAAGTTCAAAGTCCAGCCATAAAGCCATTAACTGGAAGCTGGCAGGCTGCCCGGAGCAGTAGTACATACCTCATCAATCATGTTTACGCGCAGAGCAGATTCCGATCCGATCCGTCCCTCTGCATTCCGATCCTTTGCCGGCACTCCGATTCGACTTCTGGAGCCCATAACCACGTGTTGGTGTAAAGCAGAGTTCCGTGCCCAGTGGAAGGATGAGGAGTACGTACTACATACTCTATATTGCTTTATTTACAGTTCAAAGCAGATATGTTACAGAAAGACATCTTGCCTCTGCCGGAGCAGAAAATGCATCCTCTCTCCTCAACAGCTTGGAGAGAATCACACAGTGAAAAACAGGAAACCAGTGTACGTCACATCCAGTCTCCCTTTCCCGTGAGAAACTCCAACAGTACAGACTGTGGAATGTAAACACCTGTCTCGTGACAAGCCCTTTCGCTGCACAGTGAAGGAAAGCAGAAACCAACATGTACTGTGTTTTATACTAAACTCAGGCTTTGCCACACATACCAGATTAACAGCACTAGTATTACCAGGTATTACTGTCATAATGGTGTCATCACACAGTCTTCCAAAGACTGGTGCAAGATTTAGCAGTGTACCTGTTCTTTAAAAAAGTCCCTGATTTTGTGATTCAGTAATATTTTCCAAGTTTGAGGGAACTACTACATATGGTATTACGACAACCTTATCCAAAGTACATGGATGAAAATGGGCTTTATGCAACCTCTTCAAATAATTGTCCTGTCCCTTCCCATCAAATGGCTATGACTCTACTCCTTTCAGTCCTCCAATGAAGGACTAAAAGATTCAGTGCTTAGCCAATTGCTTCCTTCGTCCACTAATAAGAACTAGCTGTAGAGTTTCATTCAACACGGAGCTGAAGCTTTTCAGAAGAGATTTTCCCGAGAAAAGCCTCTCCCAGGAATATTTGGGATGTATAAAATCTACAAACCACACTTGCAACCTGGTCATAATGCTGCAGGAGAGAAGAAAGATATATGTGACAATTAAGGGTACAGGAAGGAACTCTGCCTGTTTCTGGATCTGTCTACATAATCCTAAGGACAGTAGCCCTATTATACTCATGAGTAAGAACATATGAGTGGACAGAGTGGGGACACTAGTTCTGCCCTCCCGTCACCATGTGTTGGGGGCCAAACTTCTGAAGGGAGGTGCTGTTCTATTTGTGTAAACTCCACCACGATGAAGATCTCTGGAAACTCAAATTCTACATCATACAGGGAGCCTGCACAACTGTAGGAATGTCCCCGCTTCAGATGGCCACCCAACAACTTGTGTAGGGTGACAGGGCAAACAAGATGGGGTGAAGCTTGTCCCCTCTGTCTCTCTTAGGAATAGGCAAATCATTGAATTTCAGTTTCTCTCAGGCTGGATCTAGACACATCAAAAAAAATGTTACAGGAAAACGTGTTGTAAATCTTATAATGGAAAATGCATTGGTGAAAGACAGAACTCCACAGCGCCATCTGGTGTCACAGTGTTATAACGCATTTAAAATGCTTTTTCTTTACTAATGTTGCTGAGTCCTCAGTTAATCATTTTTCCAGTTCAATATCAGTTCTTCACATTTCCACATCATCTCACAATTTATTCTAAAACACACCTCTTTGCATGTAATTTTGCTGCATACAATGCATTTTAGCATGTTACTTTCACCCATATACTCATTTTCAACCCACTTTACTATACCTTTTGCACACATTACAAGGCTAGAAAACTGCATTGCAAAATTCAGAGAAGTGGAGATTTTGAAGGATGGCTGCATTCCGGTTCACCTATTCTTTGAGAAAGTATGATTTATTCACATTTAAATGCAAACTGAATTTCTCCACCACCTCTGCTCCCTGTACACGTGTTCTACTTGCTTCTGAATGGAATGGCTAACAGAGCCTAAAACTCCAGTGAAATAAATGGAATTCATTTCTAAACAATATTTGGAAGATTGAGATACCAGGGTAATTTAACTGAAAGTAAAGATGAGTCTTTTAATGAGCCTGACCAAACTGCGGGAGGCAGTGGAAGACAGGAGTGCCTGGCGTGCTCTGGTCCATGGGGTCACGAAGAGTCGGACACGACTAAATGACTAAACAACAACAAAGATGAGTTTACACATAAGCATGTTCATTGCTTGCTGACTGTCTAATCAAGTAGTGGCTTCCTTCTGCGAAACCAGAGGTTGGCTTATTATACAATAGAGGCAGAGCTTTCTGGTTACTGGACATCATCCCAACCACAACATTTCTCAGCTGAAGGCATTTCACAGATGCAGCTAATGAGACACTTAGTGATTCAGATGCACTGTGAATAAACTGAATAGGCAGTTTAGGCAGAATAGGCAGAATAAACTGAATAGGCAGTGGTAATAATTTAAATAGAGATTATTCCCAAGTAGTTGTGATTAATGCTGGGCCACCATCTACAACCCACCTGATAGACACTGTCCATGTGAGGGTGATGTCATCAAAGTTCTCTTGAAAATATGAACCCATTTACTTGGAATGTAAATATGGCTCATAAGAAAGGTGTTAATGAAGGTTCTTTCAGAACAAAGGAACATTGGATTCCAAAGTATTAATAGTCTATGGAAATGCCTTGGAATATGTGCTTCCAGTAAGGTCATGGAAATTCAAGTAGCATGCAGCAGGATCCTAAGTATTTTTACTTAGAAGTAAGTCTCAGACTGCTTCCAGAGTGCTGCCATTTTGTGCTTGGAATTCAGCCGCACACTGGAAAATTCAGGTTGTGCAACTAAAGTGGATTTGACATTTTTGCACAACTAATACCACCACCCAAAGCAGACTATTTGCAATAAGGAAAGTGACAAGAAATGCACTAGAAAGTGTGGGATAACATTTGCTTGACATGAAATCATATAACCTCCCTTCAAACGAATCAGGTTGAATGCTCAATAGAGATAATCTGGAAATGATAGCATTTAGTCATTGAGACTCGTTTCCCTGTAAGAGTCCAAAGGACTGCAGGCTCGGTATGTATCTGAATCAGGTTCAGTGTATGAATACATAAAGGCAGTGCTGAGATTACAGGAGACCAGAACACACCTTTTGTGACGGTTCCCTTAGTTACCTTCTCGAAGAGGCTATGGGGATGCATGCTTTGGCTTTGAGAGTCAGGGTCTGGGGCTTGGGGCTTTCGTTCAGAATACCCTAATTTTCTACCACTATATAGATGGTAGTAGTAATACATTCTTCTGGGAAAGAAATCTTCCAGAAATGCATCCAGTAGTGTAAATGTGAACGTTTTATAAGATAAAAGCAATCTAAAAATATTTCCTCAAAACTGGGTCAAAAAGGAAGTTATAATCCAGCATCTGATCCTAATTAATGTCCAAGAAACTAAAAACGTATTGAATTCACAATGGAAGTTTCACTATATGAAAGCATATTGACAACCAATTATGGCTCACAGAAGTTGCTGCCGTGAAATGCGAGTGCATCTGTTCAGCGAAACAATAATGAAGAATGAGTTTTTTGTTTTTGTTTTAGTGGTGAACTACTACATAAATGAGACTAATACATAGATGTGAGCAATGACAGTAAGCTTCAGAATCCAATAAACTTGTGTCGGAGACAAGCAGAACACAGTAATATTGTCCAAGAATGCTGCTCCCCTCCCTTGCCTGGTTTTGCGCATTGTAGTTTCAGCTCTTGGGGAATGCCATCTCAAAGTGGAAATGAATTACTTGCCTCTTAAGATGACAGAGAAATCACTTTTCTAACTAATCACTGCAAATCTTTATTGTCTTGAAGCTAGCTCTCTCATGTTACGGCTGTGTAAAGAAATTTCAGTGGATTACTCTTAAATTACACTGGTGTGAGTGAGAGGAGAATTGGGCCCTTTGAAATCCTGTCAGGTTTCTCCTAATTAGTAATCCTAATTAGCCATCTTGATTGTATTAAACCGAGCAAAACAATAGACAGTGGTATATGGAAAGAACTCCACGTTGGTTTCAAAGAAGAAGGCCAAAAACAACATGACTGGGAGAGGAATGCATTCCTGAGACGACACCATTTCCATGCTTGACATCTAACGCAGTTGACTGGGTCACAACGCAGTGAAATCTGGCATTCTCCTGTCAAGAACAACGTTGCTGTTCACTGGAACTTTTCTGTGGGGGGAAACCAGATTTCATCATGCCAGGGCACAGTAAGAGAAAATGCTTGCCTTTGGTTGTGTTAGTGACTCAAAAGTGATTGAGAGAATTGGATCTCCGTATCTAAAGCAGGAATCATGAACCTGTGGCCCTCCATATGATGTTGGGCTCTAACTCTGATCAGTCCCAACCACCAGGAACAGTAGTTAGAGATGACAGGAGATGTAGTCCAATTATTTCTGAGGGGCCACTGGTGCTCTGTCCCTGATCTAAACAGAACCTTTCCTGTGAAAAAGCAAATATTCCCACTTCCAGCTACTACAAACACATACTGTGGACAGTCTAGTTGGGAAACTCAAGAGGCCCACATACTATAATCCTATCAATGTTCAATTCAAAGGTCTCCATGTGAACCTGCCTAGAACTTGAGATGATCCTCTGAGGTCCTTTCTTGTGTGTCTCCTCCACAAGAGCTCCAGAGAATGGCAATGTGAGAATAGGCCTTTTCTGCAGTGGCTCCCCATTTGTGGAATGCTCTCCCCAGGGATGTTTGGCTAGCACCTTCATTATTCACCCTTAGGCACCAGGCAGAAATGTTTCTCCTTAACCAGGCCTTTGAGTGATTGACATCCAATGTCCTTTTAAGTGTGTTTTGGAAGAGGGGATTATTGAGTCGCCTTTACAGTAGTACCTCGGGTTACATACGCTTCTGGTTACATATGCTTCAGGTTACAGACTCTGCTAACCCAGAAATAGTGCTTCAGGTTAAGCACTTTGCTTCAGGATGAGAAGAGAAATCATGCTCTGGTGGCGCGGCAGCAGCAGGAGGCCCCATTAGCTAAAGTGGTGCTTCAGGTTAAGAACAGTTTCAGGTTAAGTACGGACCTCCAGAACGAATTAAGTACTTAACCTGAGGTACCACTGTATTCTCATTTTTATTATGTATTTTGTGTTTTTGATATTGTAATTCTATGATGTGAACAGCCCTGAGATCTATGGGTATTGGGCGGTATAAAAATTTAATAATAATAAACAGTCAGTTTGTTTGTTTTAAGTTAAATAAATAAATTCTAAACAATTTTTATTTGGTATATTCATTCTGGCCTGAGAGAAAATCTGTATGACTGTGGAATAGCTATCACAACTTGCCATACCAGTGTGTGGACTGTTTCTACATCAAACTTCAACTAGCTCAGGGCCCCAAATATGTTCTGTAAGTGAGGTTGTGATCCAGGAAATAGGGAATATCTGAGTTAGGAAGGTAACAGGTAGGGCATCTTCTGTAGGCACTGAACCAGGAAGAGAGACTGTGATGAGGGATGTGTGCCCAAGCTGGGAACCCTTTTTCTTTTGTGAACTGGCATTCTGCATGGAAAAGTTCATCACAAATCTCCAATGCTCTTTTAGATAGCTGCTGTCATGTTGCAAACTTTAGCAATTTAAACAAGGTCACAGCCACACTGTATAGATAAAGCACATGTAAAGCACATACAAAACACATGGCTCCCTCCAAATAATGCTGGGAACTGTAGCTTTGTGAAGAATAAACTACAGTTCCCAGGACTCTTGGGGGGGGGGGAGAGCCACACATAAGGTGTGGCTGTGCCCCAGTTTATGCAACTATTGCATGAACCCTTGCAACACCATAATTAGGGATGCTTGAGGAAATTATACTTTGCAAATTTAGAATTTATTTATTTATTTATTTACTTATTTGAACTGGTTTGTTTAAGGCAGTTTTCTTGCAGATTTCACAGTTTCCTCAATTTTGCAATACAGTTCTCAGCTCAAAGAACGCATCAAAATGTACCAATTTTCTAAGCTGGAAAGAAAATAAAGTGTTAAATGGTTTTTATGTGGATTTTTAAAATTTTAAAAAACCCTACAAATTAATGTGCAAGTGGGATATAGTTGACTTATTTGTTAAGCTTGCACAGACTGGAAAAAGACTGAACTGTCTATCCTTACCTGTATTGCTGATTTGCTGCCACTTCTACATTATGCCACCCTGGCTACCAGTATTTTCAGCTCCTTGCTTCAATGCTTGCTCTGTCCTGGGTTAAATCTCCTCCACTCTAACAGGAGGTGTTGGGGGAAGTAGATTCCCTAAAATGAATCTAAATTATTGTACAAATCATACCTCATGGTGAGTCAATGCTTAGCTCAGGCATAGGTAATAATAATAATAATAATAATAATAATAATAATAATAATAATAATTTTATACCCCGTCCATCTGGCTGGGTCTCCCCAGCCACCCTGGGCGGCTTCCAACAAAGTATTAAAATACAGTGGTCTGTTAAACATTAAAAGCTTCCCTAAACAGGGCTGCCTTCAGATGTCTTCTAACAGGACCAGTGGTCAGAGATGATGGGAAGTGTAGTCTCAAAACATCTAGACGACTGAGTTTGCCTATGCCTGGCTTAGCTGATTCTCCTATCAGTTTGTAAAGCAGTTCTATAAAATAGATGCTTTTTCCGCTCAGCAATTCATTTCCATGCTAAAATGATTGTCCTTCAGGCACAGAAGCAGTCCTTTTGGAGCTGCCATCACATTTATGAAACAGGGTTTTACGATCCCAACTTGTTTGGGAAAATGAATGTTCAGCTCATATGTGTCATTATTGTCAGAACACAGATTTCGAGAGTCACCATCTGTGAGTGTTCACACTTGGAGCCTGATTAGAATCAAATTTATTCGATCAAGGAATAGAAAGAATGTGATGTGACTGATGGGAATCAATCAAAACTCAGGGTCAAATGAGACGAGCCATGATTGTTCTCTTGATGTGCCATTTCTTTTCCTAAAGAAAGAAGCTTTGAAGGTAGGATTGGATTGTCCCATGGCACTGAGAAAGAGTAAAATAAGCACTTTGTCCCCCATTCCATTTCCCAACTGGAAGCCCACCCACCCCCATTCCAAGCTGCCATTAGCTCTTGAATAGGTGGCGGCGAACAGGTAAACAACATAGGGAAGGCTTAACCCACCTCTCCCTAGCATCCTGGTCCCAATTCAATTCAAACTCCAGAAGAAGTCAGTAACTGCCAAGTCCTCTTAAAAATCAACGGGTCAAGTTAGAAGTGACCAACTTAAATCCTGTTAATTTCAACAGGATTTAGGAACAGCTAGTATTCATTGGATCAGAGCTTAAGAAACTACTTCAAACAACTGTGCCACCACATTGAGAAGCATGTGGGCTTAGAACAGGGGTCAGCAAACTTTTTCAGCAGGGGGTCCACTGTCCACTGGTCCACTGTCCTCAGACCTTGTGGGGGGCCAGACTATATTTTGAAGGGGGGAAAACATGCAAGAGCACCACGAGCCCCGGTGGCTGCTTACCTGTGTCTTGCAAGCAGCAGGGGCTGGCGGTGGCAGTGGAGGGATGATGAACGGCGCACAAAATGGCTCCAGAGAGGGGCTGCTTAAAATGGCAGCCGCTCGAGCGCTGCTGCTGCTGCTGACACCAACAAAGCCCAGCCCCCTTCCTCCTCTAGGCAGGGCGGGGAGAAGCCAGGAGGAGGGAGGGAGGAGGCGTCGCCACTGCCGTGTGAGGGAGAGGGAAAGAACTTGCGCGCTGGTGATCCATGTGGCGATTCCCAGACTGTCCGTGGGCCAGATCCAAAAGGCAATTGGGCCTGATCTGGCCCGCAGGCCTTAGATTGCCTACCCATGGCTTAGAACATTGGAATGTGTTCAATCAGATATGCTCATTCTGCATCACCACACTATCTACTTACAAAAGATCTAGGAAGAGAAAAAGAGTGGCAGTTCATTGTTTCTGAAAGTGTTGTGTATTTATTTTTGGATAGCAAGCATTTGTTGAAATGAGAGGTGGGTGCATGCTTAAGCAGTTCCGTTATCACATGGGGATCAAAGTCAGCCCTCAATAGGTCAATTTTGCTTTGTGTTTCTAAGTAAATATTTCTGAACAAAAGTGTAGATGCCACAGAGTAATACATGGCATTTCTTAAACGGGTAGAACACAGGGGACAACTCATTTGGAGTTTATACTATATTTTAGCCTATCAGGCAGCTGTTACGTGTGTCAATTCCACTCTTCACTTCCACTCTGTGTGAAAATGGTTTTTGTTGGCTCTTTCACCATCATCCCCTACCAAGGATTAAGCAAGACAATAATTGGTATGTGGTGAGTCTGAACAAGCCAAGCTGATAGGCATTCAGGTAGACAAATTACCTGAATGAGCAGTGATAAAATCAGGTAGGTTGTTCTACAAAACATATGCAGGGAATATGCTTCTCTCTCTAACAGCAGTGTTTGCCTCTTTGATATTTGTTCCAATGAAATTGCAAGAGCCTTCTGTAGGTCAATATGATTCAAATGTTCAAGAATATGTGTTTATTTGCTCTAATTAGCTGGCAGCTTGAATTATCCGACACACTGTATCTAAACACCTGGAAATATAAAAGTAACCACCTCCAGCAACCTGTCTATATATTTTTTTAACTACATGGAGTTTAATAAGTAACCTTGAAACCCAGTCCCCAGTCAACTTATAATTGCCAAGATGAAGCTACCCAGACAATATCTGCACTGTTGTCCCTATTCTTTTGCATTCTAGCTGATGCCAGATTTTTATAAATCTGCCTGGATGAAGGAATTGCTGCAAACAGTTTTTAAAGTTGGATTATCTCCATCTCATTGATTACCTATGAACTGCGAGTAAGGCAGATGCATTGCTTAAACCACAACCGTTTACTCAGACTTTCAGCTTTGTTGATGTGTTAATCTGATCTACCAATTTGTGGTGTATTTTGCATTTCTTTTGTGAGTGCAATTTTATTGTTGGTTAATTTTTTCTTAATGCTGGTGGTATAGATTTTTTTTTTTTTTTTTTGCAAATAAGTAAAATAAATAATTGCTAAACAGAGACAAATGGACATTGACTATTGTAACAAAAGCAAAATCACCATGGTAATTTTATATGCACGCCACCTTTCCACAAAGAGAATCATGCTCAAACCAAATCTCAAAATCAGCCATCACAACAATTTCATAAAAACATTTAAACAGCACAATAGCAACAACAAAAACAACAACAACCCAAGTCAGTACTATAAATATACCATATTGGACCGAATATAAGCCACACCTGAATATAAGCCGCACGTTTAAAATTCCGCAGGCACTCACACCCATTCCGTTTTACCGTACGTCTGCTTCAGCAGCAAAATCATAAAAGCCAATTTTTGTAAGGTCATGAATTTAAGCCGCACTTTAACTTTTCACGTTCGGAATTTGGGGGGAAATTGAGGCTTATATTCAGGCTAATACAGTACTACACCAAGATGACATTAACACATGGCGGCAATAGAAAAGTTCCACCTTGACCCTAGAAACACCCTCTCCATTACAGTGGTACCTCGGGTTACATACGCTTCAGGTTACATATGCTTTAGGTTACAGACTCCGCTAACCCAGAAACAGTACCTCAGGTTAAGAACTTTGCTTCAGGATGAGAACAGAAACCGTGCTCTGGCGACGCAGCAGCAGTGGGAGACCCCATTAGCTAAAGTGGTGCTTCAGGTTAAGAACAGTTTCGGGTTAAGAACAGACCTCCAGAACGAATTAAGTACTTAACCCGAGGTACCACTGTATTTTGCTCACAGTCCCTCTCTTGCAGCAGCTTCTTATAGGCAGAGAGTGGGGTAGCTGGAAGCTCACTTCCCCGGGATGTTCACAGTCCCTCTAAATTTATTGTTGAAAAGAGTGGTTTGAAAACAGAGTCTCACCCACTTTTAAAGCCTTCTGTGCTGAATAGTATGTAGGCAGGCAGAAGTGGAATAGGCGAAGCTTTTCTCATTTTTGCATTGCACCAAACCTGTTGAATGTTTGGTTGCCCTGTAGCCAGGAAAGGCACGGGAGCCCAGCTAGGGATCAACTCCAACTTGATGACCTAATTGCCTTATTGGAAGGGAGTCTATAGTATGTCTTTTGGAGAATCTATGTTGGCTAGGCTGTACTCATGAAGCACTAAAATACCATTTCCCATAGATATGAATAAATTGGATGTGAGGATTGTAAAAGGGTTGGGGAGGGGAGAATAAAATTGACAAGTGTTCTGTTCAAAAAAGGCCTCTGGCTGATTAATTTTCCATCTGGTGCTTGTCTGTGTTGGAATTGTTACTGGTTCTTTTGTCATTTTTTTATGATTGAGTTAAACTTGGGTTGTTTCCCCCCCCCCCCTTTTCCCTTTTTTGTATTTGAATATTCTGGTATTCTGATGTGTGAGACATCATGAGTTCCTCAGAAAGTTGACTGAATATAAGTTTTTAAAATCAGTACAAATTCTGAATAATCCTCCACTCTCTCTGGAAAGCAGCAAAGGGGGAAGAGTTAAGGCTCTGCTTGTGGTTTTCCCAGAGGCATATGCTTGGTCACTGCAGAACATGGGGTCTTGCTTTGGGGGCACCACTGGCTGGATCTAGCAACGTCTTCTTACATGCCCTGCATTTTTGTAGAACAAAGCATAAGTGTCAGAAGTGCATATATAGAATGTCCCAAAGTAAGCTAAATGCTAGCTAGCACTGCTGGCTTCTAACATGCTCTGGATTTTTGTAGAACAAGTGCATTACTTTAACAGTTCCAGTGACAGCCAGCCATTTGTCCTCCCTCCTTTGCTAAATGCTGGAGGATGCAAGACTATAGTTTTCCTGACCTGGAGCTGTTAAAGTAATGGACACTATCTCCAGATCAGGAGCTGCAATCCCTATCTGTTGAGCATGATTAGGGACAGGATGCTTGCTTTTAAAGCACTTACCAAGCATCATGCAAGCTTCTTGCGATCAAGAGTGGAAAAAATGACTGGAACTGTCCCCTCCACCCTGCTTCAACAGATTCTCTGTTGGTCTGAAAGATAGTAGGTTCCTGGTTGTTTTCATTGTTGTTGATGGTGATATCATGTACAAAAATGTCATAAATCATATAAAAATAGAATATGCACTTGAAAGACATCACAGTGTTGCTACTTGACAAGAGAACAAAATACTTTGGGCTATTCAAGTTTAGGGTTTTGTCTTTCCACAAAACTGACTTGCAGGCATTGTGCTTTAGGGAAAGATGTCAGGGGCAGAACCTTTGCTAGTTATCTGATCCTAGGATGTCCAAAACCATCCCACTTTTGTTTGCAAACACAGCTCAAGGAACTGACAGGTGAGCTGAAAGCTCTTATTTACCTATCCAGCGAGAGCCAACTGATTTTTCATGTTAAAAGAAAACCAACTTTCCCTTTTAATGCAGGCATTTTTTATTCTGTTTAACGCAGGCTCGAGTGCTTGTTCTTCTATACATTCTTCCATTTCAAACTGGAAAATACTCAAAATAGATCAATTATGTTGGAAACCATTTCACTCAATAATAGGCCTTTTATGGGCAGTGAATCTTTCAGAGAGACATCTACTTGTTATCTCTGAAACACATATTCAGCAGAGTGCAATTCATTGACTTCCAAGAAAAAAAGAGAGGCTACTTTGCTTCAGTAAACAGAAAAGCAACACTGGAAGAAGAAATACTGACAGAATGAAAACTATGCTACCTTTAATTTGTAAAATAAATAAAAAATTGAGGAGAAATGAGACCCAAAGCTAGTGTGGAACAATGAAGACAGGTGCTATTTTAAATTAGGGTGGTGTATATTATATTCAGAAATGTAAAATGCTAAATTCTAGAAGAGTTGTGTCAGGGCTGATTCAGATGCTAAAATGAGAATATTTTCTGAATCCTTCCTAATAAAGAGCACAATCCAGCCAAATATATGCACAATTAATTCTTATGTTCCTTAACATCTATATGAAGTCATCAGGGAGGTTGGGCAGCAATGCCATCAATATGTAGATGACACCCGGATCTGTTTTCCCCTCTCATCTGAAGCAGGTGTTAGGGAGCTGTCTGGAGGTAGTAATGGGCTGAAGGAAGGCCAATAAAATGAGTTGGAGTCCAAGAGGTGCTGGGAGTCTGGACACAGGGATAGATAGCTTGTTCTGGATGGGATTCCACTCCGTGAAGGAAAAGGTGTGTAGCTTAGGAGAACTTCTTGATCCAGCTAGGCACTAAAGACCCAGTAGCCCAGAAGGCCTATTTTCAGCTTCAGTTGATTCACTGCCTACAACCATTCCTGGATAGAGATAGCCTTGCCGCAGTAACCCATGCTCAGGCAGGAATGAGCAGTGGAGAAGGGTGGTGCCACCTTCCTTGTCTCCTGGCAGTGCTGTCACTGCCATGTATGGAGGAAGGGTAATGAACATAATGAGTGAGGAACGCCCACATCAGCCATCATCTCCTCAGTATTTATAGGTATTGCATTTTTGACCCTATGAGTTGACATCAGTATGCACGTTTCTGAGCATTGAATGGGTTCTGCTTGACCATATCAGGGAGCGGATGTTGTGACCATGGCATGTAACCAGGGCAGAGACAAGATAGATATACTATTGATGATTAGATTAGTTGGATTTTTACCCTTCCATTTCCCATGGGTTCAGGAAGGATTGCAACATCTTTAAGGTCAAAAGATAAATGAAGCTGTTGGAGAAAATAAAATATATAAACTGTCAGAACAACACTCCAACCAGATTAAAATTACAAATTAACCTCCCTCTCCTTTCCCTTCTATGTAGCAGCCTGGTAATTGACACTGAAAGCCAGCCGAAAGAGGACAGATTTAGGGCTGATTCACACATTTATGTACCTTACTGAAATATGTCATGCTTGAGGTAATAATATGATGGCATTTGATTTTTGACAGCTGCTCACACATTCAAGTCATCTCCTGATGCTATAGGCCTGGTTATCACAAAAGGAAGATGAGAAAGTCAAGCTCTTCCTGGCCTGCACTTCTTCACATAGAGGCTCATACAAAAAAGTGAATTCCCCAATATACAAAGAATTGTGAGAAGTTCCCTTCTCTCACATCTACTAGTAATGAAAGGGTTTTTTCTTCACCATATGGGGGACCATTCAACTATAAACCCCTACACCACAGACTGAAATCAGTGACGGATTTATGTATAGGCTAAGTAGGCCTCTAAATCTAGGGGGCCTCGCCAGCCTACCTGCTCCCCAGCAGGCAACCTCCCCTCTCCTAAAATTGCAGACCCAAGACTTCATGCAAGGGCTATGAGACTCAGGACTAGCCAGTGGGGCCCAATTTGAAGAAGTGGGGCCCAACGTTAGTTGTTGTTTTTTTTTTTGTACAGCCCCAGTTCACAGCCAAAGTCTGCAAACTCTTATAGATATAAATAAAATCCATCTAGATTGCCCTGGTGCAGGGGTCCCCTTAGGAGTAGCCTGCAGGGCCCAAGTTGGCCCAGTTGCTCCAATTGCCTTAAGGTAAGCCCTGATGAGACTGTGCAGGGGTTGGACTGACAAGTCCTGCACCTTCTAGGTCCCTGGTGTCACCATTCAGAGTACAGACTCAAGGACATGTTGTGGAAATAAAGGGGGGCACTTATGAGAAATCAGTTTTGTCACCTCTCCCCCCCCCCCAAAAAAAAACCCTGAGACAATGAGCCCAGCCATCTTTTATTCACAGTCGCATAAGCACTACACTACGCCATGGCCATAAACCTGTACATTCAACCGCTGAAATATACACCCAATATTTAGCAATGGAGATTTATGTTACTGCTTTATGAATGAACACTATGTTTTATGAATGGACTCTGTATTTTGTGAATTACCTAAGAGCCACCAATAGGGAGCTCTAGAATCTGACAGTTAACCAATTGGGTACTTCTAAACAGTGACCCCTATTGTGGAAAGCAGGTAACCAGCAAGGAACGCTTCAGCTCAGCTTTTGCACTGCTGACTGAACACCCCTGCTGTGCAGATAATGGAGAAAGCTCATAAATCCCTTCTGGCATCCTGGCCAACTCTATTATGTTGGTGTAAATGCTGGTGCACCAGAAGCCCAGAATAAAATAAAACGCTGGTGCACCAGAAGCCCAGCAAATAAAATCCACTCATACGTCAGAGACTGATAAGACTTGTCAACCAGTTCTTCCAAAGTCTTCCTAAATTATAAAGCTCCAAAAGTCTCCAGGTCCAATATAAAGACCAAAAGAAGGGAGAGCAGGGACCTTGAAGTTCCCAACAGCTGTTAATCAAGCAAGCAAGCAAGCAAGCACACAGGTCACCTTTGTCACAGTCAGGACGCCTATGTCCTGGCCAGGCCTGCACCTAATCTTGTTTTTGTACAATCTTGTTTGTTCTCAGTAATCAAAATTATATTATAAACATATACAAGCAGAAAAGTTGTTTTTCTTCATTTGCAAGGAATTGTACAAAACAAAGTAGTACTAATAAAGAAAAGTTCCAGGGTGGCAAACAGAAAGCAAACTAAAAATCATTTTGCAGTTCATCAGAACTATCCACCAATATCAAGTTATAGGAAAACTGGTGTTAATTCCCCCCAAAGAGTTAAATGATAACTAATCAGAGGCAGCTACAGTTGTAAGTGGAAACAAAATATCTGTGAAAGGAAGAGGAGCAGGTTGGTTTGTGTGTTGCAGATAGAAATAGTGTTTGTAATGAAGTGAGAGCTGTAGTTGCTCAAATTAACAAATAAGAAAGTTTTGAGAATTTGCATGCTGGATTAAAATTAATTCATTGAGAAGGGGATTGTAAGAAAAACACTGGGGCATAATTTGAATAATAGAGTGCCTGGTATCTGGTGTGTAATCTCCTCCTTTATTTCCACACTGTGGCTGCAGACCAAATCACCTGTCAGGAGAGCTATGAGATTCAGGTGAGGGTCATATGCTTTGTCAATCCCAGCATGTATTTAACAGGAAGACCAGGCCTGTGGCCTGCCCAGCATTCTGTACATTGAAAGTGACAAACTTAAACAAATTGTGATGAAGTTTTGGATGATTTTGCTATGAGGAAGACTAGGAAAAAAACATTTTAGCATTACTGTATTTGAGGGTTGTAGTTTACTTCTTAATATGTATTTTAAAACTGACTTTTTAATTACAACATAAAGTGGATTCTAAAAGTGCCACACTGTCAGGTAATCAGGATCATATTATTTATACTTTCCAGGCAATATAATTTGTAAACACAATGTTTTTTTTAAAAAAGAATAACATTACAACTTTGTTTTCCTAAGAAATAATGCTTATTCCACAAAAGGTTTACAAAGTTCAACACTGCAAAAGTTTTTCAGTATTAATTTTATGCATTTTTAAAAATCACCATGGTATTTAACAATAACATCTTATGTCCTTTAGAGGAGAAATTGTCAATTGCAGAATTTTACATACCCATCATCATCCTTGGCTTCACTCAGTTTTGTTTATAACACTCTTCCATTTTCTTCTAGTTGTGAGGGTGGGGAATGGGGAGGGGCCTCACAAGTGGAGAAGCCTAGGGCCTCTCTCCATCTAAATCCGGCCCTGACTGAAATGGTACAGCACAGGAATAGGTTTTACCCCATTGTCTGTTCAAGAAAATCAGGCCCCAGTTATTCAGTGATGCATCATTGATAGGGATGTAAGATGGCTTCTCATTCCATTCTGGCACCTGTGGGAACACTGGCCTGATGCAGTGGGCTCAGCCTAAGTGGTTATGTTCCTCTCTAGGTTTCTGATTGGATCCATACCTGCTTAGCTTCTGACAATGCTTTAGCATTGGATTCTCCCACTGCATTTTCTCCCTCCAAAATTGATTTGAGAGAGAACATAAGATGAGACATAATTTTGATTTAGAAGAACTATCAGATTTAGAAATTGGAGTAGCTTGCATAAAAGGCCTTCAATGCCATCAATAATACACAGCGGTGGCTCCTGACGTAATGTTACCTTATCCTAGTTTGGGACCTGAGCCAATGCTGAGTTCTTATTGCACAAAACAAATTGTTCCATTATGAGTAAGGAAGACAGAGTCCATTTAACAACAAGCGCTCAATACCAATGCTCTCACTCGGAAACATTTTTGCCTTAAAAAGAAAGAAAGAAGGAAAACCAGCTTGAAGAAGATTTCTGTGTAGCTCAAAAGCTAGCATACTGTTTGTGACCATTGGTTGATCAGAACAAAGACATTGCTTTACTCTCCCTATGACTGCTATATAATCTGTAAAATCAATATTTGTTGCCATCAGAGTGGCTGTATAAACATTTGAAGGCTTCCTCCAGCGCCTAAAGAAATCAATAGAAATATCTCACTGAAGCTGTGGGCCTTGGCTCAAGCATTATCTATGTCCTCTGAGTCTCCTTTCTCTTTCCCTCTCTTGTTCCTCTGTCCCATTGTTTCGAATTCATTTATAACAACTCTGCTCTAATTAGATTATTAATCCTTAGTTAAGTGTCAAAGCAGTCACATTGCAGTGTCTGAGTGTGGGAGGGTTCCTCTTTCTGAGAACTGTCTGTGGATCAAACTGTGTTGTCACCAGATTCGAGTCTTCCAAGTTCTTTAAGCAACTGTCTATGACTTGCAGCTACATTACTTTAAAAGGTGTGATAAATTTATTTCAACACCAGTGTGGAAACAACTACAAGTTGTATAGAAGTTAGGCAGTCTAAATGCAAAGGGGGTATATAGTTACGGAAATGTGTTTAATTAAAATTTTAACCAGACAAGCAAGGAAGTGTTTAGATTGTATATAAGCTTTTAAAAAAGAGGGAATATTTCTACATAGCTTTCTGTATAATCAGTACAAGCAATGACTTCTTTATATAGCACCACAAATTTACATAGTGCTGTTTGAGTTTTAAGCAAATGCTTTAAAAACTCTCTTTTATAAGGCTGGCCTTGAATGATAGACATAAAATACCAAGCAGTCATTCAAATAATTCTTCCCTACAGAGCCTCAAAAATGTCATGAATCAATCATCTCTTTCCTATCCTGCTTATCAAGAAGATGTCTAAAATATAAGAAAATTGGATTACCTTAGATGGCATGGCACTGATTGAAGCTCATTACAGTCTAATACGAATGCTAATCTTAAAACAGCCAAATTTACTTTCTTGATTATGAAGACTTTCGATCAGAAGTTAGCTTCCATAAAATGGGAACATCAGATTTCAAAACACATTTGTATACATGCAAGTCGGTACCTTTGTATCTGAAAACTTTCTGATTCTGATTCTTTAAATTTATATGCCACCCTTCATCAAAAGACCACGGGGCAGTTGAAGACATAGAAGACAGATGTGATGTTACATAACACATAAACAGAAACACAGTCTGGTTTACTCTGGCATGCTTCCATTTGTACGTCCCGGGAAACTTTCCCCTAATCATCCACACACCATTTATTAACTTCGTCTGTTTCAAATGGTAATAACAGTACAGTTGTACCTCGGTTTACGACTAGTCCAGTTTATGAATTTTTTGGTTTACAAACTCCGCAAACCTGGAAATAGCGTCCTGGTTTGCAAACTTTACCTCTGTCTACGACTGGAATCTGAATGGTGGAAGGGCACCGGTAGCGGGAGGCCTCATTGGGGAAAATGTGCCTTGGTTTACGACTGGTTTTGGTTTACAACCAGACTTCCGGAACAGATTAAGGTCATAAAACGAGGTACCACTGTATTGTTTAGTTTAGTGCATTGCCCAATAGTTCTCCTGTGGACCAGAAGAGAAATGACTGCTGAGATGAGTGCAGAGAGAAGAAACACCATGGTTCATCTGTAATAGTGAAAACAGACACCTCCATCTGCCCCAACTGCAATGAAGCATGTTTCTCCCGGGGGGAAGATGCTGCGTTCAAAACAGTGTGAAAAGGAAGAAAACAATCAGCAAAGTGATCATAGGTTGTTGCAGCATTTACCTTATTTTCAGAGTGGCCACTGGGCATTTGTGAGCGTCATTCCTTTCATCACTCAAATCAATTCACCCATAGTCTGTATTCTGAAATTTCATGGGTGCTTGTGTTTCCTGGAAAGCAAACAAACCATTACATCCTCAGCTGGGCTTTTCTGTAAACACAGGAAGACAGGGCTTGCCTCAGGATCAATAGCACCCTGGATGAGGAGTGCCTTTGGCACTCTTTGTAGTCATCTTTGTAGTCATCTTTGCAGGGCCATCTAGAGGGTTTATGGGGCCTGATGCAGGTGTGATGATGGAGGCCCAGCTACTGTTTCCTTACAAGGACCTACACGTGTGTACCAAGCTGAGGGCCACTTGTGAGAATCAATTGCATGCATGGACAACATGTGAGAATTTTTGCCTGCGCCTCCTCCCAACCTTGGGATCAGGCAGAATTACAGATACTTCTCTGGAGCATTGCCTCCAAATACCAACTTCCTCAGACCCTCCAAGTGTCCCTAATTTCCAGGGACATCCCCACATTCACAGAAGCCATCCTGTGAATGGAATTTCCCATTTGATCCTGGAATGTTCCACTATCCCATGTTGCTTAGTCATTTAGTCGTGTCTGACTCTTCGTGACCCTATGGACCAGAACATGCCAGGTACTCCTGTCTTCCACTGCCTCCCGCAGTTTGGTCAAACTCATGTTCGTGGCTTCGAGAACACTGTCCAACCATCTCGTCCTCTGTCGTCCCCTTCTCCTTGTGCCCTCAATCTTCCCCAACATCAGGGTCTTTTCCAGGGAGTCTTCTCTTTTCATGAGGTGGCCAAAGTATTTTTGACCACATCTAGCCTACCATTGTACATGGATCTTACATTCCAGGTTCCTATGCAATATTTTTCTTTACAGATTTGGACTTTCCTTTCACTTCCAGGCACATACGCAACTGAGCGACCTTTCAACTTTGGCCCAGCCGCTTCATCAGCTCTGAATCTACTTGTACTTGTCCTCCGCTCTTCCTCAGTAGCATGTTGGACGCCTTCCGACCTGAGGGGCTCATCTTCCAGCGTCATAACTTTTATGTGCCTGTTGTTTTCGTCCATAGAGTTTTCTTGGCAGGGATACTGGAGTGGCTTGCCGGTTCCTGCTCTAAGTGGATCATGTTTAGTCAAAGCTCTCCAGTATGACCTGTCCATCTTGGGTGGCCCTGCACAGCACAGCTCATAGCATCTCTGAGTTATTCAAGCCCCTTTGCCGCAACAAGGCAGTGATCCATGAAGGAGCACTTTCCCATAGGAAATAACAGTCTTTATAGCTCTTGATTCCAAGGAATCGCATGTGCATCTTTGAAAATTGTATATAGTAAGAGACCAGACATTAGAATGAAAGACTCAAATAGTTCTGGAAGGGCATCAGGGAAAATCTGCCTTGGGCTTCATGTATCGGAAAGCCCTCAGTGGTACCAAGGTGACAAATTGCAGCCAAACTTCTAAGATTATTCCTCCATTGCACAATGTGCTCTTTGCCTTGTGTGACTCCTCTTCCTGATTACTTGTCAGCTGCTGCAAAGAGTTCCGGTTAAAGTTCATTGCAAATAAATTCTTGCTTCTAATTTCTGGGTAGTGGTGTGTACGCTGACATTTCTGAACACAACACTCCCATTTTGTAGCTTGGCTCTTTGGGACCCAGTTGCCGTATTAGCAAATATTCAACAAATATTTGTAAATAAGACACCAGAGCACTTTATCTCCTAAATATTATCTAAAATGATATCTCAATAGAGGGTTTTCTTTTCTTTTCTTTTTTAAAAAAGCCCACAACAATCATCACCCAGTTTGGCTAGCGCTCTCCTCCTTAGAAGTGAGACTGCTGTGAAATGTGAGGATAGCACTTGATGTGTTACTATTTGTTGTGAAGTGATTTAATAAATGTTTAAACAAGTCAATGCTGCTGTGACAGCATTTCTTCGTGAGAAGCTGTAGCTTGGATATTTGTCATGTGTGTGGTCCTGGAACGCCCCTCCCCCTTTTAACGTGTAGCAATGCCGTGTTCCACTCCAACAATAGAGTTTTCTGAGTTTATATTCAATTTTACTGTCAGAACAAAGGAGCAAACCAGAACAGGAATATCCAAATCAGTCTTTAGGGACTTGCCAGGAATCTCTGGAGCACTGTGTTTCTGTTAGTTGTGACATACTATCCATATATATTGTATTTTTTCCTTGAGGTTTTTCTTAAACTCAAGCGGTGTATAAATTTCATAAAACAAATAAAAATGTACAAGCAAGGTTTGCCATTTGATTTTAATCTTGAATTCAGGGCTTCTTTTCAGGGGGGAACTCACAGGAACTCAGTTCTGGCACCTCTCAGGTGGGCACCATTGCCGTTCTAAGAGAACGAGGGAAGTGTTCATGGTGAGTTCCGGCGCCTCTTTTTCTAGAAAAATAGTACTTGCTTGAGTCTTTTTAAAACAACAACAACAACAACAACAACTTGGATTTATATATACTTTCTCCATCTGAGGGCTCTGTACTTGAAAGTACTGAAATCCTTTCCACCTGCCTACAGGGCAATTCTATGCATGTTGTTTTTTAAAGGAAAGCCCATTGTGCTCAGTGCCACTTAACTCCCAGGTAACTGTGCATCAGATCGCAATATATCAGTTCATAACCCTTGACGGCTTTCATTTCTTGATGTTTCCTGCTACAACTGGGGCAAAGAGGAGAGAAAGCTATCAGAGTTTGGAATAAGCAGCTACTGGAATCAGTGGAATGGAATGTCACAAAGGCCTCCCCGATTTGGCTCTTACAATAGCTTGAACAATATGAAATAAACAAATCAGGTTTCTTATTTGAGAGATAGGATATTGGATGTAAGCAACAGACAATGCTTTCTAAAGATCCTACCTGAATGAAGGGTGTGTGATTCATTCAAGACAATCTAATTGATTTGCATCTATATGACTGGAAATCATGTGGAATATGGACACACACATACACACGTGTATAGTGTTATGTTCTATCCAGGGTCGGATTTAAGTTTGATGAGGCCCTAAGCTACTGAAGGTAATGGGGCCATTTATGTGTCCAGCTGTCCTTTGCCAACAACAAATTGTCGCTGTTTTTTGTGTTGAATATATGCTATATGGTAATATATGGACCTAGCAGGTATCTAAAGCCATTTGCACATGCAGAATGTAGGCACCCTATATATGGAAATGAACAAACAAGTAATATTTTAAGGAGCAGGCTAGTAGGCGGGGCCCATTACTTACATCATAGGAGCCTACACAACACAAAACACTGTTGCTGTATGTAGGTTTTATTTCATTTTTTAAAATCTTTTATTTTGGAAATGTACATCCAGTTTTTTCCCTTTAATTTTTTTTGGGGGGCCCCAAGAGAGTGGGGCCCTAAGCTATAGCTTGTTTAGCTTATACATAAATCTGGCACTGGTTCTACCCCAGTCTCTGAGCAGCAAAAGGCTGCAGAGGTGACTGGGCTTCCCAGGGTTTGGTTTCCTTGCAGTGGAAACTGTGGTGTCTTTAGCATATATAGTTTTATTTACACATATATCCAAGCATACGATGGAGGAGCTCACAACATCAACACCCCAGCAGATCTTGCTTCTCAATTAGATTTTTCCAAAGTGCAGCACAGAGCAAACATGTCTCTGTGTGTCTCCAGCTTCCTGCACTCAGCTTCCTGCTTTTTGTCACTATGGGCTGTAGCCAAGGTATGAGCTATGGTTTACTGCTTCCGCTTTGACCGGAAGAGCCTGGGTTCAAATATCACTAAGCCAAGCACTGGCTGAATTCATAGCAGCATGGTAGCAGTAGGACCGGAGGAAGAGTAAAATGACCACAGTCTTCTCATCAGAAGCCCACACGGTTGTTTGTTTGCAAGTTATGATTTGGCTTGGCATTAAGTGTGAACCATGTCACAGTCACATCAGATTAAATTTACTTCAAAAAGATCTCACTCTGCTGGCTGTGCTGTGACAGGCCAGCTTCAGCGTCAGGACTGCTCTCCCCATAGCTGTTGTCTGGGAGAAGCTATTCCTCCAGACGCCTCAGTGGGAGAGATAGGAAGCAGGGCTCATTTCATCAGCTTTGCTATAGGTCCAGCTGCCCCTGAAGACCTCCTGCCCCTAAATTGTGTCAACTGGCCACCACAGGAACAACTGCTTAGAAATTGGTGCCTGAGTTTTGATTTTGATTTTCTTCTTCCCCCACTGTGTGTCTTTTTTAAAAAAAAGACCGTAAGCCTTTTTTTGGTAGGGACTGTATTGTTTTGTTTGTAGATTCCGGTAGGTAGCCGTGTTGGTCTGACACAATTGAAATAAATAAATAAAAATTAAAAATTGTCCAGTAGCACCTTAGAGACCAACCCAGAACAAACTTAGTTGGTCTCTAAGGTGCTCCTAGACATTTTTTTTAATTTTTTTGGTTTTGTTTGTATACTTTTTGGCTGAAGAGCAAGGTACCAATGCTCTAAATAACTAAATAAAAATAAATCTATGCTGCCATCATGTTTCTTTCACATCAACCAGTTGCTTTCAAAGTGTTGGGACTGCAGGGGGAATAAATAATTATTTCTTTGTTTTAATTTTTTTAGGCAAGGACTTTTATTTATTTTGATGTCTTGCTAATTAAAACAAAGTTTAAAAACAGTGAACAGGAGAAACTTGACAAGATTCCTCGTGGCCTCTGACAAGGTTCTTTATGATCTCCATTCATCCACATGACTTCAGGGCAACCGTTTTCATCATTTCATCTCTGCTGCTTGGCAACAGAACTGGAAATTAGTAGTATAATACCTATCAAAATAGTGGAGGGGGTAAGAGGATGACATACCTCAGAAATAATAAGCCTAAAATAATTATTTGTTTGCTGTTGAGGTGGTGCTTTTGCAGAATCCCGCAAGCTTTACCAGTACAGAACTCCCATTAAATTAAAAGGGTGGCTCTTATTTCTTATGAAACTGAACCCATTATATGGCTTGCTGAAAGCTAGATATGTTGACTTGAGGCAGAACATGAGAGAACCCTGCTGGATCAGGCCAATGGCCCATGTAGTTCAGCATCCTGTTCTTACAGTGGCTACACAGATGACTGTAGGACCTCAGCACAAGAGCACTCTCATTTCCAGCAACTGGTATTCAAAAGCAATACATACTCTGATTGGTTCTGACACTGCAGGGTGGTCAGCTTCTCCAATGGAAAAAGAGAGTACCCCTACTCTAAGGGCAGGAAGCCAATGGGCATGTCTACAGTAGGAAAACAGGAAAAGGCCTTATATGGAAGCAGATGAGTAGCCCAACTCTGTTTACACCAGAGGTCACCGAGCTTTTTAGGGTCATGGACATATTTGGGTTCTCTGTCCTCTCCCCTGAACCAGCTCCCCCAACACACAGAGAGAAAGAAAACACACTTTGCTTTTCCAAGAGATCTGGGTAAAATAATTCATCTGAGTCTTGAAATGCACATAGAGATTAAGGAAGAAGTGGGAAAGCGTGTTGCACTTCCAACATCTTTCTCCACATTTATGTATTTTTTCCTGGGAGAAAACATAGCCACGCTAACCATCTCATGATGAAGCGGGAAAATATAAGGGGGGGGGAGGTTTAAAATAAATTCTGAACATTAACAGAAGACTTCAGGACTGAGTGCCATTTATGGTCTACACTGATTCACAGCAGTTCTGTAGGCTTTCAGACAGAAATCTTTGTCAGCCTAGCCTGGAGATCCCAGGGATTAAACCTGGGACCATTTAGAGTGATGCTAGAAGTGTTTGCTAAAATATGGGAATGAGATTCTGTGTGATGGTGGATGGGTAGAGGAAGAGAGATGCAGCCTTTTGAATCACGGCTGCCAAAACTGTCAGGTATTTTCAGAGCCACCCAGTCCATAGAGCACAGGGGGAGAGTTGCTGCAATCCTTTTTGAATGCAAAATGATCTTCTTTGATTGGTTTTTTATATTATTCTAATTTTCCTTCTTTCCCCATCCTTCACTCTTTCCCCCACAAAAACAACAATGAAGCAACCTGAAAACAATGGCTGATTCTGGAGAAAAATAAGTAATTAATTAACAAAGAGCACTGCCAAGTTGGGTAAAGCAAGTTTTGTGGAATTTCAACTGCTGGTTTGCTTAGTACACTGACCATAATTTGCATAGCTTGGGGGATTTTGAATATAACATTCTAAAGACTACACACACACACACACACACAACTTTTTTTTTTTTAAGGCTGCAGCATGTACTGTATGTTTTTCAAGACTGACACAGGGTTGTAGTGTTGAGCCAGCTGCTGACCTCCCTTGCACTACTGAAAGTGAGTGGGTGGGGTGGGGGAAGCTTTCTGCCAGGCCTAAGCGATCATATTTCCCGAGGATGTGAGCTCCGTCTTTTGCATGTGCAAAGAGAGCGGAGAAGCTCAGAGCAGCACCAAAATGGCATCTGTTCTTTATACGAAAATGAAGAAGCTGCAGAAGGTTTGTGGAAACTTGCTGAGGCTTGTTGTCACTTAGCAGGAAGTGTTTAGGAGTTTGTGAAGAACAAAATTACAATTTGTCAAATGTTGCAAACCTCAGAGTGCTCACACAGCCTCTGATTTCACTGTTTCTATAAATAGGAATTCACTTGACATGATTTCAAGATGACCAACTTTTTGCTTACTGGTAACGCTCGGTTCTGTTCTTCTAACTTTTAGACAGAAAGTCCATACAAACAGAAAAGGATGTTTAACAGCAGCATGTGCAATTTGTCCAACCATTCCTAGGGAACTGCATTAAGGGGTACGGAATCACTTTTCTTTGTGCAGATTCAAACATGGTGTGCTCTGAAATTCATATGGATAAAACCAGGGCTTTTTTTTCAGCCGGAACTCAGTTTTGGCACCTCTCTGGTGGGCGCCATTGCTATTCTAAGAGAAGAAGGGAGGCATTCATAGTGAATTCCGGCACCTCTTTTTCTAGAAAAATAGCACTGGCTATAACATAGAAGACAGTAGAAAGAACTTAGGCACTCACCCTCATTTAAGCTGTATTCATATGTGGGGTTCATTGTGTTAAATTAACTGGTTATAATGCCAACACTTCTGTCCTTGTTTGCAAAGTTCCTTTTATACTGCAGTGCCTGTTCTGTTATGGGACTGTGGCTTCTTGATCAATATATTGCCACGACGCCCTAAATTTTTAATGGCGGGAAACAACTGTATGCTGGGATGCAACCCAGATCAGATTCTCAGATTCTCAAACCTTTATTGGCATATATACAGGATGGGATGCCACCCTAAATGTCATCACATGAACTTCCAATGCAAAACTTGTGGATTTTTTTCCCCTGGAAACAACATGGAAATGACCTCTAAACTTTCTCTAGATTCCACTAGATTTCCAGAAGTGCCTTTTACATCATATGGATAATCACATAATATGCAGAAATTATTAGGTAAGGAAATGGCAGGGAAATGGAATAAAGTGCTGTCTGAATCCAGCCTTAATTGGTGTCAGTTTTATCATGGGGGAAAAGATGTGTTTCCATTGCAAATGCACTGCCACAATACAGCTTATAAAAATGGTGCTTTATTTAACTGGAGACTAAGGCAGTGTTCAGATTATCGGGGAGAATAGGAACCACTTAATGAAATCTATAAGGCCTGGCCCATGAATCACCTCAGTTTTAGCAAAATTCTGCCCACTTCCCTATAACTTTCTAAAGATAGTCAGTAAGGGGGCTGTCAGAAAAGTTAAGGAAATTATCAAAACATGGAGTTTCCTTATAAACTGCTGGAATTTGAAATGTCAATTTAATATGACCTGAAGTGATGATAATTTATTCCTTGTTCCTTGTTTCTTCATTATTTAAAAATATATATGATATAATCATTATATAGGGAAACATCTGATGATTTTATGTACAAAAAGCAATTGTTTTGCATTTTCTTTTTTCTTTTTTTACAAAAGTAAGGGAGCCAGTCCCCTTCTAATTGCCTTGTAAGTCAAGCACTGAGCATGGCTGATGATAGGGAATGAGGTGGCTGAGAGAAACAGAATAGTTTCATTGCAATAATGGAAATAATGCCATTTTCATGGAAAAATGAGTATTCTGAAGGACACACATTCATCAGAGCTGTATTAAAAGGAAAGGAAATGTATGAGGAGATGCAATGCATTCCAAAAAACACAAAAGAGCGAATCACATTTCAAAGATTGTTGTGATTTTCTCACCCTGGGCAGGAACAAGGCTATTGTTATGCCACTTCAAAATTTTCTAAAACATCACTTGAGGCAGTGTGTGAAATCAAGATTTGGGTTCATAGCAGAGTGCCCATACAATTGCTTCATCATGTTCACCAGTTGCCAAATCATCTCCAAAAGTATGAGTCCCCTTTAGCCTTAGAAACTACGAGAATTTTCTTATATGGAGACAGCCTTGGCAATAAACTGTTGAACTTGCTTACATTCCACACACACACCAACCAGTTCACCTAAGACATTTTCTCCTTGTCAGCATTGGGGACCAACATGGGGAAAATATATCATAGTTATCCATGAGGAAGACCTTTTCTGTGGTGTTTTTAAACATGCTGTTTAACTCCTGCTTTTATATCCTGCCATTCTATTGGTTCTTCCTTCCTTTTTCTTTCGTTGATTTTTCATGTTATTGTGTCTTACCAAATCCCACCAAAAATATTTTTGGCTCTAGGGTAGCCATTTTGCAAATGGATAGTGTAATTCCATTTGTGGGAAGACTGGCAATTCAGTGGAATCTCCCATTCAGGGAAGGAGAGGGGAGGAGAGTCAGGCTTTGCCAATTTCCCTTCCCCCTGTAAACTCATGCACTTCACTCTTGTGCTGTTCTGGAGCAGATTGAGGGGGTGATGGCCTGCAAGGGAAAGGGGGAATAATAGAAAATTGTTTCCAGCCTTCCATAAGTTGGAGGTTCCATGAGTTGAACTATTTCTTTAAGTTAACATACAGTAGAACCTTGGTTCTCAAATGTAATCCGTTCCAGAAGACCATTTGAGTTCTGAAACATTCAAAAACTGAGGCGCAAAGGACAGTCTGCAAATTCAATAGAGAAAATGGGAAAACATGCAGCAGAAGCCATTCAGATTCCAAGGCGCGTTCGAAAATGGAAGCATTTACTTCCGGGTTTTTGGCATTTGGGTTCCGAAACGTTCATCAACGGAGACATTTGAGAACCCAGGTACCACTGTAATTTGTTCAAATATAGATTTTGATAGCCAAGCATTCTTGAAAATTTCTGAAAAAATCTCACAAGTGCATGGAACACTTCAGGGAACATAAACTATAGGAAGTAAAAGATGTCCATTTGCCAAATCTTACACCTTAAATTGATCGGCTTGATCAGGCCTCATTAAAAAGAGGGAAAGTGCCCTTGCTGTGTTACCTCTTAAAAATCAGCATGCCTGAAAAAGACAAGAGATTTTGTTTGCATTTACATGCTCCCCACTTCCTTCTGTGATGCGTTGTTCCTGGGAAATTGCTGCAGGGCTTAATTTCTCCTTCCATCAATAGAGTACAGGAGAGTTATAGTGTCTTTGTAATATTTATTTTCTTTCTAACTATATGCAGAGAACAGTGGATGCAAGTATGTCTTGAAACTTTCCTAATTCTGTCATACAGCCAAGGACTCATTCTGTGGACAGCACAGACAATAATCCTGCATTAGATCTCCAAAGAGAGCATCTGTACCCTATATTGCTCCCCAGGCCGGGCTGGTCTCCCTCTTGTCATGGCCCACAGTGGCCCTTGCTGCCCTTACTGGTGACAGAGGCTGGACAAGGGGCTGCCAACATGGTGCCTTCCAGATTTTGTTGGTCTGCAACTTCCACAATCCCTTTCCATTGGCCATGCTAGCTGGGCATGATAGGAGTTGTAGTCCAGCAACTGGAGGACATCACATAGGCTACCTCAGAGTATATTACCCTTTGACTGAGCAACAGTTCACAGCTTGTCCACCACCACCAATTCAAAACTGGAACTTTTCAACTTCTTTGTCTGCTCTGTTTCACAACTGAAGAGTGTGATGGTTATTACATCTCAAACGCAGGAGAGATTCCCATGTCTAAAGAGAATGTCTTTTGATATTAGCTTCCATGAAGGAAACATCAGCTATCATTATCCAGGCCAGAGCCTGACAAAGGATGGTCTTAATTTACCATGTGAGGAATTTCCAATTTCTTAGATCTTTGTACTATACAAAATAAGAGACGGTGTGGATGTTTCTTTATAAAAGCCACAGCAGATTCTCACCGTTAGTAAATGAACTTTTAAGAGAGAGAGAGCGAGAGAGAGAGAGAGAGAGAGAGAGGTGTATCTTATGAAATTATGCAACCTGAACAGTAAAAAAGCAGGTGCTGCCTGAGTCTCTGTGATATGCATGGCAGCTACCTGGGTTGCAAAATGATTGGTTGTCAAGGTTAGGACTTAAAGCCAAAGAATTAGCAGCTGCGGTTTACAAAAAAGAAAAGAAAAAAAGAAGTTTCAATTCATCAGTAGGAAAAAGAAAGAAGGAAGAGTTTATCCTGCTGCTAAGCAGGAATATGTCATCCGATAATAAAAAGGTATGGAACATTGAAAGGGGAAGGAAGGCATGTGTATCCCCTGGCTTGAGTCAAGTCAACATAAACCGTTTTTGGCTGAACAACCCTCGCTCGAGCCAATATAAACCATTTAAAGTTTCAGTCAGCCTTTCCCTTGGCAACGGGAAGGAAATCAGGATGGGGAACTGTTTGCTGTATGAGCTAAGCCAAAGCTTTGTGAGAGGAGGGACTTCCTAATTGATCGAGCTTCCCCTCCCGTCTAGTCTGGGCATGTTGAAAGACTATTCAGATCTTGGTAAAGCCAACACCTTGTGTTGCAGTAATGGTTAGGCAGGGAATGTCGCTCAAAGCTGCTGCAGTCTATTTGCAGTCCCAGGACTTGTTGTTCTTTATCTTATCTGTTGTTCATGCCAATGTGCCAACAATATGCCAGGTGCCTTGCAGACACCAGGGCTCATTCAGAGCCAGAGCTTGACACAGTTTTGCTCTAAAGCCTGCTTTCAGTGCCATGAGTCAATCGTGAGATGTGAGAAGTAATAACTGCAAGAAAGGAATGCCTTCTGGAAGCAAAATAGTGGCCTCTACAGAAAATGGTGGTCACTTTGTGTTAAGGAATCCCTTTTCTTCTCTTGAAATTATGTGGAGTGCCTCCTTACTCCAAGGAGTGCGGAGAGCTGGGTGCACCTAACATAGTGTCTGGATTTCAGGGTATATTCAGTCTATCTTGGACCACATATTAGTACATTCTGGCAGACAGTTTGGGAATTGCTAAAATTGGAGTTTAGGCTTCAATCAATTTGTCTGCAAATAGCCAGTTTATAATGCGAATGCAAAAACTACACTGGTTGAAGCAGTGCCGGATTTATGTATAGGCTAAGTAGGCTGAAGCCAAGGGCCTCTAAATCTAGGGGGCCTCTCCAGCCCACCCGCTCCCCAGCGGGCAGTCTCCCCTCTTCCAAAATTGCAAACCCAAGACTTCATGCAAGGGTAGGGCAACCTGGGCCTCTAAATCTAGGGGGCCTCACCAGCCTGCCCGCTCCCCAGTGCCACACTCTCTCCTTGACCAACTACATTCCTTCTGTGGCACTCAGGAGCCCAGATATGTCACCCCTTGCCTGCAGAGCTGGCAGCCTCTCACCCTTTTTCAAACACTCTCCCTTGTGGAGTGTTCCCTCAGCCTCCTCCTCTCCTCTCCCCCTCCTTGGGAGTCCTCTGGGCAGCCACAGCAGCTGCACCATCTCTGAGCTGCCCTACCCCACCCCAAAGAGAAGTACTTCCTCACAGAGGGGCCTGGGGAGTTTGTAGCCAAGGCTGCTGCAACAAACAGCTGTGCAAGTCTTTGGGAGGCAGAGATGCAAGAGGGCATCAGAGGAGAAAGGAAAGAGAGAAAGAAAGAGGCCACTGTTGCCCACGACACCTCTGGCCATCATTCAAGACACCCCAGGTTGTCATGGCACACTAGTTGAAAACCACTGCCAATATGGCATAGTGTTGCTATGCTTCCTTTTTTTAGTTGAGTCCCAGTTTGCTTTTGGAATGTGAAACTCAGCTGATTCTCATACACTGTGCCTCCTAAGGAGCCATTGTCATCCATTGTTTCAGTGAGCTGAAAATAATGGGAATGTCTCATTGATGTCGATAATGGCTTTCAAGGAAACAATTCTGCTTAAATTGTGTGGCACCTGTGGAAAACTATAGAGCTGCGGTGGTAAAGATGTTCTGTACTTTCACCGAGCTCCTTTGAGGCCGTTATGATAATGCATGAGGAACATTAACAGTGTATTAACAGTGTATGTTACCATGCCTACAGTGGTAAAAAAGAATCACACATGAAACCTGAACAGTTGTATAAAGGGGGGGGGGTATGAAACTCTTATCATACACACATCCTAAGTATATATAATGCCTCATTTGCAAGAAGGCTGTTTTTTTCATATTCTGAAATAATTAAAATTAGTCTCCCTCAAGATCTCTGCTCATAATCACTGACACGGGCTATAATTTCCATTCTCCCCAAAAGCATTTTTTGAAAGAATAGAGAAATCAGCTGCCATTCTACAACCAGTATAATTGTGGGTATGAGGGTCAGGATTCAGCTTTCATTTATTGGTCCCCATCAAGCTCATCATGGCCTCCACACACTGACCCAGCACCTGCACAGCCTCTCTGGGGTCAGATGCAATTGAGAGGTAAAGCGGAGTGGCATCCGTGTATCGATGGTATTGTGCTCCAAATGCCCATATAGCTCCCACTGGCTTCATATAGGTATTAAAAAGCCTAGGGGACAACATAGATATCTGAGGGGCTCCACAGCACAAATGCCCTGGGCCCAGTCTTCTTGTGCTACTCTCTGGCAGCAATCTAGATAGGCGGCAGTAGGCGCCCAGGAGAGGCCATTTGGCAACAGAACAAAATGGCTGGGAAACCTAAGGCGAACAGCTGTGAGATTGCTGCCACCCATCATCTGCGGTGGTCACATGATTTTCCCCAATTATAGGGCCATCCCTGAACATGGGCAAGTGCTATTAGACACTTGCCCATGGAAGTTATGTGCAAATTCAAACCCAAATTAGCACTGGATATAGCCATTGACCGAAGAGACTATGAGCAGCCACCATACGTCGCCTAAATCTTCCTCATGAATCTGTGTTGCAAGGGCTCGGCTAACTCTCATCCTCTGCAATTAATGTGAGTATTTTATTAGATCCCTTAGATTTATTTGTTTAGGCCAGGCCACTAGTCCTTAAATGAGACCACATTTTGGCTATGCATTGTTTAGGGACGTATAATTGCTGTACATAACGGAAATGAGTTCATGGCAAATAAAAAGCTTTAGCTTAATTTTCTGGCCACTGTCAGCCCCATCAAGGCTATTTTGTCTTCTTTTTTTATTTATGGCTCTTGGTGATATGAGTGTTAAATAAAATATACGTCTGCCTACAGTGAATTAAGGGCCTAACAGGTGAATGAATCCTTGCCAAGATAATGCTGTGCTTGTCACTACTTGTGCACTTGTAAGTGGTACATTGGAGAACATTCTGATTGTATCAACATTCTATAAATAGTCACAGGTTAAGAGCTCATTCATACTGTCAAATTCCTCCATAAGGTTATGTACACACAGGTATGTAACTAAGGACGGATAGTGCACTGAGCTACTACACATGATCACAACTTCACTTTCCCCCATCGAGCTGCCTCCCCACATTCAATACCTGAATTCCTTTAGCTTTTCTCTGCATAGACAGGTATAGGAATTTGACCATCAGAATGGGCCCTATACTGTATATTCTTGCTGTCATTGGGTTAATGATTACAGATGATAACGTGCTTGAATGTAGGGATCCTCTAGTTCTCCCTTGGGTCTAATATGTTGCCTCCTATGCGTGCCCCTGACACTGAGGGCATGAGGCCACCTAGTGCAACAATATATGCCCTAGACTCAATTGTGCTAAGGTTTTACAGTGCTCTGATGCATAAGCACAAGGTTAGTGACATGCTATGTGGGTATAAAGTTCTCACTCTCGCTCTCTCTCTGAAATAATTTTTATTTGGTTTTACAAATACAAAGTTATAAACATCCAAATGTATATCCATATACCGAGATTACTCCAAATCTTGGGACTTCCCTCCATAGGGTCCCATATTAAACATGTAAAACTGCATATTCATCCAAACTCTAACTTTTATATGAATCTATATTATCCATGGTGATTGTTACACCACAAGTGAAATCAAAATCCTGCCAATGTTTCCATCTGCTTACAGTGGTCTTCTAGATAACATAAATTTCCCCCATTCTTTTACAAAGTTTTTGTCCTCTTGGTTTCTGAGTTTTCCAGTCAGTTTTGCCATTTCTGCATAGTCCATCAGCTTGGTTTGCCATTCCTCTCTGGTAGGGACCTTAAGTACTATAATTTTTTTACACCTAAATGAGAAAATATGCTGGGGGAGGAGGAAAAGAAAGCATATATTTTGAAATTAATGAAATTGTATTTGGGGAAGCTTCACCTGCTGAACACCTTATCTTTTGAAGACACTCCAAGTATTTTTGGTAAAGATGTTCTATCATTATATGTTCACTAGAATATTTGTAGCGAATCTTTCAACTTGAAAGTAAAGTCCCTAAGGTATCTCCAAATTAAGCACCTTGTGGTCTAAATTACGCAGAATATCTTTGCTTGTTTTTAAAAAAAATTGGCCTGCATGTGGGTTTTGCATTCTAGCAGACATTCTGTTGAGAAAAAGCCCTTCCATCTCCCCATCAACATCCATGCCTGTGCAAAAAGCTTCTTAAATACCATATTTGAATACTGAGACTTAAAAAGCTTCTTTGGCGCATTCAAACATTTTGCATATGCATGGATGTTGATGGGGAGATGGTGGGGCTTTTTTCAAAACACTAAAAACAAGCAAGTATCGGCTTTATTATGGCAAATACATTGAGGATTCCCCCCCCCCCCCAAAAGAAAGAGCAAACACCAACCCGGAAACCATGTTTCAACCTGAAACTAGACCTTGGCGAAATCTCAGAACAAACATGTTTCTTTTTTATTTTATTTGTACAACTGTATTAAGAAGTTGAGCAGATGTGCATGAACTTATTTTTGCTTAATGTCATTTTACCATATTCAAGTTACAGTGAAGGCTATGAACAGAACGAGGGGAAATAAAGCTTTTAAAGTAATGCTTATAACCCAATCCTGTTCATTCTCACTTAATTCAGTGGGATTTATTTCCAGGTAAATGTATATAGGATTGTGGGCTTAAAATAAAAACGCCTGGAAACTACCACGTATGATTGTTCCTTGCATAACAAATCAAAACCTTCTATATTTATTCAGTTTAATTGTATTCTTTCTGCCACCGTAGACAAGAGGCCCAGGATGGGCCACAGTAATACACTTCTCTCTCACACACTATGCATCAAAGAAGCATTTCCATATAAAGTGTTGTAAATTTAAACAGGGAAAACAGGTAGAGGAAAAATGAGGCTCCATGTCGCCATCTGGCGGCACAATGTTATATCACACATACTACACATATAAATGGGAGATTTTGGGGGTTGAACCTGGAACCTTAAGTGTGCAGAGCTGATCATATGCATTGCCACTGCATGATGGCCCGTCTGTGTCAAACAGTAGAGCAAGGCTAGGGGATGTGTGGCTCTCCAGAAGCTGCTGGACTACAACTCCCATCACCCCAAACCATTGGCTGTGTTAGCTGAGGCTGATGGGAACTGTAGTCCAACAATGCGTGGCAAGCCATAGGTTCCCCATCCCTGCAGTATGAAGAGGTGCAGAAATTTTGGGAGACGGATTTGTGGCTAAACTATCGCTGCATAGCTCCTCGCGAAGACTCCAACATCATTCTTGGACGTGTGGTTGGAACTCAGCAGTGTACTTTTGCACAGCTGCCCAAGATTTTCCACAGTGCTTGTAGGAAAAGTACCTTTCAAGCAAGTTGAGCCAGCTTCAGAAAGGAATCCCTAAATTTTCATGCATGTTGATGGAAAGGGAAGTGTTAGCACTAAACAAGCTGAAAGATACTAATGCTTTGCCCAGTGATTTTAAAACGATTCCTGCGGTGTGTTGTAACTTAACAACTGCTGACCAAAATCATTGATTGGTTTAAACCAGCGACTCCGTCCAGTTTTCCAAAATGATTTTCCAGATAATTCCATTGCTCACACACATCTATTCAAGTTGCTAGCATTTACCTCAAGTGAACCAAGACTGGGACAAAGATAGTAGAAAAAGGCTCCTCTTGTACTTCTGTGAATCCCTTTCCAGACTGTTTTAAGTTCATTACCTGAGGCCCACTTTCCTACACGGGAATATAATGCTAGAATGATATTTTCTCATTTTGTTCTTCAAAAAAAGGGGGAAGTTGGAAAAAATGATGAGACGAGATTCAGAAGAACAGTAAGGCCTGTGTAAATTTTTGTTGTTTAGTTGTTTAGTCGTGTCCGATTCTTTGTGACCCCATGGACCAGAGCACGCCAGGCACTTCTGTCTTCCACTGGCTCCCGCAGCTTGGTCAAACTCATGTTGGTAGCTTCAAGAACACTACACCAACCACTATCCAACCAGCTCGTCCTCTGTCGTCCCCTTCTCCTTGTGCCCTCAATCTTTCCCAACATCAGGGTCTTTTCTAGGGAGTCTTCTCTTCTCATGAGGTGGCCAAAGTATTGGAGCCTCAGCTTCAGGATCTGTCCTTCCAGTGAGCACTCAGGGCTGATTTCCTTCAGAATGGATAGGTTTGATCTTCTTGCAGTCCATGTGACTCTCAAGAGTCTCCTCCAGCACCATAATTCAAAAGCATCAGTTCTTCGGCGATCAGCCTCCTTTATGATCCAGCTCTCACTTCCATACATCACTACTGGGAAAACCATAGCTTTAACTATACGGACCTTTGTTGGCAAGGGGATGTCTCTGCTTTTTAAGATGCTGTCTAGATGCTGTGTAGATTTACTTGGAAGTAAATCTCATTGAACGAAGCTAAACCTTCCAGGCACGTATAGAAGAAGTGGGGAACTGCCTTGCTGTAGGCCTGACACATCTTCATCCACCCCACTGGCCTCTCCTCAGCACAGTGTCTGTCATTTTTTAAGTAAAAACAAGAGATTCACATACACACATTTATGTATTATAAATTTTGCTCTGCGTTTTGGCTTAAACATGACATTTCTATCCCCCCCTCTGAAATGAAGCCTAAGCACACCTAGATACATTTGCACAGCCTTCCTTCCTTTTGTTGTCTCTTCCCAGAACTAACTTTAGCTTGTGAGCTCTGTAGTGCAGAGACCTGTCTTTTGCTTATTCTTTTCTATAAAGTGCATCAGAAGATACTAACATAATAAAGCTCACCATCACGAAGTTCACAATTCTCATCAAGAACAAGGCTTTTTCTACCAAGAAAGTTCATGGAGGAGCTGGCTAGCATGCCACTGAAGAGAAGATTATCAGATGTGATGATTGCACTGAGTTTATATGTACACATGAAGTTATCACATGTGACAAAGTATATGACGGATGCATGCTATTCCTTTCACAGGAATGCCCATTATGCAGCAATTTTGTCAGTTTTGAAGTGGCTTACTGAAGGCAATTTGCTCATCAATCATGTTTGGGGACTCTTATTTTAACCTGGTATAATTTGCATGATTAAAATTGTTGATCACCCTTTTCAACTCTTGTTCTAGTGTTTCCTTTCCTTTCCTTTTTTTGTTCTCTTCTGTCATATTTTCTCACTTTGTTGCGCTTCAGAAAACTTCATTGAACTTGTTCTTTTAAAAAGCCTGATGAAAAAATTATAGCCTTATTCCTGAGAAGAATGAAAGCTCTCCCCCATTATACAGCCTATTTCAATAAAGCTCTTTGGTGATATGACCAACTGTTGTCCTGGTATGATGGTAGTAAATATTTATCACTTCATTGAATAGATCTGATGAATGTTGACGGGTTTCCTACCACATTTTCTATAGCTGGACTCTGATGTCTAATCACAACAGCAAAGTACGACAACATAATTCAGTTTATCCATAATACATGCTACACCAGTTGTCATGGATGAGTTTAAGATAGAACTTTCCCACTTTTTTCCTTTTTCATCCAGAGCATTTGGGTTGATTTGCTATCTATGCAAGAAAACAAAAGCACCATGGATGCCAAAGTGACTAGGAGCTTCATCTGACCAACCATGTGCTCTGCAGTGAAGCAAGTATGCCTATTTTCAACTAACACCCTGATGGGAGTAGCCTTGATGGAGCAGCAAGTGCTGCAGAAGCTTCATTAACATCTGCCATGCTGATATCAGGGACAGTTCTTTGCTGCTTCTTGGCCTCTGCCCCAACATGGGCTTGCGATCTAGAGTTTAGTATTGTGGTGTCCAAATACTTGCAGGCATGCCACCCTCCTCCCTGTCACTAATAATTTCAGCCTTGATGTGGTCTGCCTGTACATTAAGATCTTCACATGAGTCCCTTCTCCAAGTGGGCGAAGCACATTTTTTCACCACATTGTAAAGACTTATTTTGTTATTTTCCCAGGCAAGTTTATTGGTTTCTTATGGTTTCTGTTTGCTTCCTAGTTTGGGATTTTGTTGCCTCTTACTTGTATTGTTGTATTGTGCTGTTTCATTATATTGTATTTATATTCTTGCACACTGCCCTGGAATCTAATGGATGAAAAGCAGTATATACGTTTTTAAAACAAACAAACAAACAAACAAACAAGAAAGATAATGTCAATGCTACTTAACAACATTGGAGAAGACCACCCACCACTACAAATCTTCTAGAGATGGTGGTTGCTTTTTTATTTGTCTCTGAAGAAGAAACCTTGCTGTACTGAACTCAGTGGACCCACTGAATAAAGAAACACAAAAACCACACATGCAACAATCTTTCTATTCTGGTCAACAGTTTTCAATATAGTGGCTTGTGTGATGTAACATTTTTACTCAAGGCTTCACAGCAAAGCAGGGATCAGCAAACTTTCTCAGCAGGGGGCCGGTCCACTGTCCCTCAGACCTTGTGGGGGGCCAGACTATATTTTGAAAAAAAATATGAACAAATTCCTATGCCTCACAAATAACCCATTTTAAATAAAAGCACACATTCTACTCATGTAAAAACACTCTGATTCCTGGACCATCCATGGGCCAGATTGAGAAGGCGATTGGGCCGGATCTGGCCCCTGGGCCTTAGTTTGCCTACCCATGCACTAAAGCTTGTCTCTTGCACAGCACCAGCAACTGCTGCCTCTCCTGTACTCTGCTTCCTAAGGCCCCAGTGAGGCTCCTGGGTCAAGGCATGGGAAGGTGGCAGTGGATGGTATTCTCTGGGCCCTGGGGAGGGTCATTCCTCACTTGGGATGGGTCTGGACCTACCAGTCCCAGAATCACCTATGGGAAACTGATGCTATTTGTGTCTTTTCTGCCAAAGAGAAAGTCCCATCACCACAAGACCAGTCCCACCCTTAACAGTAGGCCCAGTCCCAACCATAGAGAAACAACATCCTCTTCTGGCGCCTGAGGGGTGCCAGTCCCTGCCACCCCCTTCTCTGCCTTGCCCCAAGCAGTTACACAGCCCATGGAAAGCAGGAGAAAGGGGAGGTGGCAATAGTGGTTGCAAAATGGAGGCAAGGAGGGCCCTGTGGCTGCCTTTTCTCCTACATAGCCGAATGTTATCTTCACTAGCTTTGGCTTTCTAGGGTTTCCGCCTGGGGACCTTGTGCATGCAAACTCTGAGTTGTACTACAAAGCTATGGTCCTTCCTCAATTGCTTCACCCATTTTGAAGCTCTCGAATCACCAAATCCCTACCCCCACCCCATCCAGTTCAGTATTCTAATAGCGTCATAACATAATGATAGTAAATCCTTTCAGTTATCTCTCCCACACTGCTGCATACAAATCCACATGACAATCAATGTCACACATTCTTTCTTTGTGGATTATTCTCCTTGTTAATTTCACACATTTCACCCTAAGCAATAATAAAAAAAAAAGTCAGCTCTTCTTGCCTCTCAACAGATGCGAGCACACAATCCCCCTCAATTCTAGTTTGAGCACACGGTAAATATTGAATATAAATGGGCATAAAATCTTTTTTTCCTTAATAAAAAAACCCCAAAGAAACAAGTAAATTTGGAGAATCAACAGACATCCTAATCGCTATCATGCTCAAATCAATCAAGGAGTGCTGGAAAGGCTGTTCAAAACAGAACACAAATGCTAGGCATTGTTCAGTCAGATGAGTTAATATATTCAGGAATGCTATAGTGACAGCCTTGCCTTAGTATACTTATTTTTAAATAAAAAAATAGAACTCCCCCCACCCCTTTAGCTCCTAATACAAAGAGATTATGGCTCATTAAAATAATAATAATATTAATAGGTAAGACGGGTTCTTTGTATTCCACAAATATTGTCAAATTAGTTAGTTTCTAAAGCAAGGGTAGACAATGCGGTGCTCTCCTCAGATTGTTGGACTTCAATTCCCATCAGTCTCAGGCAGCATGGCTGATGGCCAGGGATTATGGGATTTGTAGTCCAACACATGGAGTTGGCTACCCCTGTTCTATAGAGGAAAGTGACAGGATTTGGTTTCACTCTTGCCCAAAATCCATGCATGGAGACTTGGAATCTCTGTTCCCTAATCCGAAATGTTTGGGGTGTGGCTCTGAAAGGAGAAAAGCAACTTGCATATGTTGAGAGGCATTTTGTTGCACCTATTCCAGGGCTGGGTGCTGTTGACAATCAGCACAGCCCTAGCCATATTGACAGTGTGGTTCACAGAGCAAAGAGCTAGACACCACTTCCTTTCACATATAGTGTATCACAGGAGGAGGAGCAGGACTACAACTGCTCCTGAACTGACCCCAGGTGCTCATGGCATCTAGGCAGACAGAGTCTACCCATGTACAAGTTGAATGTGCATTGGCTTTTCCTCTCCAGCATAGGCAGTTGAGATCACTGCCCCTCTCAGCTGGTGCTTACTTTGGTGGCCCGCTGGGTATTTTAAGCCTGTGTGTTTCATAACCCAGGAACACTCGAGCTTTTGGCTTGAAACTCTCACTAACCAGTGGATGAACTTTGTTTCTGGGAGGCCTCCGATTAATACCTTTTGAAAATTTATGAAGTGAGAAGAATGACTTAGCGCTATGGAAGGTCTTCTGTGTGTGTGTGCCGTAAGCGTGCCAGAAGCAAAAATCTGGTGAAGCGCTAATGCTCTGGCACAAGGCACTGCATGTCCTCTGATTCAGTGTTCAGACCCTGGCTAACCTATTTCGAGACTGGCTTGCATGGTAATTTTCATGTCATCTGCCCTCATAAAATATAGATCTCACCATCATATTCTGTGTTCTTAGTGCCCAGGCTGTGGAGAAGTAATTTTGCAGCTCCCAAAAAGAAGATCTGTTTGAACAGAGAATATATATATATATATATTCAGATCTTTCATTGCCATGGCACTGCAGCTGCTGTAGGTCAGAATGAGATGGTGCATGACGCTCACTAGCAGCAGGGGGGAAGCCTTGAGGCCTTCGCTCCATTTTACTTACAATTTATTCCAGGAAAACATGAACTGAAGTCCATCGGATGTCAGAGCTAAATAGAGAATGTAATGATCTTAGCATCTGATGTTAAATGTGCACCATTCCTATGTAGAAAATGCTGGTCTCCTCAATTAGGTTTGGAAGGCATTTTTCATGTTCTATGTACGGCTGCTAATATTCTGCGGCGATGAAAGCTGGGTCTGTCTTGATACATTGGCTTTGGGAACAGGCAGCTAATAAAATGGAGTCTGAGAATGCTATGCAGAATTTGGATGGAGGCCTTTTCTACATATGTGAGAGTGGGAGGTATTCTAAGGTGTCTTCTTTGAAAAAATTCTTATTGAGAAACAAGGTCTGCCTAGCTCTGCAGCTTCTTTAGACACCTGCACAAAGTTGTTGTTGTTTAAGTACAATTTATACACCATACACTTTGGGGTGTATGAGGTGTTAGGGGAGGGGTAGTGTTATGTATTCAGTGGTCTGTGTTTGCTTGAGCTCGAGTCTGGACTAAGCATTCTGAGCCCCTGTGTTCTGATTTGATACATGATATCCAATCACAGAACATTTCAGGATTTGGGACTCTGACATTGGCCCTTAAACTCTGACTTATGATTCACAGCTTGGAAGTTTAGACAGCCAATCACGTTGTGAGTGGGAGTGGCCCAGGCCTCCAGAAATGTATACTGTATAAGCAGTTGTTTTGCCCCTGTTGTCCAGTTATGTAGTTCAATAAAGGTTATTGCTATTATCACTGTGTCTTGCCTTGTGGGAGCCCCTTCAGGTAGCACCTCTGGTGGGGGACACGTCATGCTCCTTCTGGAGTAGTTTGTCCACCTTTGGGCCTCACCCTTCGCTCATCTCTCACTTGTGACTCCTAGAAGCTGTCAGCATGCAACAGCAGCCACACCCCGGAAAAGGCTTCAACTGGTCAGCTAAACCAGGTGAGGGTAGCCGATGAGTTTCAAACCCTCAGTGACTTAAGTACTTCTCCTGTATGCAAATACAGGCTCTGGCAGTGGTCAAGACCAATAATGGGTCCAATGGTCAAGATGGCAGCTTCTGCATAAGCTGTAGAGGAAAATGAGGGGTTGATGAGGTTCATTAACTTGGGAAGGTAGCCCATCTCTGCAGGTTATTATGGGTCTGTATAAGCTGGAGCAGCTGTGTGGTGGATCATTTACACCTGAAGAAATTGCACAGCCAGAGTATCTGAACAGGGAAAACATGAGAGGAGTATGTTTTGATCACCAGGTAATGCAAATGCCCCATTAAAAAGTGAATAAATGAAGTGTACCTGTTCCACGGTCAGTACCCAATGTGGAAGCTGCCTGAATTTGATTTGTGCACCTTAGCCTTAGAAAATAGAGGCAAAGGATAATATCTGACTACTTATTTATAGATTAGTTGTAGAACTGCCAGACAAACTCTAACAAACTATGCAAGCTACCTTGGACGGCAATATTAAAATGTTCAGTGACAGAGGATGCTGAAGACTGAGAAAGGGACAGGTTTATCTATGTTCAACAAACAATCAGGCAGAGGATCACCTGCTGAAGTGGTAGGGATCAGGAGAGCTGAAAAGTCTTTTCCGTTCAACCTTCAGTGGGAAGCAGGTGAGTATTGTTAAAGGAACAGTTGACAGTCACCCTTCATTCGTGGAAAAATGGACGGCAGTATCACCACAAATTCATCCTCTATTTTCAAAGTTCCATTTTCATTATAATTTCTTTTTAAAGGGAAACCCATTTGTAAACATAATTAGATCAACCAATGATACAACTTATGCATTACTTAATTACACAATTACTCCCATAAGTATACCTAATTACAATCAATTTCTTAATAGTGCAGTCGGTTCCAAAATGGGACTAGCTAAGTGTTATGTCTTCCAAAATGTTCCACAGATACCTTTTGTCTTAATTTGAGCTAGGAAACATTGTTACAAGGAGCTAGCTGTTGCAATTTTGCTAACACTCAGTGACCCAGTTCGCACAAAAAGCTAAGCTGGACCATGGCTTAGAGTATGGGTAGGCAAACTAAGGCCCGGGGGCCGGATCCAGCCTAATCGCCTTCTCTATCCGGCCCGCAGACGGTCCGGGAATCAGCGTGTTTTTACATGAGTAGAATGTGTGCTTTTATTTAAAATGCATCTCTGGGTTATTTGTTCATTTCCCCACCCCAAAAAATAGTCCAGCCCCCCACAAGGTCTGAGGGACAGTGAAAAAGTTTGCTGACCCCTGGCTTAGAGGGAGCACCCAAGTGTGTGGGTCCGTGAGGAGGAGATTGTGGCTGCTTTGCTCTTCTTTCAGTTCTGCTGCTGATGAACTGCTGTCAGCTAAACCATGGTTTGACTTAGTGTTTACCTCACTCTTGAGAAACCATGAGCTGCAATCAAGGTTGTTTCTTGATTACATCAGGCCCTTTCTCTTACCAGATCCCTTTCACAGAATAAACTTCTAGACCTGTGTTTCTTAACCTTTGTTAACCTGGGCCCCCTTTTAGCTAATATAAATGCCCATGTCCCCAGGCTCCTCTAATTTTTTTAATTGGAATTTTGAAAAGGATTGAAATATCACTACTTTTAATCACAAGTAATATTTTTGGGCTTAATAGTAAAAATGCATCACATTTCCCCCTCCCCCCAAAAAAATCCACATGAAATTTCAAGGATCGAACCATCAGTGATAAAATATAAGGCACCTCAAAGAACGTAAGGAGAGCCTGCAGATCAGGTCAATGACCCATCTAGTCCAGCATCCTGTTCTCACAGTGGCCATGCAGGCTAGCACATTTAATGATCCCTGGTGGGTTAAGTCCAGTCAAAGGCAACTATGGGATTGCAGCACTCATCTCGCTTTCAGGCCAAGGGACCCGGCATTTGTCCACACACAGCTTTCCAAGTCATGTGGCCAGCATGACTTAATCAATACTGGCACAACGGAACACCATGACAGAAGCCAGAGCGCATGGAAACGCCATTTACCTTCCCGCCACAACAGTACCTAGTTAGCTACTTGCACTGGTATGCTAGGTTGGCAGAAGCTGGGACAAAGCAACAGGAGCTCACTCCGTCGTGGGGATTCGAACCTCCGACCTTCCAATCAGCAAGCCCAAGAGGCTCAGTGGCTTAGACCACAGCGCCACCTGCATCCCAGTAACATTTAGTGTGGTATAAGTTTGCATGGACAAGAGTCCCTTGCAACAGATGCATGAACTATACAGTGTGAAAATAGGATTTAAATGCCAATTAGAATTTAAATGTTTGTGCAGCGACCCTTTGCAATAGCATGGCTATATGAGCAACTTGAATTGGTTATACATTGGGAGAACCCCTTGGAGCATCAGATTTTAGTGGTGCCTTGGTGTGATGTGACTTTCAGTGTCTCCTGCCTCTCACTTTGCATTCTACCCCCAAGGCTCCATGCCCAGTGCAACTGAACTGGCTGCAGTCCCCTAAATCTGCACCTGTCTCAGTCTAACACCATTGGTCACTTGGAGGAGGATCTGGAGACAAATAGATAAGAACATATGAAAAGAAGAGAGGACTGGTTCTCTCTCTCTCTCTCTCCCCCCGCCTTTCTCTCTAGAATAGTCTCAGGTTCTCAGAACAATTGCAATTCAAAATATCAGGCAGTATCCATGCTTGAAGCTTTCTTTTATGTTTCTGCCTTGTTGCTTCATGTAACATCCCCTTATGTCACAGCCCATCAATGAGATGACAGGTCTCAGAGCATCAGCTGACACCTGATACACCGAGATCGGGGAAAATCCCTGCAACAGCAGCTGCAATTCTTGACCTAAATGATGACTCTCAGAATCAGGCCACAGGGAACAGTGGAGCTGAAGCAGCCACATTTCAAATCACTCTTAGTAAAAGTCTGTGCTTTGTTGTGGGACGGGGTGGAGTAAAAGAAAGGAGGCAGTGGGGAATGGCAGGTACTTGCCTGAAAAACACAGGTAGAATATCTGAAGAATTTTTTGGTAGAATATCTGAAGACATCCATGGGATATATTGCTGGATACAGTAAAATAAAGAGGTGGTAGAATCCAGTTCCATTTAAGTCAATCACAGTTGTACTGTACCTCGGATGTTAATGTTACATGTAATACAACAAAAGTTTTTTTTGAGGTTGGGATTGAATTGCACCATTGTCACTTTCTTCTTCTTACATGACTATTGGTGAAGAACATTAACTGCTCACATGCCCACTAATAAGATATATAAGATCTCTCTGATTGGTGGACACAGGAGACGGAGACTTTTTTGTGGTGGTTCCATTTGGAATGCCTTTTGGCAGGATGTACACCTGGTTTCCTCCATGTAAAAGAAGGCATTTAAAGACCTTGATGGTTCAGCCTGATTTTAGCTGATTTGATAGTTTACAGTTATGGGTTTAGCTGTTACTCTGCTTAAAAAATATTTATGTTTTGCTTTGGAATGTTGTTTTAATGCCATACTTTCGGTGAACTGTATTTTATATATATCATGTTTCTCAATGGGCTCGAGAAGCTTTTTTACATTTGAAGCCAATGTGAAACTATTACAAATAAATAAATAACTTCTGAATTTCTAGCCAGCCAGAGTTTAGACTTTATTAAAGTGCATTTGAGTTGCATGCCTTTTAGCTTTGCTTCATAGTTTGCAGCTATATGTCTGAATAACAGATATGAGAACACTAGGAAACAGCAGGGGCACAATACTATTATCTATCTATTACATTAGGCATGTATGAAATTTATGAAATAGCACATGTCTTACAGATTTCTTAGATGAGTTTGTGATGAGATGCACATGCATCACATTTCAGAGATGTCACAGAAGCATGGCATACCTAAAATGCTAAGGAATGCTATGACAAATGGTGGTGAGTCGATTCACACACATTTATTAAGCCATCTTCCTGCAACATGACATGGTCTATGGTGATAACCAGGGGGATTTGCTCGGAGCTTAAAAAAGACTCTGAGGAGAGGTCCATGACATACATTTGCATAAAATCGCATCTTAGATCTTTTTATTTCACTTTTTAAAAAACTTACCTGCTGCCTTTTGCAGTGTACAAAGAACTGAATACCAGCAGCCAGGAAAGAGCTGGGAAAAGAGAAAGTTCTTGAAATATCCGCAAAAGTACCCTGCCATAGTTGCTCACTTGATCTCCGTAGGGAGCTCATTTCACAAAATGGGCACACAATGGAGGACGGCCTCATCCCTAAATTAGTAGACAAACGTCTGGAGACTAAGGCTATCAAACACTACTAGCCAGGATGGCTATCTTCTACCTTCACTGTCGGAGGCAGTCGGCCTCTCAATATCAGCTGCTAGAAATCTCAAGTGGGGAAATTGCTATTGTGCTCAGGTCTTGCTTGTGCAGACCCTCCAAGTGTCCCTATTTTCCAGGGACAGTCCCGGATGTACTGAAGCTACCCCAGTTTCTGATTTGATGCTGGAATGTCCCGCATCAAATCTTCCCGCATGTTGGAAGCTGTTCAGAGTGGCTGGAGCAACCCAGTCAGATGAATGGGGTATTATTATTATTATTATTATTATTATTATTATTATTATTATTATTATTTTATAACATGGAGCAATGTTGGAGGATATGCTGTGGGCTTCCCATAGGCCTCTAGCTGTCCAATGTGGGAAAAGGATGTTGGACTAGATGAGCCTTGGGCCTGATCCAGCATGGCTCTTCTTTTCTTCTAACTTGTAAATTTGTGTGAAGGTACATGCACCAGGTTTGAAAAGGTATCTCCAACTAGGTGTCAGGCTCAGGGAATCTGATTCCCCCCTATGGCTGGCTGCCACGGATAGAAGACAGGAAAAGCACTTACCCAAGTCTTTTATTCAATATTCACAGAGAGAGGCTTAGAAAGGTAGCCTCTTGGAGTAATGGCATTGCTCTGAGTAAACTCCCCACCCTTCCCTTCTCAGTCATCAACATCATCCCCCCCCCCTTACGGTGGCTGCTTAAGGCCAATTGCTTCTTAGCTCTTTGGTCTCCTTCTTTCAACTGCTCGCCAGGTTCTGGGAGAAGGGGGGTCTGGAATGCTCTCTAGTGTAAGGTTACCAGATTTTTTTCAATGAAGCTGGGGACACTTTTCAACTTCAGTTGGAATGATAGTGGAAATGATAGGGGACTGATTTGCAAATCTGGGGACTGTCCCCAGGAAACGGGGACGTCTGGTAACCTTACGCTAGTGAGAACATGTCAGCCAGCTGTTCCTGCTCTGCTTCTTCCCCCTCCTCTTCTCCATTATTTCCCAGCTTTGCCACTCTTCTGTCTCTGAGCAGTGACACTCTGCAAGCCACCGTTGTAAATCTATACTGTCCTCCTCTTCTCAGGAAGGTTCAGGAGGAGGGGGGGGGGAGGAGATCTCCACCATTCCTCCTCCAATGTCCAGTCCCTGACACTAGGTCTTGCAACAACAACAACAACAACAACAACAACAACAACTGCTGTGGGGGACAGAATGGAAGGGAACTCTAAGGGTGGGCAAAGGCCTCAGCTCCGAAGTAGAGCATCTGCCTTGCACTCCCAAATTCCTGGCATGTCCAAGTAGGGCTGGGAGAGATCCCTGCCTGAAACCCTAGAGAGCTATTGTCTGTCATTGGAGACAGACCTGAGCTAGACAGACTGTTGCTCTAACCTGCTATAAGGCACCTTCCTGTGATCCCAAGGGAAGGATGGGAAAGATCCCAAAATGTGGAGGAAATACAGCTGTGGGTTGAATTAAAATCACCAGGCCCCTGGGCAGGAAATCCAATTGCACTCTGTATACATGTCAGATTGTATTTTCTAAGGTGAGAATCACTGGATCATTGTTCTTCTTTGTTTGGGAAGTGTGGCCTTGATTTGGAATATTAAAAAAATGAAGAATAGAGATGTTACTATTATTTCCACATAGCATTGACTGTGTATTGATGGTTCAAGGAGCATTTTCTAGGCAAAGGATGAAATGGTGTTATATGGAAAACTATGTGGCCGTGTGGAGCGTGCATGATTTAATTACAGCCCAGAGGTGCCACTTTCTTTTAAGGGATTAACATCTGTGTTCTGCACTGTAACTGGGATTTGAAGTTCAATGTGAACGAGCTCTGTTTATTTTTCAGATATGTTTGATTATTCCCAAGCCTGTGCTGATTGCCCCTCTGGGTATGCAGTCCATATTGTCTAACTTTTGCAGTGGATAACTTAATTTCTGCTGTGCTAGTCTCGAACACACCTGCGTAAAGATTTAACAGCTTGTAAAGCTGAAGATGTTTCCCTTGCTCCCTGTTGCACAACCATCATGGCCACCCGAGGAACCATCAAGAAAGACAACGTAATAATAGCTGGAAACGCAGGCGGGAAAATGTCGGCAGCGGAGGTGAAATGTAGTAACACTTTGAGGGTATAATGAACAGAGCAAGTGAAACAGGTCTGGTGAACTTCACAGTTTTCTGGAATTAGTAATTGGATAAAGAATCTGAACAGGTGAAAGGAGCTTAGAAACTGACGCCCTAGACACACACACACCCAATCTGCTCACAACTGCCTGGTGTGTACTCTGAAATTTAAACTGCAAGGAAGGCAGGCAGGTTCACAAGTGTGATTTAAGAAGACTTTTAAGAAGAAGAGATATTTTACTGGCCACATAGATAAATTGCATCAAAAGAGCAGAAGTGAATGATTAGCTGAGGCTTTGACAACAATGAGCAGTGTCAAGGAAGCATTATAAGCAGGACCAACACCCAATTCTACAAACCTCTGGCAGCGTTGTTCACTTATTTGTATGAAACGAACCACAGGCAAAGCTTCTGATCCTCTTGCTAAACTACTGTACCTTGCCAGCACTAACACTGCCATAAGCTGCATTCACTGGTTCCTAGAAGATGCTTTTTGGAGTTGCTAGCACATGTTATGGCCATGATCTGTTTCAATGTCCAGCTATTAAGATAGGGCCACAGCTTTGTAGAAGAGACCTGAGAAGACTTATGGCTGGGGAACCTTCAGTCTGTCAGCCAAATGTGACCCTACAGTCTTCTTTATTTGGCCCCCGGGACACTTCCCAGCCCAAACCTCCTTCGTAGACTTGCCAGATTGTACCCTATAGTTTGATTCTGGCATGAAAATACCTTGGCTTGATTCTGCCTACTTTGGATATTTCCAGTTCTCATAGTTGACTGACACAAATAGCAGGACTGACCAACCACAAAGCACACACTCAGGCAGAGGAAAGTGCGACAATCCCCATCCCAATTGCTCATCTCTGATATAGACTGGAAGTCTGAACGGCACACAATATCATTGCACCTAAACTGCAGTAGTAGTGCCAACATCCTGACCTCTTCAGCAGGGTTTTTCTGTGTTTTTGATACCCCGGCCTCCATGAATTTAGCCTTATTCTTCATTATCTTCTCTCAAGATTTGAAACAAAAAAGGTAGCATTCCTTTCTCCAGACAAGGAGTGATGGCTTTTGTTGGTATGTTTGCTTGTTTTAATTCAAGCGTTGTCATGCTTAATTGAAACTGTCACAGCCATTCAGGATCCTTTAAAAAAAACACAACCCACCTTTATTAAGGATCTGCAATATAGAAATGTAATCAGTTAATTAATTGGTTGAAAGTCAAAACAATAAATTTGGCTAAAAGATCTTTAATAGGCTGACAGCTCTAATTTTCACTCATCGGAAGTGATCATTGTTCAGCTAAATGTGATTCAGTGTCGGCTGGTGCATGAAAATATCTTCTTCATGGCATCCTGTGTTTCTCTACTGTGCCCATTTGCTATGTGGTGCCTTGACTCATTCACCAGTGGAAGGAGCTGAAATTTTGTTTCCTACCATTAGGTATGGGCGAGTCCATCCATTTTCATTTCTCTCAGTTTCTTATTTTTCCACTCTTCAGTTCAGTTCTCCACATTTCCACATCGGTTTGTGAATGTTTTTTGTTTTGTTTTAAGATTCCTGTGAAAACACATCAGCAAATTTCTCCTATTAAGCTTTCTTGATCCCTTCACACTAATTTTCCCAGCTTGCTCTGGAACCTATCAGAGATGACAGAATGCAAACAGGGTACAAATTGTACCGCCATCTTTGTATGTGCTTTTGATTAAGAAATATACTCATTCTGTTTTTGCAAAACTATTTTCCCTAATATAATGCTATTTTCGTGAATATATGCATTTTTATACAGACTTTCCCCCAGTATATGCATTTTTATATGCACTACATGGCTGGAAAACTGCACTGCAAAATTGGGAGGAATGTGAACTTGGAAGAATGGTTGTGTTTCATTTTGTGTATTTTTCTAAATATTATTATTATTATTATTATTATTATTATTATTATTATTATTATTATTAATTTTGCAATGCACAGATTAGGTTAGGGTCACCTTTAAATGCAAGCTTGATCTGATTTTTCCCCACCCCCACCATCGATTTTGGAGAAGTTTGTAGCAGGGTCAAAGGGCATGGTGGCAAGGAAGCACAATTGAGCAATGATTTAATCTTGATCATGATTTGCTCAGTTTGAATTGGGTGAGTCTGCTTTGGAATCTGCCTAGCAGATGCTACAGTGGTACCTTGGGTTAAGAACTTAATTCACTCTGGAGATCCGTTCTTAACCTGAAAATGTTCTTAACCTGAGGTACCACTTTAGCTAATGGGGCCTCGTGCCGCTGCCACGCTATTTCTGTTCTCATCCTGAAGCAAAGTTTTTAACCTGAGGTACTATTTCTGGGTTAGAGGAGTCTGTAACCTGAAGCGTCTGTAACCTGAAGCATCTTTAACCCGAGGTACCACTGTACTGAGATCCATGGACCTTACACCCAGACTGTCCCAACTAGTAACTCTGCATAAGATTGTCATCATGTGGATCCTAATAAACTGGATAGTATGCTATTTGGTGAATAAGCAGTGCCCCCCGGGGGGTAATTAAGGGTACACAGTACAGACACCTTGTTTTCTAGAAGGAAAACACTGTATATAGGTGTGTGAGAGTGTATGTGTGAAATGCACCTTATAACGATAGATCCACTTCCTGCATTTTGGACTTTCCTTGGGGGGTGATGTTATGGGAGAGATGTTATGGTGAGCTCCTGCATGACAAAACTGACTACTAAACCCCTGGTTAATATTTGTGAATCATGTTGGTCTGCCACACATAACATAAAGTTCTCTGCCTAACCTTCGACAAACCACTGGATGAATACTGCTGTGAAGACGCCTTTGTCTTAACACTTTTTATCACAAACTCTGAGGGACATGATACAGCAGGCAAATGGCTTGCCCTCTACCCTGCCCTTGATATTTTATTTTTGGCCCAAGATTTGGACAAGAGCTTCTGCTTTGGCATTGAGAGCCAGTGTGGTGTAGTGGTTAAGAGCGGTAGTCTCGTAATATGGGGAACCAGGTTCGCGTCTCCGCTCCTCCACATGCAGCTGCTGGGTGACCTTGGGCCAGTCACACTTCTCTGAAGTCTCTCAGCCCCACTCACCTCACAGAGTGTTTGTTGTGGGGGAGGATGGGAAAGGAGAATGTTAGCAGCTTTGAGACTCCTTCGGGTAGTGATAAAGCGGGATATCAAATCCAAACTCTTCTTCTTCTTCTTTCCATACATCCCTTTTGGACACAAGCCAATGAAGGAAAAGGACTGTCTCATCAAGTCTTGAGACAACCTTTTCTCTTAAGCATTGCATTCCTCAAATAATTTCCTAGCAGGTACCGGTGTTGTTGCAGAAGAGGTGAAGCTTTATGCCTGACTGAAATTGCTCTGCAACCAGTTCCTTACAATTTGGGTGGGCATGGGGGTGGTTGGGCAGGAGGTGGGGGAGGGAGAAGGGGTCAGAGGTTTTAGGCAAATGAGCACTAATGTCAGTACTCAAATGAGTACTTGCAGTATATTCTTCCCCCCTCCCGCCACCGGAGCAGCAACAAAATGGCAGAGATGCCAGCTGCCTCATCATACACATACACAGACTCCTACACAAACTATGCTTTGTACATCAGATGTAGCATAAATACCATGTCATGTGGCAGTTGCCATGGTAACTTTTATTTAATGAATAGCAGATGGAATAAGCATGTAAAACTTACAAAAGTTGTTAGTAATTCGTAAGTAACAGCAGATCTGCTGCTGCTGTAAAGTTTATTTTTGTTTTTGTTTTTACTGTTTCTATTCCCCCCCTCCATACAATTATCAATCACTCCCTTTCTTCCTGCTGAGTCTACCCCACTCTGAGATACATGCTCTGGTGGTGCATAATAAACAGCAGAAGCTAATTCTTTCTCGATAAGGTTTCTATAATAATACACCAGGCAAAGTATACTGTATTGGAGGATAAAGCACGGAGGATAAACCATGGTACATTTGCAATATATTGTTTTGTGTTTTTTTTACAAAAACAACATGATTGTGTATGTTTGTGAGAACGTGTTGGAGTTGCACTAATATAGTGACCACTGTCTTTTCCCCCTAGAAAAATAGGTGCTGGTACTCACCATGAAGTTGTTAGTGTCACACTTTTTAACAACAACAAAAAGAGGTGCCGGTACTGTGTACCCTTGCGCACCCCCTGGGAAAAAAAAAAGCATTATCATGAAGCTTCTTTGTAGAAATTAAAGGTATTTTAATGAAAAGCCACCAGGGTTTAATGTAGCAATGAGGGCTACTTTAGAAATGAATCAAGGCTATTCTTGGTTAAAATGCTGAACTGGTAAGCATGAAAATCTATTGAATAAAACTGCCATAATAAACCAGATGTCAGAATGGAGGAGGTAAATAAATATTATTTGACTAATATTGGGAAACTCAAAGCCTTTATCTTATTTTCATAGTGTTACACATTCAAAGCATTAAACCTTAACCACAGTGAAAGGTGTTCAGGAACATCGATGCTAATTGTACATTCTAATATTCCGTGGGATTTCTACGTAGGTAATAGGAACAGTTGATTTAGGCCGTTGAATTTAAAGTCTTAGAAGTTATTTTCCCTCACTGAGAAACAGGGAGGAAATAATTACTGCATTCTTCTTATCTCTCTTACTAAATTAACCCTTCACTCTGTGGGAATCTAAGTGAAAATTAAGTGCTCTCAATTCACGAGCGCTCCATATTTTTCCGCCTTAAATTTACATTTTATTACAAGTGTAATTGCAGGCTAATTTTGTTGAAGTGGTATATTGCTTAGAACAGCAAAATAGCTGTAATATGAGTGCGGGAGAAAATGCTTTACTTTGAATGGATTTGAAGGCTTTTTCAACCCTGAACAGGAACTCATGAGAGGAACAGCAGCATTTGGGTGAGGAACGTTACCTTCTTTCAGCATTCAGTGCTTTAAAAAAATGTCTGTGCCAAAGAGTCATTTGCTTCCTACATAAACAGTAGTTTCTTCCTCCTCCTTCATGGCCATTGAACCATATTTATTTCATCTGCATAGCAACATGCATGCCCCCCAATAAACCACTATGATAGGGGTTTGTTTGAAGACTAAACCCCCAAATTTGCTTTGGGTGGCAGGTTATTTTAGCAATATTTCAGGTCAACTTTTTATTGAGTTAAAGCAATACTTTCAATTAGTATGATGCAATCTTCCTGTATAATTCCACTTTTTCTGGTCCTCTCAGACACTCCACTGTGCCTTCTCAATTTTTGTCCTCCGTGTCTTATCTTAACACAGGGATGGGACACTTCTGGCCCTCTAGATGTTGTTGGACTCCAAGGGATGATGGAATTGTAGTTCACCCACAGCTGGAGGGCCACAAGTTCATCACCCTTAATGCATCTACTTCTAGAATATAAATCAATACTGATAAATAAACATACCCGATAAAGGTCCATTTGGTTACAAAGTAGAATGAATGCAGGCCTTGTGGTTTAAGTTCATCTACATGAAACAAGTCCTCCTCGTCTGAAATTTTGACTTGTTCTTTTCCATGAAGTGCAGCATTATTATTTTTTTAACAAAAAGGTGCAAGAAATACAGTGGCTTAAAATAAGAGGACGCCACAAAGTTTCCTAATCTCCATGCAACTTTTTATTGGTTGCATCTCAGGCTGCTTTCTGTTCTATGGGAATATGGTTGAACTCATCCCATTTATGTCCAACTCGTTATGGCATGAATTATGATTAAAACAAAAAAGAATTAAAAAGAATTTCATTTAACTAAGTACATAACAGAAGAGGGGACAAGCAATGTGCTAAAGAAAACAAGAATTACAATAAAACCAAAAATGTAACCCACTTCATTAGAGCATAATTCATTCTTATGATCTTAAAATATCATCATAATTTAAACCATCACACCCTTAAATGTACACATAAATTCATCTCTGGCAGATGTGTTAATAAGCCTATGTAATGAAAAGCAGATCCTACAAAAGCCATGGACTGGCGAAAGCTGAAATCAGTGCAGAGGATTCATGGCAAGCTAAACTAGTGAAAGTCTTGAAAAGTCTTAAACGGCCAGTGACTTGAAAGGCTACTGTGGACCAGGACCAGGTGAGCATCTTTGTTTTCTGCACAATGAATGAAGATTCCCATACCAATAGGTGGGCTACACTTTCAAGAATAATGGCGCCTCCAGACTATCCATATTTTGTGGGAAGGATTCAAGAGCATATCAGAACTTTGGGTTGTCCCCCCCCCCCCCAGTTTATGCAGATCAAAGTGTTTAGTCACACAAGTACAACACATCCACTTTGTGGAGGGAAACCAACCCTGGATTCTTTGAAGTTAGAAAAGTGATGGGAAAATGCACTATAAGGTGTGGGAGGATTGAAGGGTTAAAGGGAAGATGTGCAAGCACTCCACAAGCAAACCAAGACAAATGCTCCTTGTTTTTATTATCATTATTTATTAAATTTGTATACCACCCTTTGTCAGGGACTGGATTGAGGAGGAATGGTGGGAGCCCCACCTCCTTTTCTGAACCTTCCCAAGGGCAGGAGGACAGTATTGATTTAGAACAGTGGTTTGCAGAGGGACATAGTCCAGAGGGGAGAAGCTGGGAAATACTGGGTGAGGAACAGCTAGAAGAAGAAACACCAGGAGAGAGACAGCTGGCAGATTCAGTGTTCTTGGACAGCATTCATGACACACACATCCTTCCCCTAAGACTAGACGGGCCTGGAAAGTGATGGCACAGAAAGAGCAAGGGCAACAAGCTCGGATTACCAGACGTAGGAGATGTGTAGATTAATGGGGACGGAGGGGGTAAACCTTTACTGGGAGCAATGCCATTTTTTAGTGTGATATGCATTCCTTTGTCTCTCGCTGTAATTATTAAAGAACTTATCTGGTAAGAACACTCCTTTCATTTGACCTGCTTATTTACTGCCACCGGGAAAGGAATCCAATTCCCTGAAGCCAGACATCTTTCAACTGAAGATCACAGGGGGGTTCACACTTGAAAACGTAACAGCTCCCTCCTAATACACACAGCCAACAATAGCCATCCAAATTGATAGCCACCACCTACATCTTATGGGGAGTTAGTTCCATAGTTTAACTATGGCAAGAAGAAAATTGCACCCCCACCCCAATGATGGTACTGAGGCTGTACTTCTAACAGGTGACTTCCCACTTATGGGGTGGGGGTGCACACATAAGTGAAATTGCATAAATTTGGGAGCACCCTCCATTTTATCCTCACAACAATCCTCTAACGTAGACTAGGATGAGTGCTAGTGACTGGCCCAAGATCATCCAGTGAGCTTTGTGGCTGAGTGGGGATTTGAAGCCTAGTCTCCCAGTTCCTAGTCCAACACACTAAGCACTACAGCACACTAGAGCTATAAATGAAAAAATATATACATCTTGCTCTGAAATTCTTAGTTCTATGGAGATAATAATAATAATAATAATAATAATAATAATAATAATAATAATAAATTATTTTATTTATATCCCGCCCTCCCCAGCCGAAGCCGGGCTCAGGGCGGCTAACAACAATAAAACATACTGGACAACATTTACCAATAGCTTGGTAATTTTTCTTTTTCTTTCAATGCAACTGTTAGTTCAAGCATACTCAGTTGTTTCCATCATTTTACTACATAATCTAGTATATTAGGTTTCCAGTTCCTTTCCAGGACCTTGCATACAGACTCCTAGCCAATGTGGTGCCTGATTTTGATGGTCAGGTCTTGTGTAAGTCTTCACATATTTCAATAGGCACTAAAGGGGTCTAATGCTACTTCACAAAGTTACCATATGCCAAAAGCCATTTGTTTATAGCATTTCTACCGTAAATGAAAGGAGTCATCCTTATCTGCATTGCAATGCCAGCATTTGCAGTTCTCATATTCTTATGTAACATAAAACAAATGCACAGATTTCCATCTGACAAATCCTGGAGAATATGCAGTCATAGTGATGGCTCTGAGTCTGTCATTTGTTCTTAGCACTCTGCTGTTTTTCGCAAGAACTGCTTCATAATTTACACATTTTTTTGTATGTAAGACTACAAGAAGAGCCCTGCTAGATCACACCAAAGGCCCACCAAACGGCCTCGGCTCAGTATACCTGAAGGAGCATTTTCACCCCCATCGTTCAGCCCGGACACTGAGGTCCAGCGCCAAGGGCCTTCTGACGGTTCCCTCACTGACAGAGAAATGAGGTTACAGGGAACCAGACAGAGGGCCTTCTTGGTAGTGGCACCCACTCTGTGGAATGCCCTCCCATCAGATGTCAAGGAAATAAACAACTATCTGACTTTTAGAAGACATCTGAAGGTAGTCCTGTTTAGGAAAGTTTTAAATGTTTGATGGCACAAACATTTGTGTTTCTAACATTCTCTTGGGAGCTGCCTAGAGTGCCTGGGGAGGCCAGGCTAGATGGGTGGGGTAAATAATAATAATAATAATAATAATAATATCCAGTATTCTGTTCTCACAGTGGCCAATCAGATGCCTCTGGGAAGCTTAGAAGCAGGATCTGAGGACAAAGCACTCTCCCCACTTATGATTCCAACCAATTGATGTTCAGAGGTGTACTGCCCCTGTCCGGGGAGGTAGAACACAGCCATTGTGCTCATAAATGTGATCTTAGTGACAGGAAGAGCATCACATATACCATCACACATGAATGGTGCCATCCTGCTTATTTTGTAGCATGGTGGGAAGTTCTGAATGGTTATCACTTTCCAGTTCTAGTCATGTGCGTATGTAGTAAAATACATCCATGTGTGTTCGCATGAGTTGTATATGTGTCTTCAGGAGTGGGAATCCTGGTGATATATGAAGGCAGCACCACGTTCCTCCTTGGCTCAGTCTTCTAGTAAGAACTATGTTTTTTGCAATAATAGACAACATTCACTTGAAATGAATCCTTAATTTGAACAACCAAGTCCTGTGAGAGGAAAATATGTCAATTATTATTTCTTTTTTTAAAAAAAAAAAGACAACAAGATTAAACACCAAATCCCATCACAACAGGAGAATTATTTCAAATCAATGGAAAGCTAAAAGCAAAAATTTAAAGAATAGCTTCTGGACATAAATCAGTTTTCATTTAGCTTATAGGACTCTAAACTGTACGGCATGCAATAAACTCTGGGCCGTGTTTCTGCAGCAGCTTTCTGCTGAAAAACCTTTATAGATCATCAGTATACTAATAAGGGAGCGAACTGAGCAGTCTAAGCAAGATCCTCAGATACTATTAGTTTCATTGACCCGACTACGATTCAGCAGTGACTGCTTCATTCATGTCACTAACAAAAGTCAATGATTGCAACTGTGGGATCCTCCTGGGCAGAGGATGTGATGAGAGCCTCATGGCAAATTGCTCTCATGCACAAATGTTTACTGGAGAGGGACCCAATTGTGAAAGGAATAGGGAAATCTGAACAAAAGAATCTCTATCTCTTGCCTTCACACCACAAGCTTTCTATATACTTCATCTGAAAACTTTACAAACAACTTTGAGCTGATGGGAAAGTGGTATAAACTAGCAAAACTAAACAGTATATTTTCCAATTTAATATAACCAATGATATATAAAATGTTCTTCCTCTTCTTGCTATCCTATATACAGGACAGACAGATTCTGTGCAATATAAATTCTACTGTTTGCCTGTATAGGTACTTCTCTATATTATCTATGCACACAAATGCATTCAAAGATGCAAGTGGAGAAAATTAAATCACATTTTTCTCAAATCTTACTTCATTATAAAAATCCTACTACAGATGTTTCTTGTAACAATGAAATCTTAAATAGATCTTCAATTTTCCTAGTTTTTCTTTCAGGTGTTCAGATAATGTTTCTTTTTATAGGAATCTAAAGCTAAAATTGCAAATTCCCCGCATGCATTTACTGGCGTAGTTCTATTGTGCTTTGATAATTTACAATCCACAAAGACACGATTCATAATATTTTGGTCTCCAAAACTATTGTGAACTTATTGTTTTATGTAGCCTCATTTATGTTTTCTTTGTTTCAAAGGGCAATCTATTACAGAAACGAAAAACCTAGAGAAGTTTCTGGTGAGATCTGGAACCTGTAGCAACTTTCACAACTGGCTGTTGCTATGATGTTCATGAACTTCGCAACAGCAGTTGCTCCCTTCGACATCTTCTGTAAAAATCCCCAAATAGGTCCCCAAAACTGTGGTGATGCTAAAAGAGGAAATAATTGCTAAACCTTTAGCGTAGGAAAAGCACTAAAAAACCCCCTTCTAAACCACAGTGTAGGAACTCAAAGGGGGAAGTAGACTGCTGGCCTATCTGAAAAGCCATTGCACCTGGCAGTGACAGAAGCTTCAAAGCCTCATTAAAGGCTTGTGTGCAGAAACATCTTTCTCTCTGCAAATGGGAGGGAAGAAAGCTCAGCACTTGAGCAATCTTTCCAACAAAACCCATTTGTTCTGGAGTCCTAACGTGCACATCTGCAGTGAAGCAAGATTAAGAAGCAATGCAGACATTGCCATATGCTCCTAGTTCTCCTCGCTGGATTACTGAGAGATAAATGTAGATAATAAGAGGTGAAAGTCACTGTGGCACAGTAGAGACTGAAGCATGGAGGGTTCCCCCTCCTCATTGGCAATAACCTACTTCATCAGATGCACACGATGAACTTTGGCACTCAGCATGTATGTGCTGAGTGTTTAGGTAGATAATGCACAACTTACAACAGAGGGGCATGATCCAGCCAAAGTGAAGCACTTGTAGGTTCCTGTAATTCAGCTGGAGAAATTGAACATGTGCCAAATTCACTGACACCTTGAAGTGCTTAATTCTGGTTGGATCATGCCCAGGATTGGCAACACATATTACTTAATTCTTCATAGCGGCTAATATACTGGCTGTGAGACACTTCTGTTGGTTAGAACATTATCAACATTGATCTTCTGTTAATGGGCCACCACACCTGCTCAAATATGTGCTCTCATTTGCCTCCTTGAAACTGCTCCAAGCATTGCAATGAAATATTATTCAGAAAAGTAAAGAGCCAGTCACTGGGATTTGCAGTATTCTATACAACAGTCATCTTAAATGTTTCACTGGCCAGAAATTAACGATGGCTCGGATATTGACAAACATTCTAACCACTTAGTGCACGAGGAAGCAGAGACCCAGATAATACTGAGAAATGGTAGAATGTATGTGAGGCAAGGGACGCAGGTGGTGCTGTGGGTTAAACCACAGAGCCTAGGACTTGCCGATTGGAGGGTTGACGGTTCGAATCCCCACGGCGGGGTGAGCTCCCGTTGCTCGGTCCCTGCTCCTCCCAACATAGCAGTTCGAAAGCACAAAGTGCAAGTGGATAAATAGTTACCGCTCTGGCAGGAAGGTAAACGGCATTTCCGTGTGCTGCTCTGATTCGCCAGAGGCAACTTAGTCATGCTGGCCACATGACCCAGAAGCTGTATGCCGGCTCCCTCGGCCAATAAAGCGAGATGAGCGCCGCAACCCCAGAGTCGGTCATGACTGGACCTAATGGCCTTTACCTTTACCTATGTGAGGCAAATGAAAAGTCTGTTTTTTACTTACTTAAAAGATTTATAGTCCACTTCTCCATGTGGTCGAACTGGCTTAAAATATGAAAGCAGCAAATACTTTATATGCATTTTGCAATGCAAAGCCTCCCACAGGCCCTAGGGATAAGCGGGATGTGCAGTTGGCAAGGAAGCTAAAGATTAAGGCAGGTGTATTGGGAGGCAGGGCAGATTGAGAGTTGAGAGTGGGAAGATTGCATAAAGGCCAGATTGTGGCAGAAAGGTAGGCTGCGAACTGGTTTAATGCAAGGACAGGTGTGGGAAGCAGGCAGCCAAAAGAGAGATGTGCAGAGGAGTTAAGAGAACTGAAGTATCATGAAAAGGGAAGCCTGGCAAAAAGCCTCATTCATGGCCTGGCTATGTTCTGATGGCAGGCAGGAAGGGGCTTTTCATTGACTGCAGGTGTCCAAGCTGTCATATCCGAGTTCTGGTTGTTGTTTTTTGTATAATATTTACCATATTTCTTAGTAGGCAGAAGTTCAGCTACTGAAGGTTCTACTGAATTAGACTTCATCCCCTCTTGGAATTGAAAGGATCTTTCCGAAGCAAATGACACACTGACTATGCCTTTGGGACATCTTGCAGAATTTTTATAAGTAACAACATTCAGGAGTCGGGATGGAAAATCAAGTGTATCCTGTCCAATGGGAATTAAAGTAACTGTTCCAGATGCATAGAACAGAACTTGGAACAAGTCCAGGAGACTGGGGCTAACACCCCCTGTGCTTGCATAAAATGCCATGGGATCTTTTCACAAGACTAACTTGCAGATTGCAAAGCAGTTACCTTAACTGGCTCCTGATGTGCTATATCACAACTCGCTCAGATTTCCATCTGTGGTGTCTGTAACTACTGTTCATATGCTGTAAGTTCATCGGCAGAAATAAATAGGCTGGAGATTGGCAATGCTGATGCCAATGCAGGATGCTTTTATCATTTGCCAGGCACAACCATTTCATCTGAAGGATGCTTTAAAACTGTAAGAATGCCCAGAAAACACTACTTAATAATCTGGGATTGTTTGGCATGAGTCCTGCCACCAACCCACCATCTTATAAAATTATCTCATTGTTATATTCCAGCTGCATACATTGCTTCATGAAGCGTCAGTCAAATAGTTTTGGGTCTGGTTCAGATTTCACATGGAGAAGGTCTGATAACAGATTCATGATACAGTACTGATGTTTCTTTATAAAGCATATCCTAACTTATCCTAGTATTGGCTTTCCTTTTCTGCACCCCACTCAAACGCTTTTGTCTGGCTGGAGTATGTTCTTGAACTATGCTTGCTCAACTGGATGGCGAAGGAGAGCTAAGTGTGGAGAGACCTCCGGTTTCTGAATGGCTGGAACGTAGCCTGTTGAACAAAGGTAAAAGTCACATGGTTGCCCATCAAACTTTCACCTCTGGCCCTACCCACAGCTAGCATGTCACCTCCAGAAGGTTGTCCATTTAAAAAATGTGACTCTTAGGCTGGAAAATCCCCTCCCCCCCCCCCGGCTTCAAAGCTTGGGACCAAACAACTACAATGCTGTGTCAGAAAACTGGCTTATTTTATGCCATAAGCACTATTCGGAGCTTACAGCTCTGCATGGACACACATCTTTCTAAGATGCATTCTTGTTTCGTGACTTCCATACATGCCAAAGATGGGCTCCATCCTGGCAAGTGAATACTCCTTGGTACCTGTGCCTTGAATAAGATGCAAGTTAGTTAAATGCAAGAGGTGTTATAACATGGTCATTCTGACAGATAAAGAACAACTTTATCACCATCACCATCATTATTAGAATAACAGAATAATAGAGTTGGAAGGGACCCTAAGGTGCATCTAGTCCAATCCCCTGCAATGCAGGAATATGCAGCTGGCCCATACAGGGATCGAACCTGCAACCTTGGCATTATCAGCACCACACTCTAACCAATTGAGCTATCCAGTAAGGTTCAGGTTCTTCTTCTTCTTCTTCTTCTTCTTCTTCTTCTTCTTCTTCTTCTTCTTCTTCTTCTTCTTCTTCACATGGGCAACACAATGCTACTATCTGTATAGCATGAGCACCTCAACAAATAATTTCAGCAAGTAATGCAATATGTCACATCAGTGGATGGCATAACACAAGAGGTCTGCTTAAAAGAGAAGAAACCTATGGCTGCATGCATGCAGATTGGTGCAACGAGGGCTGCACTGGGGGTTGGCGCATTTCCCTTTTAGTTTTCACAGGAGACACCAGTTCCTGCTACCATCTATCCTCTCCTCACAATACAGCCTAAAACGTGTGTGGCAAAGTCAGCCCTGGGTGAAATGCCCTGTATGATATAATTTCAGGTTACTAGGTGTATCTCCTTGTGTCACTCGGCTGACAAAAGCCTTCTATTAGAACGAAGCATTTTGCAGCAATTTTTCCACTCTGCAGCCTCTCCCCCCATACACCCCATAATCGTGTTCCAGAAGGTTGGGGGATCCCCTGGGAGAGAGGGAGAGATGGAGGCTTCACAAGGTAACAGGTAGAAATTTCTTTCCTCCTCGTTCTCCTGATGGAAGCCTTACTTTCAGCTGATCGACAGCAGTGATACAACCCTGTGTTCTGAAAAAGGATAAAAACTAGGATGGTTTCAGATATAGTTACATACAATTTTTTTTAACAAAAATACTTCACTATGCAAAGCCTAAGCAAAAAAGGAAGAGTAGATGTATTTCTACTCCAGCTAATAATTTGTGTGAATTCAATCTGCCATTATTTTCAAATTTGTTGCTTACATTGGGGAAATGAATAACTTCAAATACTAGTGTAAAAAACAGCCCTTCTTTCTTTCTCAGTACCTGAAGGCATGACTCAAAGTGTTTCAACAAATATGTAATGTATATGGTTGTTTTTGTGTGTGTGTGTTTTTTTTAAAAAATAGAATATACCTGCCCAAAGAATCCCTGTTCTTGCCCCCAAATAATTAAGTGGAGTTGCGTAAGGGATAAATTTGGCTCTTGATGTTAGTAGGGAAATGGGATGAGATTTATGTCAAGCTGTTTTTTATGAACTTGAATCCAATTTCTAATCATCCAGATTGCCCTGTACAATAAACTCTTGATTATGACTGCTGGCATTTACAGTTTATAAGACAAGATGATGTGTAGCACAATTTTCTTCATTCATCTCTTCTTCTGCCACTGCTCCTAAAAAGACTTTATATTTTTCTGCTAGCTTTGTTTTTAAAAGTCAAGTAAAATTATTGACATTATCAAGCATGTCACATATCCCCAGTGCACATGGAGTATTTAGTTGATTGCCATGGAGTCTGTCTTTGGACGAAGGATTTAGCTCTTGTTGATGGTCTAGGAAAGTTGACTTTCTTGTCTTCAGGAAGCCACATCTACGGATGTCACTTTCTTCTTCCAGTAAAAGGAAGCAGACATCCCAAAGTGGTGTTTGTTTTAGCCAAGTACACTGCATGCATCTGTTTTGTGCTTCTGATGCCTTCCTTTTATTTTTTGCTGCCAGTTCTAATTTAAAAAGTAACATAGGAAAAAATCAGGCGCTGGCCTAGCCTGCAGTCCTGAAAAGCAAGCCACATGTTGGAAAGTTCAGTCAACATAATATTCAATATACAGTACAATATATGGATATACAGACAATATACAATATACTGGTGTTATATTAGCTGCAGGACCTCAATAATATCAGGGTATTGTGTCATGATTTGTATTGTTAACAGTGAATGACTGCCTGTATTATGTGAGATGGGAATATTGAATCTTCCTCTGTGCAAAAGTCTCCAATTTGTGCCTTTGTGAGAAGGACTGACTTTGGTAACTAAGAGACTGTAAACCTTGGGGCTTTACCAAGCTCTTCTTTCTGAAAACCTTTCAGCTGTTACCAAATTACTTCAGTAAAAGAAGAAGCATAAGCATAGAGTCAGAATACATTTGAACAGGCTCTGGTCTTATATCTCTAAAAGATAACTGTTCCCTAACCATAAACCACCCTCAAGATTTGCTTAGCTAGTCTTTTATTAAGAGAGTCTGTTTATTTCATGTATATTTTTATAAGAAACATGTCATATGGGTAGGGATATGGACCCTGACTCACTTTCATATTTCATTGGTTTCAGTAAGAGAACCACATACTCATCATACTCATTTTGAGTAGATTTTTCCTATGTCTCACTAAACACTCAAATATCTGCTGCCATTATACCATTGGTTTGCATTCCATCCTCACGAGTAAATTGTTTTCTCCATCTTCCATTTTGATTATTGACAGTGTTTTTAGGTATTTTTAAATTGGCATATTTTATCTTAGTGGAATCTACACACTTATATAAAATGTTCTGAAAATCCTTTTTTTAAAAGCGTTTTTAAAAATACAGTGGTACCTTGGGTTACAGACACTTCAGGTTACAGACACTTCAGGTTACAGACTCCGCTAACCCAGAAATAGTACTTTGGGTTAAGAACTTTGCTTCAGCATGAGAACAGAAATCATGCAGCATCGGCATGGCAGCAGTGGGAGGCCCCATTAGCTAAAGTGGTACCTCAGGGTAAGAACAGTTTCAGGTTAAGAACGGACCTCCAGAACGAATTAAGTTCTTAACCCAAGGTACCACTGTACATTGAATTTTCCATAAGGCTCACCATCACCATCTAGTGTCACATTGTATATTGCACTTAAAACACACTTAAAATGTTTTATTTGCAGCTGCAAATATACTTTTAACAACAATGCAAAAATTAATAAAACCTCCCCAGTTTTCTTTCCTTGTTGCTTGCTTCAGTTTGTTTCCATTCTTCTTTCGGTTGCTTTAACAGTACACAACTTTCTCTTTAAAATATTATTTTGAAACCATGATAGGGAGTAACATATGCCCATTTCCCTTTTTTGCTTATGTCTGAACTACACATTCAGAAATACCATGTGGTGCATCTCTCCTAGGGCTGTATCACTTCAGAAGGCAGTTTGGGGCAGCAGGTCCCAGGTGGCAGCTGGTGAAAGCAGGTCCCTTGTTCAGAGTCATGAATCTTGTAAGAAAAACCTGACTTCCTGTTGCTCAGATTCTTGCCCCCCTGATGGCACTTGGGAAGATTTAGGGTGTGGAATAGCCTGGATCCTCAGAGGTGCCACACTCAGCTGTTTTGTTTGGAGGCTGCAATATGTTTCTTTATGAAGTGAAAAGGAAAATGAATTTTACTGCCCCATTCAAAATTAATGGAACTAGTCTAGAGAATTCATATTTGCATTGGCTTCATCTTTTGAACATCATTATTGCAGCCCTCATTAAGGGCACCAGTAGAATAGACTTTTTTTTTAACTCAGATAGGAGCTTCCTCAGATAGGAGCTAGGATGTGGGTAGATCAGATTAGGATTGCTGTGCTGGGGGAGGGAGAGTTAGACAATTCCTTCCATGCCTTCTTCTCTAATTAGAAACACTACCCCCAGAACTGTAATTTTTTAGAGGGGGTGGGCAGCGCATATTGATTGACATCCTGCTTCACATCAGGGTGGCCCCATCAGTTTTAGAGAACATAGCATCTATTTCTAGGCCTGCAAACATCAACCTAGCCTTTAAAGGTGAAGATATGTAAATTCTACAGCTTGTTCCACCATTTCTAATAGCAATCATTAAGATGAAATGGCGCTGGCAATTTTGTTGATGTTGCAGCGTGATGCACAATAGTGCTCTTTTGTTTTGAGGTAGGAACATTAGTAGGAGATTACTGACACACAAAGAAAAGTAAACCTATAAATTCTAAAGACACAAAGAGAGGAGACACGGACAGTAATGAGCTGCCACCACTTTTATTCACTATGCCTGGCTATAACTATACTTCAGAAGATAACTCCCTGAAGATTTCTAATGTTTAGCAGAACATTTATTTTCCTTTAGTGGCTCTCAGATGCTCCTTCTCAATGGCTTGATGGCTCTCAGAAGAGAGAGAACTCAGTATATCACCACGGTATCAACTTTTTCTGACTGAATTTGGGTGGGTTGGGACAGTCATCGAACAGCAATGGCTGATGTGGTGATTTTGGGGCCAGAAAGGCAGATTAGGGATTTTGCTAATGTACTGAAGACCACACTGCCCATCAGTTCCTTCCTGAGCTGGCTGAGGTGGTCCCTGATATGGTGTTGGAGAACCCATGAATGGTGGTCCTGGAGAAGTTCCAAAATACATGCTGAGGCTGCCTTAGAAGGACCAACTTGGGACTTCATGCCTGCCATTACAAGCAGGGGGCTACCTCTAAACCTCACTGGTCCAACATATTGTGGGGGATGCACTCTGGATCTGATCTTTTCTATAGAGCAGGATATAGGTGGTCTGAAATTGAGAAGTAGGGGTTGTAATAACCCTGTTGTCATGGTCAAATTACTTCTCAAAGAAGTTTAGATTGAGAGTGCCTTGCCCCTCTACACCAAATTCTTATTCACTTTGGCATTTTAATTATAGCAACTGGTCCAAGTATTTTCCATGTGTGGGTGTGGGGATGTTATTAGCCTTCTCTGTTGCTTTAGCCGCCTCATTGTATTTGGACGAATCTGTTGCTTGTAATTGTTGTTTATTTTGTGTTGTACTCTACCCTGGTCTTTCTTAGTATAAGACAGCATAATACATAACTAGCAAGAGAAGGCTTACTTTTTCTGGAGCCTTCACCTTTCCGCCTCATGAGGAGGTGCCCCAAACAATGTAGATCAAGACTGGGGAATCTGTGGCCCTCCAGATGTTATTGGACTCCAGTTCCCATCAACCCCTAACCAGCGTAGCCAATGGTGGTGAATGAATGGAGATGGTGTCCAACAACATTGGGGGGGGGGAGCACAGGTACCCCATTCCTGGTATCGCTGTCCAGAGGGCATATATTTTCAAAATCAAACTCTTACCAGGAGGATGTCTATTGGTGAATATTTAAAAACAGAGACCCATAAATATCATGGGTCTGCTGTGGAAAGTTAGGTTGTCAGATGTATGAGCCAATGTGATAGATAAACATTTTCCCTACACTTCCCCCCCTAGTGCAAAATAAAATGTCGAAGAGCAGTGATAAGAGTAGAGGGGTTACACAAGAGAATTCTGTTCCCCTTCATTTTAGTAAATGTACTTTGTTCATCGTATCCATACCCATATGAAAACTCTCACTTCAGAGTGTTTGTTCTGGGCTCACAAAGCTGTACAGGTGGTGCTGGCTCAGCAGGAAACCTGCTCCTTGCTGAAGAGCTGCCAATTACTTGCTGCGAAACTAAAACAGAAGAATAAATATTGCATGTTGATGGATGCTTGTCAGGAGATGTAGGGGTACTTTCAACAGGGCTTGTCAGGTGAAATACCTTCAACAAATCCACATGCTCAGTGGCAAAATGGAGAGTTTGCTCCAGCTGCTTCACTGGCAAACCTTGAGCTTTGTCACATAAATTTAAATTATAGATGACATAGTGGTGGAATGGAAATGGATTGCACCTTTAAAAATAAATCCCGTGAAAAAGCTCACACGCTGAGGGCTTGGCCATGCCACGGAAGAGCCTCGGAATGATCCCTCACCTTTCTCCATGTCTAAAACTGAGGAGATGCCGGCTGCCTTCCCTCCCTCATGGCAGTGGCTTCTCTAAGCACTCCAGAACGAGCTGTTCCTGTTTCTCAGCTGCTTGCGGAGAATACTGGGGATACAAGTTTGCAACTATAACAACAAGCTTGCTGAGGGCTGGCATATTTTCAATTGTGTCAGCAGTTCAATACTTTTGCAGTGTTATTCTACCACAGGGTGAGGGGGGAGAGAGAGAGAGAGAGTGAGAGAGGGAGGGAAGTGTGGGAGTAACCCTTCCAAACGCAGAAAAGATTATTTGACAGAAAGCATGCAAGGGGTGTCAATAAGTGCCGTGAAAATGATTGCCTGCATTGAAGATTTAACATTAAAACCTTCAGTGTTATTCCCTCATAATAAATCGTCAAACAAGGGAGGTGACGGGGGGAAGGAGATTGCAAGAAAATGTCCGGCATCTGATAAATGGTGGTGGTGGTGGTGGGGGGGAGAATCTTTGTTTGAAATATGCTGGCAGTCTATGCAAAAAATAAAATAAAATGCAATGGCTAAAGTGCACTCTGCTGAACAACACTTTAAAAACAGGGTGCCCCCCCCCCATTTCCTCTTCCTCTACCTGATTCATTGAAAACTTGTGGGAATAGCACTTATAAAGACTGTGGTTTTCCATCCTGAAATAACAGAAAGGAACATTTATAGCTGATTTGCTGTTGGTTGTGTAATACTGATGTAGGTGTGGGTAAAGGAGAAGTTGGGAGTTCATTAGAAGCTGGTGAGGCTAGCTGCTCACAGCATACAGGTCCACTGTGTTTCTAGGGTCCAGAAAGAGAAAACAAAGCAGCACATTTTATTTCTTACTATTAGGACACACCCTCAATACTACTGTAAATGGGTTTTTACACATTTATGGGAGGAGACAGTTCTTTTTAAAAGCACTTATAGTAGCCTTGCCTAACCTGATACCCTTCAGATGTTGTTGCACTTCAACTCCCATCACCCTTGACTGCTGACTGGGTTGGGGAAGATGGGTTCATAATAATCAGCTCTTGGGGAGACAGGGCTGAAGTGATCTCATGGAGAACACCGTGTGAAGGTGAAGTCTGATAATAAAAGAAACTTCAGGAAAGAACATCCAAATGCCAAAAATTAGGGCAGAATCAAATGATCTCCAGCAAAAGTATTTCATATGAAAAAGGAACTCTGGGGGAAATGGTTCTTGAAAGAGCTTCCTTTTCCAAACAAGTTTGAATGTTTGCAGCCCAGATCAGCTGCTACTTCAGTGAAAAACACAAATCTTTCTTGATACTAGTAATAGTGATGTCATTACACAACCAATCCTATTTTGTCACTGAGCAAAGCATGGGACATGGCTGCTCCCATGGAACATCTTAGAGTCAATTGATGTAGTTTACTGTCACACAGGCAAGACCATATACCACCCTCCAACTCCCAGACAAGACATACAGTCCAGAGCACAGCATTTCAAAAGCAAAGGTTCCAACAGAAGCCTATTCCATAATAAATTTGTTCATCATTAAGGCATCACGTGATTTTTTGGGGTTTTTTTTGCCACAACAGCCACCAAGGCTATCCCTCTAGAAATAACAAAAGTGGGCCCTAGGTGTTGCTGAACTGCAAGTCCCATCATCCCTAGCCATTGGCCATCCTTGCTGGAGCTGATGGGACTTGTAGTTCAGCAACAGCCTCAAAGGACCCCCCATCTGCTGCAGAGCAAATGGGTGCCCAATTATTGAAGTAAGTGACCAAACTGCATGTGGTAAGGAAGGGCAAAACAGCCAGAGAAGACCTCAATGTCAAACAGAACAAAGTCCTTCCTGACTCCTGTAGACCACTGGTGGAAGGCTAAGGATATAAAAATCCTATAAGCTCTGATAGCGCAACTTAATAGCTATGCCTCTTATGTATATGCAAACTAGTGCAGTTTGCTATGTTTCTTCTTCTTATTCCCCAGTTTTCCCACCTAAGCTATCAGTGTGTTCTTTACTGCAGTAGCTAAGTGAAGCACCATCTGACTGGTCCCTCATGGCCAACGTCCTCACTGGAAACTGCAGCTCTAACTCTGAAGTTCCACTAAAACGTGTGGCATTTCCCCTAAGAGGCACAGTGTTCCTTCTCTGCATTGGACCATTTGCCACCCAAAGGGACCCATTTTCTGCTTTCTTGCCAATTTTTTTTTTGTTCTCACAAAGTTGAGGGGGGAAACTTCAACAGACATTCCAAGCCTGATCTTTCCCAGAAATGATTCTGAATGCTTTAAGATATTAGCGTAATTATCAAAAGCTAATGAGTTTTTAAAGCTTTTCAATATGAAACCATGATTTCAGAACCTCTTGCTGTCAGAACTATAACTAGGTTACAGACGCAGTGGCATGATTTATGACCCATTCACACTAATGACTAGAGAATGAAGATACAGCTCCTTATGAATAAGCACTCTTGCCTGATCATGACAGGGCAGTGAAAGCTCTGAAAATATGCTTATGTGCACCCGCATAATGGATCAGAGGCTTAATAAAAGGCCACCTTAATAGCATGCATATATTCCTCTACTAATATAACAAGGGATAGCTTGCAAGCAGAGCTGAGTGCCTATTATATGAACTTTGGCTGCTTGCAAACTTCTAGTTAGCCAAATTCTCTTGTGTGCGTATGTCAACCACCCACATGTTGCTCATATTATCATTATGAAATTAAGACCCTAAAGTAGATGGGCAGGAGGAATTTGATTTTTCTGCATTCCACTGTGAACTGACCCAATCCACATTTCTCAGATTTAGGTGTAGATTGGAATGCATTTCTCTTTCAAATTTTGCACTACACTTGTTGGCTCAAAAAAGAAAAGAAAAGGTACCAAAATGCCTTAAAAACCTTCAGATAAAATATATTTAGAAACATCTACAGTGATATATAGTATTTTTCTGCATGGGTATTTTAAAATAAAATTTGTACTTAAATATAATATTTTGTGTGGATTTTTTTTTTAAAAAAATCAAAGATTCATGTGAAAATGGAGTATAATGGGTTTATAAATTAACACATGCAAAACTGCCATGGACCATACCTACCCTAAAGTAGAGGTCAGCAACTTGGGGTCCCTGGGTTTTCTTTGTCCTCCTGAAGGGTGCTTCTTTGCAAATTAAAAAGCAAAAGGGGAAGCATTATGGGGGAAAGAGCTTGCCAGCAGGACTCATTTTGGCAGGGATGGGGAGTTATTTATTTGCAGGGCGCTATACTATGTCCCATCAAGCAATCATTATCCCACACATTCCAGTGCATTCCCCCATCATTTGCCTTACTGCAAGAAGTTTGAGGTTCCTTTTTGGACGGGAGTTCCTTGTGCAAGAGCACCAAGTCGGCTTTACTTACTCAGCCTGAATTTGCCAGTTCATGCTTCAATTCCACCCACAAAAATAGCGGCAGTCTGGAAGTGGTCTTTCTGATATGCAGCATGTGTGTAGTACAGCTGTACTGGAAGGCAGAAGGAGTTGCATTTGGCTCCCAGGAGCTTGTAAACATTCTCCCATTTGATGGCCCCAAGATAAGGTAATGCTCTGGTTTGCTTGTTCTTGGAGAACCACAGCAGCAATCTTCAGGGTGCCACCACTGCTGTGAAAAGGTCAACATTGAATGAAACCTGAACACATCCATGTAATCTGTCTATATTGGACTGGAGTTGTTTGGAGGTTTGGGACTCAATTCCAGAGCATGTGGTTTGCATTCTCTTGTTAAAGTTACTTGGCCTTTTTTTTTAAAGATCTTTTGAGATCTTCGTGATTTTCTGGCTCTAAAACATCGCTTTCTTTTTCTTAATCATTTGATTTGAGTTCCTTTTTTTTGCTATCCTGTGTCTTGCATATAATCCTGGGGAGAGCTCTGGAGGTTTTTTATTTATTTATTCCAGGCATTGCATCATCGGTTGGCTGTGGTTTTCTGCTGCCTGACATATATTAATCCTTGAGCAGTTATGTCATTACTCAAGGAAAAAAAAGTTGTTTTGCTTTTCCTAAGCTTGCTTATTGCTTTTGTCCTTTCTGCCTTTTCCTGGGAAAGCTTTCATAAGCTGTAATTATTTGCCTGTATGTTCAGGGGATTTTGAAGCTTTCTCTTTCTTTCAATGGAACAGAGAGGCAGGGAAATGGCTGGCAACCCGCATACAGCTCTCACTGGGCTATGCAATGGCAACAAAAACAAGTTTAATAGATTAATACAGAACTAGGCCCAGAAGGCCCAGTGTTACACATTCTTACTCAGCGAAGTCACTGGCCATGATCCAGTAGTGCACGTGCACCAGATGTGTGAGCACATTAGGTTTATTGGGTTATTTGCCTTCTAGCAGCTCTGCATGTGGAAACACCAGTGTGTGTTTGTGTGTGTGTGTGTGTGTAGCACTTTACTGGTTTCAACATTGCTTCTTGTATCCCTCTTCTTGGGCAGATTCCACAAGCCCTTTCACCACTCGGCAGAGCTCTGCTGGACAACTACTTGAGGATGCAATGGTGGCAGAGAAGCAAGGCTTTTTTAAACCATATGGTAGGCACAAAGATGTGCTCATACCTGTGTTTACCAAGATTCATCCTGAGATTTATGCCAGCTGTGATCTAGCTGTCATCCTTCCTGCTTCATTACCTGCAGCAATCTTGAGTTTGAGGGAGATTGTAGGCTCTGCAATGTTGGAGGAGACACCCAAGAATGACCCTGTCTTCTTCTTCTTTGGTGATCACTCATAGTTGAGTAAAATTGTCTTCCATAATAGCTGATCGCCATGGGACTTTGGGGGGCTTGGGATGGGTTTTTGGAAGATGCCTGTGCGTGAATTTGTTTTATGTGTGTAGATCAGTGCACACTGACCAATGCACAGTCTTCACAGTAAAACTCTATTCCGATGGCATGAGTATCACAACGACCGGTAGATTCTTATCTGCTGCAGCCTTCATCCTCCTTCACAGCCATTGTAACATACTGCTTGTTATCATCTGCTTGTTCTGCCATTGAGGACTTATTGGATCATTCTTTGTCTAGCTCCTCCCCTTGGACCTTACTGCCTTGGGTGACCCTGCTGGGATGGCTTTGCTCACAAGGGTCATAGGAATGTGCAAGCCCACTCACCATGACCAGGTGATGACCTAGTGAGTGTCTACAGCCCTTTCTGCCCGCCTGTTCTACTGGGAGACTGGAACATCAAAAGAGGCACCAACCATATCACTTGGGATATCCCTCTAGAGCATTCAGGAATTCATCAGATTCCATAAGTCTCTGTGGGTGGACCATCTTAATGCCCCCCACCCCTGCAAAGGAGTATCACTACTATCAAACCAAACTTCACCAGCTAACAATTCACCTGTGACAACAGGCTCACCATGAACCCCCCACAAGAACATAACACCACCTTCACACCTTGCTCCAGAATAAAATGAAACATATGTCCTACCACATGGTTTTCCGCCAATCAGTGCTCTTCTGCTTTTTAAAACAAAACAAAAACCACAGCAATAGCTTGCTTGCCTTGCTTCAGGCTAGTCTGTTCTTTATTCATAAATTTAACGCAATGACTGACAAGACACTACTAGGCATGCAGCTAATGAAAAGAACTAACATAGCTGCATATAAAGACCACCGTTATTTTACAGATTGCCTGCATAGTGTACAGTCCATTATATGGATGACTGGGAATCAGTGTTTCCATATGGCAACTGCAGTGCCAAGCACACCAGTTACACGGAAAATTGCATGCTGAGACTGACCATGGCAACTTTGAAACAAGGCACAAACTCTCTATTTGGAGATGAAACATCCATTTCTTATTAGTCAGAGCACATCAGTGGCCATAAACAAACACAGATGAATCGCTCACCACAAATTAAGTGGAAAATCAGAAACCGAAACATTCACCACATCAGCTAATTTCCTAAGGGTGATACAGAGGCTGAAGAACCTTCATCTTCAGCCAGGTACAACCTCAGTATAATCAAATTCCACGTAAAGGAATGATCCTGCAAAGTCATGGTACCGTATAGAGTTTTAGCTTTCCAGGAGTGCAAACAATAATTTGACTGCTGTTGTGAAGCTCTAAGTAAACTTGGCTGGGAATGAAGTGACCTGTGGAAGGGCTCATGGAGTAAAAATCTGGGGCTAGGGAAGAGTTCAGGATGTCCATACCACAAGCCCACCACTTACCCTGTTCAGGGAAGTTTATAATGTGTGACATTTTAATGTATTTTTAATCTTTGTTGGAAGCCGCCCAGAGTGGCTGGAGAAACCCAGCCAGATAGGCGGGGTACAAATCATCATCATCATCATCATCATCATCATCATCATCATCATCTGCCAGAAACAGTCCTTTACAGTTGTTTGATTCAACTCTTTTTTGCTTCTCCGGTTAATTCTTCATGCAGCAGACTTTAAACCTTTTGATAACAATCTTAACAATGGGAGGGCTCGCACTTTACCATGTTTGCTGGAGAAGACAGTCACCCAGTTACCAAATATAACTTGGTTGGAGGCAGTGATGATTCTGAATACCAATTGCTGGAAACCACAGCAGGGGCGAGTTCTTCCTGAGGGTTCCCCACATGTATATGTGTGGCCACTGTGAGAACGGGATGCTGGACTCGATGGGCCATTGGCTTGATCCAGCAAGCTCTTCTTATGTTCTTCCCATGGAGTGGACAAAGTCACTTGGTACACTCAGTTTAGTAATCTGGACACCCAAAGTGTCCTGCAAGGTGGTAAGAAGAATTTGTTATACATTTCTATTTCCAGATTGCTGTTCTCTTCACTCCGTGGCAGGTCTACATAGGTCAGGGTGGGGAAATCGCAAGCACAGGAGCCAATGGCAGAGAGGCCTCCCTCAGAACTCTCTTACAGACATTAGCCCAAGAGGTACAGATCAGGTCATTTCATGTAGGGATTTGCACAGATCAAATTCCCCAGTCGTCCTTATTTGGAATGCTGTTATGGTAGGACAAACCCTACCCTCCATTTTCTACATACATTCTAATTCAAATTTATCCATAAAAATGACGTGGGTTGTTTTTGTCTTTTCGCTTACAAAACTCCTCACCTCTTCTTTCCAAGGAACAGTGCGCTGCTGCTCATCATGCATATATTTAGCCCCCTAATCTTTCTAGCCAAGTGCTTGTCATACTTCTCTTGACATCTTTTTGTATGTTTCTTGACATTTGCTTGCAAACTCCTGCAGCCTTTTCAGTCCTGATATTCACTTTTTTCCCCATCTGATGATGTTTCCAGACTCCTTAGATATGCAGATTTCATGGGTTTCTTCCAAATCTTGCCTCCTAGGTCGTTCCAAGACAGTCAATCCTGGAGGCACCTTCCTGTCACTTCTGCATTTGTTATTGCTCTCGCTCCCCGCCAACTTCAAGATCTCCATGGGGACAGTGGAATCCATTTGGGAACACTGCACTTGACAGATATTTCAGCAGTGCAGCAGTTTAAAGATGGATAAACTGCACCAGCTTAAAAGTGTCCATGCGATTGCTCTAAAAGGTTTGGCTGGGCTGCAGGCAGCAGTCTGGCGTGACCCAGTGTCAGAAAAGATGACCCAAACTAGAAATGTAAGAGCTCTCTTAGACCTCATCCAAGCAAAGCACCATTTATACAGAAAGCCATCAACTTTATACTCCTTTCTGCCCAGGAGGAGTAACTTGCCAGCCAGGTAAGTGGAGCTGGTCCAGAGCCTGGAAGACTTTTCATTGAGTAGCTGCAAGTATGTGTATCATCACTTGGGGTGTCAAGTCAGCCTTTCCCACCACAAAGGACACATTCCAAAGGTTTATTTCATTCCAGGGAGACATTTGAAAGGTGAAGCTTGTACCTTTGGTATCATTGGAAAATCAGAGATACATATATATATTTAATGCAAGTAAATATCAGACCACAGCCACAAACTATGCAGAATGTGCATAGTCTACTCATTGACATCTGTTCCTCAAGAGGAACAGAGGATCATTGGAATTATTACACATTATCATCACTGGGTTTATTAATTCCTACCACATCTTTCTATGAAAGTAAACAAGGCAGTTTTCATAGAGGAGGAGGAGGTGAGGAGCTGGTGGTAATGGTGGTGTATGGGTGGTGTATAGGATTGCATCATTCCTCCCACCTCTCCTGCAGTCTTAAACAGATTTCCTTCTTGGACAACAGGGATGGATATACAAGTACACATGTCACTGAATGTGGTCCACAAAAGAGGTCATCGGAAGAAGCCACATATTGTCAGGCTTCAGGGAATCTTATCCCTCCCATGGTGGCAGCCAAGAAACAGATAATAATAATTCTTACCATGTCTTTCATTCAATATTCACAGAGGAGAACACAGAAATGCAGTGTCTCTTAGATAATGGCATTGCTCCGAGTAAAGTCCCACCCCCTCCATCTCTCTTACTATACATCATCCCTGCGTTGACTGATCTGTGCTTTCTACCTCTGAGCTTTCTGTTCTTCTCTCAATGCACGCCAGGTCCTGGGAGAGGGGTGGGGTCAGGAATGCTTTCTAAAGACACTAAGTCTGTCAGCTGTCTCTCCCCTAGTGCTCCTCTCCCAATATTTCCCAGCTTTTCTCCTCTGCAGCCTCTGAACTATGACCTTCTGCAAACCACTGTTGTAAATCTATACTGTCCTCCTTCTCGGGAAGGTTCAGAAGGGGGGGGGGTCCCCACCATTCCTCCTCAGTCCAGTCCCTGACACATATGAATGGTGGAATGCAACATCCATGTGCTGGCTTTCACCACCACTAAATAGCTCTCTTGGCCATCCTTCTGCTTCTAGTAAGTACTGTCAAGTTCAGTATATCATTCATGATGTAAGAACATTAGTAGAAGGTGTGGTTGGGCTGCATGGCCATCTGATGTCTCTCTCACCCAGTCACTATGGCTTACTAGGATGGAGAGGGAAAGGGGCATGGCGGTGGCCAACTCAGTGTGGTGCAGATACAATGGCAGGAGCAGCAGTTTGACTCCACCACTGCATCAGCACTGCACCTACCACACCACCACCTCAGTCCTCTCGCTCTTAGTTCCAGTATGCAGCAGTGGCTTATCCAGAGGGTGGTCAGTTAAGCAACACAGCCCTTTCATGCCATCTGCTAATAAATAAAGCTCACAACAACACTCTCTATATCTTTGCGCATGAAGGTGTACCAAAGCCTGAGAGACTCTTAGGATCTATGTGATTCAGTTTAGACCCTGGGCAGTTTGGAATCCAGTCCAGAGTGAAGGACTGTGGAAGGAGACTCCACGAAGCTTGGTGGTGACGGGAATCTTGGTTTGGGAAAATTCTATAGCAATCCTAGTTCTTTGGCCATTGCCTTAATGCTGAGCAAGTGAGATGAGGCAATTTAGTGGACAGTCTAATCTATCAAAACAAAGGTGGAAAGACATCCTAATGTGCATTGTTTACAAGGCTTAGGAGTTTGGAATACATATGACTAAGGAACTAACCTGCAAAACATACAGGCTAAGAGTTTCCCAGGTGTAGCGCATTCATTAGAAGATAAGGATAGAATAATAGCATAGAGGTTAGAAAAGTGGAATTTCATTTCCTCCGGTAAAACTGGCAGCCAGGGCTGCCCCAAGCCATCTTGCTGCCCAAGGCAAAGGGCTAGATAGCTCCCCACATTCCATGTATAGAAGCTCTCCTGTCTGGCTGCTGACTTACTTCCGAGGCAGAACACCTGAGGGTTCTGTTCTCAAGGAGGACATAAAACTGGGGGGTGCGGCCCAAGGTGGTTGCCTCACTCTGCCTCATTATAGCGCCAGTCCTGCTATCATTCCTCACTCCTAGTAGTGAATGACTGAGCACTAAACTTATGTTAAAAAGATGTAATTAGCCTTCAGTTGCCCTGGGTCTGTCATGATGTGCCTTATATCAACTGAGGTTAACTAAGTTGATGTTATAAAATTTCATTAAACTACAATCTTTGTATGGTGCTATTAATTACCGAAAACTTGGGATATCATGCCTTTAATAATAAAAACGCTGACCTTCAGCTGTTCACACACCCCTCCCCTCAATTTGCAAAGCATGTCACTTTTCAAATTGTGTGCACAAATGGCCAAAGCACATGCAAGTGTTCACAAACACTTTTGTTATAATAGTGAAGGTACCAACAGTGAAAGTGAAGATATTATGCAGGGAAGGCAGAGACTGGGTAAAAGCCTCTGCATGCCCAGGAACTGAAGGGAGCTCTCTAGGGCTCCCTACTTGGTCCCAGGGACTTTCCCTAGGTCAAGCCTCCTTCCCAGGCTTCTCCTCAAGCCAAACCCAACACTAGTCTTGTTTTATGCCCTCCTTGAGAGATCTTGCCTGCTTGGAATGTGTCTGTTAACTGCGATAATGCCTCTTGTTTGCCTGGATAGAGGTGTGTGTGTGTGTGTGTGTGTGTGTGTGTGTGTGTGGAAATCTGTGGCTGGAATACTGTATTGCTCCACCCTCTCTTTTCTGTAGTCCCATCCACAACTGGCATGCTGACTCTAGAAAGTTCCTCACAGAGGAATTCAGCCCTTGGCCAAAGACATTTCTTTGCCCCTGCTCGATAGAACACCATTTGTTTTATTATTTCAATTTTGTTTGGTCTGTATTTTCAAACGACTCAGAGCCTAATCATCTGGAGGTCAGAGACCTGGCTAAGGAACACCCATCCTAACTTTCCCCTGAACTTGATTAATTTATCAAGCTATAGCCAGGACCAGTGGGCAGAAGTAACTTCACACCCTGTGTGTTATCTAGGGGAAGGTCAGAACTATCACAGATAATGATCCCTGTGTGATTCTGGGCAGTGGCAGCTGGTGGCCATTGGGCTTGGTAGGACACAGGGCTGGGCAGCGAACAAAAATTGGATCCAGGAATCACAAATTCACTTTGTTTTAAATAGAAAAATGTTTCAAAAAATGCATTCCAGAAGAACATATTTCAGAGCGTTCTGAGAGGCAAGCTGGTTACCAAGACACGCAAAGTGTGTGTGGCTTGACAAGAAGGGGGCAAGGAAGCACATTTCAGAATGGTATCAGTAGTAAGTCCCAGTGAGTTCAAGAGGAGTTACTCCCAGAGAAGTAACTTTTAAAATATTATATGTGAAAGCAAGCAACAAGGTACAGTGGTACCTCAGGTTACAGATGCTTCAGGTTACAGACTCCGCTAACCCAGAAATAGTGCTTCAGGTTAAGAACTTTGCTTCAGGATGAGAACAGAAATCGTACAGCGGCAGCACAGCGGCAGCACGGCGGCAGCGGGAGGCCCCGTTAGCTAAAGTGGTGCTTCAGGTTAAGAACAGTTTCAGGTTAAGAACAGACCTCCGGAACAAATTAAGTTCTTAACCTGAGGTACCACTTTATTTGAAAAACTTTCTGCTGCTGAACTGTCTGGGAAGCAACGGTTGGGAAAGCAGGAACACCAGGAAAGAGCAGACGCTGTTGCTTAGAAGCTGCTTCTCTTGCTTTCATAAGGCTCAACAGTAGGATGAGTTTAAGGTAAAGGTAAAGGTACCCCTGCCCGTACAGGCCAGTCTTGCCAGACTCTAGGGTTGTGCGCTCATCTCACTCTATAGGCCGGGAGCCAGCGCTGTCCGCAGACACTTCCGGGTCACGTGGCCAGCATGACAAAGCTGCATCTGGCGAGCCAGCGCAGCACACGGAACGCCGTTTACCTTCCTGCTGGTAAGCGGTCCCTATTTATCTACTTGCACCCGGAGGTGCTTTCGAACTGCTAGGTTGGCAGGCGCTGGGACCGAACGACGGGAACGCACCCCGCCGCGGGGATTCGAACCGCCGACCATGCGATTGGCAAGTCCTAGGCGCTGAGGTTTTACCCACAGCGCCACCCGTGTCCTATTTACTGGATGGCAAAAACACTCAGACAGCATCTCTGGAAACATGGCTTGGTGTGGTGTGTATATTTTTTAGTCCAAAAAATTGTAAACTGACAGGTTTATTTCCAAATGAAAACCCCACACCATTCATACACTGCTTTCATTCCTAGGCATGTTTGCTCAGAAGTGACTCCCCAGTGGATTCGATGGGGTTGCCACCAGGAAAGTACAAGGTGGGGAAGTCAGGCTCTGATGTTTGTTTGTTTTTTGTGGGAGGGCTCCAGCTGAAAACCCCTCCCTGGTCACAGGGTCGCTAGTATCTGGCTTAAACAGGTGAATGCATTGGGATCTGGAGCAGAGGTTAGGTCTGTGTGTTTGAGACACTGTATTCTGTACTTTCCATCAAATTTAGAACAGCCATATGGGCAATACTCCTCAATCTTTTCTAATGGTATTGGAATTTTAAGAAGCTATTCCTTTAAAGTATTTCATGAGAAATGGATGTTTCTCTGGATATGTAAACAGTGAGCTAAAGGACTTGACTTCCTGAGGTGAAATAAGTTACTTCCAACAGTTGTTAAGGTATCATTAATAATCACGCATGCAATAAATAACACAAGAATTAGTTCCTAAGAGATATATGGCTGCAAATTGCAGTAACAAATCATGGTCTGTGTAAAGAATGATCATTACTCCAGTGTGTACAAAAGCTCCTTTAACAACTATATTCTTTATTGAGAAGCTCACCCTAATTAGCCTCTCCGATTCCCCAGAGAACATCTGAGGAACATTTTGACATTGTGATGTTTGAGCCGGAGAAAGGAAAGAGGGGAGAGTTTCTAAACCTGGAAAGCGCTGGGGCCACAAGCTGTGATTTCAATTATTCCACTGTATTAATGGGTGCAGGAAGTAAATAGACCCCCTTTAAGTGTACAGATAAATGGGCTATTGGGGAATAAGGGAAGAATGAATCAGTTAGATGGGTGTAACTACCATAGTATGTAGATCTTTATTGTATTCTTGTCTATCTGACAGGCATTCCGCCATGTCCATGTAAATAGACAATACTCACGTTCTTTGGACAGCTATGTATGACAGTAATCCTAGGCTATGTGGCCGAGATTGATGTTTTACACCCATCCCCTAAAATTACCAATGCTTTTGATGGCAATTTAACCGCTTACAAATAATAAAGGTATAAAGGCATATGGAATAATGTGAAAATAATGAGACATGATAGTAAGCAGAAAACTCATTATTTTTGTACAGAAAGCATTAGCGAAGTACACAGAGCATAAGTGAGACTTCAGCCTATAACTTGTAACGTTTTCTAGCACAGCTGAACAATCCTGAGCAGATGTCAATTGCAGGTGGACAGAACTCACTGATAAAAAAATTAAGTGGACAGAACTATTTTGGCATGGAGACTGTAAAGTTCTCATTTCATAAACTTTTTTTTATAAAAAAAGTTAGATTTTTCTGCAGGCTTTTTTAAAATATAAAAAAGAATTCATATGTCACTAATTTATTAGGAACATATAATCACATCTTTCAGTGTATGTAACTATATGGTATATGAATAGTGTTGTAGAAAAAAGTATATATTTCAGACACCAGGAATACTCCTAACATTTTAGATCCAATTTGCCAAAACCAAACAGAGAAAATCAAGGAAAGCAAATGGTGTGTATGATATGCATTTACCATTTGTGGCGATTTTGCAAAAAATGCAATATAAGGATATGTTTACTTTTCCTTCAGTTAGATGATTGCTTGTTCCCCTATCAGATATTTTATGAAGTGTGGGGGCGGGGGGGGGGAATCAATTTTGTTGCCATTTACAATGGACCTAGATTTTGTTTAACATACCCTTTAATGCTTGTCATAAGTGCACTTAAAATCTGAAATGGTATCAAGATACAATGCAGAAGATTGTTGAGGTTTGTTTTTATACAGAGTAATAATTTGTCATGATTTCTTTTTAAAAGAAAAACCCTTCATTTAAAAACTGGCTCATATACTACTTCTTTCATGATTGGATCAACCTTGAAAAGGACTGCAGTTGTCAGGATAGCTGTCAGTGGTGTGGAAACTCTCCATATGATAGGAATGATTCATGTGGCAAATCACCCTACATTTTAGTGTATTATTATTATTATTATTATTAGTAGTAGTAGTAGTAGTAGTAGTAGTATCAATATTGTCACAGGACAATTCTTTCCCTGTGTCATGGTTGCTGCTTGCGGCAATTGTTTCAGCTACTCTTATTGTAGCACCAGCCCTATCCCAGAGTGCAACTTGATAGCCTTCCTTCCTTCCTTCCTTCTTTCCTTCCTTCCTTCCTTCCTTCCTTTCCATTCACTAATTCTCAATCCTTTTTATGTCAAAAGAGTTAATGGACTGATCCATCTGATTCACTAAGGGAAATGGAAAGTGAACCCTGACGTGTTATTTCTAGCTTCTTACCGAGCCCAGGAATGCTGCGATTCTCACCAGACATGTCCAAAAAGTAAAAGCTTAAAGTTCACAAGTTCTGTGGTATTCCACAAAGACAAGGAGCATAAATTATTGGTAACCAAAGAAACACAAAGTTAAAATACAAAATTTGGTTCAATCATATTCCCCACCACTCTTGGATTTCTACTTGATTTAGCAACTGTTTGAAAACATTGACATTACATAGAAGTTAACATCTAAAATTAATTTTGTATTTACTCATCGCTCCTCTCTTGCTAATGATGTCTCTGGTTCTCTAGCAGGTGCCTAATCCTGGACTTGCAAGGAATGTATATTCTGATTTCATGTCACTGGGCAAATATTGAGAAAAGTTGTCATGAGCTTTTAAACAGAGCCATTTCTCCCTATGACCATAAGCAGCGTGTTTGTAAAAAACTAAACTAAAACTATTGACATTTTTAGAAGCAAAGCTAATACTCGCGGTTCTTGGGTTTTATTTAAATTAAAAAACCCAGAAGCCCTGACCTAGCAAGAGCAATATGTGTGCATTCCCTATATTGAAGTAGAAACCACACATACAAACAGTTCTATGTAATAGGGTTGACTCTGGAGTTTGCCTGAACTGTTTATTTATTTAAAAGCATTTTCAAACTAGGTAACATTTAAAAAGCTCTAACATCAAGCTGTATCATTAAAAACAGAGAAACAATACAAAAAGAGGGGCAGTTCCTATCTTATGGGTTAGAGAATGCCTGGGGGAAATGATACGTCATAAGATCAGCCTGCTGGATCAGGCCAATGGCCTATCTAGTCCAGCATCCTGTTCTCACAGTGGCCAACAAGATGCCTGTGGGAAACCAACAAGCAGGATTCGAGCACAAGAGCACTCTGCCCTTCTGTGCTTTCCGGCAACTGCTATTCAGAAGCATTACTTCCTCTCACCATGGTGGCAGAGCAGAGCCATCATGGTTAGTAGCCATTGAACCAACTGATGGATAATGCTTTATGCATGGCAGAGGGAAAGCCATTCCACAGAGTAGGGGCAATGGTGGGAAATGCCTGTTTTTCATGCTTGAAGAGTGAACTTTGGGGGACCCCATCCTTCCTTCTCTGATGCTCCAATGTCCTCTTTAGCAGTAGGTCAGCCAATGGACTATAATAGTTCATCAGGCTGGTTTTTCCAAATGCCCCTTTCTTCCTCTTTGTAACTGTGAAGAGAAGACTGAAAGCATCCACTTCCAAAATGTGGTCAGCTTAAACTAAGATTTATTGAAATAAAGCAAGAACAAACTGTGGTTCCCGATCTTGGCTTGCTTCAATATTCCATGCTTTAAACAAACCACACTTTAGCCTGGTTCAAATGGAGCAATAAACTGTGGTTAGCTAAATTCAAGAAACAGTGGATTCCAGTGGCTCCTTCATGGTCACACAGGCTTTATCACTGGGTCTTAACTGGGCCTATGTATCAACTTTTGTTGCACATGCATTTATCCTGGTCTCATGAATGGTTCAACGTGTGTTAGAATTATATGAAGAAAAAAAAAAGACTGACTTTTCTATGCTAATGAAGATTTCATGTGTTGGGGGGGGGGGGAGAGACAACCAAGTCTGAAAGTAAAAATTCTGCTCATAAAACTTTAAGCACTCCAATATGAACTCAGTGTATTTGGATAAATTGGAAGAAATATGCTGGTTGGAAAGACAAGCATTTCATAAGGACAAATGCTGCACGCAAATGCTCTGTTCTTAATTTTTTTACAAAGAAACAAATTATTTTAGTAAGGCGTCTCTGAGCTTTTAAAATGTAGTTAATTAATATAAATCAGCTCTATAAAAACAATTTGAGCTTATTTTCACATTTGTTCTTGGTTAAGCTGCTTCCATCAACTGACTCCACATGTATGGTAATCACTCTTGCAACCAAGCCATCCCATCTGAGAAGTCTAGACAGAAAACTTATGATTTATGCTTCTTTGGGGCATAGACTTTTCTGCATTATACAATGATGCCTCCCTACCATGGATTTTACTATTCATGATGGTAAAAAATAGCGGGTCCAGTTAATGGCAGTTCTGGAGTACATTTCTAGGTTCTTACTACGGCCTCTTGATATTAGCTTATGAGGAGTTGTGTCAGTCAACTTCAGTCACAAACACCCAATAACTGTAACCAATAGTTGTGAATAATGAGACATTCTTTATTATGGTTCTCCTTCATCCCTGCTTGTGTGTGCAATCAGAAGTAACACAGCTATAATTTAAGAGAGAAATCACCTCAAAATAATTTGTTGGCATGGTGATCCATTATGAGAATGCCTGACACATAGCAATATTGCGTTGGGATCTCAGTTATGGGTTCTCTGCTACCAGCCTCCCTCTAACACTACAGCTTCTGGCAACACAGCATCAGATGAGGAAGATCTTTGGGTTTTCCTGTCAGAAAGGGGAGGTACAATTTTGGATTTCCCCAAATCCTGATACTCAGCGGAAGAATCCTAAAGGTCCCCAAACCAGACTAGGACCTCTTAACATCCGTGTCCCTTGAAAATTTCATTAAACGACTTTTGTCTAAGTATTCTAAGAAATGGCTGTATGAAGCAGTTCTTGGCCATTTATTTAGGGACGCAGGTGGCGCTGTGGGTTAAACCACAGAGCCTAGGACTTGCCGATCAGAAAGTCAGCACATAGTCCAACCTCCTGCAATGCTGGAATCACAGCCAATCACTTGATGGGAAATAATGTCCATTGAATTTTGCAGGATTTACTTCTGAGTAGATATGTGCAGGACTGCAACCAGGATTACACATGATTAGAGTTCCATTCTGTTGATTGAAATATATACTGCTTGCTCACAACCAGATACCTTCATCTACTCCAGTTGCAACAAAACATGTCTCTCCCGTATCTTTCTCTACATCCACAGCAGGCACTGTAACCTTCCAACAGTTTGACTCCAACTCCAAAGGTGCACTCCTCCACTGTCTCCTGAGACAGACAGGTGCCAAAGACTCTCCTCCTGCAAGAGAGGGGAGTGGTTGTGGTTGGGAGCCAGACTCCGCCTCAAGCAGGGGGCGTTAGCCCCCTGCCTCCCACTCACCTGGCTGGCGCCCATGCCCACGGGCAGGCACCCAACCAGGTGTCTGCGAGGGGGGGTGTTTAGCAGCCTAAATTGCTGCGGCACCAGCCTTCTGGTCTCACTTTTAGTGTGGTGTGTCGAAGTGCTAGGTGTGGCCATCACCTGCGCCTTCAATTTTGGGTATTCCGTTAAAGGAATCCGGCGGTCGTGTATTCTGTCCAATGCCTGCATGGCGGGAGGTCATGGCACGACCCTCGGTGACATCAGGGGAGAGCTTATAGTTGGATTAGCATCAACAGGCTCCATCTACTGGTGAATAACCCCCCCCCCCTGTTTTAGACTCACCCCTCTCTGAGGGGGTGGAGTCAGCTGACGTAATCCAAAGCCTAAGCCAATACCTTTTCACTTGCTGTAATCAATAAAGTTGTGGCCTTTTCTTGCCCATTAACCTTATATCACGTGTCATTGCGTTTTCATTCCACTATGTGGGGATCAGGTCCTCAAACCACAACAACAAGCTCACCATTTGAACACTCTTACTTTATACATGTTTACATACATGGCACACACATGCAGATAAGCTCTAGAGTGAATCACATTGTGAGAGATATCCTAGATGACAGCTGAGAATCAAATGTGAGCACATTTTGAACTTCACTGTCATCATTACATATAGTGAGGCAACATTTTACCCCAAAGAGGATTAATGGGGGTGTCATACTACAGAGATAACTAGATCCTTGCAAGATGAGACTTTAAAAACCTTGCAATATTGATGCCACATTGATTATGGGTTGGTGGCTATCAGAGGCTGAGAATCTTAGCATCAAACCCGATTGGCGTACTTGAAGAGGGTCAGGTAGGATTAGAGTTGGGAAAACGTTGCCTTCCTTTCTTCAAAATTGGAAAGCCTGCATTTAAAAGGCACGTGAAGTTAGCCTTTTCTTTCTCCCATGGTCCAGCAAACAAGGCATACAATTTTTTTAAGGAACTGTTTATGTATAAAAAATAAAAAATAGAGCCATTTAATAAAATGGACATTCTGCCTGATGAAGAACTACAGGACAACGCCCCATGGTTTCACTCCTGATTCATTAAAAACTATGGGAGGTTTGCAATTGCCTTCAATGGGGTCAGATTTGAACCCTGCGTTTTTGACCTTTTAGTATCTTTTGACACAAATTGATTTTCTTCTCCAGAGTCAAAAGCAGTTTGTCCCACTGATTGAGTAATTCAGAGGATTACCCAGCATGCAAGCATTTTTCGCCTTTTTAAACGTGGGCTTAGGTATATTTGGTTTCCTTTAATTAAATATTGGTATCAACGATTAGACTGATGTGATTTCACAGGCACAACAGGATTCATACTGCAAATGAGAATTGTTTTTAATCTTCGACGCAGTACTGAAAACAGCTGGATTGGGACAAAAAGAGAGCTGGGTGAGAAGGGTGGTAGGGGGGGCACTTTGAAAGTGTCACTCAGTAGTACAGCCATGCGACTCCCATTAATATAAATCACTAAATCACCACTTTGAAAAATTGCCCCTTGAAGTCTGTTTCCAAAGGAAAACCATCAGGTAGTTTCAAAGTGCAGTTCTTATTGTCTCCCTTAGTTTCAAAAAGACCACCAATTTATTTAACCCACTATGGAAAAATACTTATTACTTTGCTATTGTTCTTTTAGTTAAATTCAAGACTGTTCATTGTCTTTGGTGTGCGTTATTCATGCTATAATTGCAAAGGTTTCTGCTTACGATCCTGATATATAATCTACGTGACCCACTATGGGCTCTTTGCAATTAATAATACTGTGGAGCTCAGTTTATGGTTTACATGAAACCTGTTGCCCATCTGCTTCCTCAGCCGGGAATCTACAGTCTCAGGATTTATTCAGACTACTCTCTTTTCAAGGAACAGGGAAGCTGGATAAGTTACACCTTGATGTTGCATGGTTAAGATGAGAAGATTTTCTCTCTGCTTCTGTTCCTTCATTGTTTCTGTGCTGCATCCCACTCCACCTGAATTCCAGTTGAACTGGGGTAATTTAAAACAAGTATTTAGATCCATTTCAGTCCAGTTTCCGTCCTGGTTTTGGGACCGAGACGGCTCTGGTTGCCCTAACAGACGATCTCCGTAGACAGCTGGATCGAGGCGGGTCAGGACTGGTGATCCTTTTAGATTTGTCAGCAGCCTTTGACATGGTTGATCATGATCTTCTGGACCACCGCCTCGCAGATGTGGGGATACAGGGCATAGCCCGTAACTGGCTGTGCTCTTTTATCTCTGGTCGGGGACAGAGGGAGGCACCAGGGAGGGAAATGTCATCGCGCCACTCCTTGGTGTGTGGAGTGCCGCAGGGCCCAATTCTCTCCCCGATGCTTTTTAACATCTTTATGTGCCCCCTTGCCCAGATTATCCGGAGCTTTGGGCTGGGCTGTCACCAATATGCTGATGACACTCAGCTCTATCTGATGATGGATGGCCACACCGACTCGGCCCCGAACACACTGACCAGATGCTTGGAAGCTGTGGCTGGATGGTTTCGTAAGAGCCGATTGAAACTAAATCCTTTGAAGACAGAGGTCCTATGGCTGGGTCGGGATGGCATGGAGATGAGGGACCAACTCCCTTCTATTGCGGGGGCCCAATTAGTGCCATTGCCTTCCGTTAAGAGTTTGAGTGTAATCCTTGACGCCTCCCTTTCCATGGAGGCGCGAGTTACAGCAACAGCCAAGGCGACATTTTTCCACCTTCGCCGCATCAAGCAGTTGGTCCCTTACCTTTCCTGCCCCGACCTGGCCACAGTGATCCATGCGACGGTCATCTCCAGGCTTGACTACTGTAATTCGCTCTACGCGGGACTGCCCTTGAAGCTGTCCCAGAAACTCCAGCAGGTGCTGAATGCTGCAGCGAGACTCCTCACGGGGTCTCTGCCATGGGAGCATATTCACCCAGTGCTTTTCAAGCTGCACTGGCTCCCGGTGGAGTACAGGATCAGATTTAAGGTGCTGCTTTTGACCTTTAAAGCCCTTCACGGCCTAGGACCCTCGTACCTACGGGACCGCCTCTCCCGGTATGCCCCACGGAGAGCCTCAAGGTCCATAAACAGCAACACCCTTGTAATCCCGGGCCCTAAGGAAGTTAGATTGGCTTCAACCAGAGCCAGGGCCTTTTCAACTATGGCTCCGGTCTGGTGGAACGCTCTGCCTCACGAGACCAGGGCCCTGCAGGATCTGATTTCTTTCTGCAGGGCCTGTAAGACAGAGTTGTTCTGCCTGGCCTTTGGCTTGGAGCCAATTTGATTCCCTCCCTCTCTTTCTTTTTTCTTTTCCTTCTCCTTCTGCGATGAGGCTAAATTTTAATATTTTAATGTTTCAATATTTTAATGTTGTATTTTTTAATTTTGTTTTTAAGTTGTAATCATTTAACTTGTTTTTATTATTGCTTGTAAGCCGCTCTGAGCCCGGCCTTGGCTGGGGAGGGCGGGGTATAAATAAAAATTATTATTATTATTATTATTATTATTATTATTATTATTATTATTTAAATCACTGTATTTTTCGCTCCATAAGACACACTTTTTCCCTCCTAAAAAGTAAGGGGAAATGTGTGTGCGTCTTATGGAGCAAATGCAGGCGGGAGGCTCTGCTCAGCGCTCCCTTTAAAGAATATTTTTTTCTGGCATTCCCCCTCTAAAAACTAGGTGCGTCTTATGGTCAAGTGCGTCTTATGGAGCGAAAAATACGGAAATTCGCTTATCAATTCAAGTTGCATCTTGCCACACCTTTTGATTCATTTGCATATTTCTTCCCCTCTTTTTACCACCTACATATGTGCATTCATATAATACTGTGCACCCACCCACAAGTAATCTTGATGTGTTTGTATATATCATTGCATCAATATTCATTTTCTAAGTGATATGCACCCAATAAACACTACACAAAATGAATTCTGCTAGCCCGGACAATCTCCTCCAATGTGCTTTTTTGCAGTGTTTTATCAATGAGCACCATGCACCAGTAATGAAGACAAGAGGAAAGACACAAAGGAACTGAAAGCTGTGGAAACCTTCAGAAACACAATATTCTGTGCAGCAAAGGGAAAATTTCTAATATGCTGGTTTCACAAGTCCGGGTAATTTGTTACTCCAAAAATGCTGCAAGACTTGCCCAACCCTAACTACAATTGCACAGCAGCTAGTGTTCTTTTTCTTACCATGTAAAATTCTTCCACGTCAATAAACAATGCTATCAATGCTAAATGCCACTGCATATCACCTATCAGTACCTATCAGAGATCAAATATTGAAAGCCAGTATCATCAAATACCACAGCAAAAATCAGATATCAGATATTGTCGGTCGTTAAATGCCAACAGAGATCAAACATTAATTTTTTTATTTATTTAATTATTTCCCTTTAGCTGAAAAGGCTCTCAGCAGTTTATAACAATCAGTGCTAAAATGGTCCATGCAGCCATCAGGCTCACAAACTAAACATACGTGACATGCAAGGAAAAAGAAATGGGAGGGAGGAGGAAAAAAACATTCAGTGAATATTAATCAAAATGTGCAGAGGAGTAGGTTGGGGAGAAAATTTATTTCATCACAATAAATGGTGCCTCTAATAAATCTCTTTAACACTTACTTTGTTTACATTATCAATGAATTCATAAATGTGATGTCCATAATGGTTGTGCGGTGCAGTAGATCTACAGATTCACCAACAATCCTAAATTTGCACATGTAAAAACTTTTTGCTACAACCCCCCCAAACCTCTACTACAGATCATCCTGATATCCTGCTCTTTTTTAATTGTTTAAAAACAAGTTGCAAATATGTTATTTCAGAATAAACTACAATTTCCTTTTAACTAATAATGCACATAACTGTCTGACACTTCAGCTGGAATGATTAAATTATGTACCAGTACAGAAACCTCAGGAAGCACTGACAGGCGACAGAATTCTACTAATAGTTATCTGAAAGTGGGGGGAAGCAAGTCAAAATTCTATACAAGATTCAGCTTCATTGTTTTCTCAGGAAAAAAAATATCATTTTCTAGTTGATGTATGTTAGCTATTTACGCTGCAGTCCCTTTCCTAGTCACTTGAGACACTATCTGCCTTTCAAGTTAAGATTAGCTTTCCGAAATCTGAGCCATTATTATGATTATGATTATGATTATCATTTATTACAGTTGTTTAGGGCTTTATAAGTCAAAACCAGTACTTTGAATTGGGCCTGGAAACTAATTGGCAGCCAGTGCAGTCAGACCATGGCGGCTATGCTCAAACTGTCTTAACCCCAGTGAACAACCTGGCCACTGAATTCTGTACTAGCTGAGTTTCCGAACTGCTTTCAGAGGCAGCCCTATGTATAACATATTGCAGTAATCTAATGCAGACATTATCAGAGCCTAGACAACAGAAGTTAGGCTATCCCTGACCAGACGGGGTGCAGCTGGGCCACCAGCCAAAGCTGATGGAAGCAGCGGCGTAGCGTGGGTTGTCAGCACCCGGGGCAAGGCAAGTAATTTGCCCCCCCTAACCCGTGGATTTGCGCCCCCTAACCTGTGGATTTGCGCCCCCTAACCCGTGGATTTGCCCTAACCCCAGATGTTGCGCCCGGTGCGGCCGGCCCCCCCTGCACCCCCCACGCTACGCCACTGGATGGAAGGCACTCTGTGCCACTGAGGCCACCTGAGCCTTAAGAAATAGCAGGAGATCTAGGAGGACCCCCAAGCTACATACCCGCGCCTTCAGAGGGAGTGTAACCCCCTCAAGAGCAGGCAACCTCCCATTCATCCAGTCTCAGGAACCACCCACTAACTGTGCCTCAGTCCTCTTCCTATTCTTCAAATTTGTATACTATACTTTATCCATAGATCTCAGGGTGGTTCACGACCGGGGGTTATGGGGATTAGATAGTTCATTAAATAGTTCAGGTCTAAGATCCCATAAGCAGACACTTATGGGAACTTACATGTGAGGTGAGGGAAGTTGGTCTTATCAAGCAATGTAGGTTATGCCTTATAAAGGATTATGTTTTTTCTACTAACACAGATTATGCAAGGCTGCTAAATTAAGCTTTGCTAGCCGAGCTTGGTAGATCAAAGCAAAACACTTTGCCCCATAGCTCAGCTCCTTGGAACACTTAGAAGCTAGAGCAGGGGTGAGAAATATCAGGACCATGGGCCAAATGTGCCCTTCTAGGCCACTTTGTTAAGCCATCAGGACTCTTTCCATGCCTTATCTCTTCTTCATACCTCATCGCTGGTAGCGTTTGGTGTCTAGATGTGAAACCACATGGGAACTCTATAAACACCCTTGAGCTGCATGGTTGAATAGCTACCATTAGAAATGTATTAGGTAGATGATAGATAGAGATAGATAGATGGATAGATAGATAGATAGATAGATAGATAGATAGATAGATAGATAGACAGACAGACAGACAGATAGATGATAGATATCACATATTAGTTCAGTGAATAGGTCAGGTTTACTGTTCTTTGTTTTTGTAAAAAAAATATTATGCTTCTGATATTGTTAGCTAGTTGTTAAAAGTGGAGTTGGGGTTTTTTTTAACCCCTTTAAAACAAAAAAAATATTTTGGGAGGTGCAGCTTGAAATACACCTGCCTTTTCCCTGAGCACTCCTTCTACTCCCCGTCCCAATTGTGCACTCCAAATGGCCTACTCAAGATGTTTCTTCTCAGGAAAGTCTGTCTGATTCATCTTAATTAAGACAATCATTTCTTCCCTTTGGAACACAAGAAACAAATGCTCTGCTAGGAAGGGAATGGCTTGTTATCGATCTTTACACGATTCAAATTCTTAAAACCCATGGAAAAGATTATAAACCTCTGTTTTGGCTTTTTCATAATACTTAGGACCTATGCTGGATGTGCTAGTGTCACAATGTACTGAAGTTTTATTCAGGGGAAATCTGCTTTCAGTGAATTTGATTTATCAAGTTCTGCAGCTCACAGTGCCTGTAACAATTCAACGCCCCTTGTGGAATTGCCTAAGTAATCACTCTATTCCTCATAAGGGACAACAAAGACATGTCTACTGATTTATTTCCTGTGCTCTTCGATGATGATTTCCTCCCCCTTCCTCCTGCAACACCAACTGCTCCCAACCCTTACAATGTGGTGGCACACTTTCTCCCTTGGAGATTAGCGAGCATTCCTCAACAATGAGTTCCTGCAGTAATCGTTCCCCAAAGACATGACTTCTTTCAGGAAGCCTTCTTACACTCATTAAAATGTTTGAAGTGACAAAGCTCTTGGTTCTCATTTCCTCCTGAACTACATTCAATCTCTGTTCTAATTCTGTTAATTGTCCAGTCAGGCATAATTGCACATTTCCATATGTGCAATAGCCTTAATGCCCCCCCCAAACCAGAGCAAAAACCCCAACACATTCAATGAAAGGTAGGAGGTGTTCATGTTGAAGATCTTTCTGGCAATATCAGCCTTTATGTCATGTCTTGAAAGTCTCATTCCTAAAAAAGACTAAATGGTTTAACTGACTGGATATTAAAGCAGTATTGTACCACATTAAACAATCATAGATTCCTCCAAAGAATTCTAGGAACTGCAGTTTGTTAAGGGTGCTGTGAGGCATCAGAAAACCCCCGTTCTCCTCATATGGCCTTAAAAGAACTACTGGAGAGTTGCAGTTAATTGTCATGTTACGCAATACCCATCAAAGTTGAGCAGATATAACAGAAACTTAGAATCTGACTGGCTAAATATTGTGTGCCTCCAGTAAATGTCTGCTTAAGGCTGAATACCTAGGAGACTCTTAACGATGAATTCACTACTGGAATAATTTCTCCTTTGAAAAAAAAGGGGGGAAACACAGAGAACTGGAAATATTATGAAACATGACCTTTAAGACTGCTATCTTCTGGTTCAGAGGGCGAAAACATTTCACTATGGGTAGGTTGTAGTTTGATTTTAGAAATAAAACATCTCTCAGGCCTTCAGAAGCTAATTGGTAAAATAAAATAGAAAATAAAGTTTCTATATTTAGGGGCTTGAATTGTAAGGAAACTGAAGTCTCACATATGGATGCCATGAAACCCAATCTCAGATGTCTTGGAGCAGGGTGCACTGTGATGAGAGAAATTAACTCCAGACATGCTCAGGGACACTTTGTTATCGATATGTCCTGAATGATGCTACTGTACCTCAGTTTAAGAAACAATAATCCGGCTTAAAATATAGTTAGTCAAGGATCTAAAGCCCCAACAATATGGCTTTAAGGTATATTTAATTGAACTTCTGTGTGGCCAAGGGGTTATGAACAAAAAAAGATTGGCTGGGAAGTTTCTGCACCGTTTCTTTCCCCACCTGTTAACAGGGAGAAAAACGCTTACTTTTTTTCTCTCCACGGCTTGCAGCTGATTATAGGCTGTTTGTATTATACTGTAAAACATTGGCTTTTCACCCAGCAAAAGGAGGATTAAATTTATAAATGTTGCCTAATTGTAGGGATTTTGACAATAAAAAATCAAGAATTACAAAGGAAAACACTGGTGTTATTCAGTCTAAGGAAGAAAGTAACTGACATATGCATCTATCTGATATGCTGGAATCCCCATTTGCTTATGAGATTCATTTATTTGATTCAGTTGCTTTTGTGTTCTGTTCCATTATGCTGCAGAGAAACTGCTTGGTATAAAAGCCTGATTGCTGTTGCTGTTAGCGATGGTACATTTCCATGCGTAATAGTCTTACTTTTGTCTTCTGGGAAGCACTTTACTTATTCTCTCTCTGTCTTAGCTGTGCATACAGATCCTGAACTGTGAAAAAACAATCAGGGATTTGTTTATTTGAATTGCTTTAGTACATGTTTCCTTCCATTTCCCTTTTAGGGTGTAATATTAAAATAATAGCTTAATATGCTTCTGCTGGTGCTGATACTGCCAAAATTGAAGCATCCCTGTCTTATTCAGGGGCTTTCATTCTGATCTGCAGGGTATTATAAGGGGGGAAATAGTTCCACAGGGATTTAATAGTTTACCAATATCATCCTGGAGAAATTGCATAATGGTTCAAGAACAATAAGGAGACTAGGTAAAGGTAAAGGTACCCCTGCCCGTACGGGCCAGTCTTGACAGACTCTAGGGTTGTGCGCCCATCTCACTCTATAGGCCGGGGGCCAGCGCTGTCCGCAGACACTTCCGGGTCACGTGGCCAGCGTGACATCGCTGCTCTGGCGAGCCAGAGCCGCACACGGAAACGCCGTTTACCTTCCCGCTAGTAAGCGGTCCCTATTTATCTACTTGCACCCGGGGGTGCATTCGAACTGCTAGGTTGGCAGGCAATAAGGAGACTAATGGCACCTTAAACACAATCATATTTCTTATGGCATAGGGTTTTTTGTAGACTAGATGAAATGGACTTTAGTCCACCCTAGACATTTCTGTTCATCTTTAAGGTGCCTCAGAACTCCTTAAGTGGTTTTGTTGCAGTGGACAAACACAGTTGCGCTCTGGGCCACCTGAGGCAAAATGGGAATTGCCACCTCTTGTCCCCCAGCTGTGCCACTGCCTGCTGGTACCACCATCATACCCCTGCCCCCATTTCTGCTGCTGAAATGCCCTGGCTCTCACTGAACTTGGCGGGAGTTGGGACAGTCTGCATGGTGGTGCTGCTTGTCATGTCTGCCCCAGGGTTGGGAAGCTGAGCTGAAATGCCACACACTGAAACAGCTCCCTCTCGCCAGCAAGAGGAGGGCATCCTGCTGGCAGCAGAAGTGGTGGGGCAGGTGGAACTCTGCCCCTTGTGCTTCTGCCACTTGAAGTGGGCACTTCACTGTGCCACATAGTGGACCAGCTCTGGCACCCGCTTAGAGAAGTCTGCCCTAGAGTTAAACAACCACACGTGAGTCCCAAAACAAACCGATTAGCATTTAAGAAATCTAAAAAGGAAAGCATTGCTATTTGACATTTCTCTGAGCAGTTCTCTGGAAAAAAGAAGTAATTAAGAATGACTGGGCAGTCATTAAGTAACTAGGCAAGATGGCAGGGTGCCGGTGGGAAATGCTAGGCCTTGTAACCTGGGTGACAAGACAAGGGAATCCACATGTGCCTTTCTGGCTCTCTCCCAAAATTGAACATAAGAAGCTGCTTTATAGTGAACCATTGGGCCATCCAACTTAATGTTGTCAACTTGGACTGGGTCTCTAGGGATTCAGGTGTATGTCTTTCTCCGCCCTCCTTGGGAGATATCAGGATTTGAACTCCTGCATGTAAGGCAGGTGTTCTATAGCTGAGCTACAGCTCTTCCCCAAGGTACTGGGTACTTATGCAATGGCAGAAGCCATGTCAAGCAAACTCAGGATCTTCAAATCTATTCTTTTCATTCTGGTGTTGTATGATTAATACCATATTCAGCACTGCTACCTGTGTACCCTTTGTGTCTCATGACTGACACCACTTCACTTCAAGGGTATTTTCCAGTTGGCATGAAGAGGAAAAAGCCACATACCAGGCATCATATTCAGGAACAAGCACTATAAGACCTCTAATGAGATGGGTCTTTTCAGAGTCTATAATTGGTGACAAGGTAAGGCAGCTTCATATCAAAAATAGATGTACAACACAGGGGTTATTAAGGAGGATGAAGCGTCATCGTCAAGAAGTCTTCCAGTGACTGGAAGACAGGAGATTGTAAGGGGTGCTTTACATGGATATGTCCAATATCTTCAATCTGCATTATAAAACCTTTATGTAGGCTGCTTCAAATTAATCTCTGATGGGATCCTGTTCACCTTTGCAAAAAAGGGGGGGAGAGATAAGTAATGTGGCCAGCAATCCATCACTTCATTTCCTGGTCCTACTAGACAGCAGCAATGTGTAGTCCTGCAGAATTTAATTGGGTTACTTTGGTAACTCTCCTTTGTTTAAAACTTTTAAAAAAGAAGATGATGTGCAGTCATCTAAGCACATGAAAACTAGCCACAGTAGAGCTAAGAATTCCATAAAGGTGAATTCTTGATATATATAGAAGGCATATATTTTAAAGAGTAAAATTGCAAACAAGTTATACAGACAACAAGAATACTGTCAGTTCCGCCATCAGAGTAATCAGTTTCTCACATTGTTGCATTATAACTGTTATAATGCAAGTGGAGGGGCATGTTTTCAGCATCAACAAAGAGTGGGGGCAGGAGAGAAATATATTATTTGGGGTACACCTTATTTCTTCAATGCAATTTATCAAATTATTGTTAGAAAATATTTGAAGATGCTATGACTTGTCTTCAGATTAGCCATGCTGATCTCCCTGAAGATCAGTGCTTCTGTTAGATCTCTCCCTGTTGCTGTTCCAAACATCAGGGTTACAATATTTTGTATCAAATATCAGTAATTACCAATTAAAGAGTTCCCCACTCCTGCTTCAAAAATGGATTCTTCACATTTGGTACTGCTGCAGAAAGGGTGAAAGAAGGGTTATTCAAAAGTTTTAAAGCTGCAGGTTGAAAAATTGGAAGGTATGATATATTTTCCTGTGGAGGTACAGCATTCACACAATTGTGATCTCCATAGGGTTCAAGAGAAATGACTCTCTGTTGTAATATTCCATTTTTCTTTCCCACCCTTCCTCAGCTGGTGATGCTACACCTCTTGGACCTATATGCAGATAGGACATGGTTATCCTTTGGATAAGACAAAATTCTCTCTGAATTTTCTGTTCTTGGCTAAATTTTAAAAAGTCCCATATACATGTGTATTTTAAAATAAGAAACAATTAGAAATGCATATGCTGAGAGAAAATATGTTTAGAAATGCAGGTTTTGAAAAAACGCAAGTTCAATAAACATAAGTATTAATAAGCACAGGTATTTCTTACTTTACTTTAAAGCAGATCAAATGCAGAGAGAGGACGAAGTGGGCTTATGAATGAACATACACAAAACTGACACATCCACACCGTCGGCATGCTCAGACACCAGAACAGAAGTGGAAAGCTAGATGGGGATATGGGAGACACACACAGACCTTCTATTCCCTATAAAAACCTCTTGAGATGCCTACACATGATCCCATCCATGTACCAATCGGGAGTGAAAGGAAACAGGGCTTTATTGATCCCCATGACTGTGCCATTTTCTGCATTTCCTAGCTCCAGGATACCTTCATTTGAGTGGCCAGAACTATACACAGTATTCTTAAGGAAGGGATGGAGAACCTGTGACTGTCCAAAAGTGGCTGTGCAACAAATTGCCATTCCTGACTGGGATTGGTAGGACTGTGGAAGATGGAGTCCAACAACATCTGGAAGGCCTTGTTGTCATAATGGATTCACAATTTGGTTTCATAATGGGGTTATACTACATAGTTTCTGCATCTGCCCCAAAACCGTTGCCCTGAAGTTGCTGCTGTGCTTGCTAGAGCCCTACAGAAAGGCAAGATTCAGACCATGAGCTTCTGCAGAATCGTGTTCCACTGCTTGGAAAAGCTGATGACGTTACCTCTGAGATGTGAAATGCACCTTTTAAAACCAAGAAAGCAATGCCTGCTTTTGAACGGTAAGCAAGTAAGCCTATTGTCAAAGTGATTTCAAAGACTCTCATGCTACCAATGGCACCATGCAGTCTGCACTCTGTTCTAATGGGTATGCACTATTGATGACAACTAAATAATACCAAAGGTCAAACTTGCTGTGAGTGGAAGCCATGGGAAAAAAAGATCTCAGTGGAAAACAGATGGAACTCTATTATGAAGATCAGCCATGTGGCAACACTGTGTTTGGTATTCTCCCTTGGGGTCTATATTCTTTCCCAAGAGATGACTCTCCCTTGGGTGGCATGTCTTGAAATCTGAAAACCTTGTTATTTGGATCCAAAAACATCTATTAGAGCTGGACCACAGAGACTGCAGTGAAATTGACACAGTCTAGCAAACAGCTCTTTCATTCTCAGAACTCTTCACTAAGAGCAACTTGGTCTAAAGTTGTAAAAATAATTGCTTGTGTAGGGTTGGTGTGGGGTTTTTTGGCACAGTTAATCCAAATATATTAATGCACTAAAGTGTGCATAACATTTTGTTTGATGGTTGCTTTAAGTAAAAGACATCATGAACTGATGCATGGAGCTTATTGCCACATCTTGTGATGAACCCCAATAGCTTAAGTGGTGTGTTGCTTTAAAAACGACACCTATCAGACAAAATCAGGGAGGACAAGGCAATTTGCATTAATAAACAAAGGCTTCTATAGCACAGGAAGCTGCTCTATATCAATTCAGCCATGGGTCTCTCTGTTTCAGCACTGTCTGCCCCATGGGTGGACAGAAGGTAGAAGAAGATCTCTGGGTGATTCGAAGAAGTGTGTGCATTGGTTCAAGATTGCGTTAAAATGCGAACCAAACAAATTTCTTCCCCATTTGAAGATAGCATCTTCAGAGAAAGCTTTTAATAGCTACATGCAATAGCTTACTGTAAGTAGGAGTGGGGAGATTTGTTAATTTTGACCCTATCATGTTCTCAGTTTCCCAGTCTTCAATTCAGTTCTCCACATCACTCCGCAGCACTTTGCAAATTTTCTTTTAAAAAAATCTTCACGAAAATTGTTCAGCATTTCAGTGAGAATTTTTCCTAATAAACATATTTTAATGCAGTTTTGACTGATTTACACATTTTTGCAGGCAATTTTCCTAATATAATGCATCTTGTATGCTGTTTTCACTAATATATTCATTGTTTTGCTCACTTCCCCCTATGCATTTTTGTAAACATTTGTTGGTTGGAGAACTGCATTGCAAATTTCAAGTGCAAATTTCAAAAGTTGGCTGTGTTTTGGTTCGCATCTTGTTTTGGAAAGTGTGGATTTGATAACTTTGGCTTTAAATGAGAACTGAATCAGATTTCTCCCCAATCCCTACGTGTGACCAAGATGCAATGATGGTGAACTTTTGCCTCTCGTGCTCAGGAACCCTGTGGGGAGAAAATGCAAGCACACATTCCACTGATTAATAACAAACCTGTTCTAAAATGAGCTGCTTTGTAAAATCAGTTTATTGTAAGCTTGAAGATGTGATATATTTGTAAGTGTTCTGATTTTGCTTGGGCCTTGACCAAGTTAAAGATGCCACAGAACTTGCCTACACCCAAACCATAACTTTATAAGAAAACGAGCAAGGCAGGTGTTGTGTATGTAAGCAAAGAGTTGCCACAAGTGAACTGCAGAAGTTGGTGGTGTGTCTCATTTGGTGAACTTATTTGTTATTCAGAATTTAGAACTGAAGAATTCTTTGGATGCATTATTCATTGCAAATTTGACACTTGAGAAGGGAAAGAAGTTTCAAAAAATTAAAAACCTGTTTTTGCCCTTGGCTTGGTGTTTTAGTTTCATGTAGAGTTCAGTTCCTTTTAGGGTTTTGCTTTTGATGTCTTGTGTAGCTAAACTTCAAGAGCTGGTTGGAGAGCAATGTTTGCTGCACCACCACTCCCAGTTAATACACAGTGCATCTGTCAGTAGACAGCAATCTCTCAGCTCATCTGAATCACAACTTTCTGTGTCATTTGTAGAAACACCATAGGCAGTCACTGTAATGCTATAACCAGTGAGTTGCACTGAAGAAAATAGTTATTTCAGGCAGCTGGCCCATGAATATGAATCTTGCTCTCTCCTCACAATGGCCAGATGTTTCACTAACTTCTTCGCAACATCCATTCTTCTTAAAACAAATCATATATTCTTAAGATCAGGAGTAACTACTGTCTGTTGTAACCAGACAGGAGCACAATAAAATCAGAAGGAATGTATGTGTGGGTGGGTGTTTTCTATATTAAAAAAAAACCACGTTAACAAAATCAATTTCTTCTCTTGATGTGGCATTTCTCGTAATGTAGTAGTTTTCAGGTTGGGGGAGCAAAGAATATCTAGCCAATATCAACAACTTTCATGGCTGTTTGAAATCCTTTGCCTTGAGGTGCACAACTCCAGCTGCTGGGGATCAGTCATTTTAATGATAGGCACTATAGTGGATAGGAGAAAGGAGCAAAAACCATGAAATGAATCTAATGAGTCATACCTTCTAGGTTCCTGTAATCCAGGGTTGGAGAATCTCTGGCTTGCAGACCATTCTTGGCCCACCAGGTAACCCAGTTTGGCTTGTGAGGCCATTTTCCTTAAAAAAACACCCACCCACCCACCCACCCACCGTACAGTGGTACCTCTGGTTATGAACTTTATTCGTTCCGGAGGTCCGTTCTTAACCTGAAACTGATCTTAACCTGAGGTACCACTTTAGCTAATGGGGCCTCCTGCTGCCACTGCGCTGCCACTGCATGATTTCCGATCTCATCCTGGGGCAAAGTTCTTAACCCGAGGTACTACTTCCGGGTTAGCGGAGTCTGTAACCCGAAGTGTTTGTAACCCGAGGTACCACTGTACTTAACACCTTTTATCATTACATTTTCCACACAGAGGTCAAAAGGAGGCCAACACAAGCTGGCATTGGGGGCATATTCATCGCTGAAGATACGGAGAGATTAAAACAACATTGTCACTAACTTCCTCACTAACTGCTTCCCCTATCTTGGGAACCCTTGTGCCAAGTTTGGTGACGATATTGCTGGAGGTGTCTTAATCCAAGTTAAAAGACAGAAAAATGGACAGATGTACTTCTTTTCAAAATATATACTAGATGAATATTTCTATCACCACTTTGCACATAGTGAAAATGTGTGACACAATCTACAGAAGTACCTAATTCAACCAGCAACAGAGTTCAGGAGCAAGTTTTTCCACAGCAAGAAAAAAAAAGCATCAAATAAAGTCCTTTCCCACCTCTAATAAGATGTTCAATGAGTTCAATAGGGTATTGCTGCTTAAGTTTGTTAGAGGAGGGGGGGTGGGAAAGTGTTGTGAGTGGAGGACTGCTTTCTGGACTGCTTTCACAATTTTTTAAAAGGAAAAAACACAGAACCATATTACAGTTGTGGCTTCTTCAGATAAAAAGCACATGCACAGTCCATTGACTGTGTTATCAGGCAGGAATCTGATGCCATCAGAAAGCTGGTGAAGCTGGAGTGTGGAGGAGATGCATTTCCCTGGGACACCCATGGCTCAAAGCAGGACAGCCGAATGCAGAGAGTGAGAGAGGCTGGAGAGACTTTAGTCTTGAAATTCTAAAGTCAGTAGGCAACTTTTATTAAAAACTCTGTCAGTATTACCTTCAGCCTGCGGGCTTGCAGTTCTCTTGCTGGAAACTTGTTCAGTGCAATTTCACCCAAAGAAGACAAAAGACAAGGCCTGCTCTTTTCTTAGAGCATGCTGTTCCAGGTATTGTTTCCAATCCTTTGCTTTGGAGAAGATGTGCTTCCTGAATCTTGACTCTGGGAGGTAGGAAATCTGTTTTTATATATATATATATATATATATATATATATATATATATATATATATATGCAGGTTTTGGTGTCCTCGGGTATCTTCCCGTGTAAAAGTTGGGGTGTCTAGGCGACGTTTCGACGAGGTCTCACTCGTCATCTTCAGGCTGGTGCTTTCGGCTTCTTGTTACTGGCTCTGTTCCAGTAACAAGAAGCCGAAAGCACCAGCCTGAAGATGACGAGTGAGACCTCGTCGAAACGTCGCCTAGACACCCCAACTTTTACACGGGAAGATACCCGAGGACACCAAAACCTGCATTCCTGTACCCGTGAAAATCTACGAAAGCATATATATATATATATATATATATATATATATTCCCAAGCAGAGCGGGAGAGACTCAACATTCCCAGCCCAAACCATTTCTCTTCCCACAACAATTTAATGGTCTGGGTTCTATTACAATTAGTAGAAAGCTTTTAAGCTTAATATACATTAATAGGAAGCACATCACTGCAGCACAGTCCTGGTTTCATTGGTTGCAACCTAGATCCCACTGAGATCACAGCTTTATTTTGATCTTGACTTCAGGGGAGACAGGACAGCACCCAGTGACTTACAAGGAAAAAGGAGAGAAGTTAGGTTGCAGTCCTCACCTCATTTACTTAGGAGTAAGCCAGCAATGAATTCAATAGTCCCGAGTTTAAGACTGTACTGTTGGTGACATGTGAGATGTGACATGCAAGATCCATTCTTGGACTGCAATTTTGGAGCAGCTGCACTGGGGGAGGCAATATTTAACCCCTTGCCCTGCCCCATGCCTTCTCCTCAATATAAACTACTCCCCCCAAATCCCTATTACCTCATGAGGTGAAAGAGGACAGGCATGCTACAGGTGTAGGCACTTCTTTGCTGCATGTGTATTCTGTGAGGACCTGTGTGCATTTGTCACTCACAATGATCCACACACAGATTTTGCCATATTTCCTAAATTCAAGAGCTTCAAATGAAGGAACAGTGACAAATCTGAAGCCGCCCCAAGCTGGAGATGCGCAAGTAGGATATGTGGCTTTTCATAGCCTTGTGACAATGACAGCCATAATATTAATGCCACAATATTAATCATCTCTAATGTGACACCAGTGCATTAAATTCACTTTAGACTGTGACGGGCGTGCAGGCAAAAGAGAGAGAAAGGACATGTCTAGGAACTGCTAAGCAAAACTCATTTCCCAGGCCCAGGTCTGATGAAGGGAGGAGAATGGAATCTCCAAATATACAGCTCTAAATGCTTTTTCTCTCAATTTTACAATGCATTTTCTGAGTTTTCTGAGCTGAGTACTATGTTGGAAAATTCAATAAGTGCAGTGAATAAGTAAATCCCAACCCACCGTTTAGCAGGAGGCAAGGACCAAGTCATGTTACTCACACAAAGAAGGGGTAGCTGGGCTGCCCCTGAGGTTGCACAACCTCCCCAGCTCTGCTTCCAGCATGGATGTCTACAGGGGGAAAGCCTACAAAGGCAGATCTTCACACATTAGGCTTCAGTAGGTCCTGCCAGTCAGTGTTCAAGGTCCTGGGGAAGCCGGAAACATAGAGATAATAGGCCTCCCCCTTCAGATATCCATGCCTAATGCATGCCTATGACCTCAGGGGAAGTGCCAGCAGCCCTTGGAACACAGGAGTAATGGGTGAATGGGGTTCATATTTCTCAAGCATGCCCACTCCCAAATGTTGTGGGCTTTCCGACTTCTCCCATTTCCAGAGTCCTTATATTTCCACCACCGCATTAGGTCTATTCTTCTTTCACTTCGCACAAGCTAGAAACTCTCACTCACTTCTTCGCAGCTTGGAGGTTGAAGACTGAGTTTCTCCTTCTGCCCTCTCCACAATGCCTGCTTTGACCAGGCTCCTTGGTCCCCAGTATGTGGCTAAAGAAATGTGACACCAGAGGGCACTATAGAGCAGCGATCCGTCATCAATGAGGAATTGCATTGAAAGCTATATTGTGGGTTCTTTAAAAGCATTTTTATATCAGTGTAGATCCAGCCCAAGTCATGCTCAGGAGCTTTGTTTTATTTTATTTATGTTCCCTTTTGTGAGCTGCCCAGAAACTGCCTGTGTAGCACACAAACCATAGTTTGTAGAACCTTTAAGGAAAGAAATTTATTAGTTGCCTCTGTCTGCACTTCCATAAAAGCTGACCACGTCTTTTTTATTACTTGTTTCAAAATAAAGTCCAGCAAAACATTCTCATTTTGAGAAGGATGGGGCTAGAATGGGGTTTATAGTGTGCGCTGTATGATGAAACTAAGACATTTCTCGGATGTATCATACATCTCTTTCGGCTTTCTGTTTTGATTAGCTCATTGTAAGAGTTCATGTCTAATCTTGATAAGCTCATTTATATCGCACAAAAGTAGAACATTGCCTCTATTTGCATTTGCTTGTGCGTGCGGATGAATTTGATAAAGCATCAATTATTTGGGAACTGACTGGTGAGTTTGATGTTCTAGATTTTATTTTCACATGTCTGCCAGAGTATAATTGGTTAAGACAACACATTTAAGTCATTAGCAAAGCTAAAAAAGAAAAAAAAAACCACACACCCTATAATGACGATTGTGTTTAGTAGGTTTTGTGATCTTCCCCAGTTGCAGATCAGCAGAAATACCAGAAGGGCTCTATTCATGTGGTATGCTTAATTATAACCAATAAGCCGGGATAGATTAGTCTTGTGTATGTCCCTGCTGGATATTTGCTTGTATCATGATGGATTGATATTTCTTGGAAGCAGAGGGCCTTTTGAATAGAGCTCTGGACTGTTACTTAGTTGCTATATAAAAGGCAGCACACATAAGCAATAAATTCAGCAGTAAGTAGCAAAAGACATTTTCTAGATAGAGCTGATTCCAGCAGGCTGCTGCTTGCCTGGATGAAGGGGGAAGGAAATCATGCATAGACACCTCCTTTAAAATTTGTTGCTGATCCCCAGGACCTTAGACTAGGGATGGGGAACCTGTGATCCTCCAGATGTTGCTTAACTCCAATTTACGTAAGCTCTGGTCACAATGACCCATGGCAACAGTGGAATGTGCACAGGTTCCACATCCCTGCCTTAGACTTATAATTATGGTCTCAAACATTCCAGGAAAGTTGTTGTAAGCAATAGCAGCAGCAGCAGCAGCAGCAGCAACAACAAATTTGACCTAGAATTAAGATGATCCTGTTCAGTCAGTTGAGGGAGGATGTAATGGGTGCAGGTAACTGCAGATCAAGCAGAACTGGTTTCAGCTGAGGGCCAAACTGGTACAAAACAGTGAAAGTCAACCTTGGGATGGGGGATAATAGAAGCTGCAATTTAATTTTGGAACAGAGGCATTTTGAAAGGGAGTACTTAAATCTGTCCCCTGCAGGCCATTTTTGTGATCAAAATGCTCCCCTTCCATCTGATAATGTTGACAGCCTTTACTTGGACTTTGTTATTTTAACCCATGTGCAAATGTGTTCATTCTGTGTGCCTGTTTTATAATTTCATTTTCTCGTTTTTATCTGTTGTTATCTACATTATAAAATGAAATAATAAACATTACCAAATAAGAGAGCTCTCCCTCCAATCTACTTTTCCAACCATAGAAGGAAAATACAGGGGACTGGTTCATGTGCAGTTTGGCCCTCAGCCATCACAGGGGAAGGGATACAGGTAGAAAGAGCATTGGCACAAACAACAGTCAGCTCTGCATCTCAAGTGACTCATTGGGGAACCAATCAGTCAGGAGCAACATCCTTCTTGAACCAATCAAGAGAGCTGGAATGCTTGAGACTGCCATATACTGATAGGTCCAATTGGCTCAGCACCATCTCATTTAATGGGCAACAGCATTTCCAAGGTGCCAGCCATGTTACATGATATCCAGTTAGCTGGAGACACCAAGGAGTGAACCTGGGATGTCTTGCATGCCAAGGTGAAGACATTGCTGGAACTGACCACTGGCCCCCACCTTCCCCTTCTAGCCTCTCACTCCCGATCCCTCCCAGATGTAGACTGCAGTGAGGGGGTGGACTTCTCTTCTGGACCTGTCTGGCCTGTAGCTCAGCAATGTGAAGGACCCTTCTCAAGTCCCTATGTTTCAGGGGCAGAGGAGAACCAGTAGGACTGGGACTGTCAAGCTGCTGGCCAGCAGGGCCAACCTCTGACTCCTCTCTGTCAGAGTCTGTGCTCACATCTTCTGACACACTTAACCCTCCTGCATCTGGCATCTCCCAGCTTGTCACTCATTCCACAGACTTGTCCCATGTCCCATTACCACTGTCCTGGGTCTAAGTCATTGTCATCTGTGTCATCCCTGGGGGGCTGTTGTGTGGGCAACACCCACCCCCTTCCTCGTCCAGCCAGTCCCTGACAGATGGGCAGATAAGTGGTTGGTCTTAGGCTTCTTAAGCTGGCCTGCACTACCTCCCACTGGTGATGAGAGATTTCACTTGGGAGGAGCTTGAATGCATATGCTCCTGCTAAAGCAAACAAACACAACCTCCCCTCCACTTTGTGTTGGGTGTAACTCTCTCTGAGTTGGGTCCAACGCAAAATTAATCTCTCACCCTGCTCTTGCCTAGAATGCTCACCAGTCCTTTCTACTTTCTACAAGAAAAAGAAAAACCATACACAATGAATCCCTGGGATAGGAGAAAAGTGTAATAGACTGACTTCTACACAGGAAAGGCCCTAGAAGACTTCTCTGAAGAGGGAAATTGTGGGCATCATTTCCTGGTAGGAATCATGGGACTTATCATTTATTAGTCATCCCACAATCTTGAATTCCCACAATCCCTGGCAGAAAATGATGTTGCATGCATCACTGCCAGCTAAGGTAACAGGGGTTTTGGTATTTTTCCTTGGGGAAGGTGGGCAGATTAACAGGGAAGTGGTAGTCTGCATTTGAACCAGTAAGATTTTTGAGCATTTGACAGGACTGCTCAAAACCTGCAGTCATTTCTTGGGATGTTTGTGTGCCAAAGAGGTCTCCGCATCTTGTTGCCTCATGTGGGTACAATGTTGGGTAACTGCCTGCTCGCTGTCCTGAATTTCCTTGTAGAAAGGATAGCCTACTCATGTGGTTAATAATAATCATAACAATACTAAGGATGTGACCCCAACAGGAGACTGAGATTTCTTCTTCTGCTCATGCATAAATTATCTGCTTAAACAGTCATAGGGAGAAGCACAACAAATATAGATCCAATGCATTTGCAAAGGTAACCAGCTGTTATCAGCCAAATATGACATGGCTTCTGTAAATGAAGTGTAAAAATATATCCGTTCATAACCTTTTCTTTGATAGGCATGCCAGTCTTGGCACTGAATACTTGCACTGCATACTCTTACACTTCGAGATAATGAAGTGATTTGGAAAATAATTATTAATCTGGTAATTTATTTTTATTTAAAATACAACATCTGATGTTGCTTCAAGTACAATCTGGGAGACAAGTGGAGCTTCATAAAAGGGGTTATTATATTATTAATATATCATCTCAGAGAAACAAAATAAGAAGCAGAAGTAAGCTGGAATTTATCCAGAAACCCAAGAGAATTAGAATAGATTATTACAAAACAACTTGAGCACTGAAGTTCTGTAGGAACTAAAAAAATAATCATGCAGAAACAAGCTTGATGGTCAGAGCATTTCTATGGGGACAGGGAAGGAAGAATCTGTATGTGCTGGTCCCGGGGGTAAGGTACCTTGGGTGTAGCAGAGTCCACACGAAGAGGGGCGAGGTCCGAGGCAGAGAGCCGGGCGGGGAACAGGAACGCTGGAACAGGAGGCTGTGCAGGGAACAGGAACACCGGATGGTCGGGAACAGGAGGCCGAGCAGGGAACAGGAGCACCGGATAGTCAGGAACAGGAAGCCGAGCAAGGAACAGGAGTACCGGATAGTCAGGAACAGGAGGCCGAGCAGGGATCAGGAACACAGGAAGGTCCGAAGCCAACAACGACGTTGCTCCCGCAACCTGGGGCTGGGCTGACTGGGCTTTTATCCTCTTCTAAGGCCAGGGGCGGTCCCGGCCCCCAGGAGCCCCGCCTCCTCTGGCCTTAAGGCGAGCACTCCTCCTGGGGGCAACCAGTTCCCTTCGCCTCTCTGCTCTAAGCCTCTGCAGATCAGGAGAGGCCGAAGGGTTACTGGGCCCTGGAGGAGGCTCACCTGTGGCCACTGAGTCGTCAAGCCTCCCTGGGGCCAGAAGGGCTTCACCTGGGGCCAGCTCCTGATGCACTGCCACAGGTGCAGGCTCTTCAGCATCTAGGCCTTGCCCCAGTTCAGCCGGCCCTGGAGGCGGGGACTCCTGTGCAGGCTGGGATTCCTCTGTTTCATCCTCCGAATCGGAATCCCAGGCCATCACACCATCCCCCCTCCCAGGCCCCCCCCTCAACCGAGGGTCCGGACCCGGCTTGCCGGGGTACGTCGCATGGAACTCTCGGAGGCAGGCAGGTGCGTGGACGTTGGCCGCTGGTTCCCAGGAACGGTCCTCCGGTCCGTACCCCTTCCAGTCAATGAGATACTGCAGCTTTCCCCTGCGGTATCGGGAGTCCAGGATGCGTTCCACCTCGTACTCAGGCTCTCCCCGAACCAACACTGGCTGCGGTCGGGGACGGTTCGGGTGGAACTCGTCGGGTGGGGCCACCGGACTCAAAAGGGACCTGTGGAAGACCGGGTGAACCTTCAGGGTTGCGGGTAACTGGAGACGAAATGCCACAGGAGAGACTTGGTCTACGATAGGGAACGGGCCGGTGAAGCGGGCGTCCAACTTCCGCGAAGGTCGAGAGTGGTGGAGGTGGCGAGTGGAGAGCCAAACCAGGTCACCAACGCGAAGTTCCGGCCCCACCTGGCGGTGGCGGTCGGCCTGGGCTTTGTACGCTTCCTTGGCCTGGTGCAGTTGCTCCACCAAAAGCTGTTGCTGGGACTGGAGCTCTTGAAGCCACTCCGTCACCGCCGGGACCGCGGATGTCGGCAGCACCTCTGGAAACAGCCGTGGATGAAAACCATAACTGGCCTGGAACGGGGTCTGCTGGGTGGACGTATTCACCGCGTTATTGTAGGCGAACTCCGCCAATGCCAGGTGGTCGACCCAGTCATCCTGCTGGTAGCTGCAGTAACACCGGAGGTACTGCTCCAGCACCGCGTTCGCCCGTTCCTTCTGGCCATCGGTCTGTGGGTGGTAGGCTGACGAGAGGCAGACCTCCGTCCCGAGGGTCTGGTGTAGTGCTCGCCAGAACCGGGATGTGAACTGAACGCCCCGGTCGGACACCACGCGCTCAGGTAGGCCATGCAGGCGGAAGACATGCTGAAGGTACAGCTGAGCAGTTTCCTTGGCTGTGGGTACAGATGGACAGGGAGCGCAGTGCACCATCTTGGTGAAATGGTCGGAGAAAACCAGAAGGCAGGTACAGCCACGAGACGAGGGTAAGTCCACTACAAAGTCCAACGAAACCGTGTGCCAAGGGCGCGGTGGAACTGGCAATGGCTGAAGTAGGCCGGGGGGTCGCCCGGTAGGTCCCTTGGCACGCCGGCAGACATCACAACCAGCAACGTAGCGAGCCACGTCAGCCTTCAGGCGGGGCCACCAAAACTCTCGACTGACCAGATGGGTGGTCCGATACCGTCCAAAGTGCCCCGCTGCTGGGGCATCATGGGCCATCCGGAGAACCTCCAGCCGTAGTGGCCCTGGCGGGATGTACAGACGACCGTGGTGCAGCAGAAGGCCCTGATGCAGGACCAGCCCCGGATACTGTGGGCTGGACCCTTCAGCCAGCTCCCGGAGTCGTTCCTGGGCCCAAGCGTCGACCCGCTGCTGTTCCCGCACCCGAACCTGCAATGGCTGCGCCTCCTGGATGGCCAGGAATGCAGCCGGAGGTAGGATCGTGGTGGGTTCTGCTTGCTGTACCGTGTCTGCGTTGTCTTCAGGTTTCCGGGACAGGGCATCTGCCTTCTGATTCTGAGAGCTAGGGATGTAGCGGATCCGGAACTGGAACCGGGAAAAGAACAACGCCCACCGGATCTGTCTTTGGTTCAGCTTGCGGGTGGTCTGGAGGTACTCCAGGTTCCGGTGGTCGGTTCTCACCTCCACCGGATGTCGTGCCCCCTCAAGATGGTGGCGCCAGACCTCAAAGGCTACCTTGATGGCCAGTAGTTCCCGCTCCCACACAGTATAGTTACGCTCCGCTGGTAGGAGCTGGCGGGAATAGAAGGCACAGGGTAAGAGTGGCGCTTCAGGACCAATCTGTTGAGACAAGACGGCACCGAGAGCCGTACTGGAAGGACCAATCTGTTGAGACAAGACGGCACCGAGAGCCGTACTGGAAGCGTCGGTCTCCACCACAAAGGGTCGAGAGGGGTCAGGATGTTGTAAGATTGGTGCCCTCTGGAAACAGGCCTTCAACCCCTGAAACGCCTCCTCTGCCTCCTTGTCCCAGGAAAACGGCGTCTTTGGGCGCAGTAGCCGGGTCAACGGGGTGGTGCGATGAGCATAATCAGCGATGAAGGTCCGGTAGTAATTGGCGAACCCCAGGAAACGCTGTAGGTCCTTGCGGTTCCGGGGTGCCGCCCATTCTTGAACCGCTGTCACCTTCCCCGGGTCCATTTGCACCCCATCTGGAGAGAGCCGGTGACCAAGGAAGTCCACAGTCCGCTGATGGAACTCGCACTTGCTGAGCTTTGCGTACAAACGGTGCTCACGCAAGCGCTGCAGCACGGTCCGGACATGTCCCTCATGGCGAGCCGGGTCACGGGAGTAAATCAGTATGTCATCCAAATACACCACCACGTACTTGTCTAACAAGTCCTGAAACACGTGGTTGATGTAGCGTTGAAACACAGCAGGCGCGTTGCACAAACCGAAAGGCATAACCAAATATTCGAACTGCCCGTACCGGGTCCCAAACGCTGTCTTCCACTCATCCCCGGCTCGGATCCGAATCAAGTTGTAGGCCCCCCGGAGGTCCAGCTTGGTGAACACCTGTGCCCCTTGCACCCGCTCCAGCAGCTCCGAGATAAGGGGCAAGGGGTACCGGTCTGGGACGGTAATTTTGTTCAGGGCTCGGTAATCATGGCAAGGGCGGAGTTCCCCACATTTCTTCTTAACGAAAAGCACTGGTGCCGCGGTAGGCGAGGTGGAAGGCCTAATGAACCCACGCTCCAGGTTCTTGCGCAAGAAGTCCTGCAAAGCCTCGCGCTCTGGCTCTGTTAGGGAATATAAGCGACTCACTGGTAAAGGCGCTCCGGGTTGGAGGTCTATGCCGCAGTCAAAAGGCCGATGCGGCGGCAGCTGGTCTGCCCCCCGTTCCTCGAACACGTCCTGGTAGTCCTGGTACACGGCTGGGAGCGTGGGTGCTGCCTCCTCTGAGGGCGCGGCCGCCAGCGTTCCGGATTGAGCATGGGAACATGGGTCTGGGAAGTGCACGGTCCGTTTGACCCAGTCAATCTGAACGTTGTGGGCTTCCAGCCAGTCCATCCCGAGCACCAGGGGGAAGCGGGGCATAGAGGCAATGTCCAAAGTTCGCAACTCCCGGTGCTGCTGGAGACACAGGACCAGGGGCTGGGTCTCCTGAGTAACGGCACCTGAACGCAGAAGTCGTCCGTCAATCGCTTCCACCTGGACCGGTACTGGCTTGTTCCGAAGTGGCACCTGATGATGGGCGGCAAAAGCAGCGTCCATATAGGAGCGGGTTGCCCCTGAATCTACCAAAGCATGAGTGAGGATCCAGGGCCCACCTGGAGGGTATAAACGTACCGAAACCATAAGATGTTGCAAGTCCATTGGTGCGGGCCCATTCTGTACGTTTTGGGACCCCCGGTAGCTAGGGCCATCAGCTACTGGGGTTGGCGGTTTCCCTGCGGCTGGCGTTTCTCAGGGCAGGACCGAGCGAAGTGTCCACTTCCGCCACAGTAAAGACAGAGATTTCCCTCCCGACGCCGCGCCTTCTCTGCGGGGGAAAGGCGTGGCCGCACTGCCCCGAGCTGCATAGGCTCCTCCGTTAAATCAGTTGTGACCATGGGGCTGCCGGACAAAGCTGGTGCCGTGAACTGGAAGTGTCGGCGACCCCGGGCCTGACGACGATCCTCCAACCGGTCGTCTATTTGTAGACTCCGTTGAATGAGAGTGTCCAGCGTGGTGGGGCGTTCCATTGTGGCCAACTGGTCCAGTACCTCGTCCGAAAGCCCTTCGAGATACTGGTCCCGCAGTGCCGAGTCATTCCAGGTCAAGTCCTGTGCCAGCAGCCGGAATTCTGTGGTGTATGCGGCCACCGTGGACTTGCCCTGTTTCAAACGCCGAATCGCCCGGTTGGCTTGACTCCCTTTCTGGGGGTTGCCGAACGCGGCCTCCAAACGATTGCAAAACCCCGTATAGTCTGCCAGCAAGGGGGAGTCTTGCCTGAGTAGCGGCAACGCCCACTTGGCCGCCTGGTCCTTTAACAAACTAATCAAAAAGTGCACCTTGGTGCGGTCGTCAGGAAAGTTCCGGGCTCGCCCCTGAATATACAGCTTGGCCTGGGCCAGGAACATGGGAAAGCTGGCCGGGGCTCCATCAAATTTCTCAGGCAAAGCCACTGGGTACTTGCCCGGAGCCGGGGTGTCGGCCCCAGGAGCCGGTAGGGCTTCCAAGCGTTGCTGAAGTGCCACAACCGCGTCACTGAGCTGCTGCACGGTGTGAGTCAAGGCCTGGTTCTCCTGGGCCAAAGCCACCAGCGCAGCCGCCTGTTCAGCCATGGCCTCTGGCTCTTCCCGAACGCACCCCTACGAAGGGGGAGTGCGGGTGTGGCGGGAGCAAACTGTGCTGGTCCCGGGGGTAAGGTACCTTGGGTGTAGCAGAGTCCACACGAAGAGGGGCGAGGTCCGAGGCAGAGAGCTGGGCGGGGAACAGGAACGCTGGAACAGGAGGCTGTGCAGGGAACAGGAACACCGGATGGTCGGGAACAGGAGGCCGAGCAGGGAACAGGAGCACCGGATAGTCAGGAACAGGAAGCCGAGCAAGGAACAGGAGTACCGGATAGTCAGGAACAGGAGGCCGAGCAGGGATCAGGAACACAGGAAGGTCCGAAGCCAACAACGACGTTGCTCCCGCAACCTGGGGCTGGGCTGACTGGGCTTTTATCCTCTTCTAAGGCCAGGGGCGGTCCCGGCCCCCAGGAGCCCCGCCTCCTCTGGCCTTAAGGCGAGCACTCCTCCTGGGGGCAACCAGTTCCCTTCGCCTCTCTGCTCTAAGCCTCTGCAGATCAGGAGAGGCCGAAGGGTTACTGGGCCCTGGAGGAGGCTCACCTGTGGCCACTGAGTCGTCAAGCCTCCCTGGGGCCAGAAGGGCTTCACCTGGGGCCAGCTCCTGATGCACTGCTACAGGTGCAGGCTCTTCAGCATCTAGGCCTTGCCCCAGTTCAGCCGGCCCTGGAGGCGGGGACTCCTGTGCAGGCTGGGATTCCTCTGTTTCATCCTCCGAATCGGAATCCCAGGCCATCACACTGTAGCAGCAGAACCATCAGATCCAAAGCTTCACCAGGCTTCCATTAACAGGGCAGAAGAGGAACTTTTGCCCTGCTTTTGGTTGTAATCACTTGCCACTTCCTTTTATATCTGTCCTTTCCTTTGTATTTTTCCTCCCATTGATTCCAACAGGGATGGAAAAACTGGTATGCCAGCTCCAAAGCCCACGGAGATGTCCCCACAGGATTGAGCCCTTGCTGAATACTCACAATACAAAAGCCTTTTGAAGAAAATCAATGAAAGGAGATAGTTTTGGAGCAAGTATATACATAAACATATATATGCATAAAAATCTAAGGCTGTTGTCACACAATGCAACTTGCGTGCTCAACTCCAGCATGGTGAACAGCAGGCAGTAGAGCGAGGAAGCAGCGCTGGTGCATTTCTTTAATGGAGAAGGGGAGAAGGTGTTTCACAGAATGGTCTAGCAAGTTGCTAGAAGGATCAGGCAGTGGCCCATCTAGTCCAACATCTTGTTCTCTAAGTGGCCATTGAAGGGATACCACAGGAGAAGAGGGGAACTTCTGAGCTTAAGTCCTGCTTGCAAGCTGCTTGGAAGCTGGTTGGGTTTAAATACCCAATAGGCGAACCAGAGTGAAGCCTACAGGCTCAGTCTGATCAGCCTTGATTAGCGGGCAGTCTATAATCCACTTTCAAGGCTGGCACAAGAACCATTTTGGGATTTCACCAGCCTAGGAAACCCCCCTCCCTCTATAGAAAGCCCCTCACTGGATCATGGTGGAGTGAGAAGCGCCATTCTACAAAGCCCCCTGCCCATTTAAGGTAAGCATGCTTGTGGACTTATCACTGGCATCTGGCTGGCAACTTATAGCAAGCCACTCTGTGAAAGGCTTTGCTCTCTGCTCCGTGTCCCCTTCAGTCATACAGTGCAAGAAAGCAACTGGTGGGGACGAGTCGTTGGGGATGGGACTTTGCATACACAGTTCACTGCCCTCTCTGTGCATTTTCCTGAAGAGCGTTTAGGTGCTAGAATATCAATGGCAATAATTCAGAAGGCATGGAACAAAGGAAATCTGATTGCTCTCAGTATTATTAACACTGCCCAATCAGCAAGCAGAGAACAAGCTGTGACATACACATGTATTTGAAATGATAACCCGTATCAATCACTCCTGAGCATATTCTATGGTATTCTAAAGAGGCCATCTAAAAATGTTGCTGCAATTCAACATGATAAACATTTAGTACTAGCGAATTTAATTTTTTAAAAAATGTGAATGCTTGGACTAAATTTAAGCATTTGAACCTTCCCTGGAACTATTTAATTGTAATTCTTTTCCATCCAGTGATGGCCTTCATTGAATTGCAAATCGTTTAACAAGCTTTCATACTGTAATGCAGGGGGAAAGCTGTCTAAGTTACAAATGAATGATCAGAACACTTTCAAAGGATTGGATCATTCAATTCAGACAGTTGGATTCCAAGTTTCAAAGGGTTAGATTGAGATTCAATAGTGCCAGAGGGTTACATCCAGGTGTTTCAGAAAGTTGGATGCCTGTGTTTCCAAAGTGTGCTAATTGTATGACAACTTTTTAAATTAACTACAATGAGTAGCAATGCAACAACAAAAAGTACATCTAAGAGAAGGGAAAATAACCACACAGTAGATGCTATCTAATGATGAACATTCATGAGCTGAACAGATTTCCCATCATGCAGTGTGACTTTCCCTCCTTCTCCTCCCACTCACATCCTCCAGTGTGTCCCTTCCACATCTGCTCTTGAGAAATGTGAGTCCTCTGGATGTATATTTGTTTTTTTTTTTAAAAAAAGATATTTATTAGAGTTTCAAACAATAAAACAAGCTTCACAATACAAAATAAGAAAAGAGAAAAAACACCACTCATAATCAAAAAGAAAAACACAGTAAAAAGAAAAAACCCAACAAAAAGACAGAATAAAAAATATATGAACAGACATAAAAAGGGGAAGAAAAAAAAACAATTTCTTATATATTATTCTCATGACCCTCTTTCCGGACTCCCTCACATCTCCCTTTTCTGCGTTCCCTTTTACAAAATCTTATTCAGCAATACCTCGCCTTCTTTCAAATCTTGTTTCATATTATACGTTTCCACTATTAAGTCTCCAATTTTTACCCATTTTTTCATTTTGTTTAAGTTTGACATAATGTTGTTCTGACTTCACCTTTGTTCTGTTAATCTTTTTTGCATACATCCTTTAACTATATCACTAATACCACATTTTCTTTATATCCCGCATCATTCTAACATTCATACAATTTACAATGCTTTTGCAAGTAGTCTTTAAATTTCTTCCAGTCCTCTTCCACCAACTCTTCTCCCAGGTCTCGGATTCTGCCAGTCATTTCTGCCAATTCCATATAGTCTATTAGTTGCATCTGCCATTCTTCCAGGGTGGGTAAATCTTGAGTCTTCCAATGCTTTGCAATAAGTATTCTTGCTGCCGTTGCTGCATACATAAAGAAAGTTCTATCTTTCTTTGGCACCATTTGGCCAACAATGCCCAAAAGAAAGGCCTCTGGTTTCTTAGGGAAGGTATATTTAAATACCTTTTTCAATTCATTATAGATCATTTCCCAGAAAGCCTTAACCCTGGGGCATGTCCACCAAAGGTGAAAGAATGTTCCCTCAGTTTCTTTACATTTCCAACACTTATTATCTGGCAAGTGGTATATTTTTGCAAGCTTGACTGGGGTCATGTACCACCTATATATCATTTTCATAATATTTTCTTTCAAGGCATTACATGCCGTGAACTTTACTCCGGTGGTCCATAACCGTTCCCAGTCAGCAAACATAATATTGTAACCAATGTCTTGTGCCCACTTTCTCATTGCTGATTTGACCGTTTCATCTTGAGTGTTCCATTTTAACAGCAAGTTATACATTCTTGACAATACCTTAATTTTGGGTTCTAACAGTTCAGTTTCTAGTTTCGATTTTTCCACCTGGAAACCTGTTTTTTTATCCTCATTAAAGACCTCCCTAATTTGACGGTAATGTAACCAATCTCGCACTTTATCTTTTAGTTTCTCAAAACTCTGCAATCTCCAAGTGTCTCCATCGTTTTATAATATCTCCCAATATTTTGGCCATTTGGCCTCCATATTAAGTCTTTTCTGAGCCTTAGCTTCCATTGGTGACAACCACCTTGGGGTCTTATTTTCCAATAGATCCTTGTATCTTGTCCAGACATTGAACACTGCTTTCCTGACAATATGGTTCTTAAATGCTTTATGAGCTTTAACCTTGTCGTACCACAAATATGCATGCCACCCAAACACATTGTTGAACCCTTCCAAATCCAAAGTGTCAGTGTTTTCTAGAAGTAGCCAGTCTTTCAACCAGCAGAAAGCTGCTGATTCATAATAAAGTTTCAAGTCTGGCAGGGCAAACCCCCCCTCTTTCTTTAGCATCAGTTAATATTTTAAATTTTATTCTGGGCTTTTTGCCCTGCCAGACAAACTTAGAGATATCTTTCTGCCACCTCTTGAAACAATCCATCTTGTCCCTCTGGATGTATATTTGGTCGGCCATAAGGGCTACAGGTGGGAAGAGAGGAAGGTGTGTTTCCCTCATGCAATGTTGGATATCACTCAGTATTTTGAACTATGCTGGGTACCCTCTCCACAATGATTAAATTTGGGTACAAACAAATACAGGGGTTTTGTTACCTAACAGCTTTACTTTATGAGTTTCATCTATTTACTCTTCAAATGCATGATAATTTACAGCTTCTCACTTCCTATTCATACATCAATGCTATGTTGCCATTCTATTTTGATGGCTGTATAATTGTTTCAATTATTCTTCTATACTAGATGCTCCAGTGTTGTGTAAATAAATGCTTAATTTTGTTATTTAATACAAAATAAATAAATAAAATATTCCACAACCTTGGGATTCCCGGCAAATCTAATCCATGTTGTTGAGTGTTAATAAAAACCAGTTAGAGGTGCAAAGAAAGTAAGTGTGGGTGTGACCTAATATATACCTTAAATGAGAATTAATTTTCTTTTTTTGCTATACATTCCTTGATCCCCCACCCCCCAGTTTGCAATACAATCCCACATGGTTGTGTTATTGCCTTTGAATACGTGCTTATCCAACTATCTAGTTAAGGCTAGAATGCTGCAGGGGCACACTTTGAACTGATCATCTGGATAAAGTTTTAGTTGCTGGTTACTCTCAATAAAACATTAATCTTATGCTTTAGGCTAGCCCAGAGAACTGTGAATGACTCCAATTAAGAGGCGTGAATATCATTTACACCTTTCTGTTCCACTCTGAAGAAAGGCTACAGCTGCAAAATGCAGGCTGAAAAAAGTGGATGTTTCGAACAGAAATGGTAGAGCATACTTAAAACCAAAACTCTTTTTTAATGGAGAAAAAATAATACATGCAGCATTTTAAGGAGAACTAAAATTATTACTTTCCTGCTGTTTGTTCTCACATAGAAACAAAAACAGAAGAGGATGAGACAATGGCTGCCATCCAGTAGCCATTGATTTCAGAGGGTTGCAACTCACTCAGCTTGCTCTGGATAGCAACCGATGAAACCAGGCTTCAAAATATTTAATAGCTTTCATTTTAAATCAATATGTTATCTGCATACATGAAAAGTGATTCTAGTAGGGTCAAAGGAACTAATTAAGTAATGGATCAATTTATTTGATAGAGCTGACGCAGTTTCAGTGATAGCCAGTTACCCCAAATCAAAGACTTAAAAACCACATGCAGACATTGGTTTCCGCATGCAGGTGAAGATTTCAGGTTGTGCAAAATAGAACAACCTTTCCCATCCCCCATTCTACAACTGACGCTTTGCAAAGCTGCTATGGAGTGCAGCCCTTGTGCCCACCTCTAACAGCAGGCTGGTTCCACACATCCTTCTTCCCTAAACTCCACTTTCTGATGCCTAGGGCAGGACTTGGGGGCAGAAGCAGGCCTGTACAGGGGGGCGGGGGACAACCAGGTAGTACACTTGTTGCAGGCCTTGGAAGGCTAAGCTGGATGGCTGGGAGACCTGCCAGGGACCAGCTGCTTTTTTGTTTGAGTGTATCCTCTCTAGGTTTGTAGACTGCATCTTAAAAAGCAGAGAAAAAGGTCTATATAGTCCGTATAGTTGCCGACAAAGGTCAGTATAGTTACAGCTATGGTTTTCCCAATAGTGATGTATGGAAGTGAGAGCTGGACCATAAAGAAGGCTAATTGCCAAAGAATTGATGCTTTTGAATTATGGTGCTGGAGGAGACTCTTGAGAGTCCCATCGACTGCAAGAAGATCAAACCTATTGATTGGTAAGGAAATCAGCCCTGATAACTCACTGGAAGGACAGGTCCTGAAGCTGAGGCTCCAATACTTTGGCCACCTCATGGGAAGAGAAGACTCCTTGGAAAAGACCCTGATGTTGGGAAAGAATGAAGGCACAAGGAGAAGAGGATGACAGAGGACGAGATGGTTGGACAGTGTTCTCGAAGCTACTAACATGACCAAACTGCGGGAGGCAGTGGAAGACAGGAGTGCCTGGCGTGCTCTGGTCCATGGGGTCACGAAGAGTTGGACACGACTAAACGACTGAACAACAACATCCTCTCCAACCCCTCCCCCCAACAAAATCTAGTTGCTCTTTCACTATATCCTCTGCCTTTGTTTTGGTGCTACCAAATGTCTGAACAGTTTGTAATGGATAATGCTAATTCATGATTTAATTGTGGCTCAGAGAGCTGACTAGATGTGCATTACTGAGACCTGGGCAGGTAAGCCAGGTGAGCCAGAAGGTTGGAGAGTGTATGTGCCATCATCCATCAGATTATCCTTTCTGTCACCAGGAAATCTTCTGAACTCATGAAAAAAGCCTATCTTCCACACATCAGAATCACCCCCAAAGGACTGTAAAACAGAAATAAATAAAATGAAGACAATTCTCCCATGAATCTCATTCAAACTGTGCTTTCCACTTAATGAAAAGAAAAGCTTTAGCGAGATTTTTACAGCCTAAGCAGTTGGTTCCAAGGTGTTGATGGTCATTAGCAATATCTCAATTCAGCCAATTAGAACTATTTTTGTATCAAATTAAGCTTCAAGTTTTCAAGGGCTTTGTTATGCACAAACCTTTTCCTGACAATGCTTTGGAGAATTCCCGTTCCTTAACAAGCAGAGAATGCATTGAAAGAAAATGTATTGCTAGATTGAAGAAGGAGGGGAAGGGAAAAGGCATCAGCCCATCTGAAAGGTGATCCAAGGTCACCTCAGAGAAACAGGATGGAATGCCAAAGGAGACAGAATCAATGAGAGTGCTGGTGGCATCTTGATCTTCTGGGTCTGAGGAGACAAAATTCTATTAATGAGACTGGAATTAACAAAGTGGTACAAGAAGTTTCTGCATCTGTGTCGTTTGCCACCACCGCTGCTGCCACCACCTCCTGTCTCCCAGTTATATGAGCTGAGAGAAGAGAAGGCAGCAAAGATAGGAGAAAGTTTTAAGGCTCCAAAACATTGCACTTCCCTTCTCTCCTATCCTGGTTTGGCGACACTTTAGAACCTGATGACTCCAAGGTTGCCATGAAGGCACTTGTGAAGTGGACAAGTTGTGGACTCCAGAACCTGCACCCTTCTTCTCTGGAGGATGTTAAACACAAGCTCTGGTCCAGAATGTATGTCATGACTTTTTCCTGTTCAGACATGGTAATAGCTAAAGGTAGCACTGCGCTAAATGAGAAAGTATGCATGCAGATGGTGTCAACTACACATTATAGCCAGAATATCACTTGCATGACTCTTAAATTATTGTGTGGCAAGAGCCCTTCTTATGACATTTCACTTCCTGGGGAAGAAATACCAGCATCAGTGCCTTATTTTCAAACACATAACAAATGTTTGAAGAATATGTTGACTACTCAAGTTGTCAGCAGTCATTAAGGAGTCTAGCATGGCAACCTATTCAGCTACTAACACAACAATTTCAGGATTGCCTTGAATGTATTATGTAGCCACACAGGAATGCTGGGGAATGTTACTCATGTGGCATATCATCTTTGAGGACATCTCTGGAGGGCATACTCAGCTAATCCAAGGTAACAGGTGGAGTATCCTTTACAATTTCACTCTCTAGTAAAGCAGGGGGTGGATCTTTCATTTGTAAAACTTCACTGCGTTGGTGATAAGTGATATCACCATTCCTGCTGTCATGAGAAAGTCCTTTTGTTCACGTTAAGCAGAATCTCTGTTAGCCCGGTACTTTATTGCGGTAAGTATATCAAGCTGATAGGCTGTGCACTTTATTAGAGGAGTTCACAGCATAATCCTATGCATATTTACTCGGACATAAGGCCCTTTCTGCACATTTATAGTGGCTTAGTTGCTGCGGAGGGGGTTCTGGATTAATGGACATGGTGCCACATGGCACCATCCTTATTCAGCTAGTGTTCTGATATACTGTACTAAAAAACTTCTTTTTCTTCTATTGTAAAAAATCCAACTTTTGTGAAAGATGCGGGCTGGAGCCTTGATAATGCTTGGCATGTGGATAAGCATCACCTCAGTTTCTGTATGGAGTGGGTGTGGTTTGAGATACATCTGCCTAGTGCCACTTTCCCCTGAGTCGTTTGAGCTGTCAGTTTGCGACCTTAGTTCAGGCGATAGAGATGGCAGAGAAAGATGATGGACCTGAGTAAAAGTACTGTGCAGTAGAGCAATCATTAACTACAGACACAATTTAATCACAGTAACCAGGTATTCCAAATCTCAGGCAGACCTGTAGTCAGGGGCGTAGCTAGCTGCTCCAGCACCCAGAGAGGCGGGGGCAGGGCGATCCACCCACAGGGGCGTGGCAATCCACCCATGGAGATGGAGCGATCCACCCACAGGGGCGTGGCAATCCACCCAGGGGGGGGCATGGTGATCCGCGCATGGGGAAACCATGGCAATTTGCGCACGGGCGTGTTGTGGCAATCCGCACAAGATCCATTCCCTGTTTGCAGCGCTGCCCCCGAAGTGGCCCTTTCAATCCACTTGATAGTCCAGCTGTAGGCACTCGTCTTCCAGGCAGAATGAAAGGCGCACCCAGTGATCTCACTTCCCTTCCTGGTCCCCTCCATTGTTTGATTGCCTGCCTCCTTCCCGTCCTCTCCCCTGCCTGCCTGCCTCCTCCAGCCAGGAGCGTGGGGCAATGGCGCACTGCCCACCTGCCCGTGACTCCCAGTCCCAAGCCTACCTCTAGCCGCTGGGGGAAAGGAGGAGCTGCTGCGCCGTAGCAAAATGGAGCAGCTTCCCCCTTCCCCCGACGGCTTGCAGTAGGCTTGGGACTGGGAGTCGTGGGTGGGCAGTGCATTGAATGTCACCCCCTATCAGGGATGACACCCGGGGCGATCCGCCCCCACCGCACCCCCTTCCTCCACCACTTCCCATAGTTCCTCTTCTAATCTCCTATACACCCACAATATCAGTATTGTAGAATGCTAGGCATCACGGGCTATCTCCATGCATATGTTCATAACGCTGATATTTCTTGTCTGGAGGTGGTGGGCTCACATTTATTGTAGGTTTCTAAGCAGAGGTTTGGTCCATGGGGTCACGAAGAGTCGGACATGACTAAACACCAACAAGCAGAGGTTAGATGGCCGTCTGTCATAGATGCTTTAGTTGAAATTCCTGCATTGCAGGAGGTTGGATTAGATGACCTTTGGGGTCCTTTCCCACTCTATGATTCTGTGAGAGTTGAGATTACAGCCTTCCATTAGTGTGGAAAAGAAGCAAAACAATTCGCTCTCAGACAACAGCGGCACGTGACCAAAGCTGCAGTCAGTCAGCCAAAAATTCTGAAATCCAACAGATACTGTACCACAGTAAATTGTAAATGTGGAAAGCTCCTGAGTCTTGCTATGCTTGGTGGGGCTAATTCCTCATATAGGAGCGCAACCTCACTCTTTTAAAAGTTATATATTGTGTATCCCTTGGTATTTTGAACAGTTCTGCTCTTGTTTACATTAATTTTTGCCATCCATAGATCCAGTTATCTTGCCTTTTGTGAAACTCCAGAACCGGCTGCCCTGGTGTATCTCTAACACAACTAGTGTTTATGTTTCGTTTTGACTAAAGCTCAGTCAAACTTTTCAGCATAGCTTTTTTTCTTTTTTCTACCGCAGTAAAAAAATTGTGAGAATATGAAGAGAAAGAGAAACAGAATGATAAAGCAATTATTGGGGCACAATTAAGCAAATCCGTCCCTGAGTGCAGGCTTACTTTGACAAGTGTTGACAGTGGCATTTTTATGCATGTTTTTAAAAAATTATTATTATTATTATTATTATTATTATTATTATTATTATTATTAAACAGATTGTAAGTATACCACTCAGCTCTTATCTTTGGAGTGCTGAGCTGGGTACCATCACTCTTTCCTGATGCTGCTTGCTGATGTGCTGCTGCTCACCCTTCCATTAGATCATAAGGGAACCACCAGGACAGTGCTGCCCCTGATTGACATGAAGCCTATTCAGAGCAAGGTGAAAGGTTCCTGCTCTCACTCTGATTTGGCTTGGTGACACTGGTATGTTAAAAATATGAAGTGTGACTATGTGATCTCTGATTGCCTCAGGAAGAAGCCCTTGAAAAATAGCACCAAAAGTACAGAATATGAAAGAGTTGTGTTCAGCATGGCTTGCTGTATACTGGGATGGAGGGGAGAGGGGGAAGGCTGCTGTGAGGTCAGCACACTGTAAATGCACCAGATTGGCTTTACTACCTTACTACCATCGCCCCCTACCCCTTCAATCTCAGTATGCAACAAGGATGCAGGTGGAGGGAGGTCAGGTGAGTGTGATGCAGCCCAAATCCATTCACTACAGACAGGAAACAGTTGCATAAACAATCAAACAAACAAACTTTTTACCTACCCTCCCTTTGTATCCTACCCACTTTCATGGGCAAAACTATAGTTCAGCCCTAGTCTTGTAGTTTAATTCTTTGTTTTCTCTAAACCTAATGCACAGCGAAATGCAATGCGAACAGCAAGTTTATAGGCACCTGCATAGTGCTAGTACTTTCAGAGCATTGTGTATTATACATAATAGCCTAGACCATTAATTCCCGAACTCAGCAGCCCTTCATTGTCTGCCTGTCTATATTTCCCTCCTCTTGCTTTTCCAGAAGATTTCCAGCTTCTCAATAGGGTGATGGGTTGCTGTTGATTAATTTCCATGTTTTAATGTCCACATCAATGTCACTTTTAAGTGGTTGACTTGACTGGGGGAGAAATTTATGTTAGCTTCACACCCCAGTCATTTTTCAGAATTGACATAAAATTAAGACAAACCTATCCATTCAAAACTGACGTCAGAAGGAGCCTTAATATTCACGTCCATGGAAAGTCGCATATGAAATAGGTCTTAAAAACTCTTGGTTCTTTTTACAAACTTCTGCAACTCCAGCCCCAGACTTTCTACTCCTGCTTTTATTTTATAGATGTAGTGCCATTACAGGAATGACACTTATTAGGGCTTTTGTGGCCTAACATTTTGAATTGAAAAGGTTGCCATTCGGTTGATTAGCTTTCCCTTTCATTATGGCCATTTGTTCTGGCCCTAGCCAACCTGATGTTCTGGCCAGACACAGATATTGGACTCCCTTCCTTTAATGGCTCAGTAACCCCCCTCTGACATATCCCATCCCCTTCTGTGGCATGCCCTCCATTGATTCAAACACTACTTCTTGGAACATAGCAACCTAGGAAGCTGCATTGTACAGAGTCAGATCATTGGTCCATCTAGATAGTATTGTCTGCACTGACAGGCAGTGACTCTCCAGGGCGGGAGTCTCTCCCAAGCCTGCCTGGAGATGTTGGGGGTTGAACCTAGGACCTTCTGCATATGAAGATGTTTTATAACTGAGCTATGACCCTTCCTCTCTGATCCCTGCATGGTACAGCAGTTTCTGCTTCCTCTCTGCTGTTTGATGCAGAGATGCTTAAGAAACATGTCCTATGGATGTCTAGCAACTGCAGCATGTTTCCCCTCTCTCCCCCCCGCCCCAATTCTTGAGCTGGGAAAATTTAACCGGTTTAACCAGACAAAGCCTCATCAGGGATGGTAATGACAGGTGGTGGCCTTCACAGCAACATTCAGGACAACTGTTCTATGTATTCAATAAATAGACCAGGTGCCATACCTGCCTTTAAATTTTGTATCAGTTGTCACCTACTGATTAATGTGCTTCGGTGGAACAATTCCAGGCCACTATCAATGTGCTCCTATCAAAATGAAATTGTAGAGGGAGTGGCTTGTACCAACACATATCTGATACAAGGCAAGTGGGGTGAGTTCATCAGGCCAAAGCACCTATCAGTTACAAGACCAGGGTTTAGTTTTCTTTGTTTTTAGCAGGAACTTCGGCCAAATTTTTGCCGGAGCCAAAATTCCACCTATATCTTTAATCAATAAAGTTGTGGCCATTTCTAATCCAGATCATTGTCTACTTGAGATTATTAATTATATCTTACATTTAGCCACTGCCCAGGAGCGGGGCGGGGGGGCGGGTAGTGGTGGCACTACAACTGGGCACATCATTTCCCCCAGAAAAAAGCACTGTACAAGACCATTATAACTGCTTACTACAATATATTAGAGATATAAGAAAGCCACCCAGAGTGTAAAAAATGAAAGAGTGCACACTACACCATCCTCCTTCAGAGACAAGGAACTTCAGGAGTAAGACTGAAATGTAGGCACATGTCACACTGAAATAGCATCTCACTTAGAGTGCAGCGAGGCATAAACTGAGCTGAATGCTTTCTCCTCTCACTAACATAACATTATTCCAGCATGATATGTACGGCAGAGTATTGTAATTATCCAAGTCCTAAATTAGATATATATATATATATATATATATATATATATATATATATATATATATAGAGCTAGCCTTTATTTCCCATAATTTCATATATGCCCTAATGTTTTCTACAATGCAATATTAGTTGTTTACAAACATTGTCTTATTAGAGCCATTCAGTGTCTCCCTTTTTAAAAAAAATAAGCCAGCCACAGCCCCTTCGCAATCTTGCACCCCAGTCATTAACGAAGATGTGTAATGGCGAAAATAGCCAGGTTGGCATGTCTTCAGCTCTAAAATAGTACGAATGCTCCTGCTCTCTGTTGAACCTCTGCCATTTACCTTGAAATAATTAAAAGAGCCTCATGGTTTTATTTTTATAAGACAAGCACAGTGATCGAAGCACGTTTGGTTTCAAGTTACCACCGCAGAGCTAGTCAGCTATCCCCAAAGTCTTTTGCTCCCGTTCTCGTGTCAGCATGAGATCACAAGCCTCCCAGTTACCCTTCGGGTGCTGACGGTGAGGGTCATGCTCTCACTGCAGCATGTGAGAAACCATGCCTGACTTTGGGGGGGGGGGATCATTCTTTTGCCCATAAAAGGAATGAATCAACGAATGTGTACACAAACTTCCTTGTCTTGAAAATTGGGGCTGTTTGCTACCTTCTCACAGTACAGAGAGCTGATTTGGACAAGCACTGTGGTCCATTGTGTGAACAATCTGCTTTCAAACTTGTCCTTTCACAGTGAAGTTTTGTATCCACAAAAAAGATCAAGGAGGGATTAGCCATTGGGTTGAACCTGCTACAGAGCAAAGGCAATGCTAGATAAAGAACCCCTGCCGTGGCTGAAATAGATGGATCCTTTTCAATGCGTACAAAAGGGGGAGGGCACAATTTTTTTCTCTGTCCTGAACTTCTTAAAAAAATTGTGACATGTGAAATAGTGGCTACCCTCAACAATACACAAAAGAGCAATGGGCACTTCCCCCCCCCCCCCAGAGGTAGGCAAATTTACTGATAAGGATCTAACAGCATTGGAACAAAACACACTCTGTAATGCAAAAGGTTTTTTTGTGGGGGGTTTTTAGGGCAAGGCAAAATAAAATGAACAGGCATATGTGGGTGTGCATTTGCTTTTCTCTAGTTTTTGGTGTGAAGATTAGTATAGGGTTATATAGAACTAAAGATGCTGCAAATATGGAAAAGCTTTGAAAGGGGGTCACACATTTACCTCCCTTTGCAGTGCTGAGGAACAAGATTGATTTTTTAAAAAATGGGATATATCGCCAAAATGGGATATATCATCAAGTTGGAATGTGTGCAGAGGATGGCAACCAAGATGACCAAAGGTCTGGAAACCAAGCCATATGGAGAACAGTTGAAGGTGCTGGGTATGTCCAGCCTGGAAAAGAGGGAAGCCATATTAAAATATCTTAAAGGCTGTCACATGGAAGATGGAGCAAGCTTGTTTTCTCCTGCTCTAGAGGGTAGGACTTGAACCAATGGTTTCAAGTTGCAAGAAAGGAGATTTCAACTAAACATCAGGGAGAATATTCTGATGCTAAGAGCTGTTTGACAGTGGAAGGGACTCCCTCAGAAGGTAGTGGACTTTCCTTCCTTGGAGGTTTTTAAGCAGTGGTTGGATGATCATTTGTCACAGATGCTTTAGTTGAGATTCCTACATTGCATGGGGTTGGACAACATGACCCTCGGGATCCCCTCCAACTCTACAATTCTATAATTCTATGATAGAGAATTGTGTCGCCAGAAAAGAATTTTCTAGACAATTATTCTCTGAGTCCCATCCAAGTCAATGGAGTAAGTGTGCTGCTTTTAGGGGCAGCAATCTACAAAACTCTCCAGGAAGGGATTCGTAAGCTGTCTGCTCTAGATCAGGTATATGGAATGTGTGGCCCACCAGATGTTATTGGAATCCAACTCCAATGAACTCCAGCCAGCGTGACCAATAGTCAGGACTGATGGGAGATGTAGTCCAAAATAATCTTATAGACTACAGATTTCCCGTTCCTGCTCTAGACCTTTGATGTTTCCAGAATGTGGGGCAGGAGTGGAAGTGTGTGTTGTGCAAACTTCATCCCAACATGTTAAAGTCATGATTTTCAGAACTATGAGACTTTCCAAAGTGAATCCAAGTCCTGTATTGTCACAAGTGAAAGCCGTAGTGGATTTCCCCAGGAACGTTAGAGGCCTCTCTACTAATTTCAAACTCTACTAATTTACTTACACGGCTGTAGTTGCACCTAGGAATTCAGTTACATCTCAGTTTAATGCAAACCATTGAATTTGTGTGTCCCAAAACAATATACAAAGCAAAGCACAGATAGCCATTGTAATTCACACTTTTCTGAATTTTGCAATACAAGTCTCCAGCAAAAAAAATGTATAAAAATGCACATATTACAGGTAAGTGTGCTTAAAAGTGCATACATTCTTAAAAATAACATGTTATATATATGTTTTATATTCGAGGAAATTGCTTGCAAAAATGTGTATATTAAGAAAAACGTGCATTAGAATGCTGACAAATTTTTGGGGAGGATTTTGTTTGGGATGTGGAAATGTGGTGAGCTGAACTTACGATTGCTAAAATGAGAAGCTGAAAGAAACAAGGCAGAGCAACCCAACCCTCCCATCTTGTCCTGGGCTGGGGGAGGGTTTGGATTGGGAGGTGGTCCTCTGCCCAGCTCTGCTGGCTAAGCTGACCTCGCATTGGTCAATGCTGACAGAGTGTCAAGTGACATTTAGTGCAGAGCTTTCCCTACCACCCACCAAAGGAGCAGCAGGGGGAAGTGCCACTCGCAGGCCCCTAAACAAGGTTTCCCAGTGGTGAGGAGGGAATATGCCAGGCCCAGTCACTTGACCAGCTCTGGGATATTGCAGCAACCATCATGTTCCCCACTTTCCACCCAAGCAGAGGCAGAGCTTTCTGCTCCAGCACCTAGAGCAGCGCACATGTGGGGGCGTGGCTGGTGCACGTTCCAGGGTGCATCCCGGGTGGTGCGTGGCGAGTTGTGTGCGCCCCAGGGGTGGTGGTGCGTGATGTCACCCCCGGATGACACCCGGGGTGGACGGCACTCCCCGCACCCACCTTCCACCACCAGTGCACCCAAGTCACCATTCATGGCAGGGCTGCAGATGTGGCTGTGGCCCCATCATTCTGTAAAGCCCCACTAGTCATCAGCCAGGGTCTGGGTTGCCTCCTAAATTACTATTAAGGAGAAAGACAAATGCTTACTCAAGGTAAAAATGCTTACTCAGGGTAAAACGATTTGTTCATAGATTTGTTCATCTTCTTATTTGGACACTGTTTTATAGACACTTGGTGCCAAAAGCTGTAATTGCTGAATAAGTGTTTGAGGATTTGGTGATGGGGGCAGATAGCACTTCTGAGGGAGCGTGGTCCACACACCAACAACATGACCGCTTAACGTGCACTTTAATCATGTTTCTGCTTTGCCATCTAGTGCGGAGACAAACTTTCTGGGGTTTCTCCCAGATGGTGAGATTTTCCATACCAGATTGATCCAGGTTTTTTTTTTTTTGGGGGGGGGGGGTTACATGTGGCTGTCCCATAGCACAATAATCTGGAAGGTCCAAACACTAAATAAAAAGGTAAAGGTACCCCTGCCCGTACGGGCCAGTCTTGACAGACTCTAGGGTTGTGTGCCCATCTCACTTAAGAGGCCGGGGGCCAGCGCTGTCCGGAGACACTTCCGGGTCACATGGCCAGCATAAGAAAGCTGCATCTGGCGAGCCAACGCAGCACACGGAAACGCCGTTTACCTTCCCGCCAGTAAGCGGTCCCTATTTATCTACTTGCACCCGGGGGTGCTTTCGAACTGCTAGGTTGGCAGGCGCTGGGACCGAGCAACGGGAGCGCACCCCGCCACGGGGATTCGAACCGCCGACCTTTCGATCGACAAGCCCTAGGCGCTGAGGCTTTTACCCACAGCGCCACCTGCGTCCCCCAAACACTAAATACATCCACTAAATTGGCATATATCTCTAACTGGGCATTATCTCCCCCCCCCCCCGCCCCAACTTGCAATATTACTAATAGAAACTATAATGACTGACCATGGGATTGGAATCATCTGTATGCTCTGTGTTTTATTTAGTTTCCTGAGGATATTCTTTCTGATTCAGTTCAAATGTTTGGTGATGGAGAGCCAATTTTGATATAATGGAGGGCTTGGCATTGGAATTGGAGCAGGGCAGTGGTTTGTTTCAACACAGCATCATCATCCACAATGCACTTTTGGCAAACAAACCAGGCCTGTGTCCAGCCTAGAATTGCCAAGTCAGTATGCATAAATTATTGGATGAGCTTTCAGTTGTAAAAGAAGCCCCACTGAAGATCCTTGAGGAATATTGGAGTAGAAGTTTTTCTGTTGTGCTTGCCAGACTATCTCCCACGTGTACACTTCTCACATCAAAATGAAAAGCAGAATTTCCCCCCTTTGTTTTCTTCTATCAGTTGAAACATTCATGTTTGTGGGAAATGCCAGTTTTATTCCAGCCCCCTTAGATTAGGGGTTGGATGGAGGGGCTGTTCTGTTGATTGTTAGCTTTCCAGTTTTGGCTTATAGCCTACAAAAGAACATATGACTGTTCATGGTTAGGAATTTAGGCCAGCAGACTAAACTGTTGTTGCAAAATTCCATTATCAAATGTTACCCAGTACTAGGGGTGGCTGAATCTGTCCATTTTGGTTTCTCTCATTTTTCCAACCTTAAAATCATTGTCACATAAGTTTGCACTTTTATTTTTAATAAATGCTTAGGAAAATTTGCCAGCACTTTCATGCAAATTTATCTTAACATATGTATATATGTTTGTATGCAACTTTGTCTATTATAAACACTTTTTAGTAATGCAATTCCTTCTCATATAATGCTTTACTTTTTTTTAGTCTTAGTAACATATTCACTTTTAAGCACACTTTCCTCTAAAATGTGTGGTTTTGTACACAATTCTTGCCTAGAGAACTGGCTGCAGGTAGCCCTCAAGTGTGCCTGGACTCAGGGGTAAACAGAATAGCCCCCTGCCCAATTAGGAGAGGAGACAAACCTACTTACCACTGGGCTCAGGAGAGTGATTGGTGTACCAGAGCTAGCAACCAAGTGCTTTTTGCAGCAGTCTCTACTATGCCTTTAATGATAATTCCCACATTCTTTAAAATGATGAAAGGAACCGCTGCAGAGGCCTCAGTCCCTAATCTCTCATGCTCGGATGAGAGAGCAAGGACCGACTTAAAGCAGGCACCCTTTGAGGCAAAAAAGGTTCCCCACTCCTGGTGTAGACAGTACTAAGCCAGACAGATAAATGCCGAGTTAGTCCTAAAGTAGGAGTGGTCCAATAGCAGGCACCTGAGGCAAAGTCAAGATCAAGCATGCCAGAACAGAACAGTCAAGAGTAGGCAAGAATCAAAAAGTAAGGTTTTAGGTGCAGGCAAGGAACAGGAGCAAGAAACTAAGTGGTTCTAACTGGAAAGATTATGTAGTCTGGTAATCCTAGAACCTGTGCAGGCCCAGCTGTAACTGGTTACCCCAGCCTTCATGGTTCTCTACTTCTGAGGAGACCTCATATTCCTGGGGAGGCTAGTTCTTCTTAGTCTTGAGGTATACAGCCCATTGATCAGCGGTTGTCTATGCCTCCACCTTCTGACACCAGCATTTTCTGGTTCTAGGAGACAGTTCAACTCCACTCTCCGATTCCTCAGGGGAGGCAGCTGCTACAGGGGAGTCAGGAATCTTGTCCTTGAGACCCTCCAAATGGGCCCACTGCAATGTTTCCTGAGATGGTGGAGGTGTCACAAGTACAGCTGAAGTCAGGATACCCTGGGAGTCTTTCATGTCACTGGGTTCCTCATCTGAGGAGGAGTCAACCTGGCTTGGACCTGAGTCAGGCCTGGCTGAAAGGGGGCATTCCTGCTTGCTTTCCTTTCAGCTTAATTCCTGGTATGGGCTCATTCATGAGTGTCACTGTCTGCAACCAATGTTTGCAGGCTACTTGAGGGCAATGATGGTGTGTGCTCAGCACTTTATCTCTGCCACCTCTAGTGAGCTCACGATCCTCATCCATTTCTCAAGGGCCCCTCATATTTTTAGAGGCCTGATCCAAGCCTTCCCTACCTTTCCCCCTTGTTGGTATCCTGCGTGTTTGTGCACAAGTTACCTACCTTCCAAAACAGGGGGGAGTAATTTGTCATTGTGAATGTTTTTCAACATTTTTATTTGTGTGGGGTGCTTAGGGAAGAGAAATTGCTGTATAAAAAGGGTCGTGATACATTGGTGATGCAGAATGGATGACTTATAAACACAAAAACCATCAAACTGCTGTTTTCCCCCCCTCCAGTTAATGTACCAATTTGGTGATATGCTTGATGTTTCACACTATTTCGAAATGGCAGCAGAAGCATTTCATTATTATTGCACTCTATTTGCCTTATGAGTAATTCTAGGAAGATAAGAGAATCCTCCCCCTCAATTGAGCTGATTAGTTTAAGAATGACAGGAGCAATTTTCTTTTGTATCATCCTGTTTGCAGTGATGATAGCCCTGAAGCCACTGTGGCATAACTGCATGCACACAGAATGAGTCATGAGAAGAGACACTCAGCCTTCTTACAGTTTGAATATGTACTACTACTCATCTTTTAACTACAAGACTGCTATCCACATCCATCTCAATAAATTCTGTTTTGGTACAGTATATAATCTCTACCAGCGGTAGCCAATGGGGTTACCTCCAGATGTTGTTGTACTGCAATGCCCATCATTCTTGGCCATTGGCCATGCTGGCCCAAACTACTATGTTCAATAACATTTGGAGGGTACTACATTGGCAGCACATAATCTATTTTAAAATTTACTGATCCCCCCCCCCAAGCACCAGCAAAAACTACACTTTCCTTTACAGTGCAAATCAAATGTTTTCCCCTTTCCATTTTAGAATGGGACATACAAGGATCTAAAATCTAAAATCATGGCCTAAATCAAGAGGTAGGCTGCCAAATGTTATCCATGCCCAATCCAGGACAAGAAGGGTCCCCACCCCCAATGTTCTTCTCTGGCTCAGTTGTTAAGCTTTGCTTCTTTTTCACTTTTCTCTCCCTTCTGGTGATGCTATTGCCTAGTCTATGCAAGGATTTAGGAAGGACCATATCATGCTGAAGTATGTGTTAGGGTCTTGTTCACTAAGCCATGGTTTTGCATTATGAGAATGAGCCACAGTGAGCCTCTAGATCTGATGCAGAAAAGAGGAGTTTGGAAAGCTTTGTTTTGCAGCTTCTTGTATTGTCCAAACCTAGGCACACTGTGGTCAGTCTTAACTATGGAGTTTATAAAGTTGATTCATTTCAACTAACCATATATAAGAGTCATGGAAGATAAGGCTACCAATGCCTGCTAGCCATGATGGCGATATTCTGCCTCCATGGTCAAAGGCAGGATGCCTCTGATACCATGTTCTGGGAAAGGCAAGAGGGGAGAGTGTTGTTGTGCTCTGGTCCTGCTTACGGGCTTCCAATAGGCATCTGGGTGGCTACTAAGAGAAGAGGATGCTAGACTAGATGAGCCACCGGCCTGATGCAGCAAGGTTCTTGCTCATCACAGTTTAGTGTCCCGAGGACCAGTGGCGTAGGGTGGGTTGTCAGCACCCGGGGCAAGGCAAGTAATTTGCGCCCCCTAACCCGTGGATTTTAGCACTCGAGTGCAAGCGAGCGCCCCCCAAATGTTGCGCCCGGTGCGGCCGGCCCCCCCCTGCACCCCCCACGCTACGCCACTGCCGAGGACATACTAAACTGCCTTTAACTTAAAGTGGAAGCTTCTAGTCTCTTTCTAGCTGTGCTGGAAGAGGAGATCTGGAGGAGCACATAAGCCCAAGGTTTGTTTCAGCCCATTCTCATAATTCTGTGGCATGGTCAAGCATTACATCTGAATATCGGCTATGCCTCAGGATTATATTTATGCAACAACAGATTGTTTTTAATTTAGGTGTGAAAAATGTCCCTACTTTTATCATTTGCAACAGTTAAGTGCTATCCCAAATAAGCCTATTCTTTTCCTGCCGTTAATGAATATTCCCAAAGCTATAGATTCAGCAGTTGCCTGTGGCTGGACTGTTTGTTACCTCTCAGTAATGCTGAAAGCACATTGTACTGTTACAAACTAGACATTAATTAAGGTAAGCAGGGGACTGGAGCAGATAATTACTGTTAGAAAGTGTAAAGGATGTTGAAGAGAGTAGCAAGAGTTTTCTTTAAAAGGGAGGAAATACAGTGTGTGATCCTTCAAAATACCATGAAAGAAGAGCTGAGAAACACACTGGAGTTATAGAATTTCATTTTCTTAATTATCATCTTAACACCTCATGGATTTTGCATAAAAATGACCTTCATATGTAAGATTCTTTTTGGAATGCATATACTGTAATTTCTGTCCCTCTATATTATCCTGATCAACGATGAGAAGGATCTATTCACTTCATTGTGTGTTCTCTCTCTGTGTGTGTATTTACATGCATAATGGCTAATACAACTTTTAAGAGAGAAAGGGAAGGAAATCCTAAAGATTCAAGAACAAGAATAGTCCAAATCTGAATGGCACTCATATTTGTACACTCAAAGACTGTCAGCTGGAAGAGTTTGGGGGGAAATGGGCACCATTCATCCCTACATGGACAGAGATTAGCACACGGCTCAATTGATTTCCTCCCTCTCAAATCCAAGCTAGCACAAGGAAGTTACATAAAAGAAGAGAGTGCTTCTTGCGGCCATTTCTTACTCTGCATGGAAACATAGCCAGGTTGGACACCTGGGCTGCAATCCTGTATAAAGGTAGCTGAAAGTAAACCCCCCCCTTTAATTCAATGGTACTTCCTTCTGAGTAGACTTGCGTAGGGTTGTGCTGTTATATATGCATTGCTACATATAAAACTACTCCATGTGCTCTGAGTGGCTAACACAGAATGACGAAATACAATTAGAATCACAAAATCAAAAAAGAGTTTTGCTTTGTGAACACAGATGCAAAGCCCTCTCCTCCTCCTCCTCCTCCTCCTCCTCCTCCTCCTCCTCCTTGATTTGTTTTTAAAAAGGAAAGAAAAAGGACTCTCCCTAATGGAATAACAATTGTTTTTATGATGTTAGCTGTAGATGCACAACCGTTTTTGGAGTACGAAACCTTTGATCTGTGCACAATTGTTGTGCATCTACAGCTAACATCACAAAAACCATGACAATGAGACTGAATTCCATGCACAATGCAGTGCTACTGTGCAGATTAGACATATCATTAATCAGGAGAGGGATTCTTCCACCCACCCTGTCTACGAGGTGAAAGATCTTGGCTGCTGTTGGAACATCTCCTGCCCCCATCGCTTTCTTCCCAGGCCTGTATCTGCCTAAGCACAAAACAGATTCCGTAGTCATACGATAGTGACAGAAGTAGGCTACAGATCTGAGTCTATGTCCAATCAGTGGCAATATGCATACTAATATGTGGCACAGCTTGTGTAATGAAGTTCCCAGCATGCAGCCTTGAAAAGGTATCCTCAAGTGTGTTGGTTGATTTATTTCCTCTGTCAAGAGGCAGGACAGTGAGGACTTGTCCTCCCCTTCAGTACCTGCAAGAATACTCTGTCATTGTTTGAAATTTTAATAACATCTGGAAGTGTAGCCTTAGTTACATTATTTAGCATCCTTTCATTTAGCAAGGTTACTCCCCCCGCATCCCTTTTTCATCCCTTGCAATGGTATTAAAACAGTTGTTCGTATCTCAGTGCCAGGGAATCGGAGGTGGGAAACGAGGGCCGGCCTCCTACTCATTTTAAACGAGAACCTGCTGCCATTTCCGAATTTACATTCATCTTCCGATTGTGGCATCCGTTCTCATAACAGAATGCCAACTATGACCAGCATAAAGGTGCAGGCTGCATTGCTTTCTGCATCTATAAAACCAGCCATGGAGGAATTGGCCAAGAATTTCTTCTCTCTCCTCACACACCACTGCCCACCCCCACCCAGAACATGTAAATTCATGAACAGAACCAATAGTGACAAATGTATTCCCCTCCACTTTGGCAAAAATCAAAGCTTTTTCAGATAGAAAAGCAAAAGTGGCTCGGCGGGTGGGGTGAAGCTGCTACATTAGCTTCCTGGCCTGTGGGTCGTTGTTGCTTTGCAAGAAGGGGAGAGGGCAAGGTGGAAAGGTGGCCAGCATGGTGCAAACACACCAACAGGAACTCTAGACTGGTACACTTTCAACACACCAATGTTGAAGAGCAAGAGCAACCCACAGACCAGGAAGCTGGCATGGCAGCTCTGCTCCACCCAATGAGCAGTTTCTGCATAAAAAGGACGTAAAATTAAATAAATGAGCACATCTTAATATTTTGTAAGTTTCTTGTTTTTTAAATCAATGCATGGGAAGCTTTGGTTGTGAAAAATAAAGACATAAACACATCTTAAAATATCATTTAAGGTTCTTTTTAAAATAATGCATGAGGATTGCTGGGAATGCTTGGACTTTCTTGGTGGGTTTTCTCTCCATCCATTGTCACATATATATTTTTTAAAAAAACCAACAACCCGGTCCACTTTTTAATGAAATGTCTCCATAGGAAATCTCATAAGCAGTAGAAGCAGGATCTTTAAGGCAGGTTTAAGAAAGAGAAAATGGGCATTTTGAACTTCTCACAGTTTTTGAGAACTTGTCACGCTTTTCAAAGATTTCTTTGTTACTGAATTCTACAAATAAATGAGGTATGCGTCCATATGTGAGAAGGTAAAATTACTAAGAAAATCAAGAAATAAACATATGTGGAGTTATTCATTTATGGCAATCGTAGCAGCATGCAGACTTTTTATCTTCAAATATGTGTCCTGAGAAAGATCCAGGATTTTGTGAGATATTCTTCACACATGGTGGTGGTAGCTGGAGAGGCTATTTTTCTCTTCTTTCATGTAGCGCAGTAATTAGAAACACCCTTTAAAACTCCTTGGTGGCTAACGATCCCATTTTACAGAATGGAAGCCGCTGGAGGGGAGGATGCTCTTGTGTTTGGGTCCTGCTTGCCAGCTTCCCACAGGCACCTGCTTGGCCAGTGTGGAAAAAGGATGCTGGTGTAGATGGTCCACTGGCCTGATCCAACAGGCTTGTCTTAGGTTCTTACATGTGAACTGAATTTAATTTCTCCCCGTCCGCAGCAGAGGAGAATTGTAAGTTGCGAGCCCCAAATGGGATAGCAGCAATATGGATGACAATTAACCCAAGAACACTTTGCAATTTATTTTCATATTGTAATTTGTTTGTCTGCTAGTGTAGGAAGCAGGGAAGCATAACATTTATGCCCATCTCAGGAATATCCCACCTGATGCTACAATACGCCTATTAACCCTGTATTTCATAAGCACATGGGAGAGAGAAATGCTACCATAAACTTGCATTGTATCAGTGTATAAGCTTGCAGAATTACTCTTAGCACATTTCCCATTGAATCCCCCCCCCCCCATCTTCTGCCATTGAAAAACCAAGACTGGTCTGGCAGCAAAACGAACGGAAAACAGCAAATCTGTGTCCATTAGGACCGTAGCACTCAGGTATGGCTAATGTAAATTCAAAAAATGCTAATAAAGTCAGAAATTTCCCAGTGGGGGAGTAATGGAATGCTTTTAAAAAAGGTACTTTCACTTAATGACTAAGGCTTTTTTTTTCATTCTTCTTTTTGCTAAGAGCAATTTGGCTTCTTCTATCAGGTACCAGGGAGTGGGGCGGAGGGGGGAGGGGGGAGGGAAGCATTAAACAGTAGATTAAAATGTCTTTGCTGCTTCTCAGTAATGCAAGTCGATGCTGCGAGCTAAGACACATGAGAAGTGGCAATTTAGCTGGTGACCATGTTTCATTTTCTGGGAAGGGCAGTCAGTCAGTGCCCTGCTCAGAAGGCAGCTCTTTAAACACAGAGGCATTGAAAGAAAGTAGCGGAGCCAGGTTGGTGTCGGTCACAGACTCTACAATCTGTTCCTTCCTTTCATTTGTGTCGCTAATTAAGACGCACTCGCGACAGAACACCGAGAGTGTACATAACCTGTTGAAATTCTGTCAGGATCCATCTCTGCTTTCTTGTGCAGTTATTTATTTATTTTTAAAAATTCTGCTCAACAAAACGTCTCAACTGCGAATGGAAGACATGTGCGGGAAGAGAACAGATACTTCAGATTAGAATCTCCTTCCCCCTCGATATTTCTCTTTGCTTGCCTTGGCCTTTGCATTCCTGCTCATCCAAGACAGGCATGCTAAATAATAAACAGAGCTGAGGCGATATGCCAGGAATGTCTCCTGTGCGGGTCCCTTTCATTTCAATGGAGCTAGTGCCCCAGAGGATTTTGTTTGATAGTGCCAGGATGTAAATTCCACAATTTCCCCATTGCTGTGAGGACCAGAGCAGAAGCTGGAAACAGAACACCTAAACATAAATGTAAACCCAGCAGCACTGCTATTAAAGCAAGAGGAAAAAGGCATATTTTGCCAACAAATACCATTTTTATGAGGTACGCTTTAAGGGAAACAGGCAAATAAGTGTATTTTTTTAAAAAAAATTAAATAAAATAATAAAAAGTGCTCTGTGTGTGTCCTGTTACAGTTCTTTAAATATTTCCCCTCCCCATCTTTTCCTGGGTCTGCCTTGGCAGGTCTTAGTCTAGGCTACCAAAGTCCAACTTCCCCCTCTTTGTCCTTAATTGGTCCTCCGTGCTATATAACGGTTCATTCTTGTATATAAACTGGATTGTATTACACCAATTGACACTGTATGTGTGTGTGTCGAAACCCATTTTTATAATGTTAAGGCTTATGAACATTTCAACATCTGGAGCCCATGGAACTGCTTATGGAAATCTCATAAGAATCGGAGAACGTTGCACTGGTGTTCCTTCAGGGGTATGATGGGTTTGTTCCCAAGCTTTGACTCTCTTGCCTTCCTATTTTAGATAACTTCATTGCCCGCTAGAAACTTGGGTGGGTGGGTGGGTGTTTGTGTGTGTAAGGAATCTGTTATACGTTTGAGAAACTGAGGAGTCTAGTTTAGGAATTTCCACTAGACTCTATGACCTTTTCTCATGGGCCTTCATCCAAATATAAAGGACTTGAGCTTAGGGCTAACTTTTAGCCACTGTGTAGTCAGATTGATTTCGCTGGAACTTCTCGTGTGACTGAAGTTATGCACACACATAAATCAATGCCTGGTTTATGGTGATAATATTGTGACCAATCCAAGGCTACAAAATGTCACATGGAATGCTGATGGTCTTATTGTGGATCTCATCACAGTGCCGACATTCGCCCTAGAGGAACATGGGAACAATGATTCTCATGAAACATGGCACTGTTTCTTCAACGTCTTCCTGACTGTTAATTTTTGCATGATAATTGAGCTTCCACACGACATAAAAGCCACTTCTGGGTAACTAATGATATATAGCACATGTTTAGCGTCCATTTCTCTATTACTTGATTCCAGAGGGGAAATCATTTGCAGTCCCCTTAACCTGGAAAATTGCAGAACTAAAGTGACAAAATGGGGCAGTATACTGGCCTAAAGTTATTTTCTACTGTTTTCATGGGGGAATCATGGGAGAACAAAAGCACACATGTGTGGACAGAATGGGGGAGTACTGACATCAGTGCTTTTTTTAAAAAAAATGTTTAGGGGTACTCTCATTTTGCCTCAAGAAAACCACCATTTTATAGTTCAAATCGGGAAAAATAAATACAGTAAATGGACAAAAGTACAAAGATTCACAAAATATTTAAGGGTATGCGTCCCCCTAGAAACAAGCACTGAGTGACATTGCCCAATAACGATTGTTGTTGTGTTGTGACATGCCAGTATATCAGCCAAAAAGCCACAGTTCCATAACTTAACAGATGATCGGTAAAGGGACCTCTGACCGTTAGGTCCAGTCACAGACGACTCTGGGGTGCAAATCTCGCTTTACTGGCCAAGGGAGCCGGTGTACAGGTTCCAGGTCATGCGAACCAGAGCAGCGCACGGAAACGCCGTTTACCTTCCTGCCAGAGTGGTACCTATTTATCTACTTGCACTTTGACGTGCTTTTGAACTGCTAGGTTGGCAGGAGCAGGGACCGAACAACGGGAGCTCACCCCATTGCGGGGATTCGAACCGCCAACCTTCTGATCGGCAAGCCCTAGGCTCTGTGGCTTAACCCACAGCGCCACCTGCGTCACAGATGATATTGCCATATAAAAAGAGCATCAGAAAACAAGGCAGAAGTGCTACCATGATAATCAGGAACGCTAACAAAACATTCTCCACGTTTGAATGGACCCATTGTCAATGAAATCTGGATCATTTTCAGACAATGTTGCTTTGCTTACTGCCTGTGTCTACTAATTGCAGCTTTGAGGTTTCTGTGTCTATCTCTGGCTTTTTAAAGGTGAGAATATAAACCTACAAGTGCCGTGTTGTCAGGGAGTGAAGGTTTGGACTAAAGGATGTTTAATACCTGACAGCTCAGTTGGTTGAGCATGAGACTCTTAATCTCAGAGTCATGAGTTTGAACCCCATGTTGGGTAAAAAGATTCCTGGATTGCAAAGGGTGCAATAATAAGGGACCCCTGTGATCCCTTCCAACTCTACCAAACATTCTATGATTCTACTCTTCTATGAAATGCAGGGAGAGAAAACAAGTGAATAATTTTGACCACTGTAGATTCTGATATTTATTTATTTGAAACATTTCTATTCCATCTTTCTAAAAGTAAGAGGCTCGTGTCAGAATAAAATAAAATAAAGCAGTCATTACAATAAATGTAAAACACTTTTAAAAATCATGGCACTTACAATTAGCAGCATTTAAAATTATATACATAGTGCAAGAAACACAGTTTGACGCAAGTCACAGGCAAGCCTAAGCATAACATTTATTTATCACTGACACCAGTTGAAAGTTCCCTTGAACTGCAAATAACAGCTTTAGAGAGGATATTTTTGTCAGAACTTGAGAGGGAACATCGACCTCTTCCTTGCTATCTTCCACAGTCCTGAAGCAGTTCAGGCTTCTTTTGTGGGTCTTATTTACACAACAAGAATGTGCTCATTCACACAACTAAAGTCTAGGAGTCATCAACAATTGAAGGGAGGCAGTGGACTACCAGTGCCTTCTTGGTGGTAGCACATCAGTGCTGAAAGCTCTTCCCAGATTGGTTCACCAGGTGCCTTCTTCTGATTATTTCAACAAACGGCAAATATATTCCCTCCAGAGTTTTGCATGCCATGATCTTCATGTCTTGAGTTAGGGATGGTTGAATCTGTCAAGTTCTGGTTTCTCTAAATTTATCATTTTTCCAATGTTGTGTTTGGTTAGCTCCAATTTTCCATGCTTGGATTTTATTCACCTTTTAAAAAAAGAAATCAACATGAGAATTTATATCTATTTCTTGTTCATTTAGCTTAATACTACATGCACATTTTTATAGCAATTTTGCCTATTAGATGCAGTTACACAGCCAGTTTTCCCCTCACAGAATTGCATGTTGTTCTTTCTGCACTAGAAGAAAATTCACATATACCTGTTGGGAAATATGACTGTGTAGCCCCCCCCCCCCCCCAAATACAAGGCTTGTTGGGAATGGCTGGGTGGCATGATTGTAGCTGGTTGCGTGTTTAGACCTTTTAACCTCCCCCTTAAATAAATTCAGACAAGACTCAAATTTTGGTTTGGTTTTTGGCAGAATTTAGGCCACAGCTTTATTGATTACATCAAGTGAGTGGTTGCATAGGCTCTGGTTCGACTAGCTCCCTGCACTGTGGCAGGTAGCGCTGACCCAGAGCACCAGCATAGGTCAACCTAGGGTGAACACCTGGAACAGTGGAAAGCCGGGATCAGGCTAGTTCGCCACCCAGATGTCCCCTTGGACTCAGGCATGGGCACAACCCCTCTCAGTGTTGACCAAACCATCAAGTCCCTGGATTGCTTTAACAGAATGCCCTTCACATAGGGTTAGCAAGAGTGTTCTCCCATCCCTATCACCTGAACCAGAGCCTATCCGCAACCTTACAAGTTGTGATGATTTGCTATGCGGCAGGCAAAACCCAAATGGCAACAATCAGCCAAGTGGGGGAAATTCCTGCCATGCCCCTGTCCCAACGACAGATGACACATGACGGCATAGCAAGGTCAAGCGCAAGCACTAAATATAGGGAGAGGTGGGTGGGTGTTTCGATGCACTGGCCCAAAGAGGAAGCTCAGGTTTACTTGCACGGGCATATATAGGTCCCTCGATCCATTTGGCTAGTGTCCCATTGGCCTGATTAAACCCAGCATCAAGGGACCTACCAATAGGGTTTTGTGGCTATCCAATCGTACCCACCCACAACACAGGGTTTGGTTGCCAGGTCTTACCCCAACACGTGCCCTCTTTGAGGGAGGACACGATTTATACAACAGAATGCCATTTGATCAGACTAAAAAATGTGCACAAATTTAAAAGAGGACAAACTGGGATGAAGAAATATTGTCAAATATACTATGGTGGTCTGACTTACAAATTCATAAAACAGGAGTTTGCAGTGCTATAAAATGTTTCTGGGAAATTATTCACATGCACAGTGGGGGGGGGATCTTTGAAGTTAATCTTAAGGTTGGGTTGGAGCAATAGCTGTCAACTGTTCCCCTTTTTTAAGGGAAATTCCCTTATTCTGAATAGGATTCCTCGCAAGAAAAGGGAAAAGTTGACAGCTATGGTTGGAGCCGGTCTAAACAAACAAACAAAAAGGGATCCACATTTAGATCATATTGTTGTTGGATAGAACAAAAACATCCCTGCTGGAGATGCCCTAGCATACGTCAGGTATTTGTGAGAAAAGAAGCCCTGATCCCAAGCTATTATCTCCCTCTCCCTCTCAATTTGGGGACGATGCCTTTTCCACTTCTCCCAGCAAATTAATTAAGGGAGGAGAAGGTGATCAGACAACTAAATATAAGTACATAAACAGAGGTGCTGGCTGTTGGTGTGTAATACGTTTTTTATGATATTATTAATAGTATTAATTTATGTAGCACTTTTCAGGGTACAGTCATTTTACAGTTCTAAATTCAACGTGGAATGTCAGATAATGTGATTGAAGTGCCTCCACTCAGCCACACAGATAAAAGTAAAATATTTAATGTCTTACGGAACTAGGTTTACGTTTCAAATCTTGTTTGTCAGCAGGGGAGATGGAATAAAAAGCTACATATGTGGGATTTTCTTTCCATGAAAAAAAAAAATGTATTTCTTATCCTTTTTTTCTAGCACGCTTTTTTTTTTTTTTTTTGCTCAACCCTAAACATTGTGGGGATGTGTGGCATGACACATGGGTGCCAAGTGAAAAGCCTCTGGAGAGGGCACGATTTATTTATGTAAGACTTGGGTGACATTTACTTTGAGTATAAACCATAGCTGCACCCACCCAATGCCATTTAAAAGGTAACAATTGCTCAGTTGTGAAAAAAAGTGTTTTTCCCTAATTCCCACTTGCAAGGGTTTTAACTAAGCAAAACCAATTCTTTATATAGCGTCTTCAGTGAGTCACCAGCAGCTCCTTAAAATATTTTCAAGTTTGTCCTAAAAATGTAGTTAATATTGCTCTGATCGCACTGAACTACAGACGGGAAGCTTTTCATACATTCATTTCAGTAACTTTTTGACCTTTTGGCAAACTTTGATTGCAGTCTCTTCTCCCGATACAGCACCCCCTTGTTGGTATTTGCTTTGTATGTAGTTTATGGATTCTACGGAAGGAGTTTTACAATGAAACAAAGAAAGCGAAAACACTTGGGTCGTAATGGGATGCTTTCCCCCCTAGGTTTCTTGACTTGGCAGCCTTCATCTATGGTGCTGCAGGGGGCTCAGTGTGAGGTATCAGGGACAAGTAACTTCCATTTCATTGACACAAGTAACTCACATGCCAGCCAGAGCCTAGCAATGCAGAGAGAACAGTTGAAAACGTGCAAGACTTCATTCGAAAGATCTACAATGAGAAGCAAATCTTAGCTGCTAATGTTCTCTCACCAGGACAGGCTCCCTAGTAATCTGAGGTGCTGGAGCACCCCAGATTATTGGATAAGCATCCTTGCCTCAGGGCTACAGAATAGATGTCTCCCTCCTCCTAGCTCTTCCGCACCAGCACTTAACTGTGCCAAAAATTTCCGATCTATATCATCAGCACCCCAGCCCCATGGCTTTGAGTGGGTGAATCAAACTCTGGCCTTTGCATTTATTGGCCAGAACACTGGGACATGAGCAGATTTCCTCCTAATTGAGCAATTGGTACAATCCTGCCTACACACAAAAACTCCACAAGTAGTAAGAGTTAGAGTTAAAATTTTTAAAATTAAAGCTATACATTTGGGGGTTGTCTGGAATATCCCCACAAGAAAGGCAGGAACACCCTACTCCAGGCCCTTCTGTGCTACAGCATTTTTTAAATTTTTCCTCTTATTCTGCTGCACTAGTGTGACCATTCCCTGGGGGCTCTCAGTTGCTTCCATACCTCCTAACTCTGCATTGCTCTTTAGTTATTGTTTGGAGCGGGACGGGGTCTGCCTACCCATGATACAAGATAAGGCAACCGTGTCAGGCAGCAGGATCCACAGGGGCAACAGATTTTGAAGTAGATCTTTATCCCCCCCCCTTTGTTCCTGAGGTCAGTGTTCACTCACCCTTTCTTCCCTGGCAGGGAAGGGGGTGCCTTTTGGTGGTCGCCTCAGGGGTCAAAATGTCTTGGGGCAGCCCTCGGGGGTGAGGAATAGGGGGAGCGAGAAGTTGAGGAACTGCACAGGGGTAGAACCTTTCACAATGTGAGAAATTACATATTCATACATCTGCCATTGGAAAGCTAGAATTATTAATTTTGAATTAATTTATGGGAAGGGGCTGAGAAAATATCTCCCTGTTCCAAATACACACAGAGAGAGAAAAACATCAGTAAACTCTGTTGAAGGAACTTGCTCACAAGGAAGTGGGATTAAAATCACAGCCACAAACTATTTCCAGGAATAAGCTTTGTGTTGAAGTGGAAAACTGTTTGGCCCTATTTACCAACCAAGGCAATAGTTCTGTAGCAGCCGAGAAGTAAGTGAGAAAGCGTGTTCTCACTAAAGGAGAGCACGGGTTGCGGATGGGGCCGAGCAAGACACCCTCTGGGTTGTCAGGCAAGTTAGGCTCAAGGGCTCGAACTAGATTGGTGGATGGAGTTGCTGGGGTAAAATTGATGTTGCCAATTTTAGGGGTGGGATCAGAGATTATTTAAGCTAGGGCCACAGCTTGTTCCTTTCTCTTTCGCTGTGGACACCGGATCACATGGAGCACTTGGACTGTCTGGAGGACAGTGATGCAAACTTCTCATTGTCTGGTTACATTTTTTTTTTAATTTCCCCCTTCTTTTAATCCTCTTTAGTCCCTTAAATAATTTAATTCCCCTTTTTCCTGTTCGATTTCCCACCCCACCCCTTACCCTGCCCTGTGGGAAGATTCTCCCTGTATCTGTGGCTTGCCTTTCTTTCGCAAAAAGGTTTCCCCCATTTCTCCTGTTGTAAATTGTGGGGCTAGTCAGGGCTGTTCCAGCTTAGCTGGAATCACTTTCGTTTATAGCACCCCTCCCCCCGAAGGTTGGCTTTATTTGAGTGTGTGCAGCACTGACGGCCAAATTTTAATCTAGCCTTGGGCGGGAGCACTATTTTGAGTTCCTTTAATATTGCTATGAGACTAAGATTCTCAAGAGCAGAGGCATGGAGGCCTATTCGGCCTGCACATAACTTCCAAGCCTAAGTCTGCTACAGGTAGCAGTTAATTGTTAAGTCTCTGACCTCTCTATAAGAATGTACCTGCTTGCAGGCTCAGTTGCTGCTAATGTATATCTGAGGCAGACAGAGGGCGGCAGAGGCTCTCTGTGCCTCCAATGACTATGAGCACTCTGTATATGCTCTTGAACTATGCTGTTTCTGAACAAGTTTATTTTCTTTAAGTTTGTTTTGCCCTGATAGTGGCGACTGCCATTTTAGAGACGAGCCATTGTGGTTTAGTGGCTAAAGTGTAGGACTAGGACCTGGGAGACAGGGTTCATATCCCCCTCTTAGCCATTGTTATAACAAAACAAAACAAACTGCTCCTTTTGGGCTATTCTGTTGCTGGGTAGTTCGGCCTATTTGTGATAAAAGAACTTTGGGTTTCTTGAAGGGATGCTTCCCTCTAAAAGGGCAAGCAGGGGTACCTGGACAAGCTGTGGGCTGCCTCAACTCTGCTATTTCACTGGAAACATTTACGCCTGGCCTAGCAGGTGATCCTAGGGCTTTGCCCTAGAATTCGATGGCCTGGAAGCGTTTCCGGCCTGAATAGTGTCCCCATGTGGTCCATGAAGCATTGGTTTCACCGGTTCCTTACATTGTTTAGTTTTGCGGACTATGACTGGGCTTTTGCAAATGCCTCAAGAGCTTGCCTCTCCTGCAGGGGATGACTTGCGGACACCCCAGGTGCCTTCTTCCAGAAGGAAGCATCTTTGAAGGCTGCAATCCAGGAGGAGGGCAAAGAGGAGCAGGGATCATGATTCAGACATCACCTTGGACCTCTACAGGGGTCAGGGTGAGGCTGTCCTGGGTCTTTAGGGATCATCCTGGATAGCTCAGTTGGTCAGCGCATAGTGCCGGTAATGCCTAGGTTGCAGGATTGGTCCCTATATGGGACAGCTGCATGCTCCCCCATTGCTCTACCTGGACACTTAGGTCCAGTGTCGAGGGCCTTTTGGTGGTTCCCTCACTGCGAGGGATGTAACAGGCGCCACGTTTGCAATATGCAAGCGGGAGAAAGCATCTTTGTGTGCCTGCACTGCAGTTTGCTCTGTGCGTTGCAGGGCACAGCGATGCACGGGCTGCATTTGCATTGCATTGCGTGAGAGATTTGCATTTGCATTGCACAGAGGTTGTGTGCATTGCACAGAGGGTGCGTGTGCATTGCACGGAGTGTGAGTGTATTGCACAGAGAGTGTGTGCATTGCACGGAGGGTGTAGTGGCATTGCACAGAGTGTGTGTTGTTGTTGTTGTTTTCTTTCTTTTTTTCTTTTTTGCATTGCACAGAGAGTGCATTGCACGGAGTGTGTAGTTGCATTGAACAGAGGGTGTGTGCATTGCACGGAGTGTGTAGTTGCATTGCATGAAGGGTAGTTGCATTGCACGGAGTGCGTTTTTTGCATTGCATGGAGTGTGCAGCTGCATTGAACGGAGTGTGGAGTTGCATTGCATGAAGTGTGGAGTTGCATTGCATGGAGTGCGTTTTTGCATTGCACGGAGTGCATTTTTGCATTGCACTGAGTGTGTAGTTGCATTGAACGGAGTGTGTAGTTGCATCGCACGGAGTATAGTTGCATTGCATGGATTGTGTGAGCACTGCACGGAGTGTGTTTTTTTGCATTGCACAGTGTGTGTCTTAAAAGGAAGCTGGCTCGGCGTCAGTTTTGTCGGGACATTTTTAGGGGTTCTGGCCAGCGTCGGCCCTGTAAATTTACGTATTATGATGGCAGCACAAGATGCCCCCTGCCCAAGCGGGGGCTGGAAGCTGGCAAGCAATACCTCAATACCTTTTGCCCATATTCCCATTTTATTTAGGGATCCAGTTGGATATCGTTGCTAAAATATACCACTTGCCTATGGAGAAGCTGTCTGCCTTGAAGGAAGTTATTTTGTAATACTTCCTCTGTAGCAAGTGATGCTTCATCAGATCCGATCTTGCTGGGTCACTTAATTAATCTTGCATGCAGAGTGGTTACCCCAGGCCGCCCCTTCCCTTCCCACTAGGCCAGGCTGCCTGCGGCCTGAGGTCCCCTTACCTTTCTCATGCAATGGTTGCAATTCCTAAATGTTGAGGTCCCCTTACCTTTCTCATGCAATGGGATCTCATGCAATGGTTGCAATTCCTAAATGTATGCAATAGTAGTTGGCCATGGCAGGATACTTGCACAGGGATTTTTCAGGTTCATGCTGATGCTGCTGGATCTTTGCCCTTTGGTTTTTTATTTCACGGGCTGCTGGTGTGCAAAGCCATGGCCTCAAGCCCGGTATGGTGAGGCAATCATGTGACCTAACTTTGAGTTTTCCCCTTGTAGTAACAGTTCACATGTGGCCCGAGGAGTTCAGTGACCATCGGATCTGCTTTTGGTCTGATAACCAGGTAGTGGTGAGCGTCTTGGCTAAACAGTCTTCACGTTCCAGCAGAGTCTCCGCCCCTCCGCTCACGCTTTTGAGCTGCACCGCTTAAGGTTTAATATTGAGCTTTCTGCTCTCCTGATTACGGGATCCTCTAATGATGTCACTGACACTCTATCCCAGTTTCAGATGGAGCGCTTCAGATCCTGGGCTCCAGACACTCAGCTATTGCCAGACTTTTCCAGACCACCTGTGGCATTTTGACAACAATTAGTAATTACAGAGAACAGCAGCTTCCATTTCCCCTTCTGCTTTAGCTCTTATGGGAAGGCCTGGATGGATTTCTTAGCCTTAAGCTGGCAGTACTCGGCTATTCAGATGAACTGGCCCCCATCCTCTGAGCAGATCCTGCAGTATTTGGTTCACCTGCTGCAGATTGGGCGTGCTGTTATAACTATAAGAATTCAGTCCGCTGCAATGTCTGTTATACTGAAGCTTTATTTTTCAGAGACCCTTGCATAAAGTTTGTAATGCGCAGGGCCTTGGAAGGTTGGAATAGGCTCCAACCTCATAGGACAGTGGGCAGGAAGTCGGTCAATTTTACCTATGCAGTATCTGCAACAAGTTAAAACATGTCTGCTGGTAAAAGATCAAGGCGAGACTCCTTTCAGTATTCCATTGCATTTTGGTGCACTGAGGGTTGGGGAAATGGTTGTTGGAGCCAGCACGGGGCTGAGAGTCTGGAGGCTTATTGCTTCAGGACTTTTCCTTATCTGCTTTGGAGCTTGTCATTAGAGTTAGGAACTCTAAAACAGACCTAGTGGGCAGGAGTGCCACCATCAGGCTTCCCCTCACAGCTGAGGAGGACCTTTGCCTGGTTATGGATACCAGAAATATTTGGCTCTTCATTCCCCTGGGGGCTGGCCTGCTCCTAGTGCATGAAAATGGGTTCCTGTTAGCCAGGCATTAATGTGCTTACGTCGTGCACCAGTTATTACGGCCTGCAGCTTGCCTACCACTGAACACGCCTCATTCCTTCCGAATAGGGCTGCTGCAACGGCTGCACATTGGGGGCCTGTCAGTAGACAGGATTGTGAATACGGGGTCTGCATAAAAGGCGGATCTACACGGATCCTCATGGATCCTCCAGTTTTTTAAAAATAATTCCAACAAATGCAGTGTCAAATCACACCTAGAAGGCACGCCTACAAACTGGACTATAAAAAACGTGGATTCAACAATTTGCCGCGCTGCAGCACCATAAAAACATGGATCCGAGGCACGGATCCTCATGAATTCATATGATTTTTATATTGAAACAAAATAAAAACACCATGCTACTGTAGACCACATCTTAGTCGGTAGGAGGAACCAAAAAAATCACGCATCCACTGTTTCGTGGTGCCGCAATGGCGCAAAAACATGGTTAAAAAACACGGATCCTCATGAATCCTCATGATTTTTGCACTAGATCAGCCCAAACTCACTTTCAAATTACACATCATGTCCAGGGGCACAACATCCACCACAGAAATCACGGATCCATGGCTTCCTGGCCATACCATGGCCCAAAAACGTGGTTTTCAAGAACGGATCCTCATGGATCCTCACACTTTTTGCATTGGGCCAACCCAAACTCACCGTCAAATCACACATCATAGCCAGGGGCACAGCCTACACCACAAAAAACTCAGATCCACGCCTGCCTGGCCACGCCCTAGCCCAAAAACGTGGTTCCGAAGCACGGATCCTCATGAATCCTCATGATTTTTGCACAAGATCAACCCAAAGTCACCATCAGATCAAACATCATGGCCATGGGCACAGCATCCACCACAAAAATCACGAATCCACGGCTTCCTGGCGAAACCGTGGCTCAAAAACGTGGTTTTCAAGAACGGATCTTCATGGATCCACACGCTTTCTGCATTGGGCCAACCCAAACTCACCGTCAAATCACATATCATAATAAGGGGCACAGCCTACACCACAAAAAACTCGGATCCACGCCTGCCTGGCCACGCCCTGGCCCAAAAACGTGGTTCCGAAGCACGGATCCTCATGAATCCTCATGATTTTTGCACTAGATCAGCCCAAAGTCACCATCAGATCAAACATCATGGCCAGCAGCACAGCATGCAACACAAAAATCACGTATCCACGGCTTCCTGGCGAAACCGTGGCCCAAAAACTTGGTTCTGAACCACAGATCCTCATGGATCCTCATGCTTTTTGCATCGGGCCACCCCAAACTCACCGACAAATCACACATCATGTCCAGAGGCACAGCCTGCACCACAGAAATCACGGATCCACGGCTTCTTGACCATACCGTGGCCCAAAAACGTGGTTTTGAAGCACGGATCCTCATGGATCCTCACGCTTTCTGCATTGGGCCAACCCAAACTCACTGTCAAATCACACATCATGCCCAGGGGTACAGATTACACCACAAAAAACTCAGATCCACGGCTTCCTGGCCACTCCAAGGCCCAAAAACGTGGTTCCGAAGCACGGATCCTCATGGATCCTCACGCTTTCTGCATCGGGCCACCCCAAACTCACCATCAAATCACACATCATTCCCAGGGGCACAGCCTGCACCACAAAAATCATGGATCCACGGCTTCCTGGCCATACCGTGGCCCAAAAACGTGGTTTTGAAGGTCGGATCTGCACGGATCCTAACGCTTTTTGCATTTGGCCACCCCAAACTCACCGTCAAATCACACATCATGGCCAGGGGCACAGCTTACACCACAAAAAACTCGGATCCACGGCTTCCTGGCCACTCCATGGCCCAAAAACGTGGTTCCAAAGCACGGATCCTCATGGATCCTCACGCTTTTTGCATTGTGCCAACCCAAACTCACTATCAAATCACACATCATTCCCAGGGGCACAGCCTGCACCACAAAAAACTCGGATCCACGGTTATCTGGCAATGCCATGGCCCAAAAACGTGGTTCCGAAGCACGGATCCTCATGGATCCTCACACTTTTTGCATTGGGCCAACCCAAACTCACCGTCAAATCACACATCATTCCCAGGGGCACAGCTTACACCACAAAAAACTCGGATCCACGGTTATCTGGCAATGCCATGGCCCAAAAACGTGGTTCCGAAGCACGGATCCTCATGGATCCTCACACTTTTTGCATTGGGCCAACCCAAACTCACCGTCAAATCACACATCATTCCCAGGGGCACAGCTTACACCACAAAAAACTCGGACCCACGGCTTCCTGGCCAATCCATGGCCCAAAAACGTGGTTTTGAAGCACGGATCCTCATGGATCCTCATGCTTTTTGCATTGGGCCAACCCAAAATCACTGTCAAATCACACATCATATCCAGGGGCACAGCCTGCACCACAAAAATCATGGATCCACGGCTTCCTGGCCATACCGTGGCCCAAAAACGTGGTTTTAAAGCACGGATCTTCATGGATCCTCACGCTTTTTGCATTGGGCCAACCCAAAATCACTGTCAAATCACATATCATAGCCTGGGGCACAGCCTACACCACAAAAAACTCGGATCCACACCTGCCTGGCCATACCGTGGCCCAAAAACGTGGTTCCGAAGCATGGATCCTCATGGATCCTCCTGATTTTTGCACAAGACCATCCCAAAGTCACTATCAGATCAAACATCATGGCCAGGGGCACAGCATCCACCACAAAAATCACGGATCCACGGCTTCCTGGCCACTCCATGGCCCAAAAACGTGGTTTTGAAGCACGGATCCTCATGGATCCTCACGCTTTTTGCATTGGGCCAACCCAAACTCACCGTCAAATCACACATCATGGCCAGGGGCACAGCCTGCACCACAAAAAACTCGGATCCACGGCTTCCTGGCCATATTGTGGCCCAAAAACGTGGTTCCGAAGCACGGATCCTCATGGATCCTCACGCTTTTTGCATTGGGCCACCCCAAACTCACCATCAAATCACACATCATGTCCAGGGGTACAGTCTGCACCACAAAAGACTAGCATCCACGGTTATCTGGCAACGCCATGGCCCAAAAACGTCGTTTTGAAGGTCGGATCCTCATGGATCCTAACGCTTTTTTCATTGGGCCAACCAAAAATCAACGGCAAATCACACATCATTTCCAGGGGCACAGCCTGCACCAGAAAAATCACGGATCCATGGCTTCCTGGCCACTCCATGGCTCAAAATCATGGTTTTGAAGCACGGATCCTCATGGATCATCACACTTTTTGCATTGGGGAACCCCAAATTCACCCTTCATTCACATATCTTGTACATAACCACAGATCTGACCACAAACATCATGGATCTACTGCTTCATGGCCCTGGCCAGATGCTACCCTGGATATATTGGCCAATTTTTAGGTGGGTGTGCTGGGATGGAGGAAACAGTGTCGGCTGAATCTCTATCCTTTAAAGATGGGCGTCCAATGGCTGGGCCAGAATAATTTCAGTTTGGTTTGCCAGCTCCCAGCTCTTCATGGGGTGCAATAGTCACCTGTAGCTGCCATCAGGAGTCCTGGTGTGATCCTGGATGCTTCTGTCTCTATGGAGGCATTGGTCACAAATGTAGCCAAACTGGAATTTTTGAATCTATGTCAGGTTAGGCAATCGGCACTGTACCTGTCCCTTTCCAACCTACCCATGGTGATCCATGCAGTAGTCACCTGCATACAGTACTAGAGTACTTTAACTTGCTATACACCTGAGCCGGGGAGTGCAGGGTTTAAATATGTGTGTGTGTGTGTGTGTGTGTGTGTGTGTGTGAGAGAGAGAGAGAGAGAGAGAGAGAGAGAGAGAGAGAGAGATATGCAGGGCTACCCTTGAGACTGCTCCAGAAACTCCAAATGGTCTAAAATGCAGATGCATGAGTTCTTTCTTGGACTTTGTGGAGAGCCCACATTCAGTTGGTTGTTAATCAGCTGGATTGGCTCCAGGTGGAGTATCAAATCAGGTTCAATGTTTTGGTGCTAATCTTTAAAGCCCTAAACAGTCTGTGACCTTTCTTATCTGTGGGAATTATCTTCCAATACACCCCCATGAGTGTGATGCTCATCTAACAGCAACCTACTGGTGGTCCCTGGCCCAAAACATATCCAGCTGTCCTCAACCAGAGCCAGAGCCTTTTTGGTGGAACACTTTGTCTAATGAGACCAGGGCTCAGTGCAATCTATCTCAGTTCTCTCACTTGTCATGGTGAGTGGGCTTGCACATTCCTATGACCCTTGTGAGTGAAGCCGTTGGGAATCTCGTACTCCCAGCAGGGTCACCCAAGGTGGTAAGGTCAAAGAAAATTAAATATGCTCAGAGTCCTGTAGTGATTTCATGCTCTTTATTGCAGCTTGTAAAACAGTGACTGAATTTCCCCCAAAACCTCAGGCTTTTATATACATTATTTACACAATGAGTCCCGTATGAATGGCTGGTTCTGCTTCCCTCCTGGAGCCTGATTGGTCTTTCCTGCAAGCCAATCAATTCTTGCATTCTAGGATCCTACTTGCCTATTGTTCTAGGATCCAAGCTTAGTACATAACAGGGAAGGAGCTAGACAAAGAATGAGCCAAGAAGTCCTCAATGGCAGAACAGGCGGGTGATAACAAGCAGTGTGTTACAACGGCTGTGAAGGCGGATGAAGGCTGCATGAGATAGGATCCACCAGTTCGTCGTGACTACTCATGCCATCAGAACAGAGCCCTACTGCGAAGGCTGTGCGTTGGTCAGTGTGCACTGATCTACACACATAAAACAAATTCATGCACAGGCATCTTCCAAAAACCCAACCCAACCCCCCCCAAACCCAACCCCCATGGCGATCACTAAATGGCTACAGGGGCAGGAATGTGAAGCCCCTAGTCATGAACCGACACATGGGCGTTCAGTCGTTCTGACTCAAGGAATAAGGCAGTTGAGCAGCTCAGCAGCTGTATCCATGACTGAGCAGCCCTTTTTAGGATCCACTATTCTCACCCCGAAAAGGAGAAGAGGCTGGAAATGGTGCCCTAAACATAGTATGCCTCCCTTTTTCCCTGACTGGATTACCGCGCCCAGGTGGAATCTCTTTTCCCATAGTTTGAATCTATTATTCTGCATCCTAGTCTCTAGAACAGCAGAAAACAAGCTTGCTCCCTCTTCAACATGACATCCCTTCAAATATTTAAACATGGCTATCATGTCACTCCTTAATCTTCTCTTCTCTAGATTAAACAAATCCAGCTCCCTAAGTCTCTCCTCATAGGGCTTGGATTACAGACCTTTTACATTTTGGTCACCCACCTCTGGACATGTTCCAGCTTGACAATATCCTTCTTCAACTGGACACAGTATTTCAGGTGTGGTCTGACCAACCAGAATAGTGTGGTAGCATTCCTTCACTTGATCTAGACACTATACTCCTATTGATGCAGCCCAGAATTGCATTGGCGTTCTTAGCTACCACATCACACTGTTGACTCATATTCAGCTTGTGGTCAACTAAGACTCCCAGATCCCTTTCACTGGTACTGTTGTCAAGCCAAGTGTCCCCCACCTGTGCATTTCATTTTTTCTATCCAGGTGTAGTACCTTACATTTCTCCCTATTGAACTCCATATTGTTGGTTTTGGCCCAGCTCTCTAGGCTATTCAGGTCATTTTGAATTCTGACCCTGTCCTCTGGTGTATTAGCAACCTGTCAGGGAACTGACATCAGAGACACGGGAGAAGGAGAGGGTCTCAGACTCTGCAGGTGAAGGTCCTAGCACAAGGGGGAGACTCAGCTCGGTGGAAGGGGAAGGAAATACGCGTTACACCAAGAGTCCAGGAGAGCAAGGGGAAGAGGAGGTGGAAGGGCTCCGGGATTCTTCCCTGGAAGTCAGTGAAGAGAGCCCAGGCACTCCGCTACCCACGCCCACCCTGCGCAGGAGACTCCCGCGCAATGAGAGGCGGAGACGATTAGGTGTCAAAAAGCTTTTATGATGAGTTTGGCCTGGCCCAATGCGAAAAGCGTAAGGATCCATGAGGATCCGTGCTTCAAAACTACGTTTTTGGGCCACGGTATGGCCAGGAAGCCGTGGATCTCAGTTTTTTGTGGTCCGGGCTGTGCCGCCGGCGATGATGTGTGATTTGATGGTGAATTTGGGCTGATCTAGTGCAAAAAGCGTGAGGATCCATGAGGATCCGTGCTTCAAAACCACGTTTTTGGGCCACGGTATGACCAGGAAGCCGTGGATCCGTGTTTTTTGTGGTGCAGGCTGTGCCCATGGCTATGACGTGTGATCTGACGGTGAGTTTGGGTTGGCCCAATGCGAAAAGCGTGAGGATCCATGAGGATCCGTGCTTCAAAACCATGTCTTTGGGCCATGCCGTTGCCAGATAACAGTGGACCTGAGTTTTCTGTGCTGCAGGCTGTGCCCCTGGACATGATGTTTGATATGACAGTGAATTTGGGGTGGCCTAATGCAAAAAGCGTTAGGATCTGTGCAGATCCGACCTTCAAAACCACGTTTTTGGGCCATGCCATTGCCAGATAACCGTGGACCTGAGTTTTCTGTGCTGCAGGCTGTGCCCCTGGACATGATGTTTGATATGACAGTGAATTTGGGGTGGCCTAATGCAAAAAGCGTTAGGATCCGTGCAGATCCGACCTTCAAAACCACGTTTTTGGGCCACGGTATGGCCAGGAAGCCGTGGATCCATGATTTTTGTGGTGGATGCTGTGCCCCTGGCCATGATGTTTGATCTGATGGTGACTTTGGGCTGATCTAGTGCAAAAATAATGAGGACCCATGAGGATCCGTGCTTCGAAACCACGTTTTTGGTCCATGGCGTTGCCAGATAACCGTGGATCCGAGTTTTTTGTTGTGTAGGCTGTGCCCCTGGACATGATGTGTGATTTGACGGTGAGTTTAGGGTAGCTCAATGCAAAAAGCGTGAGGATCCATGAGGATCCGTCCTTCAAAACCACATTTTCGGGCCATGGATTTACCAGGAAGTCATGGATCCGTGACTTTTGTGGTGTAGGCTGTGCTCCTGGCTATGATGTGTGATTTGACAGTGAGTTTGGGGTGGTCCAATGCAAAAAGCGTGAAGATCCATGAGGATCCGTGGTCCGGAACCACGTTTTTGGGCCACGGTATGGCCAGGAAGCCGTGGATCCGAGTTTTTTGTGGTGGATGCTGTGCCCCTGGCCATGATGTTTGATCTGATAGTGACTTTGGGCTGGTCTTGTGCAAAAATCATGAGGATCCATGAGGATCCATGCTTCGGAACCACGTTTTTGGGCCACGGTATGGCCAGGCAGGTGTGGATCCGAGTTTTTTGGGGTGTAGGCTGTGCCCCAGGCTATGATATGTGATTTGACAGTGATTTTGTGTTGGCCCAATGCAAAAAGCGTGAGGATCCATGAAGATCCGTGCTTTAAAACCACGTTTTTGGGCCATGGAGTGGCCAGGAAGCCGTGGATCCGAGTTTTTTGTGGTGTAAGCTGTGCCCCTGGACATGATGTGTGATTTGACAGTGAGTTTGGGTTGGCCCAATGCAAAAAGCGTGAGGATCCATGAGGATCCGTTCTTGAAAACCATGTTTTTGGGCCACGGTATGGCCAGGAAGCCGTGGATCCGTGATTTCTGTGGTGGATGCTGTGCCCCTGGACATGATGTGTAATTTGACAGTGAGTTTGGGTTGGCCCAATGCAAAAAGTGTGAGGATCCATGAGGATCCGTGCTTTGGAACCACGTTTTTGGGCCATGGCATTGCCAGATAACCGTGGATCCGAGTTTTTTGTGGTGCAGGCTGTGCCCCTGGGAATGATGTGTGATATGACGGTGAGTTTGGGTTGGTCCAATGCAAAAAGCGTGAGGATCCATGAGGATCCGTGCTTTGGAACCACGTTTTTGGGCCATGGAGTGGCCAGGAAGCCGTGGATCCGAGTTTTTTGTGGTGCAGGCTGTGCCCCTGGGAATGATGTGTGATTTGATAGTGAGTTTGGGTTGGCACAATGCAGAAAGCGTGAGGATCCATGAGGATCCGTGCTTTGGAACCACGTTTTTGGGCCATGGAGTGGCCAGGAAGCCGTGGATCCGAGTTTTTTGTGGTGTAAGCTGTGCCCCTGGACATGATGTGTGATTTGACGGTGAGTTTGGGCTGATCTAGTGCAAAAATCATAAGGATTCATGAGGATCCGTGCTTCGGAACCACGTTTTTGGGCCAGGGCGTGGCCAGGCAGGTGTGGATCCGAGTTTTTTGTGTTGTAGGCTGTGCCCCTTACTATGATATGTGATTTGACGGTGAGTTTGGGTTGGCCCGATGCAGAAAGCGTGTGGATCCATGAAGATCCGTTCTTGAAAACCACGTTTTTGGGCCACGGTTTCGCCAGGAAGCCGTGGATGCGTGATTTCTGTGGTGGATGTTGTGCCCCTGGACATGATTTGTAATTTGAAAGTGAGTTTGGGCTGATCTAGCGCAAAAATCATGAGGATCCATGAGGATCCGTGTTTTTTAACCATGTTTTTGTGCCCCTGCGCCCCCCCAAAACAGTGGATGCGTGATTTTTTTGATGCTTTCTACAGAGTAAGACATGGTCTACAGTATCATGGTGGTTTTATTTAATTTGAATGAAAAAATCATATGAATTCACGAGGATCCGTGTAGATCCGCCTTTTACCTTTTTCCGTGAATACGGTTCATTGGAAGTCTGACGCTGACAAGGGTTATATCAGGAAGTGTCACAATGATGTCTGTGCTGATGCTTGTCTGTTATTTCCTTTTCTCATAGGAGCAGCGGTGCACACTTGGGCCACAGCATTGTACACTGGGCTGGCAAGCGCGCTGACAAGTCTGGACTGGGGCGCCATCTCAGTCTTCCTGCCCATGTGAACATATACTGGATGTCCAGATGGAATGCTTTGGGAGGAGATCCTTCCTTTGGTGCGGTCGAGTGTGACCTATGCAGGTCCTCCCGCAGTGCTGGTGGTACAGCTAGGCGAGAATGATTTGCCGTCTTCCTCCAGCATAAGTTTGCATTCCTGCATGCAGGAGTGCTTGGTTTGAGTTGATGGCAACTCTCCCTGGACTCAAAATAATTTAAGGCATTGGTTCATGGTGGTCTGGAGGGGGGGTTGGAGCACCTGTCCCCTCCAATGCGCAAAGATATTCCATTGAAGGAAACCAAGGATTTGCCATGCTTTTGTCAACCCCTTTCGAGGGGTAGGGCCACGCAAGAGTCCCTGGGAGCATTTGGGGTGAGCTTGAGTCTGATCCTGGTTCATTGCTCCCCCACGCTGTTTACTTGTACTGACGATATGGTGGGGCCCAGTCGTCAGTGCTGCCCTGCTGAGGTCAGGTGCAGCTAGTCGGGAACCAATGCCTAGACAAACTACCACCGAGCAGGCCAGAAAGCATGTCAATATGGCGGTGGAAAATAAAATAAATTAAATAAAGTAAATAAAATAAAATAAAATAACAAATAAAATAAAATAGGTCCTTGCTTTAGGTGGTTCTGTGATATTACACCCTGCTATTTTCTTCAAGACTGTTCCCCTCTTTGGGGCAGATGGGGGGTGCATCTTTCCCCTATGGGGTATGACACCTGGCTGGATGCGGTTGCTTTGGGATTCATTGCTCCCCCACAATGTTGCTGGTACTGACGATATGGTGGGGCCCAGTCGTCAGTGCTGCCCTGCTGAGGTCAGGTGCAGCTAGTCGGGAACCAATGCCTAGACAAACTACCACCAAAGAGGCCGGAAAGCATGTTAATAAGGAAGTGTAAAATAAAATAAAATACAGAATAAATAAAATAAAATAATAATAATAAAGTATAATAGGTTCTTGCTTCAGGTGGTTCCGTGATTTTGCACCCTGTGATTACCTTCAAGGCTGCTGCCAGCTGTAGGGTGAATCTTTCCCCTATAGGGAACGACACCTGGTTGGCTATGGTTGCTTGGGGATTGAAGGAAGGGTTGCATTTGTGAGTGGTTTGGCGGTGAGCTAAGGCTCTGTGGCGGTTAGGCATTGGTTAAATTGGTTGGTGGAGGGGTATGGATTGGCTGTGCCTACCCCTCCAATGCTGCTGCTGCTGGGAATTCCGTTAAAGGAATTCTGGGGCTTACCATCCCTTCGTCCAAACCCTTGGAGCAGGGTGCGGGCCGTGTAAGTTCCCAAGGAGCAAGCAGGGAATAGCTGAGGGTCTGTGTCGCAGTCCCAGCTGTCCCTGGTCTTGTTCCTCCACACGCTGACTCACGGGAGTCAGCGCTGTCCCCCAAGGCGGGGGGGACAGCTAGTCATAACCAATGCCTAAGCAACCACTCACATTTTGTATGATAATAAAGTTGTGGCCAAAATTATGCCAAAAACCTTAAACAAAAATAATGTGTGATGTGTGAGTTATTGGGAAGGGTGTCTTGGGGACCTCAGCACGCAAAGCCATATGTGTTGAAAACTCCTAGAAAGAGGAGCCAACTTGCGAGTTAAGCGTGTCAGGTTGCTCATACCTATTTGTGGCTGGAGGGTTTTGGTGCTCTGGCCTACCAATCGACAACTGCTGCCCTGCCAAATATTGCATTAATTTACTGTCAAAATAAAAGTTAAACATGAACTTGCAGATATTCCTGTAAAATACCTCTCATCTGTTATAGGTTTCCGTCTGATCAATACTGAAATTAGACTAAGTAGGAAACACTGTTTCTACAGTTTCTGGCAATAATCAAAAGCTTATAATTATAAATTTTTGAGACTGTAAAGTGTTCTATTTTGGAATAGAAATATAGATTATTACCACCTCATGCTGCTATAATTATTACCACTGACTGCAAAAGCACGGCCTGCCGTTTTATAGTTGCAGAAGTTATCTATAGTTATAAATCTGTGAAGGAAAGTGCACAGTATGAACTTCTCCATTTGCCCAGGATACGACAAAAAAGATGTTGTAGTTCTGCTCCTGGTGCTAAACCTTTTTCTCAGATTTAACCAGTGGTTAGTAGGAAATATTTGCCACATGGTTGCAGGATGCTTGTACTGGATACCTTTAGGCTGAGAGTTTTTCTAAAGCTTTTTTTCTCATTTGTTTAAATTTTTGGTCCAGATTGAATTAAATTTTAGTCATTTAATTCTATTTTATTTATGAAATTTACATACCAGACTTCATCTCAGGGTGGTTCACAAGATTATAAATACAGGAGAAAAGCACAAAATAAATTGTTAAAACAAAAACAAAACCTTTTCAGACAGGTTCACTCGTTTTGAGGACATGAATCTTGGCAATTTCAGATTAGCAGCAGTAGTTTGGGGATCTGCTCAAATTCGTCCTTTACATTATTTGGAAAGATACCTATAACTTTTTGTTTGTTTATCTGACTGAGTCAGATGAAATTTGCAGGTACGACTGCCCTTTCAGAGGCTCTCCTGCTTGGTTAAATGTTTGGAAATAAGGAATCAAGATAAGTAAAGTGGGTTGAACTGTTGTTGTTTAGTCGTGTCTGACTCTTCGTGACCCCATGGACCAGAGCACGCCAGGCACTTCTGTTGAACTAGGGTCCCTTTAAACTGATCAACAACATATTTGTAGGGGAAATTGATCAGTGTGGGGACTGATTTGGCAAGCCTGGCCTGCAATATTGTTGGGTGAACAAATCCTGTCAACTGAGCAGCAGTTCTACCTGACCCTGACGACCTCCCAGCCCCAGAAATAAGTTAGGAGGCATTCCTGCATCACTATATCCTGGGCCCCCAAAACTCTGGGCAGGTGAGGCAGTTTGGTCCCAAAGATGACCTGTATCCTGCCTAGGCTTGGGTATCTCGCATCACCCTAAGGGTCTCACTGATATCCTTACCTCTCCCAAAGTTCAGCACCTAATTGCCAAAATGAACAAATTTAACTATTTAAAGACACCCCTAGCTAATCAATTGCCTAAAACCTGGTGGGAACACAGTAAGATGTAGGTGAAATCACAAGGCTAATGCACGAGGAAGCTAAAAATTCCTACTTGGCCCCAAATGCAAGCAGCACAATTCTTGTATTGCGACCCAAATAGAGTAAGGTGGGTGCTGGAAGCTAACAAGGAGGAAAGGAAGACAGGGTAGCCTTTTAGAGCCTCAGATGCTCCACCCCTCTGATGTTCTCCAGATGCATGTAGATCCATGGCAGTAGAGTGTGTCTCTCATTGATCCTACCCTGCTTGCAAACTTCCCTGCTAACCGGTGCCTGCAGCCTGTGTGATGAAGGAAGGTAGATTCCTCTCCCCATGAGTTTGTGGAGCGGCTCTTCACTCATGTATGGACATATAACCTATACTACCATGGAAGCTAGATTGGAAATGGAAATGTAAACTGGTTGGCATTGCACAATCCTAAACAGTAATCTCCGCAGTAATCTCACATTCCCTTCGATCAAACCAGAAACCAGTTTATTCCTCATCCAACACATTTACTTGTTGTAGTCCCAACAATAGCAGTGTTAGTCAATCATATGCAAAATATTAATTAATGTCAAGCAAAAGTTTGTATGATGTAATTTACAAATATCATCATGAAAAGTGCTGTCAAAATGTAGCATTTTTCATTTGAGTTTTTTTATTCTTAAAAAGAGGGATTACAGTTTAGATGAAAGTGACAAATGGGAAATTTCTTTTTCTAGCTTTGTTATTCAGGTAAAAACAAACAGATTGGTGCAATTACTGTGGGGTGTTGAGTTGCCAGGAGTTTTCTGTATCATCAAAGGCAATCCATTATAAATGGTTTTATTAGAAACTGAAAGGAAGTTGCTGTTAGATGATCCTGGTGGTGGACGGCTGTGCTGGGTATTTTTTCCAAGTGTTATGGGTAATCCATTGGTGAGCCCCAATACTCACCACTGCACAGAGGAGCCAACATGTAGAAGCTATTACTTTCAGTCTTCTAAAGGCTGATACCATGCACATACTACCCTGATTCTCAGCTTGCTCCCTGAAAGTAATAGGATTCTCACCCCTGTGAATTATATGGCAACAAAGGCTAGAACCGTCTGATTCATAAGATGGCCAGGATGTATAAGGATATTGTAGTAGTTTGCTGGTGCAATGACTGACATATCACATCATAGCTACCATACTTATCTATCAGCTGAGCATATTTTTGGATCAGATCCTTGATCTGAATTTACCTTTTGGGAAATAGCACGTGTCATTAATTCAAAGAAAATCAACAAGAAAAAACATATCTGAAAAGGGGAATTTTGTTCTATTTGTTTGTGTTCAGTTTTGGTCACTCCATGACCTTAGACCATTCCATGTACTCCTACATACACAATGGTGGTCTTTGCCATTCTCTTCAATGGAAGTCAGTACGGCATTCAAAATAAATGAATGGGGAAACCCCTGCCCATGTGAGATGCTTGTAACAATGTTGTAGTTCCCACATGTCCATGGTCCTGTTAGATCAAGGTGCTTCTTGTTATCTTCTCTCCATAACCTTCCATTTTTCTTTATTCATTTATATTTCCATACTTTCTGTATTTGCTGTCTAATAGTATGCATATCGTCGAATCTTTTCAAATATGTTTTCTCATACCATCCGTATTTTCCTCTCCTTAACATATTTTTGTTTAATATTTATGTATTGTAAATAATTTTTAACAGAGACAGACCTTTAAACATAATGTATCTTTTTATAGTGTGATCCACCCACTCTGTTAAAACACGCACACACACCAAAATCAGAAGAAAAAATCCCACAATTCTGGAACATATAGTTTAAAATATCTACTCAAATTAACACCTCTAGCTTTATCAAATTTCCTTAAAATACATTATTTTCATTAGTATGTACAACACAAGCCCCCAGATATTTGCAATGGGTAATTTATGTGGGAGCCCACGGCACCGGATGTTTATACTGTGGGAACCTCATTAATTTATTTCATCATGCTAAGATTATTACATGTTTTAGTGAGAACCATTTTTGGAGCAGAATGGAGTCCCCAGAGCCAATGAGAATATTGGGGGGTGCCACAGGGATTTCTGGATTGTGGATTTCTCTTTGAGAAGTAGAGGTACCATTAGGGAAGACAGCGAAACTGTCCTGCCACTTTGTCTTTGTTGAAATGTGATGATTGTCCCTCAGGAATATTTCTGGCCAACTCACTGGTTTTACTCAAGACACTTAATTCAGACATAATAACAAACTACTGCTTGCCATTACATACATGAACAGCAGTGATCCTGGGACTTGGATGCTTGATCGTCCACTGAACTGAAGTATATAGAGCAAAGCAACCAACAATCCCTTGGAAACCCCTATAAAAATGTTAAGCAATGTTCTCCTCCATCTCCATGGTCCAGGGTGAGGGCAAAACCTACTCTTTGTCAAGCTGTGAATCGTATTGTTTGAATGTGTTACACATGGAAAGGCTTGTTCTCTTGATTTATGGTGAACTGTTATTATTACCGGTACTTAGTTTGTGAACCACAGGTGTAAAAGCTGCAATATTCATTACTCAAGCCATATCCTTCAAGGCGTGTGCACACACACACACACACACACGCACACACACACAGAGAAAGAAAGCACAAAACCAAATGAGAGTTGGCAATGTTGAGCTTCCTTGTCCAATGTGGTTGTTGACACCCACCTCCAAATAACCTCTATACGTACCTGATATGGGAAAATAATTTTGGAGAGTGAGAGAAAACCAAGGAAGTTATGACTTGATTACAAATTTGTTTTAGCAAGTCCAATCAGAGAGGATCAAACAATTGCCACCTTCTATTGCCCCAAAAGAGGTGGTTCCCTGATGCCAGCTCTGTTCTATTTTTATGGCACCCTATTAGGCTGGCACATCACACAGTCTGTGTTTCTCCCCCTTATAGTTTAAGGATGTTGAATAAATCAGTATCATTCCCTGTGACCTGACAGCATTAAAATGTTAAAATGTTCATTTCAAAGAAAGTTAAAGAAATTAGCTAATGCATTCACAGCTAATTGTCCTAACCATGTCCAAATGTCAGCATCTTTGAAATATATCCTTTTCAAAGCACTTAGTTTCACGTGCTTCTCTTTGGAATATTCAGAGTTCCTGGTCTCCTTTCCCCACTCTCTGTTGTCATTATAATGGTAATACAATAATATTCTGGTATTGTGATGAGTATTAAGGTGGACCAAAAGTTCTACAACATCCATAAAACCTCTATTTCAGTATCATCCAGGCTAGTTACAGTTATGCATAGGACTAAAATGATGTGAAGAGCAATAACGGCCACATCTGCACCATACATTTAAAGCACAGCTTTCCCCAAAGATTCCTGGGAATTGTAGTTTGAGTTCTGAGAGTTGTTTGAAAACCACTATCCTTCTCAGAGCTAGAAGTCCCAGAGTTCCTTGGAAAGAATGGCTATTTGTTAAACTACCTTGGGAATTGTAGCTCTGTGAGGAGAACAAAGTTCTCTTAACAACTCTCAGCACCCTTAACAAACTACAGTTCCCAAGATTCTTTGGGAGAATGGTGACTTTTAAAGTGCTATACTACTGCTTTAAATGTAAGTGGTCAATGGCTTTCTCTATAGGGCCCATCATTAAACACTGGAGATAGTGATGGGCTGTATAGAGAAACACATAGTCACTCATCACAACATTCTAGATTTCTCCTAAGCCTCCCCAAGTTAACCTATTTTAGCTCTGCATTTTTTAAATGCTTCTTGGCTTGTATAGCTTAACACTGCTTTTTTGATCTGCATTATGTTTTATATTCTTTTCATGCTGCTTTGATTTTTGCATTTTATTGTTACGTGGAGTTGGCATTTATTGGAGACTGTAAGCTGCTCAGTGGAGGAAGTTCCTCCAAAAAGCGGGGTATACATTTTTAAATAAATAAGAAACTGAGAGAAAATTCTGCCCACCACAGTTCTGTTTTCTTGAGTCTTCCTTACGGGTGAACCAGCAAAGAAGCATTTTAGGAGGCATTCAGTTGTACAATAGGTCCACAATTTTGATATTTCTGTAAAGAAAGGACCTCATTTCTGAATACAAATCCAGAAGAAATCCTCTAGACTGCACCTACTACTGCAATTGCTGTCTGCCTGTAACTTGCAGTCTTAATTTGTAATTTCTTTGGATATTTTTTTTTAAAATGCAAATATTCAGTCTGCAATCAAGTACAGACTTTGATTAAAATGTAAAGCTGAAAGTGTCATTTCCTGCTGTGCTTTACCTCTAACAAGGTTATACCTATTTCGTGTTTTCTTTTGCCTAAGGTCATTTTGCATAAACAAGCCTTTTTTTTAACATTTCAAGAAATGTAGACAATGCTTTTCCCATGTGAAATTATCACCTGTGGACCACTGAATCTCATATGATATCTTTATTACTTTTAATAACATATTGGAGAAACCAAAAATCTCTTAATTGACGTGTCCCCAAGTAATTATTTTCACTAGATCAGGAGAACTAGCAGTAAAAAACAACAACCCCACAACAAAATCAAGGTGTTGCTTCCTTCTCTATGGGATAAGCATTTGTGCTTAAAATAACAATGTAGGAGGTTTTAAAATTCTCCTCCCACCCGTCAAGAGACAACTAAAATGTTGTGCATGCAGAAAATGAAGCATCTTCTTAAGGAGATGTTAGATTTCGATTCAATAAAAGCTTCAAAGACAGGAATCAGAGGCTTTGATTTGACGTGCTGATTTAAGCAAGGGAGCCATGTAGTTGTTTGAAGTTGAGAGACGGGTGTTTATTGGAACAGCTGGTAAATCAGCAGGAAAACACTGATTTTGAAAACTATTATTCTTCAGAAGAAACAGACCCATTTAGCAACACTGTTATAGCTGAACCCTACAAATACATTAAAATATCATTAAGGATAAAAAAGAGAAATGGAGAAAGCCAGCCTTTCTCAATTAAAGGCTGTCACAGGTCTGCTGAAGGCTGAAAGCAGTAATTGAATAGTTGGTGTGCTTGATTAATTAATAGCAATTAAGTAAGGGATATAAATTGGATTTTAATCCAAACTGTCATGTTGGAAGTGGTATTCATTCCACATTGACAGCATTGTTGATAATCATTTGTGTGCCTCTCTTGATTCAGGCTCTCTGTGTTTGAGGTTTTGTAAATACGTGGTAAATTGATTGCAAGCTAAGCAGTAGCCTTGACTGTTAACTGTGGCAGTCTACACACATTCATCTTCCTGCAAAGGAGCAATGGGTCTGAGGGGGCCACTGTTTAGCTCCGCCCCCAACACCATACAGCTCCTTCTAGATCTTCACATGTTGAGGAATAACTTCTGAAGCGGGGAGCCATTTCCATCTGTGGAGGCTTCCCACATGATTTAGAACCCTGATCTTCCAAGGGAGCATCCATGTTCAGAAAATACTCCCTCCTTCAGAAGTTATTGCTCCACACATGAAGGGCCAGAGGAGGAGCCACACATCTTCTGAGTGAGGATAGATTCAGAGCCTTGCAGCCACTTTTGATTCAGGTTGTCTCTTCATGTGAGTAACCAGCGCTATTTTTCTAGAGAAAGAGGCAGTGTTTTTTCTGGGGGTATGCAGGGCTACGCATACGCCTAAACATTTTGTGAATCTAACAGGAGAAGAAACTATTTTTTTTTTTTTTTAAAAATAGTTTCTTCTCTAGCATAGTGAATTGTCAGTCCCGTTGCTACCCCCAGTGGTGGCCTCATTTCCTGCCACACTGTTTTCTGTATCTCAGATGGAAGCGAGCATTTAATGAGAGTACCCCTAAACTTTTTTAAAAAAAGAAAAAGAAAAGAACTGCAAAGTGGTGTCGGAACTCACCATGAACACATCCCTTCTATTATACAGTCGTACCTTGGAAGTCAAACGGAATCCGTTCTGGAAGTCCGTTCGACTTCCAAAATGTTTGAAAACCAAATCGCGGCTTCTGATTGACCTCAGGAAGCTCCTGCAGCCAACCAGAAGCCATGGAAGCCCCACCGGATGTTTCGGTTCCAAAAGAACGTTCGCAAATCGGAACAATCACCTCCCGGTTTGCGCCGTCTGGGAGCCAAAACATATGAGTTCCAGGGCGTTTGACAACCAAGGTATGACTGTAATGGCAATCGCAGCTACCTGAGAGGTGCCATAACTGAGTTCCAGCTGAAAAAATGCCCTGTGAGTAACCCATGTTGTTTCAGCTGGTGGTGCTGTAAACGTTGCCCTCCACTGGCCTATGCAACTAGTCCTTGACCTCTGAAATAGAGAAATGTCACTAAAACATTACCTGATGGTGTATGGTTACAAAGATGTGAGTCATTTCAGGTACCAGGGATTCAGCATGGTGCTCCAGGAATCTCCATGTCTTAGGACTCCTTGGTTATCTGTGTATGCTCAGAATATTTCCCAAGCCAGAGAAGAATGTCACATGTACATAATGCTTAATTTGTAAAGTGGGTGAGGATTTCAAGTTGGCAGAATTCTTAGGCCATGCAGGTCAATCTGATCATCAGCAACATCACTAGTGGGAACTACAGCAGTGAAAGCAATAAAGCAATCTCTGGCTGTACCTGAGGGGAGAACTGCATGTACATGTTCTGTGTTTTGGACTGAGCCTCATATGGCTGTGCTACTCTGCATAAAGAAGTGCAATCTTTATTAACATTCTCCCTATCTCAGTTGCATTGTAATCCTCCTCGAATTGAGAAATCAGTTACAAATCATGGCAATAAATAGCAGTTTCTTGCTACATGAGGTTCTAGAGTTATCAGAAAACCCTATGGAGCTGGCTGAAACACAGATTTTCCTGACAAATGATTTTAAAATATTCTTCTCTGAATGCATTTATTTTTATTTTATTTCTTTATTTTGACAAGAGAAAACTCTCTTTAAATCCAGCAGGGAAAGAAGTCACCAAAGAATTGCATCCGATCACATTTCGCTTACAATGTTGAGAGTGGTACCCTTCCTCATCTAAAAGAAACACAAATGTTGGAGAACATTTTTTACGCCAAGTAGCGGTTAATGGTACTTCAGTGGATTTCACATAAATGCATAGACACTTGTTGGCAGACACGGCAGAAAAATGATCTTATGTATCCATGCAGAATTTCTGAGTGCATACAATATATCCCTCCCCACCACCCTGACTATATATTTGGTTCAGCTAAGTTAAACAAGTTAAGACTATTACACCAAATCACAGTTCAGAATCTCTGGTGCAGTTGTGTGTTTCTGCAGAAGTTGATTTGCATGTGTCCCTCCTGCCATGGCTTTGCTAATGTTGCTGTGCATAAAGTTTAAAGCTAAAATGTGTGGTGTGGTGTGGTGTGGTGTGGTGTAGTGTGGTGTGGTGTGGTGTGTGTGGTGTGGTGTGTGTGTGTGTAGATAAAGATAGATAGATGGTAGATTAGATAGATAGATAGATAGATAGATAGATAGATAGATAGATGATAGATAGATTAGATAGATATAGATAGATATAGATAGATAGATAGATAGATAGATAGATAGATAGATAGATAGATAGATAGATGATAGATGATAGATAGATAGATAGATAGATAGATAGATAGATAGATTGATTGATAGATGATAGATGATAGATAGATTAGATAGAAAGATGATGATAGATAGATAGATAGATAGATAGATAGATAGATAGATAGATGATAGATAGATAGATATAGATAGATGATAGATACAATGCTATTACACAGACTTTCCCACTCCTTTCATTGAAGTGTGCAGTTCTACTTCCACAAACAAATTTCATCTCTTCTGGATAGGGTAGCTCTCTAGAACTTGGAGACTGTAGGCAAATCAGGACCAGTGTCAGGCTTTGGTGGGCCTTTGGCAGGGAGCTGCCAATGTTCTCCCAATAGTGACCTGGTCCCTGGTCCCCACCAGGGCTCCACTGCTTCTACCACAATCAGGCTCCTGCTGCCATCCACTGCTACTGCCACTTGGATCCCTGAAAGCAGTGAAGCTGCCAGTCTCTCATCCTCTCCCTGAGACATGCTCAACCAGCAGTCGTGGTGCTTTTGGAAGGGATATGAGTGGCCATTTGGCTCCATTTGGTGCCAGCATCTTGCTTGGCAGCCATCTGTCTTGGGAGACAATGGGAGAGTGCACCTTTGAAGGTGAAGTCAAACAAATGGAGAGTTACAGTGCCTGCTGTGGCTGTAGAGATATGTTTTGTTGCAACTGGGGCAGATGAAGGCCTCCAGTTGTGCTGCTGCAGATGCACCGTGACAGTTCTTCTCTCTGCACTCCTTCCTGCAGTCATTTCTCCTCTGGCCAGCATCTTATATTTCTACCAGCCAATGCTGGCCAGAGACACTTTTTGCCACCCAGACCAGCTGTGTCTATAGTGGCAATAGTGGACCCAGGTTTCCAGATCTTATTCAACAAACATACACATCTTTTATTTTAAGAAGTCTGTAGAAAAATAAAAGAAATTTGTAATTGGTAACAACAACAAATACAAAAATGGGTAGCAATGCTCACTATCTGCCTGAAAAATGAATCTATGGATGTTTCAGACACTCTACTTTTTTGACTATCTTGGGGTACTGAAGTTTGCCAAGAGAATTATAAGCAGGACCTGGCAAAGAGGACTGCTTCCCTATTGTTCATGCAAATATTTATTCACACTTAGATGAAAGAGAGGTGGCTCAAGAACCCCTAATTTACTAGAGGTGATCAGGTGCCATTTCAGCTCACTTCAGCTTCTGATCTCATCTCAGAATATGTGAGTACATCAGTGGTTGAGCTGTCTTAACCAGTTCAGCCACTTTACATTGTGGAGAAAATTCTAGAAAGTCTGGAGAACATGCATAGCCACCGTGGCTGACTTAAAGGTTCCCTGTATTCTCTCTCTCTCCCCTTCTGTTAAAGCTCTGGAGAGAGCCAAAGAAATGATCAATAGGAAAGTTATTAGCCATGAGATCCTAGTACGCTACCCATAACTTTCCTTTTAGTGTTGTGTTCAGAGCAGCATTGCAAGAGGGTCTTCAGTATATGCTGAAATCATTAAACTTGAATCCCTATGGAGCATATTTGAAATTGTTGTACTCAGATAATGGCTTTATTAATGTGGTCTCAGTAGACTTGAAAAGCAATTGTTTGACCGTGGCCTTCTTAGTCTAGCAGTAAAATAATTTACTGCTATAATATGGCTTCCATTAACTTGAACTAACATCATTTCCCCATGGTAACAGGGTCCCTGTGGAATTTAACTACAACTGTTTTGCCCTCTGCATGGCATGATGGGTAAATTTCTTTCAAACGACTCAGAGTATACTTGTTGTGCTTCTCTTCATATGCAACATTTGACGTATAATATTTGGAAACACAGGCTATGCAACTAGTTTGTCCAGGTTAAACTCCCCCACCCCAACCTGAAATGAAGACTGAAATCATTCTTTTAAAATAAATATTATCCAGTGTTTTGACACAGCGGTTCCAACAGCACGTGCATGAATAATACTTGGAGATTTGAGTGTACTGGTGTTTTTTTGAAATTGATTTTTTAAGAGGTCACACTAATTCAGTAACCATATCCACCAAGCCATACAGCACCCATTATGCACCTGTGGTAATCCCTAAGGACAGATGGAGTGAATTGTGCAGTCAGAGCTAATAGCACACACTGTACAATATAGCAACTCCCTTCACCTCATCCTGTTTTTCTACGTTTCTGCTTGAGCTTTAAGGAAGCAATCAGAGGTACAGGAAGTTCTCAGGAGACCATTGCCCAAGCTATACCCTGTCTGACACTACAGTGGTATCTTGGGTTAAGAACTTAATTCATTCTGGAGGTCTGTTCTTAACCTGAGGTACCACTTTAGCTAATGGGGCCTCCCACTGCCACTGCACCGCCAGAGCACGATTTCTGTTCTCATCCTGAAGCAAAGTTCTTAACCCAAGGTACTATTTCTGGGTTAGCGGAGTCTGTAACCTGAAGCGTCTATAACCTGAAGCGTCTGTAACCCGAGGTACCACTGTATACTGAAATGTAGATACAAGTGTGTGTGTGATGGAATTCTGGTCAACAATTCTAGTTCCATCATTTCCCAACTCTGAACTGAAAATTCCGGCAGCTGTTCTGAAGATCTGCTGTGTTTTCCATCAGTCCAGCTATGAATGGGCTGAATGACCGTTTTCTGCCAATCACCTATGTTGTTATGGCATTTAAACTTTTTTTTTTTTGGCATAAGGGGGTATACTAAATCACCTTCATTCTCAGGAACACAGATGAAATTATGTCTGCTATTCCACTTAAAAATGATAAATTCCATGATGCAACAACAAGCTAAACATGCAACAGTGAAAACATTCCCACAGTACCAGCTGATTTTATCTCTACATCCCCCCTTTTTTTCCTATGAAGAAGGAATGATGTAGCTTTTCAACAGTTCAAAACATTTGTGGGAAACCTGAACCAATGAAGCATCATATTCTTGTGTAACTTGAACAATCTGATTCATTTATTTCTTTTCACTTGTATAAATCTCACACAGAAGAATGAGGAGGAAGGCTGTGGTTAGAAGCTGATGGCCTAAGGGGTGAAATCTTCTTTACTGCTAAGAAGATTTATGTAAATCTCCACGAAGGGAGTGGATTTCAGATCTCTGGAGAAACTTTCATGATTATAATGTGACGGGTACTTGTTTTCCACTTCATTTGAAGTGTTTCCTTGTTCAAAAAAGAGCAGAAAAATGTGTCCTCTTAGAACAGAATGTAAGAGCATTTAGCAGTTGACTGCTGTGGAATTTCAGACAGGTTGTATGTGACATTACATTAATGAGTATTTATTTTACCATGGAGGTTTTTCTCACCAACCTTAGTTGCTTGGAGATGCCTACTAAAGTACCACTCATGCTTTTAATTTACAGGCTAAGCCTCTCTTCCTCTGCATTTCTGCAAGTATACTGCACATTTTTAAATATAAGATACGTGTCACCCTCAATGAAGTTTTCCATAGTTATTTGCTGGAGCTCCTCTCTGAACTTGGCAGTGGTTGTAAGTTTGTGGACTTGCAGTGCTAAATTCAGATGAGCCTCCTTCAGCTTTTTCCTCATTCACGGTGACTGAGGAAGGATTCAGGGAAAGGGCACAGCAGAGGCAGCTTGATGAAGTGCTGAGGATAACCGAGGGCAGGGAGATTAAAGCAGAGGGATGATTTGTCCAGGTTTTAAGGGCAGAGCACATTAACTTGCTTAATGTGGCCATCTAAGGACACAGAGCATGCCCACTATGTGGCGTTGGCTTTTTAAGGGATCAGAACACGCTTTTGTACACAGCTCCTTATGCCACATAATCTCTAAAGAGGCCATTTTATGCCATCTGGCTTCTCTTGTTATTCTCAGTCAGCATTTCACTCTTGAAATATGTTTCCCTTTCATTTGGGATAGATCTTCTCAATACTTATTATCCACACTGAATATATCAAATCAGAACCGGAAATGGAGGTATTCTTTTACAGTCACTTTACCTATGACTGACGGCAGGCCCCATTTCAAAATGCTTTATTCCCTTCACCATAGCTGTCCAGCTACTTACACCTTAATCTTGGCTTGGCTTTTGCCAGGCTAATGGGCAGGTTGAGGGTGCAAAGATGATATGACCATAATAGGACAAATCAAGTGCTATTTTTCTAGAAACAGAGGTGTCAGAACTCACCACAAATGTCTCCCTTGTTCTCTTATAAAGCCAACGGTGCCCATCTGAGAGATTCCACAACTCAGTTATGACAAGTTCCAGCTTTGAAAAAAATCCCTAGGACCAATATTTTCAAAACAAGGGGTTGTATTCAATGTAAAATGAACTTCTGCATCCTGCCCCTAAGGAATTGAGTTGTGACTCACTGAGGTTTTCCCATTCACTTTTATTGAGATTTTCTCACACCAATGGCAACAGAATGCACTGCCACTAATATATTCATTTTTCATACACACTTTCCCCTAATGTACACATTATTTGACTGGAGAACTTAATTTCAAAATTCAGAGAAGTCTGCATTTTGTAGGGTAGGTGTATTTCAGTTCCAGTATTTTCCCCCAGCAGATGCAGATCATGTAATTTCACACTAAAATGCAAACGGGACCTAATTTCTCCCCCATTCCTAACCTTGAGAGCCTAACTAACCGAGGACCAGTGTGGTGCAGTGGTTAGAATGTCAGACTAGGACCTGGGAGACCAGGGTTCAAATTTGGTTCAAATTCCCACTCAGCCATTAACGAAACTCCCTGGGTGACCTTGGGTCAGTGACTGCCTCTCAGGCTAACCTACTATACAGGGATGTTGTGGGAATTAAGTGAGGAGGAGGAGAACCATGTTTGCCACCTTGAGCTCCTTGAGCCAGCATGGTGTAGTGGTTAAGAGCGGTGGACTCGTAATCTGGTGAACCGGGTTCGCGTCCCCGCTCCTCCACATGCAGCTGCTGAGTGACCTTGGGCCAGTCACACTTCTCTGAAGTCTCTCAGCCTCACTCACCTCAAAGAGTGTTTGTTGTGGGGGAGGAAGGGAAAGGAGATTATTAGCTGCTTTGAGACTCCTTAAGGGGAGTGAAAGGCGGGATATCAAGTCCAAAGCCTTCTTCTTCTTCTTGAAGAAAAAGGTGGGATGCAAATGAAATAAAGAAAAGGAAAGGGGGGAAAAACACCCCTACATGTTACATTGATGAAGGGATTGGCAATCATACTCCATTTTAAAAAAATGAAATAAATAAATAAATAAATAAATAAATACTCAGCATTGCAAATCACACACACACAACTCTCACACATGCAGCAATTAGTATTTGCAAATAGACACCTGTTCATAGGTTTTGTTTTCTAACATTAATTACCCCAGTAGGTTTGTGTGCTGATTTGCACCAAGACTGTGTCCGAGGAGGGGAGGCTTAAACTGACCTTCCTCTTGTGCTTGGGTGCCACTAACAACCCCCCTCCTCCACATCCAGTGTTTAGTTTTATTTTTTTAATGTGTGATGTGGTTACAAATCACATTATTAATGAAACTGTAGTCAAGCCTTTAGTCTGACTCAGCAAGACTCTTCCTATGTTTTTATCCCTCCTTCCAAATCCAGGGAAAAACTGGCTTGTGTATGTATTTGCATGGGTGAGAATCAAATCTAAAAATCCTTTGCTTTCAGGAGGCAAAGGATCCCATTAGGACTGACTCAAAAGTGGCAGGCTTTGGTAATCTAATGCAAATTTCCGTGACATAGCAAAATTTACCTAGTAACTTGAGAGCCTGGCTTCTGACATGGACTTCCAGAGTCTCCTTCTAATCTGTGTTGCCTCTTGAAGCGAAAAGGTCAGTCTCAATCTCTTTACCTGACCATAGGGGCAAAAGCCTGCTGAGAAGCTCTACCTGTCTTTGGTGAAGAGATGACTAAAATACAAGGCAGATGATCAGCCTAAGGTCAAAGCTTCTCTCTAAAGATCTTCTGTTTGTTCCAATACTATGCCGGCCACAGTGATATCCCTAACTAAGAGGCGATACTGTACACTATCATGGATCAAGTGCACTAAGAATTAAACCATTAAATGATTTTAGAAGAGATGCAATGAGATCTGTCTAAATCAATTTGGATTTCTAAGTGCCATTAACCTTTGGAATGTAGGTCGAAGCCTTTGTACATGTCTGTATGCCTGACCCAGGTTATGCTGGCTCTTTCTATATTGTGTCAGGGAAGGAAGGAAAAAAAGATTTCCCACACTTCCCACTTCACCTCTCCAAAGGGAATTGAACAATACCGTAACAAGACTTTCTCCATGTGAAAAAAGTCAAACCCCAGGCCACATTTTCAGAGAGAGATCTGGCACATGTGAGGGGGTGGGGAGAACAGAAACCGGACCTTTTCTTTCTTGTTTGTCTCCCTGCAAATGTTTCTCCCCCCTCCCCAATATGTCTGTTTTCCAACCCAGAGATCAATCCACCCCCTGCTTTTCCTCGTTCTACTTTTGTGCTGGTATTGTCTGAATCCCAGAGTGAACAGCAATACATCATCCTGCTTCAACATCTGCTAGAGCCCTCTCTCCTCCTAATCTGCCCAGATCCCAAAAGCCTTCCCCACCTGCTATAGCACCAAATGCTCATTATAGCACACAGCGACGCCCTTCGCTGTCCTTTCTCCCAGACTTTCAAGGTTAACATTGGAACAATGGCTATTATTAAACTGGGGTGGGGGTGGCCTTCGAGAAAGGAAAGGCAGCCTGGGTTTGAGGGAAGGGGGTGGGGAGCGCTGTGATGCCAGCAGTGCTTGTAGCTCAGATCTGCTGGAGGGCTGTGGCCGGCTTGCCAGTTGAAACGTGAGTCACCGAGCAAAGAATAGCTTCCCTGTTCTGTGGCTGATGCAGGGAGGAACCACGCCCAGCTGTGGTCTCTGTGTCAGGGCACTGTGGGCACCGAACGCAGCAGTGTGGTGGAAACCAGGGAATCAAACTGGCCATTTTAAAGGAACTGGCTGCCCCCGGGGAAGGGGAATCATTACTTAGCGCTCTGCAGTTTTTAAGTAATTGTAAGCATCCCCCCCCCACTTGTACACTTTTAAGCATATTGGTAACTTCTGTGCTACAGATTAGCTCATGCTGTGGACCTCATCAAGCTGCTGTCAATGGAAAATGAAAGGCAGATCAAGCTGGGCTGCAGGAGAAATCAGGAATGAGCCAAAAAAGAAATAAAGGAGGACACAGTTTAGGGCACTGGTCATTGCAGTCTAAGCAACTTTTCATCTCAAAAAAGCCATCTACTTGAATGTGATCAAGGAGTTGATCAGCTGCGTCATAACCTGACCTAAGCCCATTTTCAGGTGTTACAGGTTAAATAAACTCACCAGGGACGTCGCCATAGCCGCTCCTGTCACCCATAAATTATCCTCATAGTCAAACGAAAAGGCATGGCAGATACTGATCTGCTCCTTTTACCAAATGACGCCTTCTGGATGTACATGTTAAATGTAGATTTATCCACGGATTTGATTGAGAAATTGGAGGTTTGGATATTTCTTATGTGTATATCATATTTGTGCATTATAACGTTTTCTGTCGTGTCATTTTTCTAGCAGTTAAAATTGGTGAACCCAACAAATCCTTGTAATTTGATGAATACCTGAAGCCCTTTCACATCTTAAGTTGGGGAGCAAGGATCGGGTTCTCTTCCTATTTGGGGGCTATTTAAGAGCTAACTGGTCCAATACTAGTTTGACCAGTTTGACCAATACAAGTTTGACCAATACAAGACCAATACAAGTTTGACCAGTTTGACCAATACAAGTTTGACCAATACAAGATTGACATATGGGAAGGATCCTGATGTTTTTTGGTTAAATTACTATTTGTATAGTATTGTAAAAATATGTAATTGAATATTACTTATAAGCCAGGTTGGTGGGATTTATATTATGGGGTTTAAATAATTGCAATAAATAAATTAAATGAATAAAAAAGAGAGATTAACTATCCACCATTTTTATTTAGGTGAATAAACTCAGGTGTAGTTCTGAGGATACAAACAGAATTCTTAACAAGACTAAAGAACTCTCCAGCTTAGCACTCATCTGGCCATCATTTTGTGCCACATTTTTAGCTCTTTTTCTGACTTGCCAAATGGCTGTTTTTTCCAGTAAAGCCAGTGCTTTTCTTCTGGGGGGGGGGGCATAGGGGTACGCATACACCTAAACAGTTTGTGAATTTATTCCAGCACAGTGAATCGTCAGTTCTGTTGCTACCCCTAATGGCGGCCTCATTTCCTGTCATGAAGTTTCCTGAGTCTCAGACGGAAGCGAGCGTTTAATGTGTGAAGCAGTGTGGAATGTGGATGTGTGATATTTGCGTGTTCAGACCCAGAAACCTCCCCCCTAAATAAATTCACACATGACTCAAATTTTGGTTTGGTTTTTGGCAGAATTTAGGCCACAACTTTATTGATTACATCAAGTGACTGGTTGCATAGGTTCTGGTTCGACTAGCTCCCTGCCATGCAGGTAGCGCTGACCCAGGGTTCCAGCATAGGTCAGCCAAGGGTGAACACCTGGATAAGCGGAAAGCCAGGCATGGGCTAATTCCACCACCCAAATGTCCCCCTGGACTCAGGCACGGGCACAACCCCCTCTCAGGGGTTGACCAAACCATCAAGTCCCTGGATTCCTTTAATGGAATACCCTTCACATCGGGATGGCAAGAGCGTTCTCCCATCCCTATCACCTGAACCAGAGCCTATCCGCAACCTTACAAGTTGTGACAATTTGTTACGTGGCAGGCGAAACCCAAATGGCAACAGCCAATCAGCCAAGTGGGGAAAATTCCTGTCATGCCCCTGTCCCAATGACAGATGACACACGGCGGCATAGCAAGGTCAAGTGCAAGACCTAAAAGTAGGGAGAGGTGGGCGGGTGTTCCGATGCACGTACCGAAAGAAGAAGTTCTGCAGAAGTATTTCTTGGGAACTGCCATGTAGTTCAAGAATAATGCTTTATACTTCCACTTTTGCTCAAAACTGGCTCTTGCTATCTTGCTTGAATGCTGATTAAGCATTATTATTATTACCCCACCTTTTAATGCATGCATTCAACATCGCATCTGTATGGGGCTAATGGCTTTTAGTTGGTTCAGATGCTCAGCTGTTAGTACTTATCAAATGGAAAGTAATCCAGAGAAGCAAAATCAACTGATGTGCCTCCATGTTTGAACTGGCACTTATGTAGGGAAATACTTTGATGATGACCGGTACTTCGTAAATCTGAACTATTAAATGTTAACATCAAATATAGCAAGACTGGCCACTCATGATTCATTCTCTTGACCATGTGGTACCTGCAGGAAAGAATTTGTAGAAGACAAAGCAGGCTATCATGAGACCGCAGTCAGTTGCTACCAAGGAAAATAGGAAAACTACAGCTTTGGTACTTTAATTTTGCCCAGCAGTTGACCATTGCTTACAGTTCCAAATGAACTGCTCTGCTAAGTCACCATTTCCAGGGCAAAGAACCACACAGCATGCCCCACCCAGGGAGCCTCGCCCTGTAACCAGCCCATCAAAGGGTCTCAAAATAACTTCTGAAATAAATTCAGTGCTGCATAAACTGTGTATCTGCTCTTGAAGCATTCCATTAAAACAAGAGGAAATTATTATGTAAAACATACTCTGCATGCAGTACTTTAAAAACTCTCATCCTTTTTTTTAAAAAAAAGTGTTTTGATGATAAATAGCTGTTATTCTAGCAGGACTATGATAGCAGCTGCTCTAGCTAATGTCACCCAAATGCAAGGTGCTTTTAAGAGCCTTACCGGGTGAATTATGGCTCTTTTTACAGTCGTAAGGTTGGGAGAAGGGAGGAGGTAGGGAAACTTCGGAAAATGCTTGGAAAATGAGTCTAACTTTTGCTTGTGTTGGACGTCTGTATAGCACAGCAGAACAGCTGCAGCAATCTACCCGTGTCTTGTCAAAGCTGGCATGGATGTCATTGACTGCATTTTATGTCTTTCTTACCTGTAAATCATTGTTATGTCATATGAGACAGCCTCAGATTGTGGCGTGCCTTATTCTGAAGCAAGAAAAGATGGTCTGAATTAAATTTTTAGAAATAGTTTCTTTCATTTATTATTGGTGTGTGTGAGTTAGAGACCACACTTCTGTCAACTGGACTCTCTAGCATTTCATAGTATGCACTTCTGGCCACGTTCCACAGGGAATTTCAAGATGAAAAGGCTTTGCATATGAAGGAATGGCCGCATCTTTCTAGGAGCCCATTCGTAGGGTTCACAAGCATCTTGGCTGTGTTCCCAAACCCATAAAGACCCACACAGACTTGAAACCTAGGTGTAAGCCCCAGGAAAATGCAAAGAAATGATCTAAGCAGATGAAGATTTTATCCCTACAACTTCAGTATCACACAAATACTTAAACTGAATGTCAGAATCTTTCATGGTTGCCTAACTTCCCCAGCCTGTGTAGAGAGTTTGAATATCAAATTGCATCAGGATTGGAAATGTTCCTAGTTAAAGCATGCTAGGAATCCTAGGAAAAGATGGACTGGTCTTGTAAATATTACAAAATGCAGATCCTGTTTCAGTTCCTGGCATCCCAAAACAACAGTCACAAGAGGGCTAGCTATCTCCCTATGTCTGCAAACTACACAATTCACCTCCCGTTTGTACAGAGCGATCTTTTTGTGCAATTTCAGTTCCCAGTGCTATAGCTTTGTAAAGGCATTTGGTACAGATGAGCCCCCCAAAAGCACGTTCCCTATTGATTACAGTACTCATCTTAGTCATGAAAACATATCAGTGCAGAGAGAGAGAGCTTACCCACCCAGTCTCTTCACTGTCCCCATGAAACCCCTATGTGGTAGGACTGGAGGAAATCCCCCCTCTAGGTTCACCCAAAAGTTCCTCCCCTGATCAAATGAGGGCCAATCTTCTGTTGCTTTCTTTGAAGCTGGCAGTTGAGGCCTGCAGTTTGCGGAGATGATTCAGGGTGCCTTGCACTGCTCTGACCAGCACAGGGATTTTTAAAAAACTTATAAAGCAAGCAGCTGGAGGGAACCTCTTGGTCACCTCATAAAGTTAAGTAAAGTAAGCAGCAACCCTCTCCCCATTTATTTATTTTTTGAGAAACACCCCTACCTGGTTTTTCAAGAGACTTTCACTTTGCCCAAGCCCACCCAATGAATTACTTGAAATTTCCGACATGTATCTACCATGTGGTAATACTAGTACAAGCATAGAAACAATGGAAAGGGCTGAGTGAACAAGGAATGAAATCCTGTGTGATGTAGCAATAAGACTGTGGAACTTGGGCCTGGGAGACCAGGGTTCAAAGCCCTACCTGGCCATGAAGCTCACTGTGAGATCTTGCACCAGTTACTGCCTCTCAGCCTACCTCTCATGGTTGCTTTGAAGATAAAATATGGAAGAGGATAACTATATACGCCTTCTGGAGCTCCTGGAAGGAAAGGTGGGATAGAAATGCAAGAAAATGAGTAACAAATAAGTTGCCAATCAAATGGGCTAGTTTGCTTGACTCCTAATAAATTTATTAATCTATGTGCATGGCAGCAACTGAGGTAGTTTAATCAACCTGCTGTGTTCCTTCTCCTGCACACACATTTGTTTTGTCTCCTTTTTAAACAATGTATGGGGAACAATTGTTTATTTAGCATTTCTGAAGAATTATTAAATGGGATGTTAAGAATTTAAGTACTGAAGTTTGGCTTATGGGAGGGGAAAGTCTTGTGTGGCTATCCTTCAGGAATTCCTCTTCAACTTTCTCAAACATCCTGGATGAAGCAGCCCAACCAGTGGCTTTCTGGGAGCTGGCTACTTCCATTCAGCTGACATTTTAAAGGTAATTTAAGAATGGAGTGCAACTGAAATAATTCATACTCCATGTACCATTAAAACAGAGAGAGAGAGAGAGAGAGAGAGAGAGAGAGAGAGAGAGAGAGAGCTTCATTCATTTCAGCTGGCATCCTTTTTATCAGGTACACTATATAAGCAAACATGGTGTTGAGCTGTTGAGTCTGAGGTCATGGCTGTCCCGGAGCTGGAGCAGTGGTATATTTTAGTATGCGTTCATTACAAGGTACAGTGTACAGTTAAGAAACATGCCTGTGGCGCCAGTGTGTGATTATGGTAAGACAGACTGACCACTGGGAAATTGCTGAGCTAACAGGGAGGGAGCCGGGCAAAACTCTCCTGGAGCCAAGTTTACAGATGGTTACCACACCAGCACACCTTCTAATGACATATGTGAAGCGCTCTGTCCTCGGGATATTTGCTGCACTGAGATCTTGGGTGGGTTCCCTCCTCCTCTTTTTTCTAAAGGTGGCATGCCATTTATGAAATTCTCCTTCTAATTTTTTAAAAATTCACTAGTGTGTTTACATTGTCTCTTAAATTGTCACCAGGGGGTCATGTTCCATATCCTCCAGAAGCACTGCTGTTTTCCAGAAGACCTTCTTCATAAGCCTTCAGCTTAGGAGGAGGTAAATTTCTTTCCAGCTTTTGTGGAAGTATGATCCTTTAATAGAGCTGCAATCACTGTTTCACACAACCACCGCTATAATGGGATAATTGTACTTTTCAAATGACAAACACAATCACGTGAATTGCTTCGAATTGTTCTGAGGTAGGTAGAATGTGAAAAGATTGGATAATTAAACGATACCCATTGAACATTTGTCATATCAAGCATATCTATGTCTTTATTAGTGGTCCAAAATATTGCACCAGACTTTTTTTTTTGTCTGTTCCAGAAATAGGGGGCAAGTAGGCAAAAATGGCACTCAGAGATGGGTGAATTTTGTTACTCAGGGCAGTGAAGGTAGATTGACATTAAAGAGAAGCAGGCAGGGGCTTCTCCTTCCTCTCACACAGAGACAAAAAGCTTTGCTGCCTCTTCAAAGGGCAGTAGGGCTACCTGAGTAGTCTGCCTTAATTTCGTGCAGAGTAGCCCAATTAGAAAGATTCTTCATCATGATGTAGCATCATCGCCATTGGAGCATTCAGTTTGCAACAAGGGTGGAACGCTGCTTATTTTAACTATGTGGTATGTAAGAAGTATTTCTGTTTGTCTGCCCTGAGCCTCGCAACATTCAGTATTACAGTATTATTATTGTTGTTGCAATTTATAACCCACCCTTCACCCTACAACAATTAAAACACAGCACTAATGTTAAAACACAATATTAAAAACAGTTCAAAGCAATGTAAAATTCCCTTTTTAGGGAAGGGGTGAAGTTTGTGGAAGTTGGTAAAATGTACTCCTGGCCAGTAGAGTAACTTGGCTTCCCAAAAGTAGCCCCGGATGTGGGATGGCACTTTGGCTGTGCCTGTGAAAATACAAAAGGAAATGAGCACCCCTCATCCCTCTAGGTAGAGAGGCCACAGACTCAACGCCAAGAATGCGGATTTGCATCACCAGCCAAGGAGACAAAGGGCAACACACATTTCCATGCAGTGACTTTATGTACAGATGCAAATTTAGGAATAATTAGAATAATTTAAATAGAAATGCAGGAAACTCCAGCTCTCAGAATGAGGTGCAGATTGCCCCAAGTTAGGCTAAATCCATAGAGAAGAAAGAGAGGAAATCCCACAGTTGCACACAGTATACATTTGGTATTTTAGAGGAAGGTCTTAAACGTTGATGCAACCTGAGCACAATCTTGAAACAGCAGCAACTGGGACAAAATAAGACTCCTGCCTGGTCAGTGCATTTTGTCTATTGGTTTATCCATTGTATCAGGCTATAGGAGAGGGAAATAGGAAACTTCAGGGACTCTCCGTTAGCTCTGCTGAAACACCAGCAACTTTTGACTCCTCCTCTATAAATGCTTCCATTCCAGCTGGTCACTACAAGAACTCAGTAACCAAGAAGCAGTGCCAAAATTTGCCCTTTCTCAGTCCCTTTTCCTCTTCCTTAATGCTTGTGAGATTGCCTTCCGTAATTGCCAAAATTTGCCTTGTCAATTACATTTGTAAATCTTCTTGGGATTTTGTTTTGTTTTTGCCAAAGAGCAAGATAAAAATGCTTTTAATCATCATCTTAATTGTCATTGGCTTACCCCTAAACAACAAGTACTAGTTAGGAACTGAGGTAGTTGCCTCTCAATCTGTTTTGGAGGGAAAAAAATAATAGATGTGAAAACCATCAGAATTCCATACTCCAAAAATCACAAACAGGGAAATGTTGCATCATACATTAGACAGACAAAGTGGGACACGGAGTGGGGTGGGAAGTGAGAAGAAACCATGAATAGAAGTGAAACGGACATTAAGGACATTGTACGTAGCATGTTATATCTAATTTTTGTCCATCTGAAACATCTGTCAGGGCTTTTGCAATGTTTCATGTAGTGCCAAACATCTCCATTATTATTTCCTTAAGCTGAAACCAATCTTATTAATCCGGGTGCAGAAAGAAAGCTTTAGAATGTAAAGTCAGATATAATAGGACCTAATAAAGAGGCCAGAACCTGGAAGCACGTTTGCCTCATCAGGACTAAATAACACACTGGCAACTGAAACCAAAGAGTGCTCTAATGTCAGTTCCTGGGTTACTCATCGGTTGTCTAGCGTATGATACATCTAATGAGCTGTGGGGGCTTGCACTTTAGTTTTTGCCTTTGTAATGGAGCCAGGTGATACTGATCTACTGTAAACCAATGCTATTGATCCAAAGGCACTGTGATACCCATGAGCAGCCATGGAACTGACAGTAAGAGATTAAGCCACACTTCCCATGCAGAAGCATTAATGGTTTGGTATGTTTTAGAGGCGCATACTTCCTGGAAAATCAACAAAGTGTTTTGTAACACCTGAAAGCCTAACATATGTCATTATGGCATCAGCTTTTGTGGACTGGAATCAACTTCAACAGATGCATGAAGAAGACTAATTCTCACTTGCAGGTGGCAATGAGGTCAGAGGGAAAGGAGGGCACAGTGATCCTTTACAACAGCAGTGATTGGTGTGAAAACCATCAACCTGACAAGGCACCTGCCATTCAATCCCCCTATTTAGTGAGCTACTTAGTTAGGAAAATGTTTAAATCTCTTCATGGTGGTGGTGATGTTTTCCTGTCCACCTCATCAGATAGTTTGAGAAGCACTGGTGTAAACATGCAGTGGGGGGTGGGGATAAACTTGCTAACTGCTCTTCTGTCAATATTCCAATTACCCTCTGCATTTTGGAGGGTCTCCTGTACTAATGGAAGCTGCCAGCTTTCTAAAGCACACAGAGTGCCTCCAGAGGTGCAGGAGACCCCCATTTCAGAAGATCACCCTCCATGAGTCCCAAAATGACAGGCATGGAGACAGGAGCTAGGTTAGCATGCTAATCTTTGTAGCCATTTCCCTCCTGTATTTACTTTACATATTGTCAGGTGGCTGCAAGCATGGAACACAGCCTCTTGGATAATGACGTCATCTATCCCTCCTTTCTCCCACTTCCTCATTCAACATTGTCATCACCTCCTCTACGTGTGCCGCTTAGGGCCCTCTGTCTCTGAGCTCTTTGCTCTCCTACTTTCAAGGCTTGCCGGGTTCTGGAAGAGAGGTGGGGATCTGGAATGCTTTCTAAAGACACTGTGTCCATCAGCTGTCACCCCCTGGTGATTCCTCTTCCTCCTCCTCCTTTCCCATTATTTCCCAGCTTTCCCCCTCATCTGCCTCTGAGCTGTGACCTCCCTCAAACTCCTATTCTAATTCTGAACTGTCTTCCTCTTCTCTGGAAGGGTCAGGCTGGGGAGGCGGTCTCCACCATTCCTCCTCTGCCCAGTCCCTGAAACATATACACTTGATCTGAATGCATGAAGACGGCAACAAATGCACACAGATATGTATGTCAAAATGACCTCTGGATTACAGTCAGTTATCAACTTTCACTAGAAACTGATCTAATTGTGGTAGTTTACATAACCTGTCAATGAGCCATGTTGAATGCAATCAGATGAGACAAGAAACAATGGCTTATCATGATGTGAATGACTGTGGTTCATCAGCTGCCCCTCTCTCTTCCACGTCCAATAAAACTGCAATGAGTCTGGAAGCCTTTGCTTCCATTTTTTAACAAACCATGGTTTAGCATTATTATCTAAACCCAGGCAGACTGCAGCAAGCCTTAATTGTACTGTACTAAAACAAGCCAACTTGAAACCTTGGTCTATGCAGCTGACTTATTTCAACAAACCATAGCTGAACAAAAGAACACAGGAAGCTGCCTTATACTGAGTCACACTATTGGTCCATCTAGCTCTGCACTGATAGGAAGTGACTCTGCAGGGTGCAAGGCAGGAATCCTCACAGCGCTAACTGGAGGTGCCAGGTATTGCACCTGGAACTTTTTGCCTTTCTACTGAGCTACAACCCTTCTGCTAACCTAGTTTAAGATGGAAGGAAAATCCATTTTTCATCTCCAAGTGGCCACATGAGAGGAGGAGAGTGGAGGGGACTGTATTACATTCATTCAATATTTATCCAAATACAGTCATTGTGTCCCAATACAGTGGTACCTCGGGTTACATACGCTTCAGGTTACAGACTCCGCTAACCCAGAAATAGTGCTTCAGGTTAAGAACTTTGCTTCAGGGTGAGAACAGAAATTGTGCTCCGGCGGTGCGGCAGCAGCGGGAGGCCCCATTAGCTAAAGTGGTGCTTCAGGTTAAGAACGGACTTCCAGAACGAATTAAGTTATTAACCCGAGGTACCACTGTACTTCCTTTTCATATTCTTAAAAAATAATGTGTCTAATCCAGTCACAGTTAAATTCCAGGTCTTTGAATTGTTTCCTTGTATCTATAACCTATCTTCATCCTCTGCTACTCTACCTTTTATTTGATACATTTAAATATATATTTTCCGATGCAAAGATTCTCTCCATTTTAGGATTCAGGTAACACGTGATGTAGGTTTACATTAAAAAGGTTTCCTTGAGCCAAAAAAAAGAGCACTTTATAGTTCATGATATGGATCCAGAGTGCAAGGAGTAAAGGAGGAGGGGATTCAAAACCCTGAATCTATTTTGCAATTCAATTTGTTGGAATTCAGATCCAAATTTTGTTCTGGCCTAATTTTGGTCTTACCTGCAGCTTCAGATGCAACCTTATCCTCCAGGTAAATTAATTTTGCCAGCTGTACCTAGCTGAGCTTGTCACTCCTATCCCTGCCTGCTGTCAATTTTATTGCTTTTCCCATGACTGATATTCTGTTTTCTTTCAATAACAAGCTTTTTTAAAAAGAGAGAGAGAGAAAGAGAGGGAGGGAGAAACTTAGTAATTTAAATTGGAAGTTATAATCTTTTTGTTTTTCACAACAGATGCTCTGTGAATTTTTTGAACGTATGCACGTCAAAGCTTCTCAGAAGTATTCAGATGCACTGCTGCAACCTGTAAAGTTTAGCAGGATAAAAGAGAAAATTATTCCTGACATCTATTTGCACTAAACTATATGCATCCGAGAAATGCTAAGCGCCGTCTTTGCACTTGCTAGAAAAGATCTAGGGTTTCAGTGGCATGGCACACACAAAACATAAGTGCTATATAAAGCATGTGACCTAAAGGGCTGGATCTTAACAACTGATCCTATAAAAAAAAGACAAAGTGAGAGAAAGAGAGAGAGAGAGAAAGAATGGGGGAAGGAAACCCACCATATGTGATTCAATAATTTCAGTGCACTTTTTTTGGAGAAGTTTGCTTTAATCTTTGCTATTTTTTAAACTCACAGTCTGGAAAAGGATAGTCACTGATCACTTGAGGTATTGGGTCAAACGTTGTTTTCTTGTGGAGCTATTGGGGCGTGGGGAGTTGCCATTTAATTTTGCTATTTTTAAAACTCACAGTCTGGAAAAGGATAGTCACTGATCACTTGAGGTATTGGGTCAAACGTTGTTTTCTCATGGAGCTATTGGGGCGTGGGGAGTTGCCATTTAATTTTGAGCCCATCTAGTCCAGCATCCTGCTGTCACAGTGGCCACACAGATGCCTGTGGAAAACTCACAAGTAGGATTTGAGCACAAGAGCACTCTTTCTTCCTGCGATTTCCAGCCAGGGGTACTCAGAAATATTACTCCCTCCAGCTGTGGAAGCACAACAACAACCATAATGGCTAGTAGCCATTGATAGCCCTCTCCTCCATGAATAGCAAGAAATTATTAGAAACTAGGCCTGTACTTAACTAGTGAATTAAATACACAGCAGACAGGTTTGTGACTTGTTTCCCCCACCCCCTGAACTCATTATAGGGGTGACATGTAGTGGGGCTTGGTGTATTAGGACAAATGGGGCACTGCCTTTTGCCTGAGTAGTCCCAATGGACACCATCCATTGGTTGGTGCCCATAAATCAAAATGAAATAATGATGATGATGATACCAATGCAACTTAAAAGTGTGTAAAACCACCCTCCTGAATTTTTCATTCAAATTCAGGATATGCAACATGGGATAAGGCAGAGATTACTTACAGATATTGTCTCCATTTTCCTCTGCTATGAAACCAGCAGCTTGTTTGGGACACCGCAAGCACTTTATAAATAATGGTGCTTCCAAAACTAGTGTCCATATGCATTGCAGTGACTTACATTTGTTACCACGGCTCATTCTATCATTCTCTTTTAGATAAAGGTAAAGGACCCCTGGATGGTTAAGTCCAGTCAAAGGCGACTGCGGAGCTCATCTCGCTTTCAGGCTGAGGGAGCTGGCGTTTGTCCACAGACAGCTTTCTGGGTCATGTGGCCAGCATGACTAAACCGCTTTTGGCGCAGCAGAACACCGTGATAGAAACCAGAGCACACGGAAATGCCATTTACCTTCCCGCCGCAGCGGTACCTGTTTATCTACTTGCACTGGTGTGCTTTCAAACTGCTAGGTTGGCAGAAGCTGGGACAGAGCAATGGGAGCTCACCCCGTTGCGCAGATTCGAACCGCCAACCTTCCAATTGGCAAGCCCAAGAGACTCAGTGGTTTAGACCACAGCACCACCCGTATCTCTTCTATTCTCTTTTACACAAGCACTACACAACATTAGTTTCTCCTTTCAAAGTTGTTTTTGAGTTTCTTCATCAAGTTTTTATACACAGATGCAGATGGTAGAACACATTACTCAAAAGAAAGGTTTTCTCTTTTTGTGTTCTCCCAGCATTCCTTGCAGTGACTGTCTTTACTTTAACAGAAAGTGCCACAGAGAATTCTTAGTTTGAAAGAAATAATCTTCTCAGTGATAAAGTGGAGAAAGAGGCATTTTCAGAAGGAGCTGAGACAGCCCTGCTCCTGTCACATTCTGAGGAACTTCCTCTTTCTCCCTACTTTCAATATTAATGTGGTTTGGAAAATGCTGAGGAAATGCTGAGGGTGAACAGGAAGACGTGCAAACACCTTGCAAGTGGATCTGGATGAATGCTTGTTGCAGTGCAACCACCCCACAAACAAATCAGAATGCATGTTCAAGAAAGACTGAACCAGACATAGTCTAACCACCGCATAAGCTTTGTGCAAGCAAATCAGAATGAACGTGGAATAAATCTGGGGGATCCTTTATATAAGCATTTAAAGTCTGGTTCTTAAAAATACAGTTTAGCTTGTGAATGCAGTCAGCAAAATGAGCGAACTATGTCTTGATGTTATCTGCAGTAAGTTAGACAACAAGAAAGGACACAGCTGCCGCCGCCACCACGGACACAGCTGTTATGGTGACAAATACCACAGCTACCGAGGCTCCTGTTACCTTAAACCATAGAAGGGGACCATCTGAACAAATGCTCGAGTTTGACTGTCAGATTCTTAGATGTGTCACATTTTTTTCTGTAGAGCTTTGGGCTGTTGTAACAGCTGTTTGTAAACACCGCAAATCCAACATTAGCCCAGGAAAGGAGGAAGGTATCTGTGTCCCTCACCCTTATTCTTCTCAACGTCTTTCTTCCTGCTCTGTGATTTTAAAATATTGCAGATATGCTGACACTTCTGCTGTTGATTTAAATAGCAACTAGTCTAATCTTCCCACTGAGCGACCAATTGGCAGGCTCTATCCTTGACTCCTTCTGTGTCAGGTGACTCATCAGCATGTCTGAGAATGTCTATTAGACTGCCAACCCCGGTCAGACAAACACAACAGTCAATTAGAAAAGTATTTGGGAGATGTCGGAATTCTGGCTCTGTCCATTCTGGTGATGAACAAACATATTCATAAAGGTGTTAGCATGTGCTGAGTCCCAATGAGGTGTACAGGGTGATAGCGCTGAATGCTCCTGGCATTACTTTTCCATAACACTAGGCTGAAACAGTGAGGAGAAGGAAAGCATTTCAAAATATACACACTCATACCTCCATCTTTGTAATGAGCTGACAGTCGGATGCAAGTCTGAGACAGGAATTTGACAATGAGCACTCACACTTTACATTGTGGGTGCCCTTTGCGGGATCGCACGCGGTGCTACAGTTCCCAGGGAGCTTAATGGCAAACAGGGGCTGGCCTGCCTCTCAGTGTTATTATTTGGAGGTTCACGCCCAGCCTCAGTAGTCAAGTTTCATTGCTGGGAGGGGGGGCCAGTCCCATTTATATATAGGGGGTGGAGCCGACAGTAGCCAGGAAGAAGAAGAGAAGAGTATGGATTTGATATCCCACTTTATCACTACCCTAAGGAGTCTCAAAGTGGCTAACAATCTCCTTTCCCTTCCTCCTCCACAAAAAACACTCTGTGAGGTGAGTGGGGCTGAGAGACTTCAGAGAAGTGTGACTGGCCCAAGGTCACCCAGCAGTTGCATGTGGAGGAGCGGAGACGCGAACCCGGTTCCCCAGATTACAAGTCCACTGCTCTTAACCACTACACCACACTGGCTCTCCAGGCAGTCGGCTCAGGAGATTCACCCACCCTACCCTCCCTTAGTTTAATGTTTTCTTGTTTGCAGGTTAACTTTTTCTTCCTGTTTAGCAGGCACTGCTACGGTCTTTGACTGGTTGCTGTTGAAGGACTGGGTAGAATTTTTCCTGTATTGGCAGCTTTTGTCTTTCACTTAGTACTTCGTCACAACTTTGGCGGTTTATGGCCTTGGGTGGAATCCTTTAGTCTTTTCTTCCCTATAATGGGGGTGGGGGTGGGGCATGAAGTGGTGACTCACCCCCCTGTGGTGGCGATTCCAGGGTCCCCTCTTAAAAGTGGTTATATAATGAGTGTCAATGGCCATACACTGAAAACTTGTCAGTGAACTACCCTGTGTGTGGGGATATGGGCTGGGCTGCCTATGTACACATACGTCTTGCAGTGTACCCCCATATCCCATTTACCCTGATGTGCCCCAGTTCCCCCGGCTGGGGGGCTGGGAGGGATACATGCCCAAGGCCTAAACCAAGGTCTTCCTACATTCAGAAGTTTAATAAAGCTGTGGCCTAATTTTAATTCCATAACACGTTTTCAGAGGCTTTATTCCTTTCTTATGATCCCTGGGGGCTGGGGCTGTTGCGGCCTGGTCACACAAAGCACCATGAGTCGTTGGCTACATGCACACTAACCCATTTGTTTATGCTCATCCTCAACATGCTGATTTCAATCTAGATTGATTCTATATCCTGCAATCCATAAGGATGCATTTTGTTACTTGAGACACATTTGAAAACTTTCCTCTTTATTAGGTTATCCATGCCTTTTGCTTCCTGTACATGCCCCAGGTGGATGACAAAGGAAATGTGGATTGTGATGTTGATATACATCCACACACAGTGTCACTTGTCAGGTGTGTTGTTCACGTCTATAACCTCATAACAGAGAATCTGTATCTGGGCAGCTGTGGATACACACACACCCTCATTGCCAAGGCTGCCTACATCTGTTTTCATCTGTTTTCAAATAAACACACTGTGGCATAATCTAGAATTATTCCATAATGAGCTTTTATTTCCAGAATAATACCAGTTTCTCAAGAAGCGCTTTTCAGGGGCATAAAAATATACAACTGTCAGAGCTGCCCTAGGTCCCAGCTCACAAAGGACCAACGCCAGTTCGTTGTTATATAAAACAGTCTTTATTGAAGTTCAGTTTCGCTTTCACAGCCATGGCGCGCAGCTCTACGTCTCAAACTCTAGACCGCCGAAGCTCCATCTGAATCTCCTCCCCCCAGACACCAGTTTAAGACTCTAGCCTTGCTCCACCTCTTCCTCTGCTCTCTTCTCCTCTGGGCCCGCCTGTCCGCTGGGGTCTCGCCTCTCCTAGACTCTTCTGACGCTGAGTCTCCTGAGTCCTCCCCTCCCTCCGGCGGGCTTTAGGACCTGGTTCCCAATCCGGGTTTCCTGCTGTACTGTACATTCGAACTTGGCGCGCGCGCCCAGCCGGCCACCTTCCTCCTGACCGTTACACTGCTCCTGTCACTGCTTCCCCCTTCGGGGAGGCTAGCTGCACCTGACTCTCCCTCCGTTCCCTCACTCTGTGATGGAGGCGTGGCCACCCCTGACTCATGCTCTCTCCCTGCTGGAGGAGAAGCTCTCCATCCCCTCTCTCCCCTGTGCCTCTGCTCCTGAGCCCCTGACAACAACAAATAAAGATTGTGTGCGGATGACATAGAAAAAAGTACTCGGTTTCCAATTATTTGAGAATAACATGTTGTCTGTCCATTGCCTTAAAATGGCACTTGAACTTTAGGAATACTAGGTATAGTGGAGCAGAACTGTTCATTCCAATATATTCTAAATCTCGTAGCATTTTAGAAAAAGTGAAAAATTCTCAATCTTGGCAGCTCTCTTCAGGCACTGCAGCAAACGCCTGAGAGCTTAAACTGAGGAGGTGCATTCAGAGGTGAGAAAAGTGTTTTATAGTCGCCTATTTTCTCAGGTGCCCATTGTCAGATCTTGAAGCGGGGGGAACAGGAGGTATGGGAAACTTGGAGGTAGAGGAATGTTGTTCTTAGTTTATTTAAATATTAATCATTTGCTTTCTTGTTTCTGAATTTACATTTATTCCCTTATATTTATATCCTGTCTTGCAACATGGAACCCAAGGTGGTGTGCATGAGGTTCTTAGGCACATGTCTAGGCATTGACAAGATTGAGACTTGCTTAGTTAGCTTCAGCAAAGTGGTCGCTTCATGTGCCTTCATGCTGTTTCCTCATGTTAAGCCCAGAGTGTGATAGGCAGTTGTTATTCCAGCAAAGACTCATTGAATTGTAGAGTTGAAAGGGACCCCTTGCAATGCAGAAATCTCAGCTAAAGCATCTATGACAGATGGCCATCCAACCTCTGCTTAGAAACCTCCAATGAAATGAATAGTACATATAAAAAAGTGTGTGCTATTGAAAATGATATGTACCAATGCATTGTTATGGGGGGGGGGGGAATTGCTTGGGGGAAATGCATACACAAGGCAAAATGACAAACAAAAAACACACAGAAATTTTCATGTGGATTTTTTTTAAAAAAGAAGTGTATGCAGAAATGAGATGAACCAAAATTAGTCAAACAGAAAGAAACTGAAACAGACAAATCCACCCATTCCTAATTACAAAGTGAATTACAAATTCAGTTGTTTCACTGACTGAATCAGATATTAAATGGAAGCATAGCACCAGAACACAAAGGCAGGCAGAGACACACACAGAGTTTTTCACAGCTGGAGCTGAAGTGAGGAAGAAGCTAGGTGAGGGATAGGATTTTGAGATGGCAGTTTTGGAACTGGAGGTCGGAGACTACACCCAAATTAATCCCAATCATAAACTAATCAAGAGATGTGGATGTGGCCCCATCTTTAAAAAACAAAAGAAAAATGAAAACAGCTTTACATATGAGTATAGTCGTTCACTGACAGCCTGATCAACATAGTTTCCTGTGCTTAATTCCCATGCTTAATGAATTCAGATGCCACCAGCTGGTCTTAAAAAATCCCATTGTTTAAATAAATAAGAGCAAAAGAGAGAGCTATGAGCTGGTAAGAAATAATAAATACAAATCATATTGGGTCAGCAAACACAATTATCAGTCAGTGGTTCAATTCAGATATCATGCCAAATCATGGTTTGTGAAGACAAACCATTGTTTCATCTTTCAGCAAGCAAATCATGAATTGTAGCTGCTTGTCCGCTTCCATTTTCCCTCTGCTTAGCACTCAAGTGTTTAGGTACTGTGGCCTCAAGAGGCGGAGCAACAACCATAATGATTCATCATGTCAGAGATCAAAGGAAATGAAAGAACTACATTTCCAAAGCATGTTTTCGACTCTGATCTACCAGCCTTTTGCTGACCATAGATTTTTCACTTCATGCATCATTCGAACCCAGATGTTGTTATGTTCCAACTCCCATCGGCCCTGTCAACATGACCAGTGGTTAGCAGTGAGGTATTGTCCATCCTTGGAGGGTCACAGGTTTCCTAACCCACCTGCAAATGATAGCTAAGCTTTCTTATCCAGAATATGGAGTGAGGTTTGAATTGAGCTAAATCCTCCTTTGATTACACATATGTAAATTGATTACTTTGATTACTCCAGTATTTGCTGTACTTGTAATGACTGATTCCTTGCGCCCTTTTCTAAAGCAATTGCAGGAGCATCTGATAACGTTTATTACATACTGAACGATAGGCAGTATAATGATTCATGCACCACGCACCATCTTAGTCCCAATGATTCTTTCTGTGTATTATCTGAGGGGTTTTTTTTTTTTTTTTACTACATTCCCCTTTTCAACATGAATCACAAGTATTATTCTTTTAAACATACAATCTGTCCTCTTTAACTCCTTGCAACCCCCACAGGGAAAGTGTTTGGAAAACCACACAAATCTCAAAATAACAATATAAAATTAGAACTCAAAATGCTGTGACCCTCCACATTTTCCTTCAACATATTGGAGCCCACCTACAGTAGCTATTTTGGTTCAGCAGAAACTGAACTGCAGCCATGCTGCCAAGACTACAGTGAGTAGGATAATTACGAAAAGTGTAGGGGTTGTTGATTTTTATTGTGTCTGAACAGCATTCGAAACCAAATGGCTCAGCACAATCATTATCTTGGTGGGTGACAGCCCACTCCACAATCCATTTAAACCAAAGGTCTTGGATTTAGAAGCTGAATAAGAATCACTGGAGTCAATGGGACTTCAGCTAATCTAATGAAGGCCACGAGACTTCAATGGAACTGAACACAGAAGTCAGCTGAATCATTTCCCTCCAACATCAGCCATGATTTCTCATGCTGCTGCTGAACCCGCAGTCGGAAGGCATGCTATTTGTGTTCATAATTCAGAAAGCTAGTTTGTCAGGTGTATGAGATAATCCTCGATAAAATGAAACCACAGGGTGGGTGGGGAAGATCAACACCCATGAGGTGGGGGTGGGGGTTTTCTTTTAGCAGGAGAAAATAAGATTAATAAAATGGAAATGGTCCTAATTTTTTAACATTTAACAATTGCTAGTGTTTTGAGAGCTGCTGCTTTACTGTGAGTTCACATTTGGTGCATATCATGAATGCTTCTATTTATTCCAAGATTAAATCTTTCACCAATTAACCATTCAATTTAAAGCTTGCAAGCCTAGGTTACATTTGCTTACCAAGTTGACCTCAGAAGACCAGATTAGGGGACATGCAGATCTATAAACTAGGCATAAGGGAGAGGGTGATAGCTCAGTGGTAGAGCATTTGTTTTGCATGCAAAACAATTCAGGTTCAATCCCAGACATTTCCAGGTATGGCTGGGAAGCCTATCTGAAACCCCAGAGAGCCACCATTAGTCAGTGTTGATAATAGTGAGCTTGATAGACTTTTGGTCTGACATGGGCTGTATACACACAACACATTTAAAGCACATGACATCCCCCAAGAAATCCTGGGAACCATGGGTATCTGCAAAAATAAAACTAAAAAGTGGGGGCAAGGTCTATGCCTTTTAACTACAGGCTGCTAACTTAACTACTTGCAGTCTTTACACAGTAATGGTCCAGCATTGTGTTAGTTGGTAAAAATTTAACACATCTGAGAGAAGATTTGCTTATGGTATATATTTCCCTATATCCAGCGCTTCCTGTCATTCAGGTTGCACAGCCTTGATAGCTGCCTCCATCATCTCAGTTGGGACATTCTCATCCCCTCCCGCTGGGTCATATTATGTATGTGCTCAGTGCTCTGTAGCTGTCTTCTGCTTTATGAAGTAATTGCATATATCCTTAGCTAAACAAATGGAAATGGATCTGCTTCTTTGTCTTGTTTCGTTAGCAAGCTTGTGCCTTCTTTTTGACCTTCAACCAAACAACTAGCACTAAGTTTCTGCTTGCCAAGAAAATGATTTCTGCAACTCATTTCCTGAGAGCCTTGTCAGCAATTTTGGTTTCTGTTCTGCCGGGTTACTTTTGGTTTCTATTCTTGGCCTCTGCCCCTCAAAAAGAAGGGTTGTGTCCAGCAAGCAAGTACCTCTCTAATCACAAAAATCTACCACCACACCTTGGCTTATATTATCATTGTATTTCTAGGGTTTCCAAATCTTGTAACATTTTCAGAAGCAGCACCCTTAGATCAGTACAGGCAGCATTTACCTGAGCCGCCTTCTGACCCAGGAAGGTTTTCCTCCAGAAAAGTCCATGTTTGGTAGCCCCTCAGTAGAAGAAGTCTCAGAAATCACTCTAAAGGTCTTGTTGACTAGCTGACACTCAGGCTGGGAATTGCAGTTTATCCCTCACCAGAGATGCAATTCCTAGCACCCTTAGCAAACTACAGTTCCCAGGATTCTTTGCGGCAACTCATGTGCTTTTAATGTGCTTCAGAAGGTATGGTGTGTACACAGCCTCAGTATATGGCAGCTTCCTACGAGCTACATTTTTAGACAACCCATGGAACCATGCCCTCTAGCAAAGTCTGATGTGGAAGCTTCCATATTCTTTTAGGAGCACGGAAGAGCTTCTCACAGCTGCAACTCCAAATAAGTATTATTGTTCTTTTACCAATTTAAATCCAGCAAAGGCACTTATATACACACAGAGAGAGAGACAAGCCCAAATGAGTCCATACAGGCATGGATATGAACACAGTGAGTGGGCAATTCTCTTGCAGACGACATGGCAAATGTCACTTAGGAAGACTATGAGCCAATAATAGCCATATACCCTTCCAACAGCAGGCCTCTCTGTCAGTTAAACTTCGTAATCTCCCAGAATACACCACAACACCCCCACACACTTTCCTTTCTGAAATTCTCCAGATAGTTGTCCATCTGCCAAGAAAGCCTGGTCCAAATAAATAAAGGCCACGCTGGATATCTGCAGAATGCAGATGCAGTTCTTTAACTTCAGTCAAATCTAGAGACATCCTGGTGAACTTGAAATAATGAATATGCAAGAACCCGTTATCAGTGATAATTGTGACAGCAGTCGTCCCCCCACTACAAACACACATAAACATTGTAGCTATTCTGACCATTCTGTTTTTGTTTTGTTTTTCACCGGAAGATGATGGATGAAATATTAAAAGGTGCACTTAAGGTACATTCTTCAGATGTAGGTTGAACTGTCAGATAAGCAAACCAAGAAATCAAACACTGACTCAAGCTGGTGTTTTCACCCCAAAGCAATTGAGCCTTCAAAAGAAATGCTTAAGGGACCCAACTGCCTTTTCCGCCTGTTGCCCTTTTCCAAGGGGGGAAAAACATATTAGGGAGTGTGATTTCCCTCAATGATGGAAGAGGTTTGCTTGGCACTCCTCTTTTCAAGATCACAGGAATTCAAACATGGTCAGTGTAGAGATAATGACGGGGCTTTTTGGTTGCTGGCAGCAAAGATGGTGACTAATGCCTGCCTCACAGGAAGATGAACAAGAATGATTGCACAGTCAAACCCTCGGCTTCAGATTATCTCCTCATCTCATCCCTCTCAATTGTCCTGCCCTTCCCATTCTCAAGCACCTAGCAGCACTTTGATAATTTCCCCCGGTCAAAGAAAGTGAGGGTGGGGCAGTGAAGGAGGAAGGTGTGAATGAGCCTGGAAGGGGCATCCCCAGGAGTGAGAGAGCACACTTTTATATTTTGATGTGTCGTACCTCTTGAGTCCAGTTCAAATATGACTCACATTACATGGAGATATTTGAAAAAAAAAAGCTTCTGTGTGGAAGCTCTCCGCTTGGTGAGGCATCATATTTGTCCTGGGCTTACCACACAAGTCATCTCAGCCACATGAAACGGCTACTTCATTGCTGCATTCCCTGCTGGCAGCTGCAGTAGAGACATTTCACCAAATTCTTTGACTTACACATCAAGTACATTGCAAAAAGTTTTATTTGCTGGAGCACCATAACGCAACAACACTACTTAGATTCTTCACTGTGGACTGAGTAATATTTGAATTGGCCCAGCGACTTCATGGATCTGGTTTTATCTTTTTGTAAATTGCTTTGAGATTCCCCCCCCCCCCCAAAAAAAGTCAAGCAGTGTATAATTTTTTTTGAAAGAAATATCGAGTTGTTGTTTTTTTCAAATAAAGGGTGGCAAACTCTGAAATTATACCAAATTGTTGCCCAGCGCAATAGATACTCTTCTATTCAAGTATCTGAAGGGCTGTCACATGGAAGATAGAACAAGCTTGTTTTGTGGGGGCCCAGAAAGTAGGCCCCGAACCAATGGAATCAAATTGCAAGGAGATTCCAACTAAACATCTGGAAGAACTTTCTGACAGTAAGAGCTGTTTGACAATGTAATAGACTACCTTGGACTCTTCTTCATTGGAGGCTTTTAAACAGAACATACTGAGCATTGTACAATGTGTTCCACAAATCAATCTCAAAAAAGCTGTTGCTCCAGTGTCAATTTTCTGCTTTTATTCTGTTTACACTCACACAGAACACATTGGTTCTGACTTTCATTACAGAGGACTCCCCATTTTCTTGCCACGGGGGGTGGGAGGTGGGTAGCTTCACAGGGTAGAATAAGATTCTATCCTTCTATAACAGCAGTTCAACAATGTATTGAACCAATTGCTGGGGTGGAGGACACACTCTAGGTGCGCATTTCCTGCATCAAACCACTGTGTGTGTGTACTAAATGGCCTACAAGTTTGCCCTCCATTCTATTATTCTAAGAGGCCCAAGCACAACCCAAGTCACGTTTGGCAGCAATAGGCCTCCCCTTACCTTTCTGAGCCCTTTAAGTGTTGAGCGGGCTGCAATGTCCTCACTCTGCTGCTAGTGCAACCTGAGGGAGTCTTGCCCACTTATGGTAGGCTGCCTCTTAGCTTCCATAAGTGCACCAAGCTACTGGCCCTGTCACTACTTCCTCGCCTCACAATGGAGCATAAAGTAAAGGATGCCTCAGGTAACATGGTGCCTATCTCTCAAGTAATTCCAAAAGAAGCCTAAATCCTGCCAAAAAGCATAAAGATTCAAGTTCTGGGCCCACACTTGATATACTTTCATCAAAGCTTTGGTTCCAACCCAGATTTAAATCTGTTCCATCTTCTAGCTTGGCAGTGTGAGTATGTGTTGGTATTTATTGTTGTTTGCATGGGCCTTTACCTCCTTTCCTCCTCTCCCCTCCTGTACAGCTATTTGTACTAGTCAGAAATATACATATCATAACAAGAATAGGCTGGATTTCCTACCCTGCTTGCAGATTACGCATCCATGAAGTGCCAAGGAAATGCCTTCACTTACGAACAAGCTTGACCTTTGGTCCGTCATAATTTCCTCTCTTTTTTGGATCATTTTACTGAGAACGTACTGCCTGAATGTATTTCATAAACTGATATGAATTTGATCTTCCTCACCCCACCGTTTGCTAGAAAGCTGGTGATGGTTTAGCTTTGATAGCAGCAGGTGGTAATCCAATGTGACTTGGATTTCCTAAAGCAATAACTTTTGGCAGCTTCGCTCCTCATTGTGAGGATGCATTTCTATTTTTGGCCATACCTTGTGGCAGAGCCATAAATATAGAAAGCCTAATGGACAAAGGATTTTTTTTTAAGTTGCATGGCATGAACCCCATTTTCTTTATTAGAGAACAAAAGAAGGAATCCTAATGCACTTTTTTAACGCACCACGTGTATTTCAAATGTAGCACACTGTTGCTTAAATAGAAAAATATATATATGAGGATCCTGCAGAAACAAAGTATTTTGCAGTGCAGACTGCTCCCTGTTCAGCTGGCCAGTTTTGCCCTGTCCCAAGATCCTCAATTCCATTTTCTCCTCCCAGTCTTTTCTCTCCACATTCCCTCCACAGTCAGACTGTGTACACACCATGGATTTAAAATACACAACTTTCCCCCAAGAACCTTGGGAACTGCGGTTTGTCCCTCACAGGGCAACAATTACAAGCACCCTTAGTAAATGCCAGTTCCCATGATTCTTTGGTAGAAGCCATGTGCTTTAAATTTATGGTGGGCACACATCCTCAGTCAGCAAGTCCAGTTCTCATTAGACTGTTTTTGGGGCTCCTCACCTTTAGGGTTCCCCCCTAAATATGTTTTGCACTTCTGCAAATCTTGGAGATCCTCAAGCATGCTGAAACTGTGTGTGTGTGTGTGTACATTGCCACTTCCTCCCTGCAGAATGGAAAAGATAATGCAATCTGCTGCAGAAGTTACTGTAAAATGAATTTATACTTTTACTACCCTTTGATGAAGACTGCAATCTGAAACATCTGGATCGAAGGAGGATCAGTGCAATGGAAGGTCATGGGCCTCCCTATAAATTGGCTGTTACTTTCTTTTCATATATATAAAAAAGATACTTTATAACTCTTTATAATAAAGAAGTTTGTTAGCTCTTGGGTATTGCAATGAAGAATGCCTTTGGAATGTCTTTCTACATGACTACTGTTGCACGCGACCCCAATCTCTCAGTGGTGCAAGATTCCAGGATACCTGGTACTTACCTAGGCTTTGTCTTTTCTTTTGGGAATGAGGCAAAGTGGAGACTGTGGTTTCTTTATGACATACGGTTTATTCACACACATAAACAAGTTGAGCCTACGATGGAGGGGTTCACAGTATAAACACCTCAATGGGGTCGTGTTTCTCCCACAGTCACAGACTAGTGCTCTCAAATATTGCTCTGGCTCTTGCTCAGCCTCCAGCTTGTTGCTTTACGTCTAGATCACATCCCTGCTTCCCCAAAATTTTGAACTCGCCTACGCATTTGCCATCTTGTACCCTTTTGCCCCTTAACTCCCCCTTAATGACTTATCAACCAGGTTATCACCTCACCAGGAGGCTACCCTGGCTATTCCAAGAATTAGAAGCCTTGATTAAATTACAACACTTGCTGGAGCCAGGGATTACAGGGGTCTGGCACTCATCTTAACATAACACTGTGCTCACACAGAACAAGACATCTGTCCCCAAATCTACAAACAGCCAAAATACAGCTTTCTTGTTAGCAAAGGCATTATAACACATGTCATCAAAAAATGATAGTAAAATACAATTGCACTTTTAACCCAGCACCAGCACAATAACAGCTTATTCCTTTCTAACAAGTTCCAGTAAATCAGAATCTCTTCAGGACTCCCTCTTTCTCTTTGGTGCACAATCCCAGTCTGTTTCGTATCCTAAAGCAGTTTACTCCGTCTCCCACATTTGGCAGCCCCAAAATGTTGACTTTTGACATGTTTAACCCGGGATGCAAGCCACTGTACCAGAGCTGTGTTACTCAAAGACTTTGTTTATTCTTTCCTTTGTGCTAATGCAGCACAAAGCAACTTACAAACAAACACATAGTTACCTGAACCATTCCTAAAAACAGTTCCCCTCATCACAAACAAGCAAGAAGTACAAATCAACAGCATTTCAAAAACCATTGCCAAAACTTGCAGGAAATGTCCCTGCAGCAAATAAGCAAACAGTCCCAAAAAGCACAACCCTGTTCTAAAAACTGCAATACATTTTGTATAGCCACTGCAATTTTCAGTCAAGGATTTGGACTTCTACGGTGATAATATTCTGTTCGCATTTCACTTTTTGAAAACAAACAAATAAACTAACCCCCCCCTTTCTGGTAGCACCTTAGAGAACAACTAAGTTTGTTATTGGTATGAGCTTTCGTGTGCATGCACACTTCTTCTGAAGAAATGTGCATGCACACAAAAGCTCATACCAATAACAAACTTAGTTGGTCTCTAAGGTGCTACTGGAAGGGGGGGGATTATTTTATTTTGACTCCAGTAGACCAACACGGCTACCTACCTGTAAATAAAATAAAGTGTGGCACATCAAGTTTGGTGGAACAACCAGAAATCTCTCAGGACTCTCACAAAACTACAATCACCAAAATATCTTGGAGAAGTTTAAGAATAACTAAATCAGCCTAAATGGTTAGATTTGTAGTGTTCCATATCAAGAAAAATCAGGATAATATATTCCGTAAAGAATTTAAAATGGCTACCCCTTACATTATTATCCCCTTTAAAAAGTATTATTCTTCAGAACTATACATGCAGAATTAACATGTTTCATGTATTTCAATACTGAGGAAAACTAGGCAGTAGTGGTTCATTTACAGCACATTCCTACACGTGTCTTCTCTGAAGTGTTTAAGAGTGCAGCCCTAATGTATTTAACAGTGATAAATAAAGATATAGTGCAAATGAACCTCAAATACTTTCCGAGCAATATCCTGTAAGAGTATGATTCCTAAAAAGCAGCTTCCTATTGAGTGGAAAAAGTAATATGAGGGATCTGTGTTATTCTAAATAATAGCACAGGAAGGGGTGAGTGGAACAGAAACCAAGAAAATATAGCGCTTTTTAAAAAGCACACCATCAAATCTTTGGGCTTTATTTGGGTTGATGAGCACTCATAGAACTCAGACACTGTACATGTCCGTTTGTTAATATTGTGAGATATTATGTCATTCTAGCTGGGAATTGTTTAAATACTCCTGGTTGCATAGGAACCGAGTTTCCCTAAAATGAACTTTCACATAAGCAGTGAACTTTAATTTTCACATCATAAAAGAACCTGTATGTCATGAATGGCCAACTCAGATCATAGTTCCGTACACACTGCTAAAAAAAAGTGGCACTTCCATTTCTGCAATGGGGAGCCTCAGGTTACATCATTTCCTACTCTAACCACAACTCATTGTTGTTCAAGTCAGTCCCCCAAACCCTTGAGAATGGCTTTTCCAAGGACGAAAAGTCCTGCAGTGTGAAGGAAAAAAGATGGGAAAATTCCATTGCATGGATCTCTCTACATCCAAGCTAGTCTTCCCCTTTGTAGTTGTGTTAATCTAGAACACACTGACTTTAGTCAGAGAACCAGTGGGGAATACCCTTTATCTTGCTTATTTAGTTATTTATTTGCAGGAATTTTACCTAACTCTTCAACTGAAAAAGGCCCCAGAGCAGCTTTCGAATATCTGCAACAGGGCAGTCCTTGCTCTACAGTCTAAAAGACATGACACGGAAGGAAGTGAGACTGGGAAGGAGGAGGGGGAAAGCAAACTCAAACACGACTTCTTAGCTACAGAGTTTTTATGACGACCTGCTGGAATGGAAATAATTCAAGGGAAAGAAGAACCTAAAGTATCTGGTCTCTTAGCAGAGCTCATGGAGAGGGCCTTCATTCCTGTTTCTCCCGCCATTATAGTCTGATGGAATGGCTCCAACTGGAGGACACCTATCCTCAACTTTATATGGACTGTTATCAAACTTTCACCAGATTCACATGTGCCCCAGGTTGTGACCCTCACCAAAAAGAGGTTGCTTATTGTGAAGATTAACAAAAGTGAACCATGACAGATCAAAAGGATAAACGACAGGATTAAAAGCCTTATCTGAGAATAACACCCTGCCTATTGCTAAGATGAATATTTCTAGCCTCTTACACCATAGGCTAGAACTCAATTGCCAAGTTCAACATGTGGAGCAGTGAGGTGGTTTTATCTAAAAGTGTAGAGATTCAAAGCACGAACCCTGAGCAATAGATCAAAGGCAACAGCTTTCACTGCACCAATATATTAATTAGAAGTGTGAGCATTTTCTGGAGCACAGGTGTAATATCTGTATCCAAGATGGACCACTAACTAAGCAGTGTCTTGTGCAGCCTTTCAGGCAATAAATATAACAACTCAATTCGGGAAGGCCAACGAATGACAAATGCCTGCAAACACTGAGAGAACATCCGTATTTTCATTGAGTGCATTCTCCTCTTCTGAATTATTTGCTGATCTCACAAATTCTGCTTTTGAACATGCAAGGAACTCAGTTATGTTAATAAAAATAAGAGCCCTTTAATTGCTGAACCATATTTGAGGGAGGCATGGTATCATACTACATTCCTGGCTAGGACTCTATACCCCTCACCAGGAACAGAAAAGACAGATATTTCAGCTCACAAAGTTTCATTCAGATTTAGGTATCCATCATCAATGTATCTATGACTTGCAGCCAAGAGAATCACAATAGACGGTCTGCCCTGATGTCTGTCTGTCTGTCTGTCTGTCTGTCTGTCTGTCTCTATCTATCTATCTTTCTTCCTTCACACAGGGACTGATCCCACTTATTGTTCACTAAAACATAAACAGAGAGGCAATAAAATAACTCTGCAGATTTGCTGTTTTGGAGTTAGAGCACAATCTGGAGAAACAAAGCTCCAGAATAATGCTACAAACCTTGATTTTTTAGTATCCCACCCTTCCTCCCAAAGGAGCCCAGGGGCAGCAGACAACAAGTGATAAAACAATAAATAGTAATATTAATAATAAAAACAATTCCAGTCCAGATACAGACTGGGAAAGAGAACAACTTTAAAGTCTTGTTAAAGGAGGAAGGTCTTCAGTAGTCAGTGAAAAGACCATAGTGACAGCAGCTGTCTTATATTCCAGAGGGGAGGCTTCCAAGTGGTAGGTGCCACAATGCCAAAGACCCAATTCCTACATTGTGCAGGACAGATCTCCTGATGGCATCTGCAGGAGGCTTTCAGCTGCAGCACATGATCAATTAGGTTTATAAAGAGATGAGACCATTTTCAGGTATCCTGGTCCCAAGCTGTATAGAGCTTCATTCACAAAAATCCAGCACCTTGAACATAGCCCAGTAGCTAACAGCAGGGTAACGAATTGGCAATATCCTGCCCTAGAAGATGCTTGGGAAATTGATCTTTCCAAATCCTTCTGCAAAATGACCTGCTAACTCCTGGCTAATGCCTTGACTACAGATTGAAGTTAAGGAGGAAAGAGTCTAATCATGACCTTGGGGTCGGATAGCATGCTGAGCCAAACTTTGGCCTAGATACTGCACCATATTGCACTAAAGGGACTGGGGAGAAGCACAGAGGGTGTGAGCTGCTCTCTAGGATCCAACTCATTCATGCAATCCATCCAAGTAAACCATAATTTGGTTTACCATGATGTTCAGATCAGGCTATAATCTGATTCCCCATCTGTAGTACCAATTTCCTTGGTCTTGGGAGACAAAAGCATGTGCATCAATTTATAATGCAAATCGGGTGGCTTTTAACACACCACTAAAGGTTCTTTTTTTTGTTTTTTCAGCCATGTGTAGTGGCTTTGAGAAAAGAGTCTGACTCACATGGTAAGCTGCTGCCATCGAACAGTTCCCCATGCAGCCACACAACCACCGTGTGGAGCTATACAGCATGATAAAAATCACTGATTAGCCTAACACTGCTGAAATATAAGAACTGATAACATGATGCAATAACCTCAATGAAACGAAACCAGTCTGGGTCTGGTCACTGCCTATAAGAGAGACCATCTTGAAACTTCTCATAATCCATGGAGGCTAGGTGAGTTAGAAATGGAATTAATGAGAATATACAAGGCGCTTGCTCTCAGTCCGTGTCAAAACAAGGGCTAAATTTTAAAGGTGACCTCACTTTCCTAGTGTCGTCTTTGGACCAATAGTCAGCAAAACTCTAACACTGGAAAAGTAAATGTTAGTTGCTAACCAGATGAAAGTTGTCTTTATTCTTGGGTTGATTATTCCTTCTCTCTCAGCAGGTCTATGAACGATGAGCTGGAGGTGAGCTTCAAATGATCTGTCAGCAGCTACCAAGCTTTTCCAAGCTTCCCCCTGCACCTCGCATTTGAAATAACAGTTTTCCCTGCATCGTGATTTTTGCATAGTGTGTGCGCACACACCTACACATCATGATTCGCGATATATTGCCAGGTCAAAAATGATGAAACCAATATCATGCTATGGACTTAAAACTGGATTTGGACAATATATCGATATATCACCCAGCCCTATTCATGTAGCAGAATCAGTGCAGTTTGTGTGCATTTCACTGCACTGCACACAAACAAGCCTGTTGTGTGAATACACTTTGTCATCAGTTGTGAGAGTGGCTAGATGTCAATCTCTGTAGAACACCACCAAGAGGAAGGGCTGTAGCTTTGTCTTCAAAGGGTCCCGGATTCAATATGTGGCATCAGCAGGGGATTGTCTGAAACCCTGGGAAGCAACTGCCGGTCAGTGTGGACAATATTGAGGTTGATGGCTCAATGGTCTGATGCAGAATAAGGCAGCTTCCTCTGTAGGAAATGTTCAGCAGTGGACGTACACATCAGAGAAAGCTATGATCCAATAGCGAATCCCGTCCTATGGAATATACGGAAGAGATTTTGTGTGTGTTCAAAAATGCCGCTTGGCCCTATACGTTGTTGTGGAATATTCCCACAAATCCTTTTGGAAGTTCAGCCTGTTTCAGCCAGCAGAGAACACAGCAAGAAGGGACAGGTCAGCTCTCACCCTAGAGAACAACCAATGCGTCAACTCAGGAGCTATTTTTATAGCAACTTGTTCTATAAATAAGCTCACAAAGAATTGCCAAAGGAAACGAAAGCCCCCACAGCACTTCTCAAGAGAATGTCTCTGGGGGAAGGGCTGGGCCGGAGGAGAAGGGTAGAGACAGACAGGTTCCGTTGTTTACTGTAGAGTGTTATTGCAATGTGCCTTGGCAGAATCAGATCAAAAGTGTGAAGTACAATGGGCAAAAAAAGGGGTCAAGTATAAGCTCTGGTATTCCGACATCCCTGCAGATAAGAAGAGAAAGCTTATCCAGACATTCACTTCCTAGCAATCTCTCCATCTTTGAAATCATGTCCAGCAAGAGCACTATATTTGTTAGAAAGTCATGACCTTTCTTGTTTATATCAAAAGAAAGACACGTTCAATAAATCGTTCCTATTCTTTCCCCCAAAAGTTACTGTCGGTGTCCTCAGCTGTTATTGTGGAGAGTTATTTGCCAGTTTCCCTGCACTGAATCTCTGAAAGTAAAAGTATTCAACCTCCAAGAACTATCACTGCAACTGCACTATGGGGCCTACCTTTATTTTATTTTTAAGTATGCATGATCCTTTGAACTGGGATAAAAACTGAGTTTTGTGCATGCAACATTAATCTTGAAACCTTAATATCCACATTGTAGCTAGTCTAACACAACCCAATGTGTAGTTCACATAACATTGCCACCTTATTTTCTTTAAATATTTTTTAAAAAAGAATTGCTTTGTTCCTCCCCCCCCAAAAAAAATCTGCATTATGTAGGACTATTGATAATAATAAATAATTGGAAGTAGTGATTAGCCCAAAGCATAGAGGTCAAAGCACAAACATTTGTCCACCTGCCTCGGGGCATTGTGCAAACGTGGGAGAGCTATACGTTCCCCCATATCATTGGTAGTAGCAGTTGTTCTGGGTGCCACAATTTAAGAAGTATATTGACAAGCTGGAACATGTACAGAGGAGGGCCACCAAGATGATCAAGGGACTGGAAACTAAGCCTTACGACGAGCACTTGAAGCAGCTGGGTATGTTTCGCTGGGAAAAGAGGAGACTGAAAGGAGATATGGTAGCCATGTTTAAATATCTAAAGGGATGTCAGAGGGAAGATGGAGCAAGCTTGTTTTCGCCTGCTCTGGAGGGTAGGACTCAAACCAAGGGCTTGAAGTTACAAGAAAGGAGATTCTGACTAAACATCAGGAAGAACTTTCTGACAGTAAGGGCTGTTCAACATTGGAACAGTGTCCCTTGGGAGGTTGGGGACTCTTCTTCACTGGAAGTTTTTTAGCAGAGGTTGGATGGCCATCTGTCATGAATGCTTTAGCTGAAATTCCTGCATAACAGGGATGGACTAGATGACCCTTTGGGTCCCTTCCAACTCTACAATTCTATGGTAGCTGCTGGGGATGAATCTGTTTCAAGCTCTGTCTGCAATAACTCTTGTGGCGGGAGCCTTTTTTTAGGACATACATCCTTTTAAGGTGAAGCTCTTGTCATTAAAATACACTAAATTCTATGAGTCTATGATTCCTGCTCAGTTCCTATCTGCCTTGGCTTCACCTAAATCAAGAAGGGCTAGAAAATGTTGACATTTCATTGGATGCCACAATTTGATACCCCCACCCCTTTCATTCTAAGCAGAAGAGGGAGGCAACATGTCTGCTGCCCCTTCTCAACAACAGATGCAAGGAACATTTGTCCCTCCAGGTGTTCCTGAACTATAACTCCCAGAAGTCCCAGAAGGTATTGTCCATGGCCTGGGATCATGGAGTTATAGTTCAGGAACATCTGGAGGCACAAAAGCTTTCCACAGCTGCCCTGGAACCTGCCAGGGGAATTCGCCTGCATGTAACTTTTGTCACTGCCAACCACTATTTCATTCTACAAATTATCTATCATTGTTATTATTATTAATGTGAATACTCTGTCCTTAAACAGGTTCCAGAGTTAGCTTATGAAAAGTCGCAAAACATATTAAAACAAAGCTATTAAATGGCTACAATATAAAAGAGCACTAGGAAATCCGTCAGTAAATATAACCCTTTTTTGACAGACTGTAATGAAGTAATACTGCATGAAACGGAATTTGCAACTTTTGTTTTACCTGATTGATCAAATTACATTAAACAACAGGGCTAGTAATGTGCTGCAGGGCACTTCATTGATGAACAGGAATCGGATGGAACACTGTGAGGGCAAAATAAACAAGATTAGTTCATAGGACTTCAAGACATAATGACTCACACATTCAGGAAGGGTCTGCTGACAATATATTTTGGAACAATTGGGTAGTAGGAAGGAAGCATGAGTGGGTGGAAGAGAAGTGGCTGATACTCATATGACTCTCTCTCTCTCTCTCTCTCTCTCTCACACACACACACACACACACACTCACACACACATGCACAAAGTCACTGATGTAGAACCTAAAGGTGTTAAACAACTTTTCTAGCAATTTTTCCAAATGATTTGAAAAAAGAAAAATGCAACTATTGCCAAGTTTCTTTGCTAATGTTTCAGTAGCATGGGAATTTTCACAGCATTAATTTTGCTGTTTTCTGCTACTGGAAAAAAATGTGATTACCCTGATCTCCAAGAAAGTGCAAGTGTTCCATTTGTCTGTGCCCTGTGGCTAAGTGGGTACGCTAGCATCACACCAGTGGCACTTATTGGACAGTTCCTGTGTGTCACTTCTCATGTGCTACAACTCCTCCTTCATTCCCATGCTATTTTTAAAACTCCGTTTCTTTCCTTATTAGTTTTTGGATGTGTTCGTGTGTGGTGGGGTGTTTGTGTGCATGTCCATATATAGGAATAGCTTATCTGATGACGCCGTTCCACTTCTTAGCTGTTCTGATTATTTTATCATTTGTGTGTTTGCTGCCCTTTGGCTCCTTTGGGAGTAAGGACAGGGTACAAAACAAATAAATAACTATTATCAGATAAAACATGTATAAAAATTTGTGCATGTGTGTTCTTTCAAAATATGTAAATATGCATGTGGATTTTTAGGGTGACATCCAGTTGTGCCCAGCTGTGAACGGAATGGGCTTCTGCTCATGCAGAGTAACTTGTCATTTCTCTCTTCCCTTTTACGGCTCCTTGCATGGATATCAAATCAGCTTGGGAGGGTTGGGGGCTCTCTGGGGCATATTCGGGAGGCACAGGGGCTGCAGGGGGGAGGAGGAAGGGCAACTCCCATCACCCATATTTTGAGATTTAAAAAATAATAATAATTGAAAGTGCTGGAATTATATGGGTAAAAGCCAGCAAAAGTGATACAGACTTGAAAGAGATGGCTTCACCCATCCCTAATAACTCCCCACTAGAACTACTTAGGAGACTCGTTTAAGGTGAGATGTGGGCAGTCTTCAAAGGACCATGTGGATGGCAGCGTGCAGGTAATTGACAGGGTTAAAAGCACTTAGATCACCGTAAATGATGATGAAATAAAGCAAGCACCAGACTTTTCTTTACAGCAAAATGGTCAAGAGAATCTTGCACTGCTTGATGCTTTGGGGGGAGGGACCTAGGAATTCTATAACAGTGCAAATTTAGTTTTTAAAGTAGAAAACATGCTAAAAGTCTTGAAAGGTCTGTCCATCATTGTTCTTTTCAGAGGCTTTTAAACAAATGGAGGAGGGGGTGGATTGCTGTTACAAAACATATAGTAAGTGAACTAATGACCTGCTTCTACAGGGAATGCACAGTATTCAAAGGCACTTAGGTGTATCTAGATTAACAAATGATAAGGGGGGAAAAAACCCATGAACCATTTACAAAGCCATACTGGTTCTTTGTTTCCAGTTGCAATCATAACCTCATAATTGTGAAGTAGGAAGGGAATAGTGTGAAGCCACAGGGAACCTAAAAGCTTCGTGCCATGTAACTCACCAGCTTGTCTGCAGCCTTTCAGTTCCACTATCTAAGTGCTACGTACTCTAGTTAAAACCTTGTGTTTATCTCCACTGGTCTCCTGTTTTGGGGCCTGGCGTTCATTACTTTTCTTCCCCCCAGAGGGAACCATATGTTAGAATCTAAATGAATAACTAAAGTAAATGATAACAGTTATGCACATTCCAGATCTAGTTAAGTGTAAATGTCTTTTGCGAGTGCTCTCTCCCTCCCCCACCAGGCAAAATAATTCCTGCAGCATTGCCAGGTTTGGTTTTTAGGGTTCACAGCAACGATTGATGGAACGAAGAAGGGAAGGTGGATGACAATATGGCAGGCAGCTTAAGAAGTGACAATATGCCTCCTGAGTTATGAGAAGACACAACACTCAGCGACATGCTATTGCAGCATCTCTGATGCACTCATTCCATCTTCCTAGAAAGCAGGCCTTCATGACACTTTCAGCAATCACTGATAACACTGAGAACAAGGTGTTCTCACCTTGTCATGCCCTTTCTCATGTTTTCTTTACAGGCTGGTAGTTCTCTATTTTAGTTTTATTTATATGCATATGAAGGAACCATGCAGTTGCTATAGTTTGCCCTGTTTCATCCTGGGCAACCCACATCAGTGGGAATCACTGGGAACAGGCATGCAAACTTGACTCCTCATGCTCCAACAACCTTGTCCAAAGGTATCCTGCTCTCTCAGACATCTGCTTTCCCTTGTGATTATCGTTATACCTGAAAATGCCTCCCTGAATGCCATTTCACTTCTTTCCTTCCATCGCTTCTCAGAAGCTATCTTTCCCATGAAACCTCATGACATCCCCCATACTGCATGTTATGTGAGTGGAATTCCCTGATCTGGACTTTGAGCAGTATTCTGCTCAATATGAATCACTATGGATCACTATGCTCTTCATGTCAATAAAGATTTCCAAAGTTTTACTGCAAATTATCCTTAAACTTGTTACAAAGAAACCTGTTGTAAATACAAATCAACACATTGCTCTTAAACAACCAGTAATGCAATTCAGTTTTCCTTAAGTTTTTACTTGTCAGGAACTCTCTGGTCCCAGAGAGAGATTCAGATAAACAAGTTGCTTCCTCAGTATTCTGGCAACTTTTGAGCGAGACCCAGACTGCCAGGAATGAGTCAATTAATTAGCATAACATTGAAACAAACATTCCACCCTCTTTTTGCAGCTTAACATCTTTTGCACATGCTGCAGTTCAAATGCAAACCTCCATTAAGTTTCATTCACAATGCATACAAACATAGCATTTTATGCACATTACATGGCAGGTGTCCTGAACCTTTCCCCTCCGAGCCCTGGGGCTGTGTTCACCCTTGCTCAACTCTCTAGAGACCACATTCCAGTGGGGACAGGAGTTCAGCGCCAAAATGTGACCATAGCCACTAGGAGCTATCAATTTCAGTTCTCAGTTTCTTATTTCTACAATCTTAAATTCTGTTGTCCACATTTTAGCACCAATGTGCAAACTTTTAAAATCAAAATATCCTCATGAAAATCCATCAGATTTTAGTATAAAATTCAACTTATAAATGCATTGTTGTAAGCAGTTTAACCTAATATACACATTTTTGAAAACAATGGTCATGATGATTATGAATCACAGAATCTTTGTTATTATTCTCCTTCCTCCTGATTCGTGGAAGGAGAGATCTCCAAATATTTCAAAAGGACACCAATAAAGAGCTGAAGCTGTGCATTTCCTTTTTTAAAAAAGGTAATACAAGATACCTGAACTAACATGGCCACAAGTATTTATTCACTGACAGACAAAAGGGAGCTGGTTAAATTGCTTCCCAAATTGATATAAGGAGCAACTTGAGCCTTCAGCAATGCAGTGAAGAATGCAACACAGTTGTTTCTTCCCACATGTGTAAAGAACCCTTTGGACCAGGGCCTCAGGTATTTCTAATAGATGCCTAAGGATGGCCTTTTGCACACTAAAGGCTTCTAGGGATTTTTAAAAACTTCTTCACAAGAACATAATGAGAGCTCTGCTGGATCAGAGCAAAGGCTGATCTAGCCCACCATTCTCTTCTCTGCGTTGCCAATCAGATTATTCTAGAACTCCCCGCAAGCTTCACACAAGCACAACATCACTCTCCCCATCTTGGATGCAAGAAAGGAGCAAGCTGCGTGACGGAGAGATTTTAGTTACCTCTCTGTTTGGATGTGGATAACACAGCTGTGAGCTGAAGACAAGAGACTGCTCAGCATGCAGTTCAACAAATGTAGGTGAAACGCCGTCATTACACCATCGCAGTCAGACTGAGGGTTGTGTTTGCTGTGGAATGGTGCTGTAAATAGGTGAAGTGGAATAATCTCTAAATGAAGAAATCCGAGAAAATTAGAATTCTGCCTGGGGCGATACCTGACAGCCAGGAGGAAAGTTAAGTCAATCATGTCACTTGCTTCAACACAGTGGGAGCTCGGGGTGAAAACATTATGAATGGGTGAAACCTCATTTTGATAGTAAAATCTACACACATGAAGCTTGCTGTGTTGAATGCATCATATCGGATTTGGTTAGCAAACTGCGTTACAGATCATGAGTCGAATAGGAAAGATGGGGCTGGAATGCCATCGTTTTTTGACCTGAGTGGTGGTGGTTTGCTCAAAGGTGAAGAAGAATATGTTCAGACATCTACCTAGCCTGGCTGATCCTTTCATGTAGCAGTAAAATGGATAGGACACACACTCTACTTTCTGCCTAAGTTTGCCATATTCCAGCTCTGCAAATCTAGACAGGTTAATTTCCATATTACACATTTTTTGTCAATTATGCACATCAAGTTGTGGGTTGGGAAATGGCTGAGCACCCTTCTGCTGATTTTCCACAATAGCAAGCCATTGTGCTTTTCTTACATGTTGCATGGCAAAGTATTATTTAAGCCTCAGAGGTGAAATAAAAACAAATGCTACTTTAAATTGTAACAAACCTAAGGATGAGTAAGCAGGATTTACTTTTGTATATAAGATTGCACTGTTATTCTAATAAAGGAACCCTCAACTCATGTGCATATGCACCAGCATATACAACTCAGATCAAAACTTCATTAGCTTACCACGCAATTGTTTGATAACACTGTTTTGCCTTCCTTCCTTCCTCTTCCCACAGCCCACTTGTTTTATATGTGAAAACATATGTGGAGCATGACTGAATATGGTCATGTGCCAGAGGAAGGGGTCTCGTGAAAAGCATGCTTGAATGTGGAACAGAAAATGGTGAGGTAAGGGTTATACAATGCTAAATAACAAGCCTGTGCATATTTCTTTGAAACTGGTTCTGTCCCTGCTCAGATTTGTACACTATTGGAAATTCTAAGCTGTCAGTTACCTTGCAAATCCATGTTACCTTCCCATTTTCTCTCCCCGTTGGTCAAGTTTTGGTGTTGAAACTTGCTTCATGTGTGGGAACAAGCTGACGTGGAACATAGTCTACCCCCTAGTAAGCAATAGTAATGCAAGCAACCAGAGGTCAGGTGAGTGGCAGTGTCGCACCACACTGATTAGAATCCAAAAAAAGTGTCCAGAAATAGGGTGGAACAGATGGTGATGATTCCACTCATGAAATAGCCACATGGTTTATGGAGTAAAACATAAGAACAGCGTCATCCAATAAAATGAAACAAATCATATCAATAAAAACCGCAATCCCATTAAAATAGCAGTAAAATCAGCACAGTGAAATAAAAGCAGTCTTAAATGAATAAATAAAACCTCAGAAAAAGGAGGATCTCCAATTCTGTTGGAGCAAAGAGGAAGCTAAAACAAACTCTCTCAGGTTTCAGTTCACTGGGGCTGCCACAGCAAAAGCCCTGCTCCTTGTGGAGGCTAATCTACTTTCAATATACAGTGGTACCTCTGGTTAAGAACTTAATTCGTTCTTAACCTGAAACTGTTCTTAACCTGAAGCACCACTTTAGCTAATGGGGCCTCTCGCTGCCACCACGCCGCTGGATCACGATTTCTGTTCTCATCCCGAAGCAAAGTTCTTAACCTGAGGTACTATTTCTGGGCTAGCGGAGTCTGTAACCTGAAGCGATTGTAACCTGAAGAGTCTGTAACCCGAGGTACCACTGTATGATGGAATCTGGGGCAATGCCACCTCAAAACATCGTAAATGCTGAGGGATGGGTGGGCATGCCTGGGAATGATCAGAGATAAGACAAATCCATCACTTTGAATTAGGCCAGAATCTAGTGTAGGACATGATAGGGCACTACACTAAATCCCAACTCTCTATATAGCAATGTGTTTTGGTTTCTTATGTAAAAGATAGATGGTGTAACCAGCAGCCATCAATACTGCAAAGACACCGCTTGCTAATTTCGCTCTGGCATCAGTGGCAGTCTGGAATGAACACTTACTATATAAACTGGAGCACACAGTAAACTATTAATGGGACAGTGGTGAGGAAATGAAAGAAGAATGGTAAAGCATGAAACCACTGAGATGATGATGTTTGCAGTTCACAACTGTGCCCCAAGCAAGCCTCTTGGAAATATTTGCAAGCAGCCTGTGCACTCCACTGCTTTCCCAATGTATCACTGCAGGCATAAATAAATATTGATTGATTGATTGCATGATCGGTGTGCATGGTGCTTTATACAAGAGGACAATCACGGACCATTTGCCAGCCCACCTGAGCTACACTTCATTCAAGCACCAAGATATCTATGGCTGACAAATGGAACTGAAAAGGTGCTGAATGGCTAAAAGTAGCATTTTAAGACAGCAACCTTTCATCTCCATCCTTCTCTCCTCTGCCTGCCTGCCTATAGTTATATATACTATAATATAAGCAGTGCTTTTTTCCCTGGGGGTATGCAGGGGTACACATACCCCTAAACATTTTGTGAATCTAAGTTTGGCCTCATTGGGGGCAGTATTTCAATATGAGTAGAAAATGAAAGTACCCCTAAACATTTTTTTTAATAAAAAAAGCACTGAATATAAGTGGGTTTGAGCAGACATGAGGAACAGGGTCCAGAAGCCACTTTGCCGTGTGTTATATAACTTTGGGTAACTTTCCCTGCAAATGTTTCAGGGTCCTTTAGCCCTTCTCCATCTACTACCAATTCACGAAGCGTAAGTAAAAGTAGCCCTATATAAACAACACAGATGGAAGTGATGCTAACGGTACAATGTCAGCAGTATCCACAGATTGACAGCATGAGTTATGTTGCCAGATGCACAGAATGTTGCACTACTTGTTCTTTATAAACGAGACTTGATGGAGTATGTCAATGTCAAACTCCTTGCTGATTTACACACGAACATACAGAGACAGGCACACTGACAGTCACTTACGTTCCTGTGATCTATATCAGCTATACCATCTGCTTTCTGCTTTGCATGTGGTAGCGAACTAACTATCCTACTGTGCATGGTTATCACAGATTACATGCTGTGGAAGTAAGCGACAACAGTGTTCTCTCCCTCCCCTTATTCTACTCTCTCTTTCCCTATTTTAGTGTTAGAAAACAAGCTGTTTATCATCTATCATCCATGATGTACATATATTTGACATGTATTTCTGAAACTTGATTTTTGGTTTTTTCCCTGTTGTTTTTTTTTTGCTGTTGCCTTTGCCAGTGCAGCTTATTCACACTGATCAGACAAGGAATTTCAATCTGTGCTTAACAGAAATTCCCTGGCTTCTAGCACAGTTCTTCTATCAATTTCTGCGCACCCTGATGAAGCTCTTTTTTTAAAAAAAGAAACCACATTTAATACAGCTCCTCTATCCTCCACAAAGAGACAATTTGCACAACTGCATTTTCATTTTGGGGAATAATAATAATAATAATAATAATAATAATAATAATAATAATAATAATTGCAGTCACCTCATCAGGGCTGGCTCCAGGTTCCTACCAGATGTGAGGAGTCAGCAGGGCTTGCTGGAAGAGGAAAACAATAGAAGTAGTAGTAGCAGTGGCAGCAGCTATGATCTTTTGTTGAGTACCAGGTGGCCACCATTGCAATTAGAGGGGAGGGGTTGTGAGCAGGCATTCCTGCTCCCTGCTTCTGTTACCTGACTGCTGCGCCGCACCCCCTGCAGCCAGCCAATCAGTCTGACCTGGGGGTGGGGTTTAGCCACACTCTAGCAGCCGCGGTGGCACTGCCCACTCATTTGGTCCCAGGAGGTTAGGCATTGGAATATGTGTGGTATGTTTGAGGGCAGGTTGTGGCCAGCACCTACCCCTCCCCTTTTGGGTATTCCTTTAAAGGGATCTGGCGGTCGTGGATCCTGTCCGATGCCCTGCTGGTGGCAAGGCCATGGAATGACCCCCACTGACAACAGGGGAAGCTTCCAGTTGTATTTGCATCAACAAGCTCCTCCCACTGGTTGTTAACCCATTAATGACTCCTGCAGAGCGGGGTCGAGTCATGTAGAGATCGTTTCATCCAATGCCTAAGCCAATACACATGCTGTAACCAATAAAGTTGTGGCCTTATTTAGCCCATTAACCTAAAATACATGTGTCTTTGTGTCTTATTTATCTCCAAGCGGGTAGTGGTTCCGCGACTCACAACCCACAATGCACTGGAGCTGTATAGCATTAACCTGGGGCATTCCAGGCAACTGCAATGACAGCAGGTTGACACTGAAAAGGGAGTCCAGGGCAGCAGCAGCAGCCGCAGCTGTGGTGGGTTCTTGGCACCTGCCTGAAGTTGCCACCTTCTGCCAGCAGCCTGCACCTCACAATAAGGCTCACGTGAAGATCAGTCTTCCTCCCAATGCACAGCACACCCATCATGCCTTGACTCTCCGTACCAATAGACTTGGATCCAGTCAGACCATACTACAAACTGCTTTGATCTATGAGTCTTCACATGTATCAAAAGCAACTCAAAGTTCTGCTGGAATATTTCACATAATGCTTAATTTGAAACAGGGCTCCCATTTAAACAGATTTCTATGGCAAGACTGAGTCTTACACATAAGACTCATAAGAAGGAACATAAGAACATAAGAAGGACCTGCCAATAGTCCCTTTAGTCCAGCATCCTCGTTTCACAGTGGCCAACCAGATGCCTGCAAGCTGCAAATTAGCACAACAGCACTCTGCCCACCTGCCATTCCCAGCAATTCATATTCAGAAGCATCTGAACATTTGTAAAATAATGGCCTGTTCCCAATTGCCATAATGCCCTGGTTCCAAGGTATGATCTGAAGGCATCACCTTGGTGATGCTAACTGGGTCTGGTCAGTTCCTGGATGGAAGATCTCCTGCACACCACATGTATGGTGGGAGAGAAATGTAAGGAAATAAAAATAGTAACAATGAGATTCCCCACAGATCAGCCATTTGGAAGCAAAAGTTCAAGTGCAGAAGGTATGAATTTCCTGCAGCCCTAAGCCCCATCATGTTTCATGTTAGATATTAAAGCCTTACTTCAAAGGAATGGAACGGAAAAACGTTTACTTTTTGCCTCTGTTGCTGTCAAAGGCTTCCCAGAACCTTCTCCCCGCTTTTTCACATGAAAGTCCAAGTTGAATAAAATGCATAGAGACAGGTGGGGCGGGTTTGGTGGGATTGTGTCCCCTGGTCCTAACCCCCCCCCACACACACACACACTCATGTGTAGACAAAACAGTGATCAAAGCCTACCAATGCACAAACTGGGTGCGCATCGACTTTGTCCGCATGGAAAGGGTCTGGGCTGGAAGTCTGAAAAGTTGAAATCTTCAGTTGATATTCTAAGCGGGGAGGTGGCTGAACCCCCTCCCCTCTTTAATATTGGGGGGAGCAGGGAGAATTTTGGGTGTGGAGGAGAGACAAGCCTCAGTAGCATTCCTTCTGCTCCTTGAACTGCTGGAGACGTTTTATCTCAATATGCCTCTTAGAAAAAATGCTACACCACTGCCTTTTTGATATGTTATACCTGTGAAGGAATATCACATGATTAAGAGGGGAGCAGGGCAGTGCTTCTGCCCCGATTCCTGGCACTGCACATTTCCCCAGACCTTCTCCCACATCCATGCTTTGTATATGGACCTCTGAAAAGGAAAAAAAAGCCCTGGGCATCTACTTGCATGCCAGTTTCTCCTTTCACATATCTGTGATCTCAGCCTACAGGTGTCAGGTGGGAGATCAAATAATGTGGCCTGACTATACAATAATATCTAAGTCAAAGGCAACAACGCTTTTGAATACTAGTTGCAGGAAACTGCAGGAGGGGAGCATGTGCTTGCGCTGAACCCCACTTGAGGGTTTCTCACAGGCAACTGGGTCAGAACAGGATAATGAACTAGATGGGCCATTGGCCAAATCAAGTAGATTCTTCTTAATATGTTCTCACCATTTCCAGCATTGCTTGGGATTACTTCTTTACCATGAAACAACACAGAGGCAAAGTTTTACGTGATACCTGTGTCAGGTGACTCCCAGCCGTTAGGCAGGGTGTGGTGTCCTATTAATCCAAATCCACCCAAATTGCTTGACCAAATATGAAAACAATCATATTTGAAAGAAGGGCTTCCAGTGTTTTGGCAACTATATTTTACTATTTTTAATCACTAATGTGCAACAAGAAGCTTTTTTATCGCGTACAGGGAACTCATTCTTTTTCATTTGGTGACAACAGAAGATGGCGCATGTAAATGAGCTCTTCAGTTTCAAGTAGGGTTCAGCTCCTGTAACAACCGCATTTTAAAAATTATTTTTGATGGACAGACCCTGTGCATGTGTCTTTTGAAATGTCTTTGTCTAACATCACTATCGGCTGTGGGGGAAGAATATCACAAGACAGGAACAGCGCTGGAAGGGACAGAAAGCTGACCTAGCGACAGCCAGCGCCTAAGGTCTCTTTCTGACCTATTTCCTTGTCTGGCACCTGTCCTTATGAAATCTCTCTCGGAAGATCTAAGGAAATTACACTTATCCTCTGGTAACTAGGTAACATAATCTCCCAAAGGCTAGCTAATTGCAGCCCATGATAACTTCACATACTCTGCAACTGTTAAATTTTTCATTTCTTTCAAATTATTGTGGATCAGTGGAGAGGGTATTGATTTGATTCATTAACCGATTCCCAGTCTGTTCCAAGGTTAATGATTGCATGTATCTCAATTACATCTTTAACAGGTTATACTCTATGATTTGTTTCAGCTGCATTTGTACATGGCGTATGGTCCACACCTGAAAGCACTTGATGATTTAACAAGGCATTTTCTTTTTCCCCATTATGCTGTGCATGCCTAGAAAGAGAAGAAAACTCTTTGGGAAACACTGTAGAAAGGAAGCTTTTGTCCAAATCTTGAATGAACATGCAGGGCACACAGTTAGAATAACACCCTTTATAAGGGCAGATGGATACAAGGAGAACATTTGCAGATGGTCAGTATTGCAAATGAATTCCGATTAAGCTGAATGGGGTAGCTTTTTTCTTTCTGCTTATAGTTGCAATTCAAGCTTTGATGCCTGAGGAGCTGCATGCCCATAATTAAGGAATACGTTTGGTGTGCAGATGATGTCTTAAGCCTTTGATCTCAACAGTGTACTGTGGTGGTCTATTCCTTATGTATGGGCAGGGTCTAAGCAAAATGAAAAGTTGATATACCCTCCCTTTTGACTAGACTTTCATTCATTTTAAAACCACCTGGAACTTTTATATTCCAAATAAATAAATAAATAAATCCCAGTGAGTCCAATGGAATTTACTCCAAGGATTGTATGCAAACCTATCCATGTTGTCTACTCAAAAGTAAATGCCATTGCAACCCAAATTTCATATCCTAAAGCAAAGTCCAAGTTAAGAAACACATCTTAATGCCCATTTCGTTGCTCTTGCTTGTAGGTGATACTGCCTAGAGGTAGTTATGCTATTAACAGGAAAAGAGTACTTCCAGCTCTCTCTCCTTCCCACCTCCCTTTCCTTTTCTTTAGAAGCCCAAGATACTGTAGTTTAGTTTAGTAACTAGGAAGCCAAATGAGTATAGTCAAGAGGAAAGACTTCAGTTATACAATCCATTAAGTAAAACAATAGAGCCTGCAGCTGAGCTATTAAAAAGAGTAGAGCAATTTTTATTTCAATGCCTACATTTTATTTCCTCTTCTGAGTGACTGTTAACAAAGGGCTGCTGAAAGGACTGGATAAAAAGTAGACGTCAGATGCAGGATCCATGAGTTAAACAACATTATTAGATACAATTTCATAAAATCTAGTTGCTTTTCTGCTACCAGAAATCATGTCCTTTTGTCAACTTGTGGTCACATCAGCACTTCTGTTGATATAATTTGCTCCAGCTGCAGAGTGTAGCTGGCCTGCAAATCAAGGACTAGAATAGGGACAGTCAGGAATAACTCAATAGCTTGGATAATGTGCAAATCACTACACATCTTGCTATTAGTATAGTTTATTTTCACTCTGAATATTTGGAGCATGAAAAATTTATCTTTAGCAAAACAGCCGATCTGACACTTTCACAGAGCAGAACAGGGATGCGTAGAATATTAGAGCCCCTCCCCCCATGACCCCATATCCACACAGCACTTTGTAATCATTTAAGTGGGATTATCATATCAAAACCCTTAATTAAGTTTCATTGAATTGAAACCAAACACCTCATTTTGTATATTGTTTGAGGTCTCTCTGTATCACCGCTTGAATCCCTTTGCACTAACTCATCAAATGTAAAAAAAGGACCATTTTCTATTCCATACTTCTTCTCTTCTGTTTACCCCTTCATGCCCTTTGACCAGAAGTTACACAGTGGGGGTGGGACACACACCATATTACCTTCACAGCAACAATATATTTCAAATGCAAGATGTAAAAGGAGATGGGAAGCTTAATTTTTTAAAAATAAAAATACAGGATTCAGTGGAGCTGAGAAGGAATGTATCAGCAGGAAGGTAACTACTTTCAAGAGAAGTTAATACAGCCCTTTCAAATGGGGACCACATGGAGAAAAGTTAAATTACATTTAATTTGTTTGCATGGATTATTTTTTAGAAGGGGTTTTTCCAAATACTGTGTACTTAATATGATATTCACATATTACATTACATATTACATTCAATTTATTTGCATGGATTTTTTTTTTTAGAAGGGCTTTTTCCAAATACTGTATACTTAATATGATATTCACGTCACTCAATCACGCATTGATTCACAGGGTGGAATACATGTTACTGGGGGGATTTAAGAGATGAGGTGCTGTATTCCTATAGATATCTGTGAGGGATAATCAGAGTTTTGTTAATATAATAGGTTGGGATACATTAATGGAGGATTGGCATCTCAATTGCTATATTTTTGATTGCTAGGAATGGACTCCCTTGCTTCAGATGTGGTTTCTCTCTACTTACAAGGCACTGGGGACAAATAGCACGGCAACACATGACCCTCCAGATGTGACTTCATCAGCCCTAACCAGTGGGCAGGGTTGATGCAAGTTGCACTACATCAACACTTGGAAGGCAACAGTTCCCCACATCTAGAGTAGTAGACAGCTTCACCAATTGTCTCCTGCTTATGAGTTACTGTCAGCCAGGATGGACCTTTGCTCTGAACCAGCACGTCTCAACTTAGGAAGTGGTTCATTGGTGACAGCCATGTGGAAATTTCACTATACATCTCTTAACCCCTTTCCCCCATCCAGATCCGTAGCATTCATATCTCTGCTTGGATTCCCACATACCTCCAACACAGGGACCAGACTAGAAAACCATATCTGGCACCTACACAAATGAACTCACAACCAGAAGTAGTAATTTAAGTTGACCTATGACACTGATGACCTTGTACACTTCAGCACCAGTATACCGGTAAATGCTGGCAAATCAAGTGAGCAGATATCAAAGGACATGTGGAGAAGCAGTGGCTAGCTGAAGCTCAACCCAGAAGTGAGTTAGAAAGAGTGAGGAGAAAGGTTAGGCTCGTTGTCTAATAATTTGCTCAACAGCCATTAGGGCACTGTTCCATCTTTAGATTGCACTTGTTTTGTGAGGTCTATAAATACTAATCCTCCCTCGGAGAACAATAATAAATACCCAATTCAAAGATATGAATGGGCTTAATTAAGCAATCAGGCTGCATCCAGGCCTAATCAGCTTCAGAGTATAGTTTTGTGGCACACTGTTTATTCAAGGCCTTCCTACAATGGCACAGGAACTTCCTACAATGGCACAGGAACACATGGTGTGCTTCTCATGGACACATGGCAAAAGGGGACATATGCATCACACAGGAAGGAAAGCAAGAGAAAGCAAGGAGCAAGTTTTTTATTGGTTATTGCACTTTTTGCTTAGTTAGGAGAGTGCTTTGTGCCAAGTTAGCATAATGGTTGCATTTGTAAGTATCTGATGCTATCTAGTAGGTTAGATATTGATGGTTTTGTAAAAAGCTTCTAGGATCCAATACATCGGCTACACAGGGCTGCAAATACTAATAGTCCACACCATTTTCTTTTATTAGCAGCAAAAGAGAGGTGGGGATGGTGGAGGAACTTGATTCAGCTCACATTTAAAGGCAAACATATCCACGTTGCACTTTCCCAAAAAATATGTAAACCAAAACACAGCCTCCTGTTGAACTTCACAGTTATCCGAATTTTGCAATGCAGTTTTCCAGCCAGGAAATGTATTAAAAAATGCATATGCTGGGGTAAAGCCATAAAAATGGACATATAACAAGAAATAACATGCATACATCCAGTATATTAGGAGAAAATAGTTTGCAAACCTGTAGATTGGGTAGAATTGCATACAAAAATGCTGATAAATTCACACTAAAATGCTGATAAATTTTCAGGTGGACTCCCCCCGCCTCAACAAAGCAAACTGAGGTGGAAATGTGGATAACTGAATGAAAAAATGAGAAACTGAGAAAAATGAAATTGTCAGATTTCTTCATCCCTAAATGAAACTGAATCTCAAAGTGAATCGTGATGGAGATTTCTAATCAGCAAGTTTCTTCACCTGTGCAACAATTTGGGGGTGTCTAGACCAGGTGATAGATAATGGTTGATGCTTTAAAAGATAAAGCTTTTTAAAGCCTATTCCCAGATTATTCTTTTGACATTCATTTTTGAAAATAAGAATAAGAAATACACATGTTTTCATGGTGGACTTAAAAAACACATGCCTCTACTCTGAATGAAACTTAGTTGAATACCAACCACTGAATCCAGTCAAGATGGAGGTGTTGTGTGTTCCAGGTTCTTGGGTCTGGGAAACAAAATTACTACATGTTCTAGATGGAGTTTGTACTCCCTGAAGGAGCAAATGTATAGCAAATGTATAACAATGCATTTATTTCTGAGGTGCATATTGCACTGGCATTGTGCTGCTTCTGGTGGCAGATTAAGTCACATGTATTTGTCCATGTTTTTGGAAAAGTGGGGTGAGATTATGTCTCAGTTGATTTAATCTCTTCTGTAGGGGCAGGGAACCTTCTTCCCATAGGCCATGGGAGCAATTTGCTGGAACAATGGGTACTTCCAACCACTCATGGGTGGTAGGCATGTGTCTTGCTCAAGGCGAGGAGGGAGCAGTTCCTATTCCATGGAACCCACTTCTCCTTCCCACTGCTGCTCTTTGAAGCTGCCCCATGCAGCCCCTTTCCACCTTTGACGTAGGAAGTGGAAAGGAGCTTTAAAAGCCCTTTGTCATCCTCCCTACATATTCCTTCCAACATCAGGGGTAAGAAGGAGAAGCACTTGGGAGGATTGCAAAATGTTGTGTAATTCTCCCCATGTTCTCCTTTGCATCCCTTGCAAAGCAGAAGCTCAAGGGGTATCACAAAACCCTTTATCCTGCTCCTCCTTTCAACCAACAGTGTCATAGCTTGGAAACATTGCCATGGGGTGGGCTTTGCAAGCATTCCTGCGCTCTGACTTTCAACCTTCAATGTTGCAGGCTAAAAGGGAGGAGCGTGGGGAAGGATTGACATTCCCAACCTGTGGGGCTGATACCTGATTTTGTCCACCACCACCACTAGTGCAGAAAGCGAGAGAAGGAAGCCTGCATTTTGGGAACTACCAAAGACATTATTACTCTCACTATCGGCTAAATAATTATTATGCAAATTATGGAAGTCAGGAGGACACACGTATTATTTACAGATTTAAACCAACCGCAACAGCAAAACCTGATCATATTCACTAGATTGATTTCATTTCAGGGCATGAGATGATGAAGAAGAAATTTCCGCCCCTGTTTCTGTTTTCATCAGAATTCCCTGACAACCCTACTTACAACATTCCTGTACCAAGAACTGGGCAAAGTGTAATTGGTAAAGTGGCTCCCAAAGAGAGAAGATGCATTTCAACTGTACTTTGTGGCCTTTGATTCTGTTTGCGTGTACAAAAAGTCCATGGCTGATCATTGTTAAAGTTTGAATGCATTCTTGCAAGCCAGCAAAATGTACAAAGCATGGACAAGCGATGATGTAAACACACATGCTTTGCTATCCAAAATTATGTATCCACTCTTGTTTGGTCTGTGTCTAGAAATGGCCTGGCAACCAAACTAGCTACATTTTCCCATGGTTTCCTCTTCTAAAAGGAAAATGTTGCCCCCCCATCCTGCTAAAATTAAAAGAAAAAGACGCTGTATAGGGGAAATAGTTCTCTCTTTGATTCACAATAGCACATCTTTCGTTTTCTCCACGAAAGGCCAGTGAGAGGGTATTGATCTAGAAAGTCGCTGACTGTTATGGTTTTCTATGAAGCAAAACTTGGGATTTGGTCAGCTGACACACACACATAAAGAATCTCTATGAACAGTGAATGAGCAACTGCTGGGATCTGGTTTCGTAAGGTGTAGGACCTGCAGCGCAGAGAGAAATTAATGCTTTTCGATCACCTCAAATTCAAAAGACTCATAGTATGAAAGATGGGAATGAGATTATTGCTAGTTTGCAAGCTGGTCTGCTAGTTTAGGAAATGCTTTTGCTGGCAGTAGGTCTTTCTTGTAAAAGATAATGCTTTGTGCAAAAGGGGAAAAAAACGCTTTTCATACCTTTTAATTTTATTGCCTTTCCTTCCTGCTTCCTGTAAGCTCATAATAATACAGCAGAGATGTCAGCTGGCCACAAGAATATGCTGGGGAAGAGAGTCACTCTGGTGGGACATTTTTGCAGAAAAAAAGAAAAGGGAAAACCAGCTCCCAAGTGCCGCAGAACTCTTGGGGCTGAACATAATCACAGAGCTGATGATGAAGGGATCCAGGACAGAAAAGAATTTGGAACCCTTTATGTTATTCCATCAGTTGTTTTGTCTGGTTGAAAGAACTTATCGGATTGTTCTCCCTTTTGTTTTATTTTGCATATGGTTCTCTTCACTCAGTTTATTGGAAACAAAGCGCAGTAGCACAGACAAAGCGCCAGAAGGGACAGCACTTGTTCAAACTTTGCAAAAAAGAGAGAGGATCATTTATAAAAATTAGCACTGAAACTTTGGCAGCTGGCCTGCAAGTGGTTTCATCATTCTTTTCTCCCTACTCGATGGTAAAGCTTGGTTCAGTTGCTGGAGAGCAGGCATGGGACACTAGGCGTTCAGATCTGTTTGCAGCTACACAGTTGTCAACGTGCCTTAGTTCTGCTCATCTATGAAATGGATATTATAATTGCCTCATTTTTGTATGCAAAAGATTAATGCATTGAGTTTTGCCTAGCTTCAACAAGGCATTTGTTTTGACAAGACCACCCTAAATTCAAAACGCGAAATCAAATGCAAGTGGTAGCATAAGTACCTCAGGAAACTGGTGGGTTAGGGGAGAGAGAAGGCTCCTCTGCTATGTTATTTATCTCTATTGCATTTAACTGCTCACGTGACAGGGACGTCTGTGGTGCAATGGTTCCGTTTGTTTGGCTGTTAACCAGAAGGTTGGTGGCTTGATTTCACCCAGCAGCGGCTGTGGGCAGGATTTCTGCATTGTAGGGAATTGAACTAGATGACCCTCTGGATCCCTTCCAGTTTTACAGTTCTATGATCCTATGAACCATGTATCATAAGTTTCCTTCTCTGGCACTATGCTTTCCATGTGAGTAGTCCACTGGGAGTACCTTCCCAGTTGTTCCTCTTAGTTCTGCTGGACTCTCAGTGATGTTTGATACTATTGGTCATGGTATCTTTCTGGACCATCTGACTGAGATAGGCCTCAGATGCACTGTTCATGGAGATTCCAGTGCTTCCTTGACAGCTGACACATGGTGTCATGATATTGCCCTCCATACTGTTAAATATCTACATGAAATGTCTGGGAGATATTATCTGGAGATTTGGAGTGTGTTGTCCTGAAGTTGCAGGTGACACACAGCACTGTTTCTTCTTTTCATCAGATTCCAGGAAAGTGGTTGGTAGATATTATCTTGGTCGAGCTGTGGAATAGGGATCCACTCTGTTTTGAACAATATTGCACTCTCCTTGAAAAAAACAAGTTCCCAGTTTGGGGGTGCTCCGGGATCTGTCTCTGCCCATGGACATGTTACATCAACAGAACAACCCTAAACATTGAACTAAGCTCGATGGCACTTGTTTCCTTTCAGCTATGTAAAGGTTGAATTCAGCAGAGTCAGTAGGGACTTGACTTAAATAGAATGTTAAAGGGGTGCAGCCAACCTATGTAATTATTATCACCTTGCTATTTAGAAAATCGTCATTTACCTTCTTTTAAATTTCATTTCACCCAAAACTCATTTCTTATCTGCCTAACCTGCTAGGAGACTTACCCTTTCCTTTCCCAGACATCCTGCTTTGGGTGGGTGGAGAAGCTGGAGAAGAAAACTGGAATTTACAGGTATGGGTAGAATAAGACCCTTGATGCTTTGGACTCTCCAATTAGAGCTATGCATCTCAATCTTAATATGTCTACTCCGAAGTAAGTCCTATGTAATTCAGTGGCACTTACTCCCATGTAAATGGCGTTAGGATTGCAGATTTAAAAGCCTGGATTTCTGGAAGCTTGGAACTTTAATAAATAAACAGCAATATTAGAAACCTCGCCCACAGCTAGCAATTAGTTGTTTTTAACCCAAATAGGAGTGTCCGATTTTCTTTGAGGAGCATTTCTAGAGAACTTGTAGAGTGATATATTTATAGTAGGCATTTAGGGTGTCTCTTACAAAACCATCAGATTAGTGAAATACCCCAAATCACAAAGTCTACTATGTACCTGAAGGAAACATTTATTTGGAAATGTGTACATTTGTATATATTTATACACAAACACTCTTCTTCAAATGGAGTAAACAGTGGGAAGACATGTATAAACGTGTTTCTTAAACATATTATTCTTTGCGTAGGTGCTTCCTCTTATATGTTGTCTTTCCACATATATCTGCAGCATGGCTTGTTGCTACATGAATTCACAAGATTAACGAAGTTTCCATGCAGTGCTAAAATGTTGGGTCTTCCTATAGATATCAATCCCTGCTATAGAGAATGAAAACATGGTAAAGCAGTACTTCACATGTAATCTGGGTACAATTTTTCAAGCAAATATGTGCAAACCAGACATTCAGGGGAGATCAGTCAAAGAACCAACATGTGTCTGGATATCGTTCAGGCTTTCATGAGATACTTTGCTTTTATTAAGGAATATTAATGCACAGACAAGGATGGACTGATTAGCCTATTTCCTGTCCATGGCAATCTCACATGTGGTTCATTCACTAGTCTCTTGTCCCATTTCTGCATTGAATTGGGATTTTTTTAAAAAATCTGCAAAAGCAAAAACTGTATTTAAACCGTGTCACAAAATACATGCTTAATATTTTTATCTGAATGTACATATTTCTCAATGTATCTTATTCCAAGGCACACATTTTATGTGCATTTTTTGCACATCACTTGCTTTTTTTTAGCCAAGCATGGTATCACAAAATTGGGAAAAGTGAGGAATCCAAAAAATAGTTATTTATCAGTCCACATGTTAGTCTGTGAGGGGTAAAACCAGGGCAGTTCGCATCAGAATTTACCAAAATAGAATTTCTCATGCATTCCTGTGCACAGATTGAGGCTTTGTTCATTATAAATTAGTTTGTCCTATCTTCTGAAATTGCCGGCATGCAATTTTCAGTAATCCTGAAAGAAAATCTTAGACTAGGAGAAGATGGGGGGAGTTGAGTAGTGTTGCGTAGGTGGTTTTGATTAGAGTTGGCAGCAATTTAAAACAAGATGCATCTTCCAGAAGAAAAGACAATTTCATTCAGGGAAAATAATGATAAGACCTTTAAAAAGGGATCAACAAATTAATTGAAAAGGAGTGTTTTTAAGAGGAGAAGGGGCAGATTTTTTTTTAAAAAAGACCCGAGTAACAGGCACTTATTCCCACTGAGTTTAATGTGGATTTAAGAGTATAACTGTCTTTTGTGATTGAGAAAATTGCCCCCTGCATTCCAAGCCATTTCAGACTTCACTTGATCTTCCATTTCCTCCATTTCAATGCTACAAGGTTGACTCGTTATGCTTTTACATTCTTGCTCTGTTATTATTGCATTGCTATGCATGATCGCACTTTTATGATTTTTGTTGTTGTTACTGTAAGCCACTAAGAGAACTTGTTCATCAGGCAGATGTCAATACTATTGGATATCAAATTTATTAATTAATATGAAAAACTTTTCTTTCTTTCTTTCTTTCTTTCTTTCTTTCTTTCTTTCTTTCTTTCTTTGCCTGTCCCTACAAAAAAATCTACACATTCTTCTGATTATGATGTGGAGATAGAATTAGAAACTTTTCCAAAATATTTATTTAATTTCTTATTTGATTCTTTTGTTTGTTTCTTATGATTTAGGGGGTGGAATTAGAAACTTTTCCAAAATATCTATCCATTTAATTACTTATTTGATTATTTTTCTGTTTCCTTTATAGAGCACATAGTTAAGGTTCACAATAATTCCCACCGACACGGGTGGCACTGTGGTCTAAATCACTGAGCCTCTTAGGCTTGCTGATCGGAAGGTTGGCAGTTCGAATCCACGCAATGGGATGAGCTCCCGTTGCTCTGCCTCAGTTTCTGCCAACCTAGCAGTTTGAAAGCACACCAGTGCAAGTAGATAAATAGGTACTGCTGTGGCAGGAAGGTAAACGGAGTTTCCATGAGCTCTGGCTTCTGTCATGGTGTTCCGTTGTGCCATAAGTGGTTTAGTCATGCTTGCCACATGACCCAGAAAGCTGTCTGTGGACAAACGCCAGCTCTCTCTGCCTGAAAGTGAGATGAGCGCCACCCCCCATAGTCACATTTGACTGGACCTAACCATCCAGGGGTCATTTACCTTTTACCTTTACAATAATATTAGAAATATATACTATACATTAAACCCCAGGACCACTAAATAGATCAAGCCTGACTCCTCATGTGAACACAGCCTACAACCAATAGGGATGTCAGAAGGCATCCATTTCTTTTCTGATCCATATTCACTACATGCAGAACTACTATATATCTCTTCCACTGCAGCTTCCAACAAAAACTGCATTATCTATACTGTTGTCTACTGCAGCATAATTTTATGTAATTCACTATGTTATCATTTCATTATTCCACACCAATTATTTCAATGAAATGGCCACTGTATGTATGTATGTATGTATGTATGTATGTATGTTTTACAAGTTCATTCACAGAAACATATTCTTGCAAATATTAAAATTTAACACAAGATTCTTTCAAATCCTAGGATTTCCCTCCTCTCCTCCCTGGGTTCTTTGAAAAACTTTTCCAGCTGCATATTATAAGTCCATCCAGTTTACAGTCCTCCATTATATCCAAAGTCAAAATAGCCACTGATTTTAATGCAAGGAGTTGGTGGCAGCTTGGAAGAAGGCCTTCTCTGTGGCAGCCCTAAAGTTGTCGAATTCCTTCCACACAGGGCTGTGCCTTCAGTATACAACTTTCAGTGAATGCTGGGGTTGCATTCACTTGCCCCCCCCCCCCCGGGTTGGCCACTACCTCTGAGCCCGAAATAGAACCAGAACAGCCCACACCAAAGCCCAAGCACGAGCATGAACCCGAGCCGCCCACCCACAGTTTTTTAAACCCGCCCCCAACCCGGCCATTTGCCTACAATTGAAAAAATCCCCCAGACTGGCATGTAGGCCTCCCCAAACAGGACGTGTCCAGGATTTTCTGGATGTATGGCAACCTTAGGAATGCTGAAGACACATCCCTTTACTCTGGCCTTTGACACCTGGGAGGTGTGTTTTCAGGGCCCACCCTATTCCTGTGACTGTAATCTGTTTTAACCGTTTTTAATTCGAAATTATTGTAACCTGCCCTGGGACCTGATGGTGAAGGGAAAGTAATAAATGTATAAATCAATAAATCAATCATAGAAACACAATGCCAATGGGAGGCAGGCATATTGATTCTGTAGCATTTATAGGCTGCAAAGGCGGAAGCAGCAGCAGCAGCAACAATCAGTGCTGATCGTATTGGTAATGTCTGCTCCTGTTTCTGTCAGAATTCTTTGACGTCTCTAATGACCAAACCCAATACAGAGGGCCTAACCAAAACACTACTATCATCCCAAGGCCTGTGTGCTTGGGTGGGTCTTCATTTGATGAAAAACCAATGAGGCTAATTTGTTGTTGTTGTTGTTGTTTAGTCGTTTAGTCGTGTCCGACTCTTCGTGACCCCATGGACCAGAGCACGCCAGGCACCTCTGTCCTCCACTACCTCCCGCAGTTTGGTCAAACTCATGCTGGTAACCTCGAAAACACTATCCAACCATCTCGTCCTCTGTCGCCCCCTTCTCCTTGTGCCCTCCATCTTTCCCAGCATCAGTGTCTTCTCCAGGGAGTCTTCTCTTCTCATGAGGTGGCCAAAGTACTGGAGCCTCAGCTTCACGATCTGTCCTTCCAGTGAGCACTCTGATTTCCTTAAGAATGGATGCATTTGATCTTCTTGCCGTCCATGGGACTCTCAAGAGTCTTCTCCAGCACCATAATTCAAAAGCATCAATTCTTCGGCGATCAGCCTTCTTTATGGTCCAGCTCTCGCTAATTTACACACCTCCAAAGGAAGGAGCTTCATGAATAAAGGCTGTCTTTAACTATAAACGAAAAGTAGATTGAATTGTTACCTGTTAACCAGCAGCAAGTCCTTGCTATTCTTGGTTGTCAAAATAACTTACTCCAGGAAAGTAATGTATCATTACTTTACATCACCTCAAATATGGTTTCTTTTCCCCCTGGGGTATCAGTTCACACATTCTTGACATTAGACAGCTGCATCTGTGACAGTATCACTTCTCCAGCTAGAAGAAATAGGTATCGCTGGGTGTGATAACACCGTCTCCAGATCTTTTCAAGATCTGTGGAAAATGCATGACCAGCAGTCTCAGTGCTTGACAAGCATCAGATTCCAAGACTACATCATACAGTGATGACAGGGCCCACAAATAGGAGGGAAACTGGTATGCTTTATGCTAGCCCAGACTGCTACCCATCTTCATAAGAAAAAATAAATTATGAGGCTATGCAAACTCATTTCCCTAAATTTATGAATTTTGATAGGGGGTCAAGATGCTGTAAGATTTTCTGGAACCAATCGGAAACAATATTAGAACAGAACAAGCAAAATTATGAAAAATGAGCTATGGTCACAGCCTTCTAGAAGAGAGGTAAGCCCACATACCCATAGCAACCAAGCCCATGTATTCTGGCTTGGGCTGAAAGGGGCATCGAACCCAACCTAAATCAAGAGTGATGGAACACTTGCATTAGCGAAGCCCAGGGCTTGTAGTTTGAGACACACCAGTGGTGGCCTCTGGGATGGGGCAGAGCCATGAAGCTGTCCTCCCAGTACCTGTTTCAGCGCAGCTTACCTGGATGGTGTGCTGCAGGTAGCAACAAAGACTTGCAGCATGCCTGGCTGCATATATATATATGGCGTCTTTAAGAGGCTATCTTGAAATGGGAATTAGAGGTGTGGTCATAGAAGCCCAGCTTGGAGAACATTATTTAGGCCAAATTTATCACATTTGTATCCCATCTTTTTCTCCAAGGAGGTCAAGGTGGTGCACATGGGTCTCCCTTTCCTCATTTATTCACCACAACTACCCGGTGGAATAGGTTAGGGGGAGAGGCAGTGACTGGCCTAAAGTCCCTCAGTGGACTTCATAGCTGAGTGGAGACTTGAACCCAGACCCTAGTCTGAGACACTAGCCTTTAAGTGCAGGGAGGGAGGGTTTCCACAAACTGTCCATGCAAGGGGGCAAATCCAGATCAAAACCCTAGCTTTACTTCCCATGACTATGGAACTAATCTGGATTGGGACTTTGCAGCTGCAATTTGCATTGGAAAAGAAAACCTCCCATTCTCTTCAACAGGGGCTTTTCCATTTTAGGGGAAAGGGTTGTAGCTCCTCTTACCCCCACCACCCCATTAGAATCCTGATCTGGATCAAGGGCCCTGTGTTAAATTTGTGTTAAAATGAACAGTTCTTCTCCTTGGAGTAAACTCATTGCTTTGGTTTCTTTTTACATAGGACTTGTAGGATAACAGAGGCCTGAGCAGTGAGTTTCCTTGGATATAAGCTATTTTGTAAATCCTGTAAGACACAGCATTTAAATCACAATCTTCACTCAATAAGCTTCTTTCCTTTCTTGCTGAAAATGGGAAGGGCAACCCTGCAGCAACTGAATGGTACCCCCAAATTGCTCTTTTGACCATATGTGCAATTAAGAAACAATTCACTATACAAACTGTAATTACTGCAAATTGTAGTAAGTACTGGCAACTGAAACACTGCAACCAAAACTAGATGGCATTTTGGGGTGAGACAAACAGCATGGCAAGAAAATGGGGACGTCAGCAAGTTGGTCCTCTCAAACCTATCTCTCGGGAGCCATTCCTCTGAATTTTATTGGAGTATTCCAGAGTAAAGAATGGAGCTGCAGGGATGGCTGCAGCTTAAGAATCTTGGCATTAGAAGCAAAATGCTTTCCAAATCTAGGACATCTTCTTAACTTCTAAGGCAAAAGAAGAGCTAATAATAACGTTGTGTAAGAAAATGTGCCGACATATCATGACAACTGAGGGCTGCTTCGCTTGTTACTTGTTGCACAGAAAATTGTGTGTGAGCTGTCATTTTGTGTTAAAACTTCTAAGATCGCTCTCCCCCCCCCTTGACTCCCCTTGTTCCATATTGTAATAAAACAGTGTTAAAGTAAAATCATCCTCTTTGTCAATAAGTGGGAGACAGCATCTTACAAACATAGCAAATAAGTGTTGAACATTTAGTCACCTGGAATGGTCAGGTTAGGGCAAATGTTCTACACATACATCACATCCATCCATGAAGGATATATCCTACAGGTATTTAGTTACATATGATTGATGCATTTTGCCAAATCTACACACTGCAGGAAGCTCCCATCAATCAATGCTTTCTATACCGATGACATGATGAAATAAAAACATGTCTAATGAACCGTGGCTTTTTCTGTTTCATGTATTGTTCTTTATGATGTGATGGACTTATTTACATTTGTGACCCACCCACCCTTGGGATGGCATGGTTATAAAGGGCATGATATATGTTTTGGCCAAAACATCACCATTTTACCTTGCCACTACAAATGTAAAAGAAGAAGAAGAAGAAGAAGAAGAAGAAGAAGAAGAAGAAGAAGAAGAAGAAGAAGAAGAAGACATGAAAGCAGGCTTTGTTGATGGGTGTATATTTCCAGTTCTGTTCTAGTACATTTTTGTGATGGCAGGATATAAATTAAATTGTGGAGCAGAAATGGGGAATTTAACGCAGGGCTGCCATTGTCGAAAGCAGCCCCAACTACATTAAGTGGGTTATTCCATTCCAAGTCATAGTAGTACTTGTACGAGTAATGATTAACGGCAGTATTCAGCTAACACATCCCTTCAGTGCAAGGATTTATGCATGTACAATGGGACTTTCCCTCCTCTTTTCTCCTCATGCACATCCTGCGCTCTTTGCAAATCTGCTCCAGGGGTTTGAGAGAACCCCTAGATCAGATTGAGGGGTGGGGTGGGGGAGGAGAGAGGGGACAGTCTCATTGTGCAAGCAGAAATCCTTCCACTGACGGGATCGCTTTCTTAGTGCTACACAGGATACAACCCATTGTGACAGATTAAAGATTAATATGATAAGTTGCTTAGTTGCTGTGTCAGTACTGTATTCAGATATCCATCCATTACTGATGCATGCACTGTAGCAAGAGGAATTTTACATGGAAGGGCCAGAAAGAGCAGATTAGGAAAGTAAATGTATGAATACACACACACACACACACCAAATTTAAAAACTGTTTCTGTATTGCTTTTCAGGTCAAATAGGCTCACAGAGTAGTTTATAATCAATAAACATATCCAGTCAAATATTATAAATATTAAATACTAATTATGCAAACTGCTTTGAGGTCACTTGGTGATGAAAAGTAGTATATAATGACATTAAATACTAAATACAGACAGACAGAGAGGCATGCATGCATACATACTATACATCAAATATAAAAGAAAATATAAACCCAGGAAAGAACAAATACCCCATTTAATTCAACATCAAAAATTAACCCCCAAAAGCCAACACAATCAAGCTAATATTCATTCATTCCTGTTCGGTGTTTGTATACTGCTCCATTCAATGGTTGAAAATGAAAATACGGAAATAAAAAGGTTCAAAATACCATCATGTTGGCACTAGGCAAGCCTTTCTGAGCAGAGTATTCTGATGCCCTGGTTGCCAATTATCTACTGAGTGAAAGTCTAGATGTTGATTGCTGGTGCACAAAGCCCTATGCAGCTTGGAACAAGGATACCTAAGAGATAGTTCACCCTTTATATATCCAGCTGATCACTCTGCTCTGTGTGAGAGAGCATCCTGCAGATACAATATTATCCAGAGGTGCATTCCATAGGATGTAGGAGTTGGGTAGTGACACCTAGATCCTTTGGAATTCCCTGTGGTGTAGCAGGGATTGCCAGCACCCAGAACTGCGCAGAGTGGGTGGGAGGGAAGGAAATGGATGGAGTAGCCATGAGCATTCAACTGCCTAATGGTGTCTGCATTGCCCAGGAGATCGCAGCTGAAGAGAAAGGAAAAGATTCCATTGTCTGGAGAGGTCACTTCCTGGGTCACATGGAGAAGCCATTTTCAATGGACTCCATGCTACGGAAGCATGCAGTTGTACTGAGGCAGAACTGGGTGTTGAAATTTTGTGCTCTTGAACAAGTTTGTGCCCGAGGTAACTGCCCCTGTGCCCCTCCCCACGCTATGCCACTAGAACTTCCTCCTATTACACATCAGACAGATGCTGTCCCGATTGCTTTTAGTGCCTATTGTAGGCCTTCCTTTTAAAAACAAGCCTTGTGAAGGTCTTTATCCTAGTCTGTAGCTGTACTGGATATGAAATTGCGTTTTTATGTATGAAATGGTTTTTAATTGTTTTTGCTTATGAAATTGTTTTTGATTGTGTTTTCCCCCCAAATTGTTTTTATAAATGTAATTGTTTTTAATTGCTGGTGCTTTTATCATGAAATCACTTCAAGATAGTTTATGGAAAGCGATTCATAAGTGGAATCGAATAATATAAATGCATAGCCAAAGTGCCAGCCCTGAAAAGACTTGCTCTCTATTATCTACCTCAGAAGATCTTCTTAGGGTCTGAGTCAGGTGTAAGCCTAGTGTGATGGTGGGGACAATAACCGAAGGAAGTTAACTGCCTTATCCTATGCACTGTTAGACTTGAGCTGGGATGACAGTTGGAAGCTCTGTCCATCTCCTGTTTTGCTTTTGCTTTCTTTAGCATTTTCCATTTTCCTCCCCATGTCAAACTAGAGATTTAGACACAACTCAGGAGTGTGGTAACTTTGGCTTGGGGGCATTTCAAGGGATTGAAACAGCTTTCTCTTTCTCTTTTGCCTTTTCTTCATGATTTTTTGTATGGTGTGTGGTCCCCAATTCAGGGTTAACAAGTGGTTAACATGCAAATGAAAGTGATGGTTAATTGATGAAGGACCCTGTGTGAGAGGCAGAGAAGGGAGGATGGAAGAAGAAAGGAAATCTCCCAGGTGAGAGCTGGGAGGGCTCATCTTTCTCTGTGGGACGAGCTAAGATTTACCTGTGACGGAGGACTTTTTATTTTTTCTCTCCTGGTTCTTTGCTTTTGTTTAGATTACTTTGTTCTTTTATTGAAATGTATTATGAAAAGTCTTAATAAAATCTTTTTTAAAAGATTATATATACACATAAAATATCGGGGAGCCAAGGTAAGCCCTGCCCCACATACTTAAACACAAGGTACAGCAGATACATACCATTTGAATGGTAATGCCCATTAACATGGGGGGGGGGGAACCAACCAACCCCTCAAACATCTTATTGGAGGGGGGGCGAAGGGACCCTGGCCCCTAGGAGTTGGCTCCTATGTACTTTGTTCTCCCTGGGATGTCCCCCCAGACGCCCTGAGATTGCTCCCTTAGGGTTGTAAAGGCTATTCCTAATACACAACACCGGGCCTGGTAATGGGCTGGAAGGCAGTGCAGATGGCTGAGCTGTGACATAATATGGCTGCACCCTTCAGCCCCTGTTAACAGTTCCAATACTGGAGAAAGTTTGCTTTTGATTTCCGTCAAGGAACAGAACCCCCTGGTGCCTTTATGTCACGTTTCTAAATATAGGAAAGCAACTGGAAAGAATAAGGCTAATTTCTGCTTAGCAGCATTAAAGATATTTTAAAATGCAAATGGTAGAAGAATAGTAAAAATTCCAAACAGCAGCCAACTTCCATCAGTCTCCTTCTACTCCCAGAGGTAGTCACAACTACAGGAACTGTGTCCTGGCTCAGATATTGAAAAGTCTCATTGGAGTTATTTATTGCATGCACGCACGCACACACACACACACGAACACACACACACAATTTCTGGACACTTAACACACCTCTAAGAGAAATGCGCTTTGAGCTTCTGGTAACTTTGAATTAATAGGGGTGCGAATAAAATGCATTTTTTTAAAAAGCGTTTGAATTTTTCAGCACTTTGGAATAATGAGGTCCTGAAATACTTCCAGATGGCGGGCGGCTTGGCCAGAATCAAAATGAATTCTTGGCTTGCGAAGGGTATTCAGTGCTAGGAACTGACATTACATCTGGTTGGCCACTGTGAAAACAGGATGCTGGACAAGATAAGGCTTTGGTCTCATCCAGTCCGTCTCTTCCTATGTTAATCCCAGGAAACAGCAATGGGGGGGAGGTGGGGGAGAGATTACAGGATACAGTTTTGGCTCTTTCCCCCAGACAATGTTTTGATTTTGGTTTCAGTTTAATTATAAGTATTTGTTCTACAACAGAGACTAAACATGAGGAGACTCTCCTTTCATCCCTTCTTTGGTTATGAAAATGTTTAGAGTTGTATTTCATTCTGCTGCGATGACATGCTAGGGAAGGTTGCCGTGGTCTTTATGTCCTGATCCAGAGAAGGAGATCAGCAAGCGGATGCAAGCTTTCATATGCAGATCTTCTTTTCTGGATTAGGAATTGTGTCATAAAGTGCCCAGACATGAATATCATCTATGTGCACCGCATTGCTTTAAATGGGATCCATATGCAGACTCCATCAACATTCTGGTGTAACTAGTCACATTTGCTGTTGCGTTTGATAGTTGTAGTTCTTGGCTGTAGCCAGGAGTGGCTTTGCCCCAGTTGAGAGTCAGGTGAAGCAACTAATCACTATGCCCATTCCTGGAGAATGCAGATGTGGCTACGGTGACACATGCCTTAATTATACCACATCTGTAATGTGTTCTACGTGAGTATTTGGATGACTAGTCCAGGATGCCACAGCCAGTGGCTGCATAGAGGGAGCATGTTACTTATCTGTTGAAACATCTGCACCAGCATCTTCTGGACTTAGACCAGGGGTATCTGAAGGACCACCTTCTATACTATCCTGCCCACCTCTTGTGATGATCTTTGAAGATCCTCCTGGGAGTCCCAGAAGCCTCAGGAAGCCATGGAATTGCACCCACACAACTTTTTCAAAAATCCAAATGTGCAAATGAGTCCCAAAAGTTTGGTGATTCCATTTGAGATCAGCTGCCATCAAAGCCTGAGATGATATATTACCACAGAAAGAGGATCTGCACCAAGATTCAGATTCCCAACAAAGAGACCAAGAAAAGGGCAAAAGTGATCTCTGGAGGTTAGCACCTCGTGGGACATCTTACAGCAAAATTCAGGGGAAATTGTTCTCTGAAAAGCTACAGCCAGGGATCAGTGCAGCAAGGTGGATTCAAGGTGTTTACGAAGCAAAACACAACAGATCTGGGGCCAGAAGGACAAGATGTACCCTGTGTTATCTGTTGCCTGCTATTTGTCTCCAAGCAGGACTTTTTATGAGCCAGAGCACCCAGCTGGGAAACATTCATCCAGAATGTGTGTCAACCTCAGCATTAAAATTTCAGAGCAAGGCAGAGACTCAGATAGATAAAAACTAAGGCACCTGAGACTTGGTCCTCACATCTTTTGCCATATGGAGCAATCAAAAAGCATCACTGTGGGGCAAAGACAAGCTGTGCTGTAAGCACTGCCATTTGATTTAATGGTCTAACATATTAAAGGCTACAAAAACCTCAGGCATCTGATCACCTGCATGCCTCGGAATTTGGTGCTCACCTATAGAGCGCTCAAAGATTGGGCTTTGTATAGTGTAATCGACTTTAAAATGTCAATTTTTAAAGAAGATCTTGCACCCAGGACTCTGAAATATTCCTCAAGCCTTGGCCACATTGCAAATTAAAGCCTATTAGGCATTATTTTTTAAAATCCCAACAGTACCATACATTTTATTCAAATGCAACACTAGAAAATATAAAAGAACAAGCCTAATTATGACTAGGCTCTATGCAGAGCTCAAGATCCTGTTTGCACAAGATCCTGTTTGCACGAGTACAATCTGAACAAACCCATGCAAAGAAAAAGGAGAAACATACGCTGCTGCTAGATTCAGGTTTTAGAAGACCTGTGGACAAGATGCTTATTGTCTTCTCCAAGGCACTGCTGACGACTTGCTTGCCCTCCCCACTGGGACTAGTCCACACAGCTGCCCATGAGGACACAAGGGTTGTGGAGAAGGATGCTCCATCTCATCACTCTTAGAGAGGGAAGGTGAACATCAAGGAAGAGAAGGCTCCAGAAAATGGTATGGGTGTCAGGGACATGGACTTCAATAAGTACTCAGTGATGCTGGGGGTGGGTTGGGGGAGCTACAAACCTAGCTGTGGTGTTGCTGTTTTACCAAATTAAAAACAAGAAGTAAATTGGCAATCATTCCACACTAGTTTTCTTGTTATCTGAATTATGTTTCTATCAAATCAGAATCTTGATGATAAGGTGTGCAAGGTGGCTCACACCAAATTAAACACACACTCTCTCACATACACAATAAAATCACAACAATACAATGAGGGATGACTGCATTTGTCTATTTCTTGTTCGTATCAATTTAGTGTGTGTTCATTCATAAATCCATTGCATCCCCATTTCATTAAGTGCTATACTTTTTTAAAAAAAAATTCACACAAATTTGTGTTAATATATGTCTTTTTGAGTGTTACCTCACCCAAAAACACATTTCTAAATGTATTTTCTCTTGAAGTCCACATTTATAAACACATTGTATACCAAAAGTAAACAAACCCACATGTTTACAAGACTTTTGGTACATTTTTGAGTGGAGTACTACATTGCACAATTCAGAAAAGTGCGAAATCTGCAAAATACTTGTGTTCTGATTCACACATTAGTCTGAGAGGTTCAGATCGGATCAGTCCCTATCATAATTTGTGAAGAATGAATTCCTCAAGCAGTACTGAATGAAGTACCGTATAATAATAGCTCAAAAACTGGAGCAATAGTAACACAATCCATGAGTAGGAGAAAATAAAACTAAATAATTAAGACAGTCCAAATGTCTGGCAAACCAGGAACAACTTCACAATTCACTTGAATACTCAAAGAGATGGAGCCATCTGGGCTTCCCAAGGGAATAAATTCCACAACCTTAAGATTATCTCCTAGCCAGCTAAGCCAGCATAGCCAGCTCCACTATATTTTTAAGCAATATTGTACCACTTTAAACAGCCATGGCTTTCCCTAATGAATGCCCAGACTGTGATTTGTTAAGGATTTTGAGAGTTGTTGGGTGACCCCCTATTCCCCTCACAGAGTAGTTTAACAATCAATCCCTGTTCCCAGAGAATTCTGGGAATTGTAGTTCTGTGAAAGGAATAGGGGTCTCCTAATAGCTGTCTCAGCACCCTTAACAGACTACATCTCCCAGGATTCTTTGAGGAAAGCCATGACTGTTTCAAGTGGTATGATGCTGCATCAAAAAATATAATGCAGATGTGGTCACTGTGGAGGGGGGGACTCCTGCAGGGAAGACAGTCCTTCAAATATCCTGGTCCCAAGCCATTTAGAGCCCTACAAGTAAATAATAAATTGCTCTTTGGATTATGCCTAGGAACAAACTGGAAGACAAGGCAATTCAAATAACACCAGTGTATTTTGGTCCGCATGGCTGACTCCAGCCAGACCTGGTTGCTGCATTTTGTCTCAATGGAAAGTTCTGAACACTTTTCAAGGGCAGTCCATGGAAGAGTACATTGCTGTCATGATCTAATGTGATCATAAGTGTAAAAGCTATCTTTACAGACAGCCTCATGGCCAGAGAGTTGAGCCTGAAAGTAAATGCAGTACACTTACCATCTGGAATTTCCGATTTGGCTTCAAAAAATTTTGAAAAGCAGGTATCACCACAGATACCAATATTCTCAAACTATAGAACTTGATTATCCTGGATTATGGGTGATTTGAGTACAATGTGATCTGGTAGGAAATGACAAGATCTCAATATGTTTGTTATATTTTAAATTATTGATTAAAAATGCTTACTGAGTCGAGTCTGTTCTGACATGCTTCATTAGATAAAAACTTTGTGCTAGAAAATGTCATTGCTGATCTGCCTTCAGTTCTTTCATGTCACCCTAATTCCACTCCAGATGATTTTGTCAGCTTCATTTCACTCTGAAGTTCTGAACCAAAGGTGCTCTTGCAAAACAGTTTAGATAACATATAGTCTCACAACTGTTCTGCTCGGGTCAGGTTATTGTAGGAAATGGGAGTTCTTCTGCACTCTGTCGCTGGAGCTTTAACTTCCAGGAGTCAGAAACTATAATGAATCTCCTTATTCCTTCATTGTTGATTTTAGAATCTCAGGGGTCACATCCACACCGTGCAGTTAAAAAGAGACATTGCACATACTTTTGTAAACCAAGATTATTATTTTTTTAAGTTAAATAAATAAATAGCTATTGTACTAATTTAACGGTCACGGAGAATCCTGGAAATCTCCTAATATACATATTTTTGTATGCAATTTTACTTAATATATCCATTTTTTGCAAAGCAATTTCCCCATATATATAATACCATTTTGTATTTTATGTTCAACAACAAATGCATTTTTTTTGCACATGCTCCTAAAATATGCTTTTTTTTGTACACAGAACTTGACTTGAGAATGGCATTGCAAAATTTGAAGGAGGACATTTTTTGAAAGATAGCTGTTCTTTGGGTTTATTGATTCATTCATTTATAGCATTTTTATCCCATCTCCCCCCCCCCCCCGACACAAAGAGCTCAAGGTGGCATACATGGGTTTGCATATTGTCTTGGAAAATACGAATTGAATAGATTTACCTTTAAATGTGGACTGAATAGAATTTCTCCTCCATCCCAAATATCAGGCAGGAGGAGGGACAGAGAGAGGGTGGGAGTTGGGTGACTGGGAAAGAGATCTTTCCATTGTCCAGTCATGGCAGGAGGCATGCAAACTTTTTGACAAATATTACATTACACCTTGCAGCTGCATTACAGCAACAGAAATTCAACTATTAAAAATGTCACACTAAGATAGTTAAAATTAGCAATGGGTTTGTAAAGCCGGCTAAATCAGGACACAGACAGTCTATTCAGGGATTGCCTGCTACTGTTTGGGTTCCTCCCCCCGTTGCAGCAATGCACTGCTGCACTCTTGTCCTCTGAGTACTACTCTGTTAACATGAATGAATGAATGAATGAATGAATAGGTATACAGTGGTACCTCTGGTTACATACTTAATTCATTCCGGAGGTCCGTTCTTAACATGAAACTGTTCTTAACCTGAAGCACTGCTTTAGCTAATGGGGCCTCCCGCTGCTGCCATACCACTGCCACACGATTTCTGCTCTCATCCTGAAGCAAAGTTCTTAACCTGAGGTACTATTTCTGGGCTAGTGGAGTAACCTGAAGCGTATGTAACCTGAAGCGTATGTAACCTGAGCTACCACTGTATTAAGATATCATTATTGAAAGGTTAAATTGGCTTTGCTCAATATGTTTGCTATTACATCAATGCCCTGAGTAGGGGAAAGATATTAAAGCCATGCAATCATTTTCCTGTTTCATTCTCTGCTGCCACCAGTCAATCTTGTTCGCCCCACCCTGTTCCACAGCTCCTGGGCTGCCCCTGCATGTGGCGTTGTTTCATTTCGCTCTTATGCCCCAGATGCAATATCCTGAGCTCAGAAATATGGCATGATTCCCCATAGTTCAGCAGGTTACAGGCATCCATTTGCCTGTAACTGACAAACCCACACGAGGGAAAAGTCCACTGACCCTTTGCTCACCCTCTTGCTTCAGAGCTCCAGTCTCCTCCAGGAAAAAATGTCAGATTAAAACTCCACATTGCTTGGGCATTTTTGCTGAGGAGTGAGGAGGATTCTGCTCACCTTATCATACAAGAAGCAGCAAAGCCTAAACAGATGCAGGCTCAAAGTGGCCACAAAACCTCACAGATTAAGTTCAGGAGAATGTGCTTCCTTATCCAGGAATTTGGGTCCATCCATTTTAGAAGAAAGACTCTTAGATTCAATACCTAAAAACTCTTTGGGTTCAGCCTTCCAGGAAAGCTGAGATTCCAGGAGTGAAATAATAAACCACAAGATACGGAAAAGGTTCCAAGGGCAGAAGTAAAGTATTTGTTTTCATTTGGCTCTCTGGCTGCCTTGGATGCAAGGAATATTTCATTAGTTTTACTGATTATAAGGCTAGCATTTCTGTTTTGTTTTCTAATGTTCCTTTTACATTACTGTACTTCTTGTGTTGGGGAACTGTGGCTTTTTTGACCAATATACTAACATTTTGTGCTAAATTTCATTCACACCAGTGGCCGTGCTGTGACACAACAATGAACATCATTGGATAACATTGCTATTGCCCACCTTTTTGCACATGTTTGCTACTGTTCCCCATGATTCAGCCATAAAAATAACAAGAAAGATCTGTATGCTGGTATACAGTCCCAAATTTTGTCACTTTACGGCCCTTACTTTCCAGGTTAATGGGGTTGTGAAGTGGGTTTGTTTTTTTTAAATGAAATCATATAACATGGAATGGAATAAACTTGTGTGAATGCAGCCTAGGCAAACTGAAGCATCACTTTAAAACTTACAGACAATGGGTCAAACTTGTTGTTGGCATCCGTCTGTCTTAAAAGACAATGGTGTGTGCCTCCGGGAATGAAGTTAAATAGCTGCATTAGCAACACCGAAGTGACCTCTCCGGGGTGCAAGCCCAGACAACAAGACTCCCCTCTTGGCCTCTCTGATGTGGTCCAAAGGAAAGCAGAGCAATATGTTTGGCTGCAGGAGTTGCCAGAAAGAGGTGTAAAAGGTGCCATCTAACTGCCTTAGGGACTCCACTTGAGAGCCAGTGTGGTGTAGTGGTTAAGAGCGGTTGACTCGTAATCTGGTGAACCAGGTTTGCATCTCCGCTCCTCCACATGCAGCTGCTGGGTGACCTTGGGCTAGTCACACTTCTCTGAAGTCTCTCAGCCTCACTCACCTCACAGAGTGTTTGTTGTGGGGGAGGAAGGGAAAGGAGAATGTTAGCTGCTTTGAGACTCCTTCGGGTAGTGATAAAGTGGGATATCAAATCCAAACTCTTCTTCTTCCACTCTGGATTTGTGTAGGTTTTACTCCATAGCCCTTTCTTCTCCTGAAGATATCCTGCAAGCCACCAGAGGTTTAGGATCAGAGTTTTCCTTCTCCTAGACAGGTTACCTTCCCAGGTTGACGAGCCCCATCTGCCCCTCAGGTGTGGGGGATGTAGGGGGTGGGAGCCAAACTATTCACACATTATTCACACAATTAGCAGTTGTTGGCTCTTTAAAAGTAAATGGCGGCCATGGGGAGAGGAGAAGTAGATCAGGACTTTAGCCAATGGCAGAGGAGGTTGAACAGTTTGCCGCTGACAATTGACATTATTCCACTCACCCACCTACCCTAGAGATGTTGTTTAGCAGATGGGTGGAGGGTCAGAATGAGGACCACAGCAGGAGAAATGGGATAAACCTGGGGTCTCCATAGTAGTGCCTGTGGGTGCACATGCAGTTGTAGAGGCCCTCCTTGGGTCTCCTTCCATGCTGAAAGTATGCTGGAAAGAAGCCAATAGAATTAGTTTGTTGTGGTGTGTGTGTTGTTTTGCCTGTTGCTCTTTTTTCTTTCCCATCCCCCACAGATATCAGAAACTTTGGTTGATGATTTCCCCCGTTCCAAAAATAGTTTGGTATATGCCATAGTGCAGAGGTATAGAGCCACAAACCGTGGGTTGGGGGGGTCAACAAGCCCCTGGGACTCTCTCCTGGCCACAGCCCTCCTCACCCACACTCTCTGTCCTCTAGGTCACACACTTTCTCCCCAGGCTTCACATTGTCCTGGAGTGTGTTTGCCTGGCTGGAATGTGTCCTTGAACTCTGATAATGAGGCTTGCCTCAGAACATAAACAGAGCTGTATGCAAGCCAAAGGCATGTCTTGCATGTATTGTGTGCTCACAGCGGCCAGCCAGATGCCACGGGAAGCCTGCAAGATGGGACTGAGTGCAGCAGCATTTTCCCCACTTGTGATTTTCAGCAACTGGCATTCAGAGATATTGCTCCATCTGCGCCTGCCTGAGTGGGGGAAAGAGAGGGGTGTGTGAATGTGTGTAGACATACCACACAAAGTTAAGATTATATTCATTGTTGCACTCACTTTAATTTCCGATCTCACCGGAAAGTGTGCATAAATGTATATATTAGCAAACAAAGCATACAAAAATGAATTGTGTTAGGGGAAATTGCTTGCCAAAATTGCACAGAAATGGTGCCTGTTGTGCACCAAAATAGCGCAAATGCACAGTAAAATGCTATGAGGACTTTTAAAGTAAGCAAAAATCGAATGGAAGACTGGGAAAATGAGAAACGGAGGGAAACCCAAATTGACAGGTTTGCTTATTCCTGGTGCACATGTATGAACACACACATGCATGCAGTGGGATGAACCAGGATTTGAAAGAGAGATTTGAAACTGGTTTAAAATTGGGGTTATGAGGAAACTCTGATTGGTCTTGGTCATTTCAGTAGTGCTCACCTGTAATAAAAGGGCACTGCTTTCATATATTTTAAAAATAGCCACTTTTTTGTTTACTTTTTAATTTAAGGGGTGAGGAGCCGATTTCAGCTTCCCAAGGTGGGAGATGAGATAGCATTGGCTTGATCCCTAATAGTTTATTGCCAAATACATGCAAAGATTCCATTGCCTTCCTTCTGTAAAAAAAAGACCTCCTTTCAACTCAGACAGAGTCCTCATTTGATCTCAGCTGGGGGTCTGCTGTTAACTGCTGTTGGGAAGCGGTTTCAAATCAGCAGGTCAGCCAGACCTTTTGAAGATAGAGCCATTTATTCAGTAACTAGAACAGCAACCACAAGCAGACAGAAAAGCATAAATTTTATGTCTGGAGTTGGTCATTAAATAGGGGTTTACTGTCTATGGTCTTGAACTGACTCACTAACACCATTGCTATAGGGAAAGGCTGGACGTGTAGTCAGTGCAGCTATAACTTAGTTGTTGTGAAAGAACTAACATTGCAGACTTGATTTAACATTGCAAGAGCTTGGTTTCAATAACATTCCAGCAGAATCAGATACCTACAATTGCAAATGCAGTCTGCCTAGCTAAAGATTGTTTTAGGTTTGTGAAGAAAGGACTTCTACACACATCCTTGATGTGTTATACATAGGGCTGCCTTTGAAGATGGTTCGGAAACTTCAGCTGGTACAGAATTCAGCAGCCAGGTTGCTCACCGGAGCAAGACGGTTTGAGCATATTACACCAATCCTGGTCAAACTGCACTGGCTACCAATTAGTTTCTGGGCTCAATTCAAAGTGCTGGTTTTGACCTATAAAGCCTTAAATGGCTCAGGACCACAATACCTCAAGGATCACCTCTTCCCATATCAACCTACCCAGACCTTGAGATCATCTTCTGAGGCCCTTCGCTATACACCTTTAGGCACAAGGCAATAACATTCCTTTTCAACCAGGTCTTTGCCTGACTTGATCTACATCCTATGCCCCTTTTAAAAATGCTGGCTCTTTTGGGTTTTTTATTGGGTTGTTGGTTTCTTTTTGATTTTATGTATTTGATATTTTATGTGAAGCACCCTGAGACCTTTGGGTATAGGGCGGTATAGAAATTAAATAAAAAATAATAAAATAATCATCCTTGCGAGAGATTTGGCTTGCCTTAGTGCAGGCCACCATTGTGAATGAGACATATATATTGACGGATACATATTAAAAAATCCAACTGTGAGCCTTTGCCCGTAATCAAGGTGTCTTAAAATTGGTGTGCAAATTTTGTATCTGTCCTGGAACCAATCAGTGAGTGACTCAGTGAGGTGTGTGGGTGTATTAAAGATGAATATGCAAATTCCAACATATTTGTTTTCAACATTTGGGAAAAACTTTTCTTTTGTCCAAATCTTCCTGAATTAGTCTGCTTCCTTTCTCCACAGCTTTAATTCCCACTGTCTCCATGATTTATTGTTTTAGGATCTGTATTAGGTTTTATATTCCATTTTTGCACTCCACTCCAGTATTCTTTGAATGTAGAACAGCTTATATCCTCTGAAACAGATAAATACTCCCTATTCTGTTCCATTATCATTCCACTTATTCTCTTTGCTCTGTGTTCCACAAGACATATGCATTGATCAGCTTCTACAATAACGTAATCTTAATGCATGGCTGTATCAAGCCAATATGCCAGATAGGATCAATAAATCTCCTGAGTCCAAGCATGTCAATATGTGCTTCCATGTACAAGGTAGCATTCTGATATTTTATCTAGAGGGTCAAGGAACCAAATACTAAGCCTGTTGGAACTCATGGCCAATCTAGGATTCATGAATTGATATATTAAAAAGCAGGCGGGCATCCATTCATTCGTTGTAGCATTTATAAACCACCCAATTAATAATGTCCTCTAGATGGTCCACAAATTTAAAACAATGGGTAACATCCAACTGTGTCCACTAGCAGAACAAACTTCTGCATGTGCAACAGGACCAGTAAATATTTGTTATAGGAATTGATCTTTGGTGCACTTTTCTTTGTGAAGTATCATTGCTTAAGACATAATGACATATGCATAGAATGTCTTGTGCAAACCTCCATTTCTCCCTATTGTAATATACATGTAAGAGCTAAAATGAACAGCCCCCCCCCCCAAATACATTAATCCAGCTGGAAATAAATCTCTTCCATAAAAAAAGAAAGAAAACTTAAAAGCAACCCTGCACTCTTGGATTTGCATCAAAAATTTGGCTGTGGCTTAATTCACATTTGTCGCATTAAACCAAGTTGGCAACTGCAGCATTGTTTGATTTGCTTTGACAATTTGGCTAAAATCAAAGCTGACACTATTTCCACTCCAGTATCATGTTGCTGGCCTTCAACCAAGCCCGAGTTTCACTGATTTCAAAAGCTGAATAAAGGAAATATTAATAGCAAATTTGGAATTTGTGAATAAGGAAGAACAAATCATACCTGCTTGGTTGACAAATATTAAATGATCTCCTGAGCAGGTTAAACTTCAATTTGTATATTATACAGTGGTACCTCGCAAGACGAATGCCTCGCAAGACAAAAAACTCGCTAGACGAAAGGGTTTTTTGTTTTTTGAGCTGCTTCGCAAGACGATTTTCCCTATGGGCTTGCTTCGCAAGACGGAAACGTCTTGCAAGTTTGTTTCCTTTTTCTTAACACCATTAATACAGTTGCGACTTGACTTCGAGGAGCAACTCATAGCCTTTTTTGAGGTTTTTAAAGACTTTGGTGATTTTTGAAGCTTTTCCAAAACTTTCCCGACACCGTGCTTCACAAGACGAAAAAAATCGCAAGGCGACAAAACTCGCGGAACGAATTAATTCCGTCTTGCGAGGCACCACTGTAGATCCCGAGAGATTTCTCACATGTGATCCTATAATGCCACAAGTAATGTGGCTTTTATCTTATCCCCCCCCCCCCTTGATGTGCATATTAACCAGTGTCATCAGGTGCCGGCCTGCAGAATACAGCATAAAGAGCTTGACATTGGCCTACAATTTTACTCTCTCATGGGTGGGCCAGAGAAAAGGCAAGTTCCATCTCTTGTGTGATGTATTATATAGAGTGTCATGCGAGATTCACAGAAGCCAGGACACATATATCCAGCTAGCCACAAAGCTCACAGAATGAGTCTGGGCCAGTCAGGAAGTATCCCTATCCTACCTTGCTGGGTTACTGTTAGGACAAAGCAGGTGAGCATACTTACCTGAGTTCCTTCGAGTTCATTCAAGCAGGAGATTCAGCTGGTTAACTAGCTAGCTGGCAAGCTATTGCGCAGCATCATGTGGACCTTTTTGACCCCTGGTATCCTTTGACCTTTAGGTTTAGGAAAGTAAGGACAATTCTAAGATCCAGAAAAATGACGTGACACACTCCTCAGACATTGACTGCTCCACCAGGACCACATCCACACCATATTTTAAAAGCGCTATGATACCATTTTGAACAGTTATAGCTCCCTCTAAAGAATTCTGGGAGCTGTAGGCTGTTAAAAGGTGCTGAGAGTTGTTAGGACACCCCTTACTCCTATCACAGAGCTGCAAATCGCAACAGTACTTAACAGGGAATGCTGGGAATTGGAGTTCTCTGTAGGGTCAATCTCCTCTCAGCACCCTTTACAGACGGCAGCTTCCAAAATTCTTATGGGGAAGACATGATGGTTTAAAGGGGTACTGTAGTGCTTCAAATGTATGGTGTGAATGTGGCCCAGCTCAATATCCTTCCAGGAATAGAAAGCCATTTTTTCATGGATAAAGCAAATCTTCTCCCTGATGTGTGCTATAGAGACACACCCACCTTAAACTATGGAAGCATTCAGGTATGTAGATCAGACCCTCCAGGAGTCCCTATTTTCCAGGGACAGTCCTGAATTTACAGAAGCCGTTCTGGTTTCTGATTTGATCCTGAAATTGTCCTGCTTTTCCTTAGGACATCCCTATTTTCAACAGAGAATATCGAAGCATATGGTAGTATGTCCCTATTTTCACTGGAGAAATGTTGGAGGGTATGGAGTTATCCGACCCCTGAGCCACCTGAAGGCAGCCCTGAATAGAGAGGTTTTTTAAATGTTTTGTTAAATGCCTTCTCAGTAGTGGCACCCGCCCTGTGGAATGCCCTCCCATCAGATGTCAAAGAAATAAACAACTACCTGTCTTTTAGAAAACATCTGAAGGCAGCCCTGTTTAGGGAAGTTTTTAATGTTTCATGTTTTATCATGTTACAGTGGTACCTCAGGTTACAGATGCTTCAAGTTGCAGATGCTTCAGGTTAGAGACTCCACTAACCCAGAAATAGTACCTCAGGTTAAGAACTTTGCTTCAGGATGAGAACAGAAATCGCGTGGTGGCAGCAGGAGGCCCTATTAGCTAAAGTGGTACCTCAGATTAAGAACAGTTTCAGGTTAAGAATGGACCTCCAGAATGAATTAAGTTCTTAATCCGAGGTACCACTGTATTAATATTCTGTTGGGAGCCACCCAGAGTGGCTGGGGAGGCCTGGCCAGATGGGTGGGGTATAAGTAATAAATTATTATTATAATTTTACTATGGAATTGGACGTCCCTATTTTAATCAGAGAAATGTTAGAGGGTGTGGTTGATTCCCCCCCCCCCCCAAAAAAAAAAAATCCCAGGAGAATTGTATCACAGCCTTGTGTAAAGGTTTGCATTTGCTTTAGGAGTGGGGTGTGGAGATGTTATGGCATGTAAGGCAGTCTGTTCTCTCTCTGGCTTGCCAGCAATAGGAACCCACTTTGTCTGCAGCTGCACATGCCGTCGCTTGCAGCGCTGCAGTTTAAGCTCTTTCCTGAGATCGAGTCGCCTGAGTCGTCATTGTCACCCTTTAAAAATTGCATTACAATTCTTGAGGGGACCGTTATTACAGCATCACATTGCTAACATTTCTTGAATGTGCAGTTTAATGCGAAACCACTAATTTAAAAAAATTAAAAGAGAAAGCCTTTTTAGAATTGGCCTTTAGGATTTTTAACAGCACATATTTAATTTGCCATGAAAAATGACCACTGCCACAATGATGATAATAATACTAATAATCATAAACCCAACCACCCCTATAATTGTATTGAGGGGAAACTGTGCTTTTTGCATCCTTTGCCATGGCCCAAGCTCAACAGAGTCTGTAAACTGAATACATCTCACTAAAGGGAACTTTTGCATGATAGAATTAGTGTTAATCCACAAGAACATTATAAACAGGGATATTTTCTTTTCAGTCAGAACTCTCCGGAACTCATTTCCGCACCTCTCAGGTGGGTGCCATTGCCAGAACAAGTGAAGAGTTCATGGTGAATTCTGGCACCTCTTTTCCTAGAAAAACAGCACAGGTTATAAATGCTGATAAATGAGCAGAAAACACCAAATCCTCATGGGGTGGGGCAGTGGAAGGAATCCTAATCAAGCTATATGTTTTTAGGGTAATCCAGGGGGGTAAACAGACATGAGAGGAAATGAAGGTTCTCCACAGGCTTTGTTAATTTTAGATTGAACTCCATGGTTACCACATTCTTTTTTGCGCTCCTTAGACCTTTTAGCATAAATTACCCTTAGGGACGTGGGTGGCGCTGTGGGTTAAACCACAGAGCCTAGGACTTGCCAATCAGAAGGTCAGCAGTTCGAATCCCCGCAACAGGGTGAGCTCCTGTTCCTCGGTCCCTGCTCCTGCCAACCTAGTAGTTCGAAAGCACGTCAAAGTGCAAGTAGATAAATAGGTACTGCTCCAGCGGGAAGGTAAACGGCGTTTCCGTGCGCTGCTCTGGTTTGCCAGAAGCGGCTTAGTCATGCTATTCGCTGGCTCCCTCAGCCAATAAAGCGAGATGAGCGCCGCAACCCCAGAGTCGGTCACAACTGGACCTAATGGTCAGGGGTCCCTTTACCTTTTACCTTACCTTAGAAACTCAAAGAACTATATCCTTTTAATACTTATTTTCATGGTTGCTTTAGCTGAGATTCCTGCATTGCAGGGGGTTGGACTAGATGATCCTTAGGATCCCTTCCAGCTTTACAATTCTATGATTCTGTGATTCTATTCCATGTGCACACCCTTTGCACGCGCTTCAGGGTGCCCTGAAGCTTGCAGCGCCAATCTCCAGCAATCCTGCCCCACCTCCTTTGGGGTTTCCAGAGAGTCAATAAAGTCAACCTATTCTAATGCCTTGCAGCTCATGTCCTAGAGAACCCACTCCTGTTGCGGTAAATGCAACAGTATCCACCAATTCATTAGTAACAGGGTCATTCCTGGAAGTGCCAGCTGTTCCAGTAACTTGTTGCCGCTGATGTTTTTAACCATATTTTCCCTTTATGCAGTCATTATGGAACATTTTCTTTTTAAAAGGACTAATAATTACAGGCACAGCCCAGATCACTTTATATGTATCTCTGCTACTTGATCTGACCATTTCAGCTATCACAAAAAGGCTGCAAAGGCTTTTAGGTTTTGGTGTCGTGCCTAATATCTCAAATGTGTGACTTTAAAGACCTTGTACAAACAATTGCATTTCTGCGGTCCTGACATTTACGGAGCTAACCGCGCTTTAACCTATTTTGCAAGAAGAGAAAAGGAAGGCAGCGGGGACCAGAGGTGGTGAAAGTATAAAAGAGAGGACATATTAAGATGGGATTAATTATTCATTCTCTTGTTCGGTGAGCACCCCCCTCCCCCCCCAATGCATCATCTTTACTTGGATTACTGTCATTATTTTTAGAAAGGGTAGGAATAGGACATTAGAGCAGTCACAGAGACAGTATACATCAGTCTATGAAATATGCTCACCCTTTATTTCAGGACATATTGGATTAGTGTCATTTGGGAAGGCAGGGAACTAAATAACTAGATCCACGTTCCCAAACTAGCAGGTACACAACTCAGACAAAGCATGCACTGCAGTATCCAGCATTCCAGTGGCAAGTGAGCTGTGGATTATGCCCCCGTCAAGCTTCACTCGGCAAGAAGATATATTGTAAAGAATCCCCCATGGTATAATTAACTACCATTACAGTATGCGCATAATATGCACACATACCACTCATTCTGTACCCAGCTCTTTTCCTTGAGCCCCCTGCTATTCATTTTCCCACTCCCCATGCTTAACTTTCTTGAAAACTTTGAGCTGTACAGAGGAGACGGGGGGGGGGGGAGTTTCTACGTCATTTTCACTTCCCAAAAAAATACGCAAAGCAAAACACAGCTGTACTTTGAAATTTGCCTTTCGCCAAATCTTGCACCCTTCTCCTACCCCAAAGCATGTACAGAAATCAGGGGAAAGTGTGTAGAGGAAAGTACACAACCATATATATAAATCATGTATAGAGTAATGAAAATAATAATAATAATAATAATAATAATAATAATAATAATAATAATAATAATAATTGATTTGTACCCCACCCATCTGGCTGGGTTTCTCCACATTGTGGAAGATGGTTCACCACAATGTATGCATTAGGACTGAAACGCCGACAATCTTTTGTGAAGATTTTTTTTAAAAAAAAAACCAACAACCCAGAAAACTGACACAGAAACGTGGAAAACAATTTAAGGCTGGTAAAAATGAGAACTGAGAACAGCCTAATTGTGTGGGCTGATTCACAGAAACTAAGGGATTGAAATTGGACAAATGAGTCCTAGAATTGGCGTGAAGGAAGAAGGCATCTTCTGCTGCCAGGTCAGGGATCCAGTCACTGATCCTGTATCCGTGCTGTTTCTCTTCTCCCATGTGGCATAGCTATGCTAAGCATGTAAGGAGTGGATATGAGGCTGTGTGGGTGTTAGGGAAGAAAGGCTACTTGAGTGGCAGTCTTCTGTTTTCCCAGCAGATAGGAATAGCAGAACCGCTGAAGTAGAAGGCAGTAAAGCTTCTGAATATGTTGCTAGGAACTGCAGGGAGGAGAAAGGGCTCTTGTGCGCAGGTCCTGCTTGCGGGTTGCCTACAGTAAGGTTACCAGATTTTTTTCAAAGAATCCAGGGACACTTTTTTGTTTTGTTTTTGAAAAGAGGGGGGGAAAGTTGTTGTTTTTTTTAAATTAAGAAGTAATATCTTCTCTTTTGTGGTCTCCTCTGTTGCACTGCCTTCCTCTGGGCCCCAACCTGCTCTCTTGGAGCGCTAGCCGCTGTGGAGTAGGCTCGCGTTGGGCCTGGGCTCAGCCATGTGTCCTTGTCCTCCTGGTGCTCTCCTACCTCTCATCCTCAGTGGCACGGCAAGGTCGGGGCTCCCCTCTTTTTTCTCCTTCCTCTTTCTCTCTCTTCCTTTTCTTCTCCTGCTTCTCCCTGCATTGGCCCCAGAGCGCTGCTGGGCAGTCAGCTGGGTGGCGGGTGCTCTCGCTCCCAGCTCAATTTGGGTCACAGCGGGGGGGGGAGGGGCAGTGGTTCCCTTAGTTGACACGGTGGGTGTCGCCAGTTCCCTCTCAGCAGTGGCAGCAGCAGTCTCAGCAGCCCAGAGCCAACCTAGTCTGGAAGCACAGTTGGCTCTGGCTGGCTTCAAGAGCTGCTCGCTGCCATGGCGCCCGCCATTTTGCCTCACCAGAAGTCCCCATATGATTTGTCTTGTGCCGTTGAACCAATCACGCAACATTAATTCCCTACTAATAAATCTACAACACTTAAAATATAAATCCGGGGACATTAAATGAAATCTGGAGACATTCCAGGGACGGATTTTGTCCATGGACAGATTTGTCAATCCAGGGATTGTCCCCGGAAAACGGGGACATCTGGTAACCATAGCCTACGGACATCTCTTTGGTCACTGTGAGAACAGGATGCTGGACTAGATGGGTCATTAGCCTGATCCAGCAGAAACTTCTTAATTCCTTACATATGTTCCAGGAGGAGTCCTGAAGTTTAATGGAGCAGAGATTCTTGTTGGATTTCTCAAGCATAATTTGGGGTTGATTATGTTGAAGTAAGACAATCCAGGGCTGCTGCTCCAGACCATTTAGATTTCAGGTGAAAAAGCAATGCTTTCAGGAAACTGAAATATTTCCTAAGGGGGAAAGTCCTGGAATGTGGAAATGTTTACCGTTTCCCAAAACAGTTTCCCCTATACACTTGCTGCTTGGGCTCCATTTTTTCCTGGTTTGCACTTTCCCCCCAGAATGATCCTAGCCCATAAGGAATCACATCACAAATGTGATGATATTATGAAGCCAAATATACAATAAGATTTTCTACACAGGCATATGGGTGATACCAGTCAGTGAATGGTAATCAAGATAATGTGAGTGAGGGAACTACTTCCTGAATATGTGAACATTTCATCCTGTTTTGCATCAGTCATTGAAATATTGTCAGAAGAGGGAGGATGCCTTTCAATGTTGGGTAAATTGTTTGCAGCACTCTCCCCTCTTTTGTCTCAAGGCTGACATACCTGGCTTGTTCAGGTGAAAACAGGACTTTAATTGAGTTGGGTCTCACAGTAGACTTAATATGAGACTTAAATTGGCCTTATCTCACTTTGACCTGTAATGAAAATTTAAAACCTACATTGACAATAATGTGCATTTTATTCCTGTCCCCATTATTTTCCACATTAATGACTTGTACATGTAGCTCAAATAAAGGTAAAGGTAAAGGGACCCCTGACCGTTAGGTCCAGTCGTGGACGACTCTGGGGTTGCGGTGCTCATCTCGCTTTACTGGCCGAGGGAGCCGGCGTACAGCTTCCAGGTCATGTGGCCAGCATAACTAAACCGCTTCTGGTGAACCAGAGCAGCACACGGAAACACCATTTACCTTCCCGTCGGAGTGGTACCTATTTATCTACTCACACTTTGACATGCTTTCAAACTGCTAGGTTGGCAGGAGCAGGGACCGAGCAACAGGAGTTCACCTTGTTGCAGGGATTCGAACCGCCGACCTTCTGATTGGCAAGCTTCTAGACCACAGCACCACTCAAATGGGCTTCTTAGCCTTTACAAAAGACTCAAAGGAGGATGCCAATAGCAGTTTTTCTCCTAGGACAAATGAAACATTGTTCTGGTGGGAGCAAGCTCAAGCTCATCTCAAGCTCATCACAGTCAGTCCAGATCAGGACCCCACCAGCACACGTGCAATTTAGTATGCAAAAATCAGATAAGCTTGGGGCAATCATCTGTTTGGTTAAAAAAAAGGTAAAGGACCCCTGGATGGTTAAGTACAGTCAAAAGCAACTGTGGAGTTGCAGTGCTCATCTCGCTTTCAGCTTTCCTGGTCATGTGGCCAGAATGACTAAACTGCTTCTGGTGCAACAGAATACTGTGATGGAGGCCAGAGCATGCAAAGAAATGCTGTTTACCTTCCTGCCAAAGCGGCATCTATTTATCTTCATGCACTGGAGTGTTTTTGAACTGCTAAGTTGGCAGAAGCTGGGACAGAGCAATAGGAGCTCACCCTGTCGTGTGGATTCATACCGAGGCTCAGTGGTTTAGACCACAGCACCACCTGTGTCCCTGTACCCCTGCAGTTGCACGCTGCAGAAAAGAAGGCGGGGAGCTTGGCAAGCTAAACCGCAGAGAACTGGCCTTGACTGAGGAACCCCTGCAAAGTTCTGCCCTAGGATTCTCCCGAATACAGCTTGCAAACTACATACCAAACTTACAGATTTGTCAGCTTAACTGTGGCTTCCTCAAAGCCTAAACAACAACCACAGCCATGCAAATGCCTGACTGCTTGAGAATCAAAGTGAGAATCAAAGGCAAGTTGTTCTCTTGAGAAAATTTCCTCTTGGTTTTGAAAAGGCCAGCCTCTTCCCTCCTGCAAAGGCAGTGAGCGACTGCTAGACACGCTGCCAGGTTTCTTGCCTTTCCGCATGGGCAGGCAGGCATGTGATTGCTTAACAGGAATAAATTTCCGTTCACAAATGAGGAACAACAGGTTTTGGAAGCTTTCGGTACAGCAGTTCAGCAATGTCGTCTAGCTCTTACCTTGCAGCATCACACTTACCGTCTTGAATTGATGACTTGCATAGCAATATCACAATATAAATCCTTTAAATAACCCGAAATAATGAATTGCCTTTGCTTGCTTAATTATTGCACTATTAGAGCTGTTGTTTGGTTTGGAAAATGTATGGTGCCGCTTTGAAGCTTAAAGGTGACTTCTTGCAAATCCCCATCCCCATTCATAAAGCCTAATATTCTGTCACCCTCAAGAGACCAATCTGCATATTTTCCGCATGTAGGGCAACTACATGGTAAAACAGGAGGAGCAGGGTTTTGAAATCACATCCCTGCATTGGCTCTGTCCTCAATGATCACATGTTGCACAACTTCAAAGGAACCCCTATGTGTGAGCAGCTGCTTATAGGCAGCTTCATGGAGTTCACATGTCCACAAAACCAAGTGTCCTGATCACATGGGGAGGAATTCAATGTCATGCTGAGGCGATCATTCCATCAGTTTACCAGACAGAGTGATCCCCCTCTCTCCTCCCGTGTGTTGTTCCAAAGGTTCCCCCAAGAGGTGAAGGAGAGGGGATTGCATCTTCCTTCCTCCCCACTTAAAAGGGGGTTTCCCCTTTAGGACTCCTGCAGACAGCTGATCTTCCAAAAGCAGGGTTGCCATATTCCCCAAAGTGAAAATTCAGGCATTACAACAACTTTTTTGGTCAAAGTTGTTGAGTTTTCTTTGGGAACATCTTCCAGATGTATGGCAGCTCTTCCAATCAGATGGTCAGCCAAGGAGAGAAGTAACTGGCTTTGGAAAGATCCTGCATGTGGGACAGTTAAAGGAGAAGCACTCTTTGAAGCAGAAGACCAAGAAGCTCCCTTTCAGAAGAGGAAGCATTTTACTTGTATACTGAACCTAAAATACCAGGAGTATTTAGAGGGCCTGTTTAGAGGGCCTGTTTTATTTGAAAAACATTTAGGTAAATTTCAGAAAAAATAAGCCTCTGGGGCATCAACACCCCAAAAATACATTCAGAATCTCATACAATGTGTGCTTGCTTCAGTGAGGGCATAAAGTCTCCACGTCCAGCGTTGATTATTCACCATTTTATTTCCTGTATTGGACAAAACCATTGTGCAACTCAAGCATCAGTTTGAGGAACTGAACATCAACTACACACTGATGAAAGTTGAGTCAGACACCCCACTGATTCAGGATGCATCATCTGCTGGAATCAGCTAGATATTCTGAAAGGCACTTCATTCAGAGAAAGCCTCTAGAGCCTATGTCTGTTCACTCTGCACACAGTGAAGGAAACCACATTCAGTCATATGGCAATGAGGAAGATCTGTAGAAACTCAATAGGTTTGTTAGATGCTCCCTCTAAGCACTGTAGCTCCAATGCTATAATAGACATTTCTTAACCAGACACCATTACCACATCATGGATGCACCTTGTTTCAGAACATCACCGAATCAGACAGCTTATTGTAACAATCCTCTCAAATGGGTGTAGCAGTTTAGGGAACTGCATTTTGAAGAGCATCACCAAGTTGATGAATTGTCAGAAAAACCTGAGGAAGAAATGTGAGCTTCACTATGGAAACAATTGCCAGTGAGGCACTGGAGAGGCACTCTCTGATCCTGAGTTCCTAAGTCCACTGTGTACACAAGATGGGCCTGCAAACACGAGGCTTTCATGAGTCTTTTGTATTTATAAAAAATATATCTACAACACCTTTCATAAAACTCTCATGGTAGGTCATGATTACAATAAAAAAGCATTAAGATGCATCTTCCCCAGAAGCAATTCCCAGAGCTTTTCACTCACATGAACTGACAACCTGGCAATATAAAAAATTATTGTGGCATGAGTGGGGTGGAGGAGGAGAAATTGAATTCAGTTTGCATTTCAAGATGAATCTACCTAATTCACACTTTCTGAAACAATATGAGAACCTTAAGCATAGCCATCCTTGAAAAATTGCACTTGTCTGAATGTTGCAATGCCAAAATGTGCCTTTGCTTATATAGCCAAAATGGAACCACACATGAGGTGGGGAGGTATCAGGAGATGTTTGAGATAGTGGTGTGCAGTCAGTGGACTTGGGAGACTAGGATAGTCCCCCAAATGTTCCAGGTAAACTAGAGTATTAAAGTCTTAAAGTCTGGCACCTCCTTCCCAAAGCCTGGGAAGCTTCTGCACAGTTTTGGGAGGGGGGCACAATGTTCTGATGGGTCCAAGTGTCCTCCTGTCACCTTCCCCAAGCTTGCCCAGCTTTGGGAAGGAGACAACAAAACTCCAGCACCCTGCCAGAGACCTGGCGCCTCCTTCCCAAAGCCCAGGAAACTTCTGTCCAGCTTAAAGAGGGAGGTGTGATGCTCACACATGCAACATTGGGACATTGCAATGCTGGCCCCTCCCAATCGCCCTTGCAAGCTACTGCCTCCGCCCCCAACTGTTTTCCTGCCAAAAATTTCACCACCTGCCAAAAATTTCACCACCTGCCACACCCAGACTCGCAGAAGTAGAAAGAGTTTTTAAGGATGTTGTGGGCAGGGGGGAGTAGCAAAAACCTGGAAATGGAACAGAGTGTCCTCAAGGAAAGTTTCGCTGCCAGTCTGGAGCAGTGAAGAGGAGGAGCACTCCACAGTGCCGCTTCACACTTGTAGCACAGTAATAAGCATTTCCTGGACAGATGCACTCCTTCGCTGATGGAAATGTCTGGACAATTCTAATATGCCAGCGACAAGTAAACTGATGTCTAATGTTGTCAGAAGCCATTATCATCGGAAGTTTAATTACTGTCACAGCTCTAAGGTGACACAAGATAAGCAGTCCCAGCTGTGATTATCCTCATTACAAGGAATGGTTTCCACAGAAACATGAAATACTTTACCCTGTCTCACCCTTCACTCTGTGTGTGTGTGTGTGTGTGTGTGTGTGTGTGTGTGTGTGTTACACACAGTATTGTATCTCAGCCTGTCCCAATACACAGTTGTTGTCAGGTCCAGCCTGAGTCTTTAACACAACAAACTGCTTCCAGGCTTGCACACACAGCTTCCTCACATCGTGCCCTCAGCCAGTGGCAGCCATGTTTCAAAGTCAGACACCACACTCAGTGTGACATTAAATAGATGGTTAAAAAGGTAAAAAGGGACGTTCTCACAAAGGCCTACAAGACGCGGGTTGCACTGTGGTATAACCACTGAGCCTCTTGGGCTTGCTGATCAGAAGGTCGGCGGTATGAATCCCCGTGATGGGGTGAGCTCCTGTTGCTGTCTCCCAGCTCCTAGCAGTTAGAAAGCACACCAGTGCAATTAGATAAATAGGTACCACTGTGGCAGGAAGGTAAAGGCATTTCCGTGTGCTCTGGTTTCTGTCACTGTGTTTCGTTGCATGAAGCGGTTTAGTCATGCTGGCCACATAACCTGGAAAGCTGTCTGTGGACAAACGCTGGCTCCCTCAGCCTGAAAGCAAGATGAGCGCTGCAATCCCAGTCATGGCCAGTGGGTGGGGCAGAAATGTGAAGCCACCCTCCCAATACTGGGACCCCTGTAGCTTAACTGGAAGGGGTGGGCTACTGGTGAGGTCAGAAGTGTGTGGGCACCCCAATGGGAGCATCAGAATGGCTCCGCTGGTGTATCCATGCAGCCCCAAGCTCAGTATCATCCTGCCCTGCCCCACCTCTGTCCATGTAAGCTGATGTGAAGCCATTGTTGTGAGGATGGCTAGACCTCACTCTCACCACACTGGGACTGGTGCTCTGGACACAATGGTATACACTGAAGGAACATTCATTGAACATTACATGTGAATCACTGTGCCAGTGTACAGTGTAAAGAATGGTACACTCATTGAATGTAACATGGGAACACCCCTCATGGGATTGTTCATTACGTGGGTGAATACTTGAAAAGGGGATGTGGAGAACGAAGATTGGTTAACATTTTGAAACAGACAGCTAGTCTCTTGCATCACCTACTTTCCATCCTTTGGGAATATCCATCCCTTGTTCTTAGGCTTTGCACGCATATGGTCCCAGATTCAGTTCCTGGAATATCAATGGTCAGACTCCATATAAGCATATTCCTATGTTCCAATGTACTGTACAGCATGACAGGATGGCCAATGAGGAGATGAGATAAATGTGCAAAAATATTTATTTAATCCTATTTATTTATTTTTAAAAAGAGGTTTTCTGGCTTTTTGCCATAATTTTGCTCATGAAATGTTTGATGCCTAACACAAATTAGATATTGGAATATATCTATATACTCAGAGCACAGAAATGGAAATGGGGGGGGGGAGGGGAATAAGTGTCTCCTTTAAAAAAAGAAAAGAATGGCAATTTCTTGTGTCTCAGAAAGCCCAAGCTTTGATAACTGCTTTGATATGCCTTTTAGCTAATCCTACGACTTTGATGGTGGATTAAGGTGATAAAGGCCAATGGTGGTGTATTAAAATGATAAGTATTTTAATGTTTTAGAGAGGCTTGGCCAACACTTCAAGATAAGAAAGAGTTGAGCCAAGGGCTTAGATATTGCACTAAGGGAATTCCGCCTCCCAAATGTGAACTGTATGTCGTCCAAACCATCTCATCCTACTTTACAACCCACAATGTGTTATAGGAAATATACTAGATGCGTTTTTGGCACTGGCTGACTAATCTGGATGAAGGAACTCTGGGTGCCCCAATACATACAATGTGCTTATCCTGAAGTTTTCAAACTTTCTGTTTCCAGGGCCCACTTGAGAAGGCTTAAAATTGTGGATGCCCAGCAAGAACAAAATGGCAGTGCAAGGGCAGAACCAGTAAAACAAAAAAATATGCTGGCAAATGGAGACAGAGTTTGGCATCATCAGCTGGCAACAGACATAGTAACATGCTCTAATCTTTCTTTGGATACTGTTCAATACTTTGCCACCGTGGTTTCCTTGTGGCAGGGAGTTCTGTAGCCCAGCATTCCTGCTTTGTAGGATTCATTTCTCTGTTTCGCAATTTTAGGCATATATTAGGAGAAATAACATTGCAAAAATGCATATTAGGGAAACAGCTTGCAAAACCATATGTGTATATCAGGCAAAATTGCATACAAAAATGTGTTTATTAGGAGACATTCACACTAAAATGCTGATGAATTTTCATGAGCATTAAAAATAAAATAAAATCAAAAATTGCTGCAGAAATGTAGAGAACTAAATTTAAGACTGGAGAAATGAGAAATTGAGAGAACCAAAACTAACAGATCCACCCACCCCTAAATACTGGTGACGTAACACCAGACTTGCTTAGAAGGCACACAGCAGGCTAGGTGGCAAAGACAGCTCTGTGCTGTAACACCTCATCACCATGCCCCACATTCCCAAGATCTGCTGCCTGCGGCAATTGCCTCCATTTGCTTAATGGTAGGGTTGGCCCTGCAGGGATCAAACCTGGGTCTTTCTGCACACAAAGCATGTGCTCTAACACAAATATTTAGCCCTTGCCTTGTATTACATGTCGACTTCCAAATGCAAATTCTTGCTACAGTTTGTATTGTGACTTAATCTCTGCAGTAACACCCTGTGTAAGGATGCTTAATTCGGAGCCAGGATAGGTAGGAGAAACTCAGCACATAGTATAAAGGAAGCATATAAGTGAGTCTGCAAAGTTCAGAATACTCTTCTTGCATAATGCACATTGTCATAAATTCAGTACAGGTTGCATGTCTACAATGAAGAATTAAAAAGGAGGGGAAGTTGTGCAGTTATGGGCATCTTAAGTAAAGCAGGATTATTTATTTGAGAAACAGTTCAACAGAGCCATTTCTGATAGAAACCTTCATTTAAATGAATGGGGGAATGCACAGGATTATAGCAGCCAATGCTATTCATTTAAAATTGTCATCTTTATTTTTGATAGACCTCCTGTACATTTAATGTTTATGTGAGATGCATTAATTCATCAAGAGTAGTTTTTTTCTAGCACAGAACAGCAGTGGCAGAGAAAGCTTCACCTGTCAAATTTCTGCCTTTGTGCAAGTATTAGAAAGGCACGATGGAGTAAAGATGTGGCAGCCTTATTCTTCTTTCGATGGTCTCTGTTCTGGAAATTTTCCTGGTGTAGTAGGTTTCTGAGTGCCACTTGTGGGTGCTCACTTGAGCAGTTTAAATATACATCAGTGACACATGAAAACAATGCAGCTAATTAGCTATCATCTCTGTACATTTCTGCCTTATATCTTGCACAATGAAAATATTCACTTAGGTTCATTGGGTAAAACAAAATACCTACATAATGTTTTATATTTTTAATTCACACACTGCTCTGGTGATATGGAGTCACTTCTTTCCATTTCATTGGATCATTTTAATATTCTGACACATGCTTCAAACTCTTTCATAATTATGAAGCAGGAATGTTCTTGAAATTTTTCTGTAGAACCCGTCTAAATAAATTCTTCAGACTCAACAACTAAACTCATGTAGGGTTAGGGATATACAGATCCAGTTTCTTCTCTAGCACGGTGAATCATCAGTTCCGTAGCTACCCTGATGGCAGTCTCATTTCCTGTCACAGTGTTTCCTGAGTCTCAGACAGAAGCGAGCGTTTAATGTGTGAAGCAGGAGTTGGAATCTAGGATGGGGATTGGTCAGTTTTGTTGTTACCACCTCTGATGGTGGCTTCATTTCCTTTCCTGGTGTTTCCTGAGTCTCTGTTAGTGCACACAACCTCATGCCAATGTGGAAGTTACTGTGAGCTGTCAGCTGTGTAATATGAGCTAATGCATGTTCTTTGGTCCATTTACTGTATTTGTTTTTCCTGATTTGAACTGTAAAATGGTGGTTTTCTTGAGTCAAAATGAGAGTACCCCAAAACATTTTTTTAGAAAAAAAGCACAGTACAGATCAGACAATTTTCGATCTATTTAGGCTCCCGTTTGCAGACCTCATGCTGATCATCAGACTGCATGTTGTCCAGAGCTCAGTCAGTAGGTGCAGTCGCTCTCTCTCCTCCATACATTGTCTCTAGAACGCCTCTAGAGAACTAAGAGAGGAGGCAGAGTACTTGCCGAGACACAGAGAGGGGCTGCGTTCCACATCGTAGTGTGGGTCACCTCCTTTGATGTGGCTGTTTTTTAAAGGGGACAGTCTGCAGCACTGTGTGCAGCATGATCCTCCCTCTCTCTTGCTATTTTCCCAGGAGAATAGGTCGGATCATGCGACATAACACGTTGCAGGTTGCCTCCTTTAAAGTGGAAACAGGCGCATGGAAGTTTGCAACCTGCAACGCAGAGCAAAGCTCCTCTCAGCCTCTTAGCCAGCACTTTGCCAAGACTGGGAGACAGATCATGATTTCGCAGATTATAATTTTCCCTGTGGAAATTTGGCACAGCTCTACTGAATATTCAACAGGATTTGTGTTTTGCATTCAGTGTGTCCGTTAGCTTTAGTTGGTTCACAGTTACAAAACAAAAAACTATCGTGAACTTTTACCAGCATGATTGTTGAGCATCCAGATCAACGGTTTGCCATGGTGATGGCTATGTTGTGAATCAAATTGGTAGAGCCCAGCCATACTGCAAAAAATAGTATCAATTACCATTTTGGGACTACAGTCATACCTTGTGTTACGTTTGCTTCACGTTGTGGCTTTTCAGGTTACGAACACAACAAACCCAGAAGTGTTTACTTCTGGGTTCACCACGTGTGCACTCATATGCACAGAAGCACTCTTTCGTGCTTCCTGCACTTGCAGTAGTGACACTCTACTTACAGACCTTTCAGGGTGCGAATGGCACCCCAAAACGAATCATGTTTGTAAGTAGAGGTACCACTGTATTGGCTGACAGACAGTGTGGTGCAGTGGTTAGAATGCTGAACTCGGAACATGGAGACACTGGCTCAAATCCCCATGTGGCGATGAAGCTTACTGAGTAACCTTGAGCCAGTTGCTACCTCTCAGCTTATGCTACCTCACAGGGCTGTTGTGTGGATAAAAAAAATAGAGGTGAGAAAGAACCACAAATGCTGCCTTGTGCTCCTTGCAGGAAAGGTGAGCTATAAATGTAGAAAATAAACATGAAATGAAATTTGCTTTATGCAAGATGCTAAGATGCTAGCCCAATAATCGAAGTGAGGCTTCTCCACTTCCGTGAGCCACTCTTTGTTTTTGGCTAACACCTAACACAATCACCAAGTGCTTTGCTTGTTTGGAATTATGCAATTGCTGTTAACCCAGGGCTGCCATTTTTGGATTTCTTAAAAGCAGAGGGCAGTGCCTGGTGAGTCCAGGCTTGTGCATCATAATTCACACCTACAGAAACTAGAGCTCAGTAGCTTTTCATCTGCCAGTGCATGATACCTGACAGCAGACCATTTTACAGGATAGACCAGTAATATACTGGCTGGTCGGCAACTCCCATCTCCCTTGCATGCATCTGTTTTCTGTGTTGTTACTAAATAGCCTGTGGATGATAGGTAAGGTAATGGGCCTGATTTCTCCATAGAACTATACATTTTTGATATTACACTTAAAGAGAAGTGATTCTTGGTAACTGAACAATAGGTGTGCTACCTCCTTCCAGGCTCTGGTGCCCCATCCAGCAGACAGTGGCTGGGGTTGGATTTACTTTACCTTCCGTTTTGTGCAGCCAAAGGAAAAGAGAAGGTGAGCTGTTCCTGTTGCTCTTTCCTTGCCAAGCCACTGGCAAATGGAGAGAAGGCCTGGGACCCCTTCCAGGAATATTTCGTTTCCCTTTAGCAGCTGAAGAACCCTGAAGTGAAACTTACTCAATACAAGTCTGGTAATGTATCCTAATGTGTATTCAGTGAGGCAGCCGACTTCTCCTAGAAACTCAAAACCTGGAGAAAGGTTTGCTTCATGTGATTCTTGCCTAGATCTTGGTCATGGATTTCGGGGGTGGGGGGAAGAAGGAAATGGCAATATTTATCTATCCTTTTATTGCTATTTTAACTGTGCCAATGAAATAAACAGTTTCATAGCCTCTGTCTTACAAACCCAAATTTCATCTGTTTGGGGTTTTGTATGCTAACACCTTGAACTGGTGGCCAGTGGAGATCTTTTATCACCAGTGGGACATGGTCCTATTTATCTACCCCATTGACCTACTGAGCAGCTGCATTCTGCCCTAGCTGCAGCCTCTGGACCTTCTCCAAGGGCAGCCCCACATAGAGAATAGGACATCACTGGGATATGGACAATCAAGGCTAGGCAATCCTGGTCTAGGAACAGCCTAAGCTGGACATAAGCACAACCCTGGCCCTCCAGATGTTTGTGGACTACAATTCCCATAATCCCTGACCACTAGTCCTGCTAGCTAGGGATGATGGGAGTTCTAGTGCCAAAACATCTGGAGGGCCAAGTTTGGCCATGCCTGACTTGAGTCTTCAGTAACAAGTTGGAATCAAGGAATACCCCCAGTCTATAAACCTGTTGCTTCATGGAGAGTGCAGCCCCTCCCAGGACATGTTGTACCCAACATGTTTTACCCAAACACAGGAAGCACCTACCACCTGCCCTTCCATCTTATCTGGATTCAGCCTCCTTTTATTAGCCCCCATGCAGCCTTTCACTGCTTTCTTCATAAGCTCATTATCTTTATTGACAAGCCAGGGGCTAAACAAAAGAACTGGCCTGCATCCCCCAAACCTGGAATGCAACAACATAGGTATTGTTGGTAGAGTCCATTAAAAAGAATTTTATTTTGCTTTTGCCAAATATAAACATCCATGGTATGACAATCTTCTGTGGATTTGTTATACATAGCAAATAACAGGAATACCTTTCTTTTTCTCTCTCCTATAGCAGGTAATGTTTATAATGTTTAAGATCATGTGCTTTTTTGTGTGTGTCTCAGCCCAGCAAGCCTCTCCATGAGACGTTAGGACTGGAGAGCTGTTTGGTTCAGTTCTGGCCCATTGCATGAACCTAGATTCAGTCTTCCCAGCTTCTTAAAAAAGTGATTGGCACTGTCATGGCTGCCTCTGTCAAAAACTGACTATCCCCACCAACTGTCAGAGTTTGTGTGTGAGGACCTAATCCGGCATGGAGCACCATGCATGCTGCCCAGGTACTGGATTTTGTCTTATGAATATAACCATTTTCTGAGATGAAAAACTACAAGCTGAAGCAAATTTTGAAAGTTGTGTGAGCCTCTCTCTGTGTGTGACAAACTAAAATAGACTCCATTTGAAAAAGTGAAAAGCCAGGAAAAATGTGTAACATATTTTCCCTTGATAAAAAATGCAAAAAGCTCAAAACTACTCTTGAGACATATGTATATCCTTCTGCTGACTGACAGCTGTAAGGGCAATACATCTGAGAGAGAACCTCATGAAGTAAAAATATTTTTTTTCTTCCTTAAGAAATATCAGGGACATGCAAAGTACACCCAAAGTGCATATAATGGTGCTTCTCCCCCCTCCCTTCCATATTTATTCTCTCCTTCATTTCTCATGGATATGTGCAATTTCCCTAGATGATGACCTCCATTTGAGGTTCTGCCTCTATCACAGCGAGAAAAATAGGTACACAAGAGTCAAGTACTGAATACTTTTAACATGCTGGCATAAAAACGATTACAGATGCCGTGTTCTCTTACTGTGCCACAAGGTGTCAAGTACAAAGAGAGAAAGAGTGCCAGGGATGCTGTATAGTCAATTGAGGCTGATTGAAACTTTGAAGAAGCCACTCCAGCAGAGAGCGAGAATGAACCAGCTCATATCCTTGAGCACCATGAGTGGATACTCTCTATTGAACCAGGGATTTACAAAAGCCTAAAGGGAAAATACAGTCAGGGGCTGAGGCCTAGAAGCTTGTATGGAGTGCCAAGGTTTGATGTTGAAATTGGTGTAGGCTAGTATGAACCTGCAAGAATAGCATTTGGAAGACTGGAAAATGTAAGAAGAGAGGTGAAAGGGATTCATGGTCGCTGGGATAGCTGAGACCAAGAACACACACACACACACACACACACAGAGAGAGAGAGAGAGAGAGAGAGAGAGAGATTAACAGTTGAGATAGCTTTGTATTTTCTGAATGGAAGAGTGTCCGGAGACCACATAGATTTCATACAAGAGAAGGAAGGTCAAGGTCATTCTAGATTTTACAGGTTTCTGCTCCTCTCTGGGATTTTGAATAGACTTGGGCAGAAATTCATGAAAGTGAATGAGACAAGGATACAAGTTTGGAACAAGGGTCCTGATCCAGGGAAGTAATAGTCCTGCTCTATTCTGCCTTGGTCAGACCACATCTGGACTACTGTGTCCACTTCTGTGTGTAGAGGAGGGCAACCAAAATAAAGAGTCTGGGAATCAAGCCTTATGAGGAACAGTTGAGGGAGCTGGGTATGTTTAGCTTGGAAAAGAGGAAACTGAGAGAAGATATGATAGCCATCTTCAAATATCTAAAGGGCTGTCACATGGAAGATGAAACAAGCTTGTTTTCTCCTGCTCTGGAGAGTAGAACTTAAACCAATGGAATCAAGTTACAAGAAAGATTCCACCTAAACATCAGGAATAACTTTCTGACAGTAAGAACTGTTCGACAGTGCAACAAACTCCCACAAGGGGTAATGGATTTTCCTTCCTTGGAGGTTTTAAAGCAAATATTGGATGACCATTTGTCATGTATGATCTAGCTGAGCTTCCTGCATTACAGGGGGTTCAACTAGATGACCCCTGGGTTATTTTGCAACTCTACAATTTTATGATTCTATCACCAAAGAGGAGATGTGTTTACACAGTGGAGCTTTTATCTCCCAGGCCACATCTGTACTATACATTTAAAGCACTGAGAGTTTTTAGGAGACCCCTGTTCTCTCCACACACCCACAAAGCTACCTTTCCTAGATTCAATCCTTCTGAGGGAACTTTGGAAATTGTAGCTCTGTGAGGAGAACAGGGTTTTCTTAACAACGCTCAGCATTCTTAACAAACTACAGTTCCCAATACTCTTTGAGGGAAGCCATGACTGGTATCACAGTGCTTTAAATGTGCAATTCTGATGTGACCCTACTTACCACTCCTTCTGGTACCTCAGTGCTAGATACATCCTCTGAGGCATGGTTCGGAAACTCTGAGAAGAGCGTAGCTGTGTGCATGAGAAAGGCTGTGTATGTGGCTCAAAGCCAAGAATATGGATTGCTTCAAGCACTGTCACACAAATCATTTGCATTAGCATTTCTGCTTGGGACACCAGAGGGACATTGCTTTTTAAAAACACTGTGCAAGTGAGAAGTAACTAGGCAAGGTTGGTAGGCTGTGCAGTCACTTTGTGTGTGTCAAAATGTGTGAACATAACATTAGAACTTTGAAGAACCATGAAGTTGTTGATTGTTTGTAGTCTTATTTGAATCTACTAAGCATTGTAAATGAATAATTGTTTTCTCACTATAATTGAATTCGTGAGACTGCTCCATTTTGGGGGTAAGCAACATCTGATTTGCATTTCCCTTGCAATAGCTTTCTCACCAGCTTGTGTAATGAAGTCCATTTGGTTTCCTATAGGGATTGAGAAAGGGGAAATGGGCTGAGTGTAAAAGAAAGATGAGGCTAAATCATCTGTGATGTGGGAGATATGTGGAGAGTTTGACTCAAAATAGAATAGAATAGAATAGATAGAATAGAATAGATTCTTTATTGTCATTACACAAGTGCAACATTGCACAAGTGCAACGAAATTGGATGCCATCCCTTAAAAACAACAAAAGCAAAACAACAACAACAACCAAACAAACCACATTCCAGCCACACCCACACCAACACCCATCAAACTCCCAGGTCACACTATCGAGTTACAGCATTCAAAAAGGCCACAGCTCTTGGATAGAAACTGTTTTTCAGTCTATTTGTCCTTGACTTGATGTTTCTATATCTCCTGCCAGAAGGCAGTAGTGCAAACAGACTGTGTCCCGGGTGAGATGAATCCTGCAGGATGTTGTTTGCTTTCCTAAGACAACGGGAACCGTACAGTTCTTCCAAAGATGGGAGAGGATGACCAATAATCCTTTGGGCTGTGGTTATGACCTTCTGGAGCACCTTCCTCTCCCTAGCTGTACAACTGGAGAACCAAGCACAAATACAGTATGTAAGAATGCTCTCTATGGAGCCTCGGTAGAAGGACACCAGCAGTCTCTCACTCAGATTGTTCTTCTTTAAAAGTCTGAGGAAATAAATTCTCTGCTGGGCCTTCTTCACCAGAGCAGTGGTATTTGCGCTCCAAGTCATGCCCTGATCGATAGTTACTCCCAAAAACCTGAATTCCGCCACCCTCTCCACCCGTTCCCCGTTGATATACAAGGGCTGAATGTCCGCCTTTTTTTTCCTGTAATCCACCACCAATTCCTTGGTCTTAGCCGTATTAAGAGCCAGATTGTTCTCTCCACACCAAACACAGAGCCGCTCCACCTCGTCCCGATAGGCGGACTCATCCCCTCCTGAAATGAGCCCTACCACCGTAGTGTCATCAGCAAACTTGATGACAAAACAAAACAAAACAAAACAAAACAACAAAACAACCTTTACTGCAGATATGGGAAACTATAAAGTAGGGCTAGGATGGTCTTAATCCTTTCCCTTTTGGCCATTTCCCTGAACTAAATCACCACATCCCATGGGAATAAAGCAATGCCTGTTCCCCGTACTAATCTTAATGTACTATCTGTTGTCTATTGTTGCTTCAGTTTTCTGTACACTGCTTAGAGATATTTTTAATATATTAAGTGGTATAGAGATTCAACCAGTCAATCAATGCCAATCGCCATGTGTTCTCGGTGAACATTTTTAAAGGACAAGGAAAGAAGCAGGTGAGGGGATTCTTGATAGGGGAAATGAGTGAAGGGGAAAGGGTTAAGCATGCCTCCCCAGGGCCGCAGTAAAAATATAAAAAAATTCTCCCATGTATCTCCTATACCCCTATAGTTTAGCCCTGACTAAATGCAGCCAATTAGTCCAAATATGGCAGATCCTTGCTGCATTTGGTTGAAAATCTATGAACAGAGCATGTGAATTAACAGAATTTTGCATCTTAATCAGTGTGATGTTAATTGGACACTTTTGAAATTTTGATTAATGTGTTCTTGACTTATTCTCCTTTCCAGGTTCATTTTTTTAAAAAATGATAAAAGCAAATGGTTGTGGAACAAATAGGAAAGGTTATAAAGGTTGTAACCTTGACACAGTTAGTAAAGGTCTGCTGTGCCTCTTTTCCTGCTGGTGGTGCTTGTTCAGTTCAAATGAGTCACATGATTCACACATTGGTTTAATGTTTTCCTCTCTCTTTTCCTTCTAGAAATAGAATCAGTGGTGAACAGACAAACCCACAGTTGCCAGTTTGTAGAGTCTTGTGGTTTCTGACAAGGCCTACAAGCTCACACAGAGGTCTGCCAGATAATGAAGACAAACTATTTCAGTTCCTGAGTGTGTCCATCTGCTCCTCTGCTGAGTTCTGGTTATCACATAAAAAGGACAGTAGTGGTTGAAGCTGCCTAAATAATAAAAAAGCAGTTTTTGTTTTTTAAGAAAGAATGAGAAAGAAGGAACACCTTACTGTTCTCACTAACAACCTCATTGCGATGAATTTCATTTGTCCACAATAATTTACATTAAAAACATTTTTACAGGAAGTCAGTATGTTTGGGGCATTTGTGAGAGCATATCATGATGCTACCTCTGGTGAACAGCAAGCAAATATTCTAAATCCTTCTTGTTTATTACTAGGATTTGGACCCTGCTCTCTGCTTGAATCCTGTGCAATGAACATCCCATAGCCAGACAGCTTTGGAAATATCTGATCCCTCTAACATGCGTGACATTTGATCTCATTTGATCTAGTGTGTGAGAGAGAACTGATCAAAACCATTATTCCAAGGCAGCCCTTCAAAACAAAATGTGTACTGTCAGTAAAATGAGCACTGATCAAAGTTCAAATATAGTTTAACAGTTTTTAAGCTACACAGAAAATCATGGAGCTGGATTTGCATATATAGATATAGATATATATATGGGATATATATATGGGAATAAATTTCTGGTAGAAGACATGGTGTGAAGTCCTCTCTTCAGATTGTTTCATTCCTAAGAGGGTAACAAAGTGTGTCCATTTCAAGTACTTGAGTCTCCAGATGTTGTTAAGACTCCAGCTTCCATTGTTCCAGACCATTGACTAAGCTGGCTGGGACTGGTAGGGGAATGGAGTCCCTTGAGGGCATTGGGTTCCCCAGTCCTGACTTAGAACTGCCTTTCACAACAAGTCTCTGAAGTGGAGATTTTCATTCTAGTCTGCATCTGTATTGGATTTGAAATTGTTTGTATACTGCATAAACTTTTACTGTTGATGTTTGTAATGTTAAATCACTTAAGAGATCTTTCATGGGAGTGATTCCTAAATCAATAAATCAATAAATAATAAATCCATACACATCTAACTACTGTTGTGCTTGGCATTCATCTGCCTTAAGAGAAATGGAGTGTGCCTCTAGAGGTGAATTTATACCACTGCATTAGCAGCAGCAAAGTGACCTCCCTGGGGCGGAAGCCTGGGCAATGTGCATGAGGTCCTTGGCTGCCCAGACAACAAGATCCCCCTCTCGGCCTCACTGATGTGGTCCAAAGGAAATTGGAGCAATACATTTGGCACCAGCTGGACTGCAGGAGTTGCCAGAAGGAGGCACCATCCAACCATTGCAGGGATTCCACTCTGGATTTTTGTAGGGACTCCACTCTAGATTTGTGTACTCCTTAGCCTTTTCTTGTCCCGAAGATATCTCGCAAGGCAGTAGGTGTGGATTTTTCCCTCTACAGCACATGCAGTAACCGCCTTCTTGACCCTTGGACCCACTATTGGTCTCATCTGCTCAATCTGCCACAGTCTTCACATGCAAGGGAAGCCCCTAACTCAATGAGGGTTTGAGACCCATTGACTACCCTTGCCTGGTTTAGCCAGCCAGTCAAAGCCATCCCCAGTGTGCAGCTGCTGTTGCATGCTGACAGCTTCTAGGAGCCACAAGTGAGAGCTAAGTGCAGGGTGGGGACCAAAGGTGGACAAACTACCCCAAAAGCAGCATGACATGTCCCCCACCAGAGTTAACACCCTACCACTACCCACCCACCCCATGTAACTACTATTGGCCAACTAATTTAGGTATGCAAATACTATTCATGTATTCAAAAAACTGCCGGCTTAATATGGTAGCCCCGGAATAAAAGAAAGCTTAATGCTGCCTTTAAAAATCCATTTCTAAAATTACAGATAAGCACTGCCAACTCATCAGCAATACACTTTAGTGTGTTTTAACTAGCTGCAGGTAAGCAAGTGTTTGAGTGAAAATCAACACTAAACTTGTCAGCTTATACAGTGGTACCTTGGGTTAAGAACTTAATTCGTTCTGGAGGTCTGTTCTTAACCTGAAACTGTTCTTAACCTGAGGTACCACTTTAGCTAATGGGACCTCCCGCTGCCACCACGCCGCTGCCACGCGATTTCTGTTCTCATCCTGAAGCAGAGTCTGTAACCTGAAGCGTCTGTAACCCGAGGTACCACTTTATGTGTATACATGAGTTCTCCAATGCCTGTTAGTGCAAAATACTTTAGGGAGCAAAAATATGTGGTTGATCTTACAAAACCTAATATCAGTCTTGTATTTGCTCAGAAGAGCTCAGTCTCCTTTTAGATCAACTTCAGCATACCTCTTCTTATTCGCTTCCCATGTATTACTTTCCATGTATTGCTATAACTGAACTTTTCAACAACAGAAAAACCATAAGACTATGGTCTTATGCACACTTGCTTGGAAGTTAGCTAGAGATGGATCAACTGGCCAGCATCAATTTCTGCATGTGTGGAAGTCCAATCCATTCCATTTTCATATTAACCTGTGATTTATTTATTGTTTAAAAAATCAGTATCAAGAGAAATTTAAACACTATTCAAATATGTATTAAATGTGTATAAGCATGCTGATATGTATATTTGAGATCAGTATTGCCAATGTGCAAAATCCGAAAGATAATCGCATCCTGATCCATGTTTTAGATGTGAATTAGTTTGTTTCACTTAAAAATGCAGATGGAATAAAATTCACCTTCATCCTCAGAGTAAGTTGCAAGAAAAACAACTTTCTTCCAATAAACATATATAGCACTGGGCTACAACAACAACTTGTGTTCTTTTCTTGTTGCTGTTGCATGGATTGTGATTCTTTCAGAAGGGTTCAATTTCAGACGCTGACAGCTCCATTTCTGGGGTGGGCAAAATGCCCTCAGATGGCCTGAAGGAAAGAGGATTTAAATAGCTATCCCTATCTTCTTCTTCTAGAAATGCTGTTTCAGTCAGGTGGGAAGCCAGCAAAATTCTTAGCACAGTTCAGAGGCCAGTCCTTAGATATATTCAAGAGTAATTTGCAAAGAAAAGAAAAAAGAACCTGTGTTGAAGAGCACTTAGTGTTCTTTTTATATATCTTACAGGTCAAAAAGTTGGTAATTATTTCCTCCCCAGCAAAGGGATGCGTGTCTTTGGCAAGTGTGCATAATTGTTTCTACTGATGATTTCTCAGTGAGCAGAGCAAGTACTATGGCCAGAACTATAGGAAAAACCATTGTCTGAAACACCAGAGAGATGAAATCCCAGCACATCCCTTTAAAGCAGGGTTGAGGAATCTCAGGGCTGGGGGCCAAATGTGAACCTCTGGGCTTCTCTGTCTTCCCTTTATGCCTTTCCCCAGTCCTCAGGCCTTAGGGGTCCTGCTTTGCATCCTGGTTGGTTGCTTTTGCCTGGCTGGAATGTGTCCTGGAACTCACGTCTCTTGGATTCCCTGGATGGAGAATGGAGGCTAGAGAGGGCTGTGTGTAGAAACCAGCCTGCTCTTCAAAGCTGAATTTTACATTCATTCCCCTGTCCACTTTTGCCTCTAGTTCCACCTACCACTGCCATGTGGCCCCTGGAAAGTTGCCCAGAAGGAAATGTGACCCTCACATTGATAAATGTGACTTAGCCTTGCCCCAAATGCTGCCTCTGGTTCTTTCATTTCAAAGTATCTTTCTCCTGTTTAATCTGAGTAAGGGTTAGAGTTCAGGCAGTGTTGTTGCCTCTCTTGAGGTTTCCATAATGATCCCAGACTTCTGTTGTGTTGTGGCTTGAGACTGCTGCTTTTGGAATCCAATGGAAGATTTGTCATAAGCTTCAGTGGGAGCCAGAGAAATGCATACAAATAAATACTGTTGATCTATGTTTCATTGGAAGCATTTCTTAGTCATGTCACATTTAGATTAATTGTTTGGGATGATCAAAGAGACAGCAGGTGGGGATGATTTAGAAACCACAAAATTGATGTTATCTTGATGATTGACATCCTATTAGTGCGGCATACATTTCCTGTTTGTCAGAAATATAGTATCTTAACATTTTTTTGGTGATAATATCTAACAATATTTTGGGGGGAAAGGGAAGCGATTGGCTAGCAACAGTTTAACAAGATGAAAGTCTTTTGTTCAGTTGCAGAAAGACATCCAGAAAGCATGTCTGGTGATTCCAAATATTTCTGCCAGTGAAGCAGCTACTGCTGCCTCTTACCAACATTCCTTTGAACTGATAATCGTTTCTTGGTGTCTCTGTATTGTATTGGCTAGTCCAGGGATGTCCACTGAGTAGATTGTGATCTACCGGTAGATCCCTGGCTGATCCTGGTAGATCACGGGATCCTTATCGTGTACAAAAAGTTAAAGGGGGAGCTAAAAAACTCTGTGCAATCCTCTGCCCAAAAAGCTCAACAACTCTGGGTAATCCACCTACCCCACGCACGCTCCTTCTTCCTCCAATGACAATGGGTAGATCACTGCCAGATTTTTTTATACCGGGAGTAGATCACAGTCTCTTGGGAGCTGGACATGCCTGGGCTAGGCAAAACAAAGCAAAGTAAAAAAAAACAACCTGCAAGGAAACTAATCAGAATACCAGGGAACCATTTGTCAGTTTATGGCAGACATTGGGAAACTTGCTGTAAGATCGGTTCCTCTCCTCCCTAGCCAGGCTTTCCCCATCTGTTCTGATTTAGAAACTTCTAGGACTCTATTGAGGGGCCGCGGGTGGCGCTGTGGTCTAAACCACAGAGCCTAGGGCATGCCAGTCAGAAGCTCAGCAGTTCGAATCCCCACGATGGGGTGAGCTCCCATTGCTTGGTCCCTGCTCCTGCCAACCTAGCAGTTCGAAAGCACGTCAAAGTGCAAGTAGATAAATAGGTACCGCTCCGGCGGGAAGGTAAACGGCGTTCCCGTGTGCTGCTCTGGTTTGCCAGAAGCGGCTTTGTCATGCTGGCCACATGACCCGGAAGCTGTACACCGGCTCCCTCGGCCAATAAAGCAAGATGAGCACCGCAACCCCAGAGTCAGCCACAACTGGACCTAATGGTCAGGGATCCCTTTACCTTTACCTTTTTTTAGGACTCTATTAATGGCATATATTTCAAGTCACAGCCAATGTTAAGCCCAATGTAGCTCATCAGACATGTCACATGGCAATGTAGTTCATCTCTAACCATGTCTACTGAGAAGAAGGTCCTATTGAACTCAACGGGGCTTGCTGCCAGGTAAGTAGAATAAGCTCCATTGGATTAAATTGGGGTTTCTTTTCAGTGGATGTGGTTAGGTCATATCTTTGACATCCTCTTGGCATATATGGGGATACATTTCAAAAGGAAACAGGTTTTTTTCCTTACGTCAAAACACATGAACTAAAAATTTCAATCCTAATCATACTTTCTGAGTAGTAAATCCCACTGTCCTTGCATACTTGGCAGGAGTGTGCATGCATTCTAAGACTCGCCTTGTATCTGTAGCTTTTCTCTTAAAAGAATTTCATCTATTTCTGACGCAGTCTGTGCTCAGTCTGCTTTGACCTGTAACTCAGATTCTGAAGCACTCTTTGTCAAATGAAGCTCAGTGTTCCCCATTCACACTTATGGGAAACCTAAAATGAATTATATTTTCCCACCTTTTGTCAAAAGCAAATTTAATTTACTGGCACAGGAACATGGGCTTAGCCAGGATTTTTGTTAGGGAGCAGGCAGGACTTTTGTTGGGAGGGCCAGGACTTTTGTTAGGGGGAGCAGAATGGACATGATTGGTTAGCTACTTAAGTATTTTTATTGTTTTACTTGATCTGCCTCCCCCTGGCCACCCTTGGCTACGCCCATGCACAGGAACCCCCTCCAGAGTAAATTGAACCTGACAAATTGCAGACATGGGCTTTTGTGGAGGGGGGAAAAGGATTAACTTTCCTCTGTGGCGCTGTGGGTAAAAGCCTCAACGCCTAGGGCTTGCCGATCGAAAGGTCGGCAGTTTGAATCCCCGTGGCGGGGTGCGCTCCCGCTGCTCGGTCCCAGTGCCTGCCAACCTAGCAGTTCGAAAGCACCCCCGGGTGCAAGTAGATAAATAGGGACCGCTTACCAGTGGGAAGGTAAACGGCGTTCCGTGTGCTGCGCTGGCTCGCCAGATGCAGCTTGTCACGCTGGCCACGTGACACCCGGAAGTGTCTCCGGACAGCGCTGGTCCCCGGCCTATAGAGTGAGATGAGCGCACAACCCTAGAGTCTGTCAAGACTGGCCCATACGGGCAGGGGTACCTTTACCTTTACCTATGATCCAGATTAGGGCAATACCCTTATCAGGTCAGCTATGACTCTCAAATCTGCATTCGCTCCACGGTTTAAGGAAGGAGAATGGGAGTTTGTCTCCTGGTCTATCCCACCTTAAAATATTTAAGAGGTGTCCAATGGGTTTGCATTGTTGCTTATGCATTTTTTTTAAAAAAAAACATTAGCAGCTCCACACCAGCCTTTTCTGGTGTTGTTTTATTGGGAGGGGACATCCTTCAAAGGGAATAACAAAGTGAGGCTGTCCTTAATAGTGCCTGCAAAGAGCTGGAGAGCGCCATGGGATTGTTTTTCAAGCAAAGCAGTGGATGATTCTTTAAAGAATTAAATGAATCTTTTAACTTTTTTTTTTTAAAAAAAAATCATCTGCTGCTCAGTTTTACAAAATAAATAAAGAAATAAAAATTCAAAAAAATAATCTGGAGCTTTTCATTGCCTTGCAGGCGGCATTAACATAGTCTCACATATTGCAATGCCCAACAGCAGAGAAACAAAGAGACATAGGAGAATCAGAGAGATAAAGCTTATACCAGGCGGTATGGGGGATCTTATCTGACTGGAGGGGTGGGGTAAAATCACCACAAATCACCCAGATTCCCCTTGTTGTTTGGCCACAGCATAGACTGGTTGCACGCTCCTAATATTTAGAACTGAGGCCAAAGGATAGTTCAGTCTCACAATATTAAGTCATTGTTGGCACTGCCAATATTATGGTACACTATTATTCCTGTGGGTACATTTTTTGTGTCTGCTGGTTTGAAGTGCTTTACATTTGATTTCAACTTCATTGCATTTATAGTAAAATTACTTGTAGGCCACTTATCACGATCAGAAAGCCTGTTGCTGTGGCTACTGTTTTCTTTAAGTCTGGTTAGAAAAGAGAAAGGAATCCAAACTGCACAAGATGCTAATTGCTTGATACATGTTTGTCACAAGTATATGCCCTTCATCTTTTTGTCTCTTGCAGACTGAATGTGCTTGTTAATGCATCTGCTGCTCACACTGCTTTATGGCAGTGGAAGATCAATTGAAAATAGCTCACGCAATCACTGAAATCCAGCTACTGCAGTTTAACAGAAAAGAAAAGACTATTAAAAACAAATAAGGGCACACAAATTATTCATAGTAGCGAAAGGAAGGGCCAAATCTGCTTACATTCTAGTCAGTGAAATATACAAATTGCATTTGTTTTGTACCCCTCAAAGTGTTCTGGGGTGAGTGAAAAACAATGCAGAAAGCCTTGTTCTCTGAGACCTTCCTAAACTCATCTGACATAGTTTTTATCAACCCATCTCATGTGATCTATGACAAGGAGAAAAATACCTTGAGTACAGTAAGGGTATGTCTAACTTTTGCATTCCCTGACTCAAAAATGCAATCTAAGCAGCTTGTAATGCTTGCCTCAAATACAAGCTAAGCATTATTGGTCTGAATGTTCTTCTCCATCTCAGATTTTAATCTGAGCCAGAGAAAACGTCGAGCCCACCCTTCATCTCAGGGTTTTTTTTTGTTTGTTTGTTTTTATGAGCAGGATCTCTCTGGAGATTTTGACACTTGCCCAGCTTACCCAAACCCTAAATAGGTAGGCATAAAAGCTCAATGATAAAGCACATGCTTTGCATGCAAAGGTCACAGTTCTATTCTCTGGACATCTCCAGCTAAAAAAATCTCTGGTAGCAGCAGTGGCGTAGCGTGGGGGGTGCCAGGGGTGCCGGCCGCACCGGGCGCAACATTTTGGGGGGCGCGTTTGGTCGGCCCCCCTCGAGGAAGCGGGAACCTCTCCAAGGCACAGCGTGCCGTCGGTAGAGGAAAAAAGCCGCGCAGCAGCAGCAGCAGCAAAGTCGGGAGGAGGAGGAGGTGGAGCGAGCCTGCTAATTCCTTGCTGGGAATTAAGCGGCTCAAGACTCTCTCCACTGGCCGCCTGGGTAGTGAGCCGAGCCGAGCAGGGAGTCTGGCGAGGGGGTGGGAAGAGACTTTCCCCCCTTTTTTCCACCTCGCCTGGTCAAAAAGGAGAGCGGAGTCTCCTCAGGGCGCCCTCAGGCAGGGCAGGGAAAGGCAAGCAGAGCGAGGAGGAGAGAGAGGGTGGGGGGGAGCAGCCAGGAAACGCCGCGGTGTGGAGGAGGAATCAATTTAGGAGAGAAAGCGAAAAGCCTTGGAGAAAGGGGGGAAAGGAAAGAAAAGAGGCAGCTCCAGGAGAGCGCGGGGGAAAGAGAAGCCTCGCTGCTGCTGCTTGGGAGAGTAAATTACTGTACTTGCCTTGCCCCGGGTTAGGGGGCGCAAATTACTTGCCTTGCCCCGGGTTAGGGGGCGCAAATTACTTGCCTTGCCCCGGGTGCTGATAACCCACGCTACGCCGCTGGGTAGCAGCATTGCCAAAGGGACCTCTGCCAGAGAACTTGAAGCTCTGCTGTCAGTCAAAGCTATGCTAGATAGACCATTTGTCTGGCTCAGCATAAGACAGCTTCATAATACCCACTCCTCTTATTCTCTTCCCACCCAAGCATCAAAGCTTTATGCATGCTATAGACTTTATTCGCTTAAAACAAGCAAACTACCACCAAGCTTAGCCCTATCGCTGCTGTCCAAGGAGGTGTTCCTGTTCAGGGGGCTATGGCTAATTTCTATGCATCCTAAAGATTTGCAGTCATGTCTAGAAATGTTTCTCCTCTCTGTCTTCATGGCCATTACTTGTACAAGTGTTGCACTTAAAAAACAAACATTAAAAATTCATCTTTTTAATGGTGGTAGTAAATCGTCAGGCATTTAAGCACCCACCAGGCTCTTTTTCACCAACATGAGCATAAGTTTATGAACAGTAGGCATGACTTTGACTTACACTACCAAAGGCCCTTTAATGCTGCTAGAACAAAACAGAAGAGCTTAAAATGGGGGTGAATTATGTTTCACTGCAGTGTAAGGCTCCTATAGTATACCAAGAGTGTTGTAGGCCTTGCTAAGGTAGATAGTTGCTAATGAGGTAGATAGTTGCTAATGAAGTAATAAGCTCCAGCACAATGGGCCTTCCATCTTGGTATTTGTGAGCAGAATTGCTGCACTTCCTCCCCACAAAAATGCATTTAACATCTTCATGTTCTGGCTTGCTCTGCTTTCTGAAGACTCACCTCTTTGCCCTGGCCTTCAAAGGTTAAGGTACTTTGTTTTCTGGACCCCTCTCTTTTGTTGAATCTATGTTGGCTGAACCTATTTTGGTTATTATACTCTCTCTCTCTCTCTCTCTCTCTCTCTCTCTCTCTCTCTGTGTGTGTGTGTGTGTGTGTGTGTGTGTCTTGTGTGTAATTGTTTTACTTGTTTTTGTAACTATATATTATATTGTTGTATCCAGCCCTGTGACCTTATGGTGAAGGGTGGGTAAAAATAAATAAATGCATAGATTAATAAATATGTTTACTGAGAGATAAGTTTCTTTCCAGTTCAATGGGATCTGCTCTCTAATAAGTGTCTTTAAAAGATTCATCCTCTGTGTTCCCTTCCATCCTCAACATCTTTCCATGTATTAACAGATTGAACGGCCTACCATTTCCATGGCTTTCCTTCTTGCCTTTTTAAAAAATACATGCATTATGCTGGCTCTCTTCCAGTCTTCTGGGACCATTCTGGTTCTTCATGAGCTGTCAAATATAATAGTAAATGGTTCTGTGATTTAACAGTGACTCTCCACTCTTTGCTCCAAATCACTGACAGTTTAAAATATCCATACCTAAAAACTGAGGTTGTAGCCTGAAAGCATAAAGCTGCCTTCAAAGAAGAGCATATGAACAAAATCTTCCTTCCTTCACAGTCAGAAAAAACTCCCATTGACTTCAATGGAAGCCAGATTATGTTATGACTTGCTACTTCTGTCCATATATCTCTTTGACAGGTTTAAGGCATAAATGTGGGCCACATATGGATTTTCATTGGATTTTATTTTAGAAGATGCTTCTGATTAAAAAATGTTTTTTGCTGTTTTTATAATGTTTTATTGTTCCACAGCAAGCCAGACTGCCTGGGACTAGAGACGCTGCATAATTTAAAAGTTAGCCTTATTTGTTTTTTCAAAAGGCCATATTGGATGCTTCGCAAGCTGCATTCACAGACCTAATGCAGATGTCCCTTTCTGTGATTTTGTTTGGGTTGCTTTAAGGATAATATGAGAAAATTCAGACAGACAGAGAGGCGATATCAGTTTTCTAGAACTTAAAAGATAAAAGTGTTGCAGAATCCTGGGCATAAATGGCTTTCCCTCTCCAGCTGTGGTTCTAGATCCAAGGCACAAAGAAAGTGAAACCTAGTGCAGATTTCTCTGCAGCTTAGGGCGAAAGCATATCTTATGGCAGCTACAGGTAAATGTCTCTTTGTGTAAACATTCTATAGGTGCCCCATCACATTAAAATGTTCTTATCGTGTTCATTGGCCCATTTGTGTATAGCAAAAACTCTGCGAGGTTGGCAGTGCGGGCAGGTGTGCCCCTGGCATGCTAATGGTACACATGGATGGTCCAGCACACACATTAAGGACATTTAAATGTGGCAGGGCAAAGTGGTAATATTTTATGTGCGTAAATTATATAATCATAGAATCATAGAACTGTAGAGTTGGAAGGAACCCCAAGTGTCATCTTTTGCAACCCCCTATAATGCAGGAATGTCAACTAAAGCATTCATGACAGATGGGCATCCAACTTCTGCTTTAAAACCTCCAAGGAGGGAGAGTCCACAACATCCTGAGAGGGACCGTTCCACTGTCAAACAGCTCCTACTGTCAGAAAGTTCTTCCTGATGTTTAGCCAGAATCTCCTTGTTATTTGAAGCTATAGGTTTGAGACCTACCCTCCAGAGTAGGAGAAAACAAGCTTGTTCCCTCTTCCATTTGACAGCCCTTGAGATATTTGAAGATGGTTACTCAGTCTCCTCTTTACCATGCTAAACATACCCATCTACTTCAATAGTTCCTCATAAGTTCCTCAATAGTTCCTCCATGGCAGCCATCATATCTGTTTTGACTCTCAGACACTTTACCTACACTTTAACAGCCCAATTAGGAACAGTGAGAATAAATATGGAAGAAAGGAGTCCAGGTCAACTATTAAACAGAGAATTGCTCCAGATGACTAAACCCAAATGGTTGACACAGGAATACCAACGTATGAAGCTGGAAGCATTAGCCCAGTGATGTCACATATTAAAGGCCCCAGGTTCAGCCTCTGGTATATCCAGGGGAAAGGATAATAGTTTTCAGGGACATCAGAGTAGACTGGTCTTCCCAACCTGGTGCCCTCCAGATGTACAGCTCCCATCAACCCCAGCCAGCATGGCTATTGGTCGGGGTGGTAGCAGACATTGTGGAGGGTGGTTGCTCTGTTTCAATCAAGAATAAGCCTATGTTAGGAAAACATTCAGACTGTGACTGACCAGCTGGATGCAATTCTAGGAAGGTCAGATTGGGAAAAGAATCAGCATTTACATTCAGAATAACTGAAGGCATTCACATGAAGATTATTCTTGCAATGATAGAAAGCCTCATGGCATCAGACACAGGGTAAATTGCACAGTGTTGACCACTGGACTTTTTCAAAGTCTGCTATGGGTCCATGATGTGACAAACCAAAGTCAAACCACATCATTTTCTGAAAGCATGTTCAAGAGAATTCTCCACAGCCTACAGCTCCCCTTCAGGGCTCCACATTGGCTAGAGGGTTGTGGAATCTGAAGCAGAATAGATCCATGAGGGAGAGGGAATTAAGATGCCCTGGAAACTTTGTAACTTTGAGAAGAAAACTAATGAAGTTAAACATCTTATCGGAATGAGTTTAAGGTTTAATCGCTGGATTAATTTTCATTCTAACTCAGGCACACCTAAGGTTCCCTAAAGACAAAACAAGCACCCATACCTCTCTGCCTCTGCCTGAAAGTTTCACAAGTAGGTGGAGAAACTTGTTGGAACAGTCTCACAGCTCCCATGCAGTCTTGGAACTCTTGCTACTAATCTGGAACTCCTTGCCCTGAGGGCATATTTATTGTTTCTGCTCCATTGCTTTGTAAGAGTTCCTGGATCAGATTCTGCTCTTTCCTAGCTGCTCAGATTGTATCATTAGACTGGTATAATAAAAGTTTACTTCTTTACTTGCAAGTAAATGCCTCTGTGGTTTGGTCTTGGGGGAGAGCCAGGGCATAACCAGCACAAGTCACAGAGCTCAGAAGCAATTTGGGAGCTGATGACAAAGAATTGTATTTATGTGGACTGGAAGATGGGCTCCTATCGGCAATCCAGCTGCAACATTTTGTAGCAGGTGGAGTTTCCAGACACTTTTCAGTACAGCCCCGCACACATTATGACAATGTAATCTGGTTCCCAAGAGGTATATGCGACCATGGCAAAAATCACCTTTCTCAGGGAAAAGGCATAGCATTTGCACCAGCCTAAACTACGAGCCAAGGTCCTTGGCAACAGTAGCAACTGGTTATCCAGGAGCACTGCCAGGTCTAGGAGCACTCCTTAAGGAAGAGCGCAGCACTGAGGAATGAACTCATGGAAAATGTTGTTGCTGTAACATCTAAAGGGTACCCGGCTGTATGGGAGAAAAATAAAGCAAATGCGTTGAAAGATCCATCAACCATATGCCCCTCAGTGAATAACAGTGGTGAACAATCTGTCAAATGCACTTCATCACCTTCCCTAGTTTTCTTTACCAGATGACACGGAGGTGGCATGTTTCCAGGTAGCATGTGATTTTCATACTGGGAGGCGGTGGTGGGTTTGCCCATTTTTAATTTTGCAATTTGTGTCGCAGTGGGCCAGGTGCCAAGTCATGGAGTGTCTGAGCAGAACTTAGTGTGTCTGTGGGGAAGTCTGAGGAATATATGAAGGCTCAGAATAGAATCAGGAGAGTTAAGTAGAAGACCTAGGGCAGAGTCTTGTATGTCAGGGTCATAGCTGAGAACAAACATAGTTGTTTAGGGGTAGAAAATGATAGAATCTGGAGTCTACAACTTCTGTGTAGTCTAGTGGATAGGACGTTGGTCTTTATAACCTGGAATCAGCAGTGAACTCATTGGGTGGCCCAGGCCACACCACTCTCCTTGGCTGCAGTTCAACATCTGTGAAATGGCTGTGAAGATGAATGAGGCAACCACTGAAACACACTTTCTCTGCTTGATCTTTACTTCCTCATCACTCTAGAAAGCCCTCTTAAGCTCCTCCACTTAAGAATTTTGCATGCCCACCAACTGCTTAATTACAAACAGCAACATTGTTTCTAGAGTCAAAGACTACCAAAAAGATAAGTATTTGAACAGTGAGAATGAAGGAATTCTTTTATGGTTCAGAGGGTCTATCTGTAGAAATGGAGCGGGTATTCAAAGCAGGGGAGTCTCCCTTTGAATAAAATAACTTCAACTGAAGCCATGCATGTAGGATGTATCCAGCATGCTTAGCTCTAGTTAATGCATGAAGGGCCATAGAATAAGACCATAGATTAAGCTGCCCTGCCAGGCTTAGCTAGGTCACACACTCTCATCTTGGGGGGAAGGGTTACCAAACTCTTTGTTCTCTCTCTTCCCACCATGTGAACCCAATGACTTTGGCAAGCCATCTTTGTGTTTCTATACATACAATTTAGAAACTCTTACCATTTTTAAAACCAAGTTATACTACCTATCTTTTCTTGCTGCTGCATGGAAAGCACATGAATCTGACCTTTGAAGAGTTTGTAAGTAAACCATTTTTAACTTACCAAATGGGTGGTCTCTTTCTGTGCTAAGAGAAGTAAGAGTAACTTTGGAAGGAACTTGGAAGCGGATATTTTAATGGTCTAACAGAGTCTGTATTTCCACACTTTGCTGCATGTTTTGTGATTTTAAATCTCTGTTGGGGCTCTCTCACCAAAGAGTATTTGTCCCAAACCTCGATCTAGGCACCCAAGGAATCCTCCTTTTCTTCTTTAACCCACTGACAAAAAACAAGACACCACCACCACAAACAACAACACAACTCTCTTTCAGCAGGGCCTGGTTTGAATTGGGGCTTGCACCACTCAACCTCCATCACTCCTGGTCTCTCTGCCAGCTCATCTTCCTTCCCTAAAGAAAACAAAGCTAAGCTTTTGAGAAGAGGAGCAGGTGGCAGAGAGCTTCCTTCAGCACAGGAACAGCCTTGTGGGGGGCCCTCCTCAAATGCAAATGACTTATAATCCCCCCACCCCACTTCTTACGGATCATGAGTCTCGTAGTCCTGGACCTTTGTCAACATTTGCCAAAAACGTTTGTATTGATAGGGACTCTTCCCCTACATTCTTCCACTATCTTAAGATAAGGGATTCTTTTTCTCATGGAGAAGGGTGAGGGAACATAATAGAATATGAACACTTAAAGCTTCCCAATTTGTTTTCAGGGCAAAAAGAGTAGCATCTCACATTATTTTTAGTCACTCACTGCTGAAGTAAATGTCCTATACAAGTGCTCAAAAGTAACAAGCTATATAGCCAGGCAAAAATTGTGATGGGAATCATAAAGATAATTATGGTTACAAAGTCCCATATCTGGTTACTAAAATGGGCTGTGATGTGCAACACTGAGAAGCCCAAGCTGAGACAGAGAAGTAAAGAAATAAAGCTGATTTATGAGACTTTCACCTGACCAACTGAACCTTGCTAGCAGGATGAACTGATTTCAGTTTAGCTTCTACCCTATCTCTATAGAACAAATAGAACTAGGTCTTAACTAGGGGATGGAGATAATGTGTTTTTTTGTTTTGTTTTTAAATCAACGGATGTCAGACACAAGAGCTTCGTTATCCCACATCACATATTCTGGGACTGTCTGTGGCACTGGGAACAGGTTCTGAGGATCAGCTCTCTGGTGAGGTCCTATTGAGCAACCAATTGTGCCTATTCCCTCTGTACCACTTCAGTCACTCTGCTTAGCAGAGCAATTAGAAAACTAAAAAAGTCAGATGCAAAAACAGGAAATGTAAGAAGGTAAAATAGGTCAAGTGAAATAAATGGGACTCCCGGCATGCCCTAATCACAGAAATGAAGAAATTCCAGAGGGTCTCCTCAGGGATAAATTTCTACCACCGGAGATTCAATGAAGGAAGATCTGCCTCAGGGCTAAGTTCTGAACGAACCTAAGGACAACGTACACATTGACTCTGGCTGATGTTAAGTGCTATTTACAGATCAAGAAGTTATCAAATGAAAACCATCAAAGCCCCTGGCCAGAAATATATATATACACACACATACACCTTCTTAGCAGAATGTTTACAGCACTTTTCCCCCTTGATATGTAAGTCCAATGAAGTCAATTGCAAAATTTCAGTTCAGCTGAATGAGAAAGAACCTATGTACGATATACTCTTTGAAAAGCAGGTACTGTAGCCTTTGTTACCTGTCATTTCTTGTTTCCTGATTAGCCCCCTGGAGGAGCGGCCTGGAGATGTATGCACAGCTGGGTGGGTTTTGCAAATCTATGATTGCAGAAGTTTTCACAGAATTTGGCAGCTGCTCCAGGATTTGTCAATTTCCACAAAATTACTGCAGAATCCTGCCAGTAGGCACAGGATAATCGAGAGTAGCAGCCCACATAGGCAGCTCTCAAAAGCCAAACCTATGCAGGTCATAGAAAACGACGGCAGACGTGGCTCCTACTAGCTTGGTTCTGTATCATGGAGAGTCTATAGTGTTTATAGGGGTCTGAGGGCAGGGCCTGCTCCAGGTCTGAGGGAGCCCTTACAATGTACCATTCCATGGACTCCTTCCTTCTTATGATGGTTGTCAGGGAACTGCCATCCGCTCAGGGGCGAGAGGGGAAAAGCCGGATGGATTACAGAAAGCCACCAAAGATTGTGGGAAGCAGCACCTCCTCAGCGGAGGAGAGTAACCATGCCTCCAGTGGAGAGGAGCTTCAGGGCTCGGAGGAGGCGAGGCAGTGCCAGGACACCTTGCCTGAGTAAAAAGCGGGGAGGAGAGAGGTCCTCCGTTACCCACGCCCTCCCTGCGCAGTAGGCTTCCGCACCGAGAGGTGAGGCGCAGACTGGGCGTCAAGAAACTACTCTGCAGGGGAAGGTTTAAGGACCACCCACTCACAGATTCTGCCAGTGAATGAGCCAGCCACGGAATAGTGGCGCTCTGCATGGTGAAGGGTTTTTGGCACCAATAACGAGGCTTTACAGCCAACCAGAGAGGCATTTGCCTGATTGCTCTTGAATAACCCCCTGATATCCTTACAGTGGTGTTGCCCTCCCTGGGGTTCATGGGCCCCCTCGTTGGGAGGCTTACTTCGGTGAGGGATGGTGGCAGGTGGTTCACAACTATAACCTCCATTTCTGGCCATGCCCTGGAAACTGAATTGTTCCAAGATGAAGGTCTATCAGGCTTGCGTGTTGAGCATGCTACTTTATGGAAATGAGTTGTGGGCATCTTACAACTGTCAGGAGTGATGCCTCAGTGCCTTCCACACACGCTGTGTCAGGAAGATTTTGGGTATCACATGGCAGGACAGAGTTTCAAAGAAAGATGTGCCCTCCCAGGCTCACATTCACAGCATGTTTGCACTTCTGCCTCAGTGATGTCTATGCCGGCTTGGTCATGTCCACAGAATGGAAGATGGCAGGATCTCCAAGGATGTGCTCTACAGGGAGCAGCAGGCTTGTTGGCAGACCAACTCTGTGTTACAAAAATGTCTGCAGACATGACATGAAGGCGGGCAATCTCAACCCTGCCATGTGGGAATCCCTTGCAGACGACCACAGTGCCCGGAGACAGACAGTGAGGTCATGTATCCATGACAGTAACCAGAGGCAGAATGACCACTGGGAGGAGCACAGAGAAGAAACACCATGGTGCATCTGCAGCAGCACAACCAGAAGTCTTCATCTGCCCCAGCTGCAACAAAACATGCCTCTCCTATATTGGTCTCTACAGCCACAGCAGGCACTGCAACCTTCCAACAGTTTGACTTCACCCCCAAAGGTGCACTCCTCCATTGTCTCCTAGATGCCAACAGCAACAAATTGGGACAAATTTAATGCTAGTTATGCAAGTAGACCCACTGAGATGAAGGTGCATGACTAACTTAGCTTCAGTAATGTTAATGGGTCTACTCTGAGTAAAGCTTAGTTGACTACAGCCAAGAACAGCCTCTCATGCTGCCTGCATGGAACCAGTATCTGTAGAGTGGGGGAATTAACCAATATAAATCAATGTGAATCTATAGGACATGAGACTTAATTAAAAGAGGTTTTTTGGTTTTTTGAAGCTAGCAGGGCTTGAACAAGGGCTTTTCAGGGTCTGGTCTCTATATGCCCCTAAGGATGAAGCCTGGATATTGAATGCACTGGTGGTGACTGTGCTGTTAGGCTCCGGATTGTGGGGGAGAGATGAGTAGCAGAGGCTCATTGTAGTGAGTGGATACAGACTGAAAGAGCAGCTGCTCATTTTAAAGACTGTACTATTATTTGTTTATTTAATTTTTAAAATCTGTTTCATTAAATTTTTTTGACAACTTCCAAGATGGCTTGCAATCAAAGTTTCTGCAATCATGATAAAAAAAAACAATTAAATCCCAAATTCAGCTAAAGCAGCAGAGTGAACCAGCAGAACCAGACCCATCAAACAATGCAATGAAAAGGTCTAGGTACGGTAAGTAAGAGATGATAGGTTTTCACCTGTCACCATAAAGAGAGGAGATTTGATGTCAGACAAATACTCTGTGGAAATCATTCAACTGAAATAGCCCTTTCTCAGGTTGTCCCCTACATTACTTCTGAAGGTTGCAGACACCTAAAAACAAGTTTCAGAAGGTGACCTAGCATTTGAGCAAGTTTGTGCAATTTTGATGCAGCATTTTTAGCATGCAATTTTATTATGTATATTGGACGGGACGGCGGAAAGTGAGGCCGTGTGGCTGGCGCAGCAGCAAGTTAAGCTGCAGTCCACGCCCCTTCCAAGCCACCTGGTTGGGCGCTTGCCTATGGGCGTGGTGCGCCAGCCAGGTAAGTGGGAGGCAGGGGGCTAACGCCCCCTGCTCGAGGCGGTGATCGGATCCCGCCCACAACCCCTCCCCTCTTTACAGGAGGAGAGTCTTTTTAAAACTGCTGGTTTTATTTCCATATTGATATATTTTATGTCAATTTGTGTGTGTTTTTTAACCTTAGGGTTTTGGTATTATTCTTAATAAATCTTTTATATTGTTTTATGTACAATGCTTAGGGTTTTTTGTTGAATTTTAGCATATGTGTGTATCTCCAGTGTCTCTTTAAGTTGGAGGCAGAGCTTGGAAAATAGAGGAGCTTTGCTGCATTGGGCTCTTGTGGATTAAAGAGTCGACTGAGTGAGAAAACAAGAACAACATGTGGAGGAGGAAACTGATGGTAGAATTCCTTAAAGCACTCTTCAAATTTACAGCTATGCAAGCATTTCTGCTTACCAGAATGATCTCCCTCTCCCCCCCCCCACTGTTATGGGGGTTCTCAAGATCCCACAGAGTGAATTCTGGGGTGCACAGAGGGGGGAAAGTCTCATTGCACAAGGATAGAATTGTCTTGGAAGAAAGATGGGATGTATGAATTTTTGGTGAATGATCCAAATTACACACCAGTTTGGTATTTTAATATAAAGTACATATATTTGATTAGATTTCTTACACGCTATTCTTACCGTAAGATCCCAGATGAGGCTAAAACAATAAAATACATTGTTGCATAAAACATGTTTTTAATTTTTTTAAAAAAAACAACAACCAAGAGATAAAAGCTGTGATGGAGGGACATTTGTGGTAGGTTTGGAGAGGAGGTGGTTGAGGCCTTGAAGAAGCCACCCAACATTCACTTCTTAAAGTGCTGCATTGGCAGAATTAATTGCTGGCCAGGGAAATGTACTCTCAGGCTTCATTTTGAGTCAAGAGAATCAGACTATTAGAAATAAGATTTCCTTGCATTCAGGAATTGGAATGTATTGTGTCTTTCTCTTGTTGACACAGGGACACTTCAAGGCTAAAATATTGACTTTTTCCTCAGCTGTACTCAAGGACTACACTTCAGAAATCCTTTCATACACTTTCCCTCCATTATAACCAAAGGCTAATCAATATATATATATATATATATATATATATATATATATATATGCGCAACAAGGCTACTTGTTGAGCAAATGCTACTTAACATGATAAGAGTGACTGAATTTGGCTCAACATGAAGGATGAGAGAATATTACACCCTTAGTGTTATTAATCTATAAGGACAGAGTGTGAGAGAACAAGGCTGAGTCAGAGTTCAGTTCTTCTATATTTAGCTCCTACTAAAACCACACTGACTGTGAACCATTTATGAGGCGAAGAACTACGTTCATTTAATCCATGGTATGTGAACTTTGGCTTCATTTTAATTTTCAAGAAAATCTTAAGGAAGTAACTACTCCAACTGAAAAATATTTATCAGTTACACATTTGAGTTGCTTGGGAAATTCTTTCAGTGATATTATTGTGTGTTTTTGTTTTGTCAATTTGTTTTTTCTTTTTTTCTTTTTTGTTCAAATTACATTGATATTCATTTTTAGATAAGGAAAACAGGGTCTTGTTTCTACTTTGTTTTTCCACATGTGGAATTCTTATTTCACAGTTCCTCTGTCTGTGGACCTGGACCATTATTATCATTTGAGTCTCCCTTTCTGCTTGTTTTTAATCCCTGTTTTTCCCACCAACCCTGCAGGGAAGAATATCCTGAGAAAAGCAAGCTCCTAAGCAACTTCAGGTGGAAGAAAAGAGCAACAAATTATTTAATTTGTTGTATTATTACTGCCAGGGCACTGAGAATGAGGACCAAAGAGATAGCTTTATTCACTGGAGCCTTCAAGACCAGGTATAGACAAACTCGGCCCTCCAGATGTTTTGGGACTACAACTCCCATCATCCCTGACCACTGGTTCTGTTATCTAGGGATGATGGAAGTTGTAGTCCCAAAACCTCTGGAGTTTGCCTATGCCTGTTCAAGACCGTCTGCTAGAACTGAAAATAAAGGCCTAAGGAGCTGCCCAGTTATATGACTCCAAGACAAGTCCTCAAATTGCCAAATCCTTAACACTAAGGGAATGCCAATAAATTGCAATATGTATCATACAGGGGTTGAGATTTGTCTTTGGATACCACAGTTAGCGTACTTTCACTGCTGCTTGTCTGTTGTTTTGGCATAAATTTACATTCGGTCGCTTGAAGGCATAGACAAAGTCCTATGTCAAAGTTGCATTGATTGGCCTTTGCCCTTAGTTGCTAGTGAGGGCAAGACTGGTGACAGTAACATATATCCTCCCTCCTCTTCATTGTAAATAAGGCCTTGCAGAAGGATGAAATTCTGGCTCTGCCGAAAGAAACTGTAGCTCAGCTGTAATTCAGGGGGGGGGGACAGGTATACAGCTTAATGGTGCTGCTAGACCTTATTTTGCTGTTTGATGTGCAGGTGGCAGCAGTGGCCAGAAGCATGTCACCACATCACCTTGTGGTTGACCACAGGCCTCTCTCACTGAGATCTAGCAACCATCAGTCATGCAACAATAACGTTACATTTGGACTAGTGTGAGGCACCATATGTTAGGCAGGTGACTCAGAAGCTTTAGCTTTGGCTAAAGCTTAGAGGTGAGAAGAAGATCATGGGAGAAGTATTTCCAGCTATCTCACCCTTTGCTCTTGGAAGCCTTATAAGAAGCGGGTTTCAGGTTCCTGTCCAGGGCCATGGTGGCGGCTCTCCCATTTGCAGGAGAAAGTCAGATGAAGGGAAGGAGGATACACAAGGCTGTTATTGTTGCTATTGGTTGCTGCATGTTGTTAAAGTAATTTGTTATATTTATAGTAATGAAATGTGTTTTTTGCATGTTAGAATTTATTTTTGCTATGTTATTATGAAATTGTTTTTGTAGTGTTTGTTTGAAAGACATCTGTATTTCTTCATTGTCAGCTGTATTGAGCATTTAAGTGGATAGATACCCAGGCATCTTGGTCTCACCCTGTATCTTGGCCACCTCTTGTATGACTTGTGGATAGGTCACTGTCTGCATTTATTTTGTGTTAATTTGTACAGTGTGTTTCACATCATTATATCTTAGTTATGTTAGGCGCCTAGAGAGATATATGAGTAGCCTCCCCATCACAATTTTTAAATCCCCCCCCCCCGTATTCTCAACAACCATTCATTTCTTATACTTGCTTCTAAGATAGCAAAGTGGTCAGACTGACTTCAAGATTTTTCTCTTGTGTTCTTTTGACATCAATGGCAGTTGCACACAGCGTAACATTTAACAAGTCATTTTTGTGCCATCCATCCAGTGACAGTATCGGTATCAAAGATAGCTGTCACATCAAACTGAAAATTCTCTAGCTTTATTTTCCCATCCTTATAAACCTTTAGCTAAAGTTTGAGCTTAATATTATGGACAACGTAAGGAGTTTCATGTTCTCATGGAACGTTATTCCTATACTTTTCTGCCATATAATTCCTGAAGCGATCCACTCCTTCTCCTTTCTGAAAACGTGTGGCAATTTTAAGAGCTGCCAAATGCAGATTACATAATGTGAGCAGAAATCCATCAGGAATTAAGTAAAACTGAGCAGAATAATTTCACAGACTGTCTCTTGCAATCATTTGTTTCAGTGGTTCTCATTAAAGTCCTGTATGCTGTTAATCCCTCTGTTAGTAGCAGACCAAAATGACACCACTGTTTTCTTATGTTAATATTCCTGCCCTATACAAAGCAGCCTCAGAAATCTTACAAAGGTGACTTTTAGAGATCAGAAGCAAACAATACTAGGGCTGAAGCAATAGGAAACTGCCCTCTGACCCACCATTGAATCATGAAACCTCCTCCACATGGTGTGGTGTCAACCTAAGGTAGCATCACTGCAATGGCCAGATTTTTCCCTGCAAATGAGTTCCAGAGAAGCCTCAGTTCTCTCTCTTTTATTGGAGCGCTGAATCAAATGTCTAGGAAATGGACTCCCTGTGCAATCCTGTGCAAAACAGGCCAATTAGATCGATACACACACCACATGTACTTGGGTGTTTTTTGTGGACAAACTGGATTGACAACTGAGAAGAAAATAGAATGACCTAGGAAAGTTGTTGGCTTCTGGGCCAGAGCTGAAGCTGGGATAGCTCAGTGGGTAGAGCATGAGACTCTTAATCTCTGGCTCATGGGTTCGAGACCCATGTTAGGCAAAAGATTCCTGCATTGCAGGGGATTGGATTAGATGAGCCTTGTGGTCCCTTCCAACTCTGCAGTTCTGTTCTACTTGTGTTGCTAATTCTACAATTCCATTTGTGTTTGAGTCAGCAGCACTGTACTCATTTAGTACAGTGTGCTTGAACTATGTATCCAGTTAAGCTCACCTCTAGTCCACAATTTCACCTGCTGCTCCATCAGACACCACAATGGGGATGTGCAAAACCCATGCCTTTATTTCCGTGGAGTTTTCAGCTTTTCCACCAACCCATGGTCTTTGAGGACTTACTAGGCACAGGGGAAGAGGCTGCCTTTTTGGTAATGGCTCTTTCAATTCCCAGTACTGAACAACATAATGCAACTGGTGCACTTTTTGAGTGAGCATGAAAATACCCATAAATAAACAAAAACAGTTGCCTAGATAAATATACCATGGTCATTTGTTGGATTGCTTTACATACAAAATAATTAAATGTGCATGCAAAACTTCAGTCCCATGGTATGTTCTGACTCATTGAGCTTTATGTCATTTCCTGATTATTATTTATTTGCATGTTAGCAACACTTTCAGTTGTTCAAATCACTTTTCTTATTTTAAAAAAGCTGCAAAAATATCTTCTCCGTATTTGCCTTTGATTTTCCTTTTTCCTTTTTGCTCTTTTTATATTACCATTATATATTTAGAAGCCTGCTGCAATTTAACCAGCATATTAAAACCATTAGAAGTATTGGACATGTGCTTTTCTGTTGATTTTCCCAATCTGCTGCTCATCTTATGGTATGCTAATAAATGTCATATATCAGTGTGGTGTGGTGTGAATATCTGTTCTTCTCAATTCAATGGACACTAGAGTGCAAAACACTGCAAAACTCAGATAAAATTATTCCACATTTCCCCAGAAGCTTTTGTTCTTTACCCAATTATTGTCTTTATAATATGACAGTGGATTCAGTGGTGCGGGGGAGTGCTCAGTTGACAACTCTTGTGATAGAGGGTCACTTCAATTACACAGATGCTTCCTATGTATTTTTTTTTAATATAGTAAGAAAAAACTTTTGTTAACTTTGAAGTTAGAAAATATACCTCTTCGAGTTTACATAATCAAGCAGATACAAAGCAATTGATGTCACACCAGTAAGAGTTGACTGGAAGTTCAAAGAGCTACTGCTAGACCAGCCTTCCCTAACTACTGGCTAAGAATGATGGGATATGAAAACCAACAGGATACTAGATATTAAAATCTCCAATGATGCATTCATTTACAAAAAATAAACCCTCAGGAATCCTGGCCATGATAAAGTTCCCTTATTCCTATTGCATATGTTAGCTAGCTTTCCTTCCTTTTGGTACAACATGAAATTATCCATAGCAGATAAAGTCATGCCCTTTGACCCCACCCCTATACAGGCAGTCCTGGGTTCCTTGCCTCAGCTCACAGCATTCCATACTTTACTCAAAAAATTCAAGAGGAGACTTTGATCTCTAGGTATTGCAGCTGTGATGATCAATTCATTCATTTCCTTGGAAACACTAAACTCTTAGTCCTCTCTCACATTAATCTATTTGGACTGTCCTTTTCATTCCAATCCTACGCACATAATCAGGAGCCCCTCTTATCATACTGTCCCTCTAGCAAAACTCGGGAGTTCTTGGTAAAGTTTTAGATCTCTTTCCATCACCGACTTAGTTCCCTTTCTCTGCCTACAGTAACCAGTCCCTCAAGCTCAAACATGACTTTTCAGCCTGCAACTCCCATGAATCAGACTGCAGCAGGAGGAAGCAGGGCTACTATATTGCTTTTGCTAAGAGACCAGCTCCTCTCTCACTCAACTGTCATCTGGCAGCAATCATTCCATCTAGCTGGAGCAGGAGAGATGGGAGAACGGATCCTGCTCCACTGGCTCTGCTGAGAGATAACCTCCAACTGACTCCTCCTCTGCACGAACTATTTCCATTCCAGCTGGTCATTATAAGAATCACTTTGCAATGTTAAGAATGGGTGCCAGCAGTTCTCCTTTCCCCCCTCTTATCTGCCCTGCCCTCACCTAGTTGTGCTCATGCCTCTAATCTAGATGTGTGAAGCAGTATCATAGCATGGGTTGCCAGCACCCGGGGCCACATAGAGGGGGTAGGTGGGAGGGGACAGACAGAGTATGCATGTGCATTCAACTGCCTAACAGTGTCGGGGTCACCCACGAGATCACAGTCACAGAGATAAGAAAAGAAGAGTTGTTCCATTGACTGGATAGTTCATTTCCTGGTTTACATGGAGAAGCTGTTTTCAACAGAGCCTAGTGACAGATGCACACAGCTGTACTGAGGCAGCACTGGGTGTTGAAATTTTATGCCCCTAACAAATTTTGCACCTGGGGCAACCACCCCTGTGCCCCCCATGCTACGCCACTGATGTGAAGTCCTTCAGTTTATGGTAACTAGATACTAGCCAGGGCTGGCCCTACCATTAGACAGAAAAGGTAACCACCTCAGGCGGTAGCTGCTGAAGGGTAGAAGGAACAGCTCCCTGGCTGTTTCTCCTGAGCTTCCTGGGAAACAAAGTTGAAACGCATCTTGACATGTGTCCTCACAATTAGCCTGCTGCCCTCAGGTATGGTGTGGACACTATCCTGCTGCAAGTGTTGAAATAAGAATTTAGCGCCCATCCAATCAGCTGCTGTGCGTGGAAGCTTTGCCTCAGGCAGGAGTATGTCTTGGGCCAGCCTTTGAGACAGCCCACCTGACAGGCAGGGCTAATATACTATTTATTATTATTTATTGAATTCATGTACCGCCCTATACCCAGAGGTCTCAGGGCATCCTTCTAGCAGTCTAAACAGCTGACATTTTCTAGGGAATAATATACACACTACAGTTCCCAGCTGAGAGCATGGGACACTGTCATCTGAATATGTCCCGCTTCAAGGTTCAGTCATCAGCAAAGAAAACACAAGGTTCTTTTTCTGGCTTGCTAACCTAATATATAACTGTAGATGACTGTGTGCTGAGTGAATGCTTACATTCTCTGTTGCCTTTTGGACTGAGTTTTCCTGCACGGCTTTCAGAGGGATTCATCATACCCATTTATTTCAAAAACAGTGTGAGGCCTGAAAGTTTCATTGTAGTTGATGTGATAAAGATGAATCTTGCACAGAAAGCTAGGAGGGGATCTCTTTCAGTTCTCTTATACATTATGTTTAAAGTAAGCTATTGCAAAATGTCAAAGGAAAGAAAGGAGGAAAAATAAGGTACTTAGGGCTTAAGATGTAGCTTTCTTTTCAAAACGATGCATAAGGAGCTATGGTTAAAAGCACAAATCCCATTATTTGCATGGTTTGTGAATGAGGTTTCTGCACATCTCCCAACACGTTGTTCAGTCTAAAAAACATTTTGTTTGTCCTTGGTGTTTGAAAATGTTAGCTCAGTGAGTCACGGGATGAAAACAATATGAAGACACTAATGTGATAAGGTTTTAGTGTCAAAAAGAATACATGAAATGCAATAAAATGAAAAGTCTAGTACAACATCTCTTTGCTTCCCTACTTCATTGAGCTAACTATTGTTTGTAAGGATGCCTTTAATTACTGATATCATCATCATTATATTTTGTTTTTGTATTTGCACATAGTAGAAAGATAGGGCGACAGGCTGCCTGTGCTACTAAAATTCCACCTGTTCTATTGATTTTCTCATATTATTCCATGGTATCACACAATCTGTAGTTAGTACACTCCAGATATTTCAACATCCCAAGCATGGAATTAAAACTTCAATCAGGCAAAAGAAAAGGATGAGTTATGACTGAGTCAGATAGCTTTTGTTTCTTTTGAGAGAAACTCCTTCATAATTAGCAGTTTGGAGGCAGAGAACAGAGTGCAGTGTTGAAAAGTTGGCTTTCTTATAATGCTATGTTAGAGCCGGCTATATCAGCTTAGAAGATAACAAATGGAAACATGTGTGGGGGGGGGAGAGAATTGTGAATTGGTCTTTGGCTCAGCATTACCTTATCTTCCAGCTCAGATATAAGACTATTCACACAATTCACAAATTGCACCCACTCCCTCATCATGCAAACACACAAACAAACCCAAGTCCCACCTTAGGTAGGAGATGGAAATGGAGGTGGGGGACACAAAATGGTACTGAATTAATGGAGAATTGTTTTGGAGCAGGTGACAGAATCAGGAAAGAAGCAAGAGAGGCTTAGAAGAGATTCACAGCTACTAGCCACAATAGTGATGTTCTACCTCGACTGTTGGAGACAAAATGCTTCCAGATAGCAGTTGCTGGAAATTGCAGGTGGCCATGAGAGGAGGGAATTAGTATGCAACAAGCATGGAAGAATATTTGGTCAATGTTAGAAAAGGAGAGGATAAGTAAAGGGCTTTGGGTGTTTGTGACAATAAGGAGGAAGGGAGGAGCCCAGGTAGCAGAAGTGTGTGGTGAGGGGCGAAAAACAAAGGAAGCTTACCTGGGACAAGGCTTTTCATCTTATGAGCTGCCCACTAACTATCAATGGAGTTGTTGGGCATGCTTATTCTGAGAAGCCAGATGTGACATCCTACTGCAAGCAAAGAAAGCTTGTTTGTTTGTTTGTTTCTTTTTGCAAGCCTCCATGACTGGAAGAATCCATCAAAGCCTAAGGTAACTACTTCAAGCCCAATAAAATATTCTGTATGCTTCTCCAACCCAGATACTGGCAAGTTTAGGAATAAGAGCATCGATGAAGGGACTCTCACCTGTTTCATGCACCCAAAACCGATGCAACAGAATACAATAGTGCCCAGACACAAACACATAATTCGTTTTGTATGAAGAATGGCATAGGAATTAGGGATGGAGAATAAATTCAGTTCGGTAATGTGAATCTGCCTAATGCTCACGTCTAGAAACAATATTTATAGTTTTCCAGATTTTGCAATACAGTTCTCCAACCAACTAATGTTTTCAAAATTGCATATATTAGCGGGAAGTGTGCATAAAAATAGATATATTCATGAAAATAATGTACAAAAATACAGTACACTAGGGAAACAGATTGCATACACATTATATATGTTTTAATTGCATTTTAAAAGACTTCAGGAAAAATGCAACCTGACATGGAAAAATGGTGAATTGACATGAAGATGGGAAAGACGGGAAACTCAGAGAAAACAAAATTGAGAGATTCATTCATGACTGCACAACATCTAATCAACCAATAAGCTCTCTGTGATGGAGTATGTAGGGCACAGTCTGGTAGCTCAATCTTAACCCATACAATCTAAGTGTAATGCCAATTTACTTTCGGTTATTTCAGGCTTCTTATCCTTTTCTGACTCTTGTCATCCCAAACTTCCCTCATTACATCTTCTGCAATGAATTCCTCCCCAGTTTTCCTTTCGGTGACTCCTACATCATCTCACCTCTCAATTCCTTAAGCAATTTTTCTGTTGTAATAAAACTTGCACATTGACACACTTCTTTTCATTTGAATGATTCCACTTGCATATGGTGCTTTTTTCTGGTGAGTCCATCCATGCACAAGAAAGGAAACACTTGGCGTGAGCAAGTGGGAACTGTGCATTTCTAGACATGAAAGAAAACACTAAGTTTTTCTTGAATATGCGTAATTCTGAATTGTGGACACTGAGATTACCATGTACCTAATTTGGAAGTATATGTCACAGCATAGAAAGCATGTAGAGGGTCAGAGGTTCCTTCAAATACGTTTGCAAGGACTAAATTAAGTACAAATGGCAGAGGCATTCATCTTATTCCAGTCATACTTACCAAATGGTATAAATTAGCACCTTTGTTGGGAAACCTAACACACTATTAGGTTTCCTTGAGGAGCTGCATATATTACAGGAAAATTATTTAATAAAGTTTTCATATATTTAACTGGCACAGTAAAAAGGTTCTTGATAAATGCAATTTGGTCCATGCATAGCATTATACATGCTATAGTGTGGTGCCAACTACTTACATGCTTGCCAAATTTTTGCAGTTAATTAAACACTTGGCCTAATTCATTTACTTCAGTGGCGGTACCCCAGGGATAAAATTGGTCAATGTTTGTGAAATGCTAAATGAGTTCTCCGTAGTAAGAAGCTTGATTGTGGAGAGGGGTTTTTTTGTGAATTCTGAATTAAATTCAAGTACGGTATAAATTAGACCAGGCACATTGATACTGCTTTCAGAACCACGGCTCCTCATCATATAAGGGCCACACCATAAGACATGGAGGCTGTTTTCTTTTAAGTTACCTGTATTCCTTTAGTTTCCTGTTATAAGATGCACACTCCCCACCCCTTACTAATGGAAGCATTTTGGGGGAGTGGAGCAAAAAAGATACACAAATGCAAATTTGGAAGTCAGTAAAAAGTTATGGGTTGTTTTGGTTAATTCAAAACATTAGAAAAGCAAGCACTTGGGTTGGCATAGGGAGGGCATAATGTTAGCTAAACAGCCCTTTGGGAGGCTGAGAGAAACTGCTAAAGGACAGAAGAAGAAAAATTACAAGCCTGTGAAGAACAGTCATTGTTTACTTTAAATGCAAGACATAGTCTTTTGAACTGAATATTGTGTTAAGTGTTAAGCCAAAACCAAAATTATATGAATGGAAAAAAAGTAAAGGTTTTCAAGTCCATGATGAATTTTTTCAATTCCTGTGGAAAGTTTGATGGGCTGCCTTTCCTCTTATAAATAAACTATTGTGGTTTTAAGACATGTGTTCAGTCTTGGTTTATTTAATTCACAATACCCAGTAAAAAGGGCCCACTGGGTAATACGGAATATATTGTCAGTCCAAGTAAACTACACTTGGCAAAAGCAATTTAATTGCATACCATTTGCTTTGGTTTTATGCTTTCCAATTATCTATATCACATGCACAAAGAGCTCTTTAAAAGAACGAAAGCTGAAATCCTATACACACTTGCCTGGCAGAAAGTCCCATTGAATTCAATGAGGCTTTCTTCTTGGCAGAGATGTGTAAGATTGCCCTGTATGTCTTCAATTTGCTCTGTGTGTACCCCTCCCTCCCCACTGAACATGCTTCCTAGTAAACATACAAGGGGTACGTTTAAGCATGGAAGTTGCACCATAGTCAGATCTCCCCTGGAAAGTCATGGTGAATGAGTTTCCCTTGTACTCTGGGGCTAACTGTTTGCCATATTTGGAACTGACAAGCCACTTGCCTTCATGAGTTCATAGAATTTGCCTTTGTGGCTAATGATTCTGGGGCATACTAATAACAATAATACTCAGCATTTATGAGGCGTGTTCTCCAAGTCTGTGAGGGGAAAGTTGCAACCTCCAGCAGCCCTTCAGACAGTGCAGGCCCACTCTTGTTCTCCAAACCATACAAAGTGACAGATTTCAGAAAGTGTGTTGATTGGGGGGGGGAGAGAGAGAGAGAGAGAGAGAGAGAGAGAGAGAAGCGTCCAGTGATGGTTCTGGCTCCACCCACCACCAACTGATGTTTATCCTCTAAGGTTCATCCTCAAAAGAAATGTGGCATTCAACAGTGGGGGGAAGAGAAATTCCCCAACATGGCTTTGTTCAAGCAACAATGCTGACAAGTATTCTGGTATTTTACTCCCCCTATAACAGCTGAAGGACTGGAGATGAAAGACTGCAGTTTGATTTGAATTCTTGGATAAAGTCAGATTTGGAGTAGGCTCTTCTTGGCTCACAACTCACTAAGCACATGCCTTTCTCTGTCGTGTGTAGCTTGGCTTGCTTAAGAATGGCATTATTTGTTTTGCAGGCAGCTTTCTCTAGTACACTTGCATATTATTTATGGCATGATGTGATATAGATAATTTCTGCAAAACAGCATAGGCTGGTAGATGGGTAGTCAGACAAGATTGTTCTTTTATTTCTTCCAGCTCTTTGGTTCTATGACTATAACTCTGTTACAGCCTATGCAAGGAAGACTGGTATATTTTGATGGCAAGCCATAAGCAGAATTATCGAGACAAGATGATGAGAAGTAAAGATAAGACCCATATCATATTGTAATATGATTACCTTTCCCCTCTATGATATCTGAATGTAAAACCATAGGTACTGATCACTCAGGTGTGAGTACTAATTATCCAGGCATGTCCTCAGATTAATGATGTATCTGCTGTATCTGCATATATCTGCATATAAACGGTCACATTTATATCTTCAAGTGATTATTTTAGCCTTGAATAATTTCCAAGTGATGTGAGTTCTACAGATATCCAAGGTTTAACACCCGGTACCAAAGTATTTTGACATTAGCCTTGGTATACTGATCATGAATTTGATCAGAAGGAGACCACGAATTAATGTCATTAGTTACATCCCACTAACACCTCCCCCATCCCTTTACTTAAGAAAGCAGAAAAGGCTCTGTTGATGTACATGAAGTATTCATGTACATGGCTCCAGGACCAAACAACAACAACACAATTTGCTGATACAACACAGAGGGCTAGACTAGATATGACATGGGGAGCCATGTTTGTTATTTGTGTATCTGAAAGAAGATGGTGAAATATGGCATGGGAGGAATCAGTTCTCCTCACCCACACATACCTTTCCTCCTACCTCAACTCCTGCTTTACATGTGAATTGGACAGACATCATTATCATCATCACAACAACAACAACAACGAATTTCCCAGCTCATCTAGTTTGGCCATGAATAGCAAGTTGCAGTTTAGCTCTAATCCTTACCCTATACAAGGAAAGTAATTGGTATTATAACAATAATTGGCATTATGTGGACATAGAAACTGAATAGATAAGAGTGTGAAATTAGCAGGAGGCAGTGGCAGAAAAAATATTGGGGGGTACAGAAGGGGCAGAGCATATTTCTGGGGGAGAAAGCTTAGTCCCACATATTTCATTTCTGAAAGAAATACTAATATATTTCACATTAATACTGCTATCCTAAATACTAAGTCCTATTGAGCTCAGTAAGTTTTCATTATAAGCAAGTTTAGGATGGCAACCTTTCTGCTTCAACTCAGAGCCACTACCAACAGATGGAACTTTGCAGTATGACTTGTTCTTTATGCATGCAGGTTGATAATTATAAAGAAAAATCTGTTATGTGAAGAGGGCCTTTCCTTTACGTAGCCACAAGAATCTGGCAACAGAGAGAAAGGGGTGGAATTTACAGGCACAGTCAATTTACATTGTACTGTTACCTCAAGTTGGAATCTGGTATAATGTAGTGGTTAACATTTTAAGACCAGTTGGGCTGACCTGTGTTCAAATACTTTGATCCCAAAGCCTATCAGATAGTCTTGGGCCATCACTTTTTCTCAGGCTAACCTACTTCTTAGTGCTGTTGTAAGGATAAAAATTGATTGATCATATATGCCTCTCTGAGTGCCTCAGAGGAAGCATAGTATGAAAAATAAATTTTAGAAAGTAAAATGCTGTTCCCCAGTCCCAAGGCCTTGTGCACAGAATGCTATTTTACAGATTGATTGATTGATTGATTGATTGATTGATTGATTTATATCTGTCTTCTCAACTGGGCAAACATTATCTTTGTCTTCTAACTATTTACTTCCAATAAAACACTTACAGAGCGATCACAATGCGTGGGTAGCATACACATCTTTCCTGCCCATTTGAAAACGATAATGTGGGCTAAGCTACATTTCCGTTCTGAAGTGCAGAATTACACCTGCCAGCCCAAACCAAGTTTTATTGGTCTCTTATTGTTTAAAAGAGATTCTTAATTATAAACAAAATGTCCAAACCATGCATTAAATCAGTGTCTGACATTGTTCAGTAAACAGGATATGAGAATTTGTCCACAGCTCTGGTGAATCTGTCATATTGACCTGCAAACCAGCAAACCAAGGCTTCAGGCTGCCACTCCAGCTGTAGCAGCTATATTGCACAAAGTGCCCCCCATCCCAGGCATGTCACTCCATCAGATGCAATCCTGCTACTCAGAAGCACAAGGTGCTCCCGGAACGCATGCAACATATGACAATTCAAGCCTTCCACCCCTGCCTGTATATACACCAAATGCTGCCATAACATCTCACTGAATTAATATTTGTGCCAAATTTGCAGTGCTGTACCTGAGCCTTCTTTTTCTCATTAGGAGTGAGTCTTTTCCTGAGGAAGGCAGAGCTCTCACATCTGTCAGCTGAGGAAATCTGAGCATCAGATGGAGCATCATTAGCTTTATTAGCTAAGGATGAAGTGTTCGAGGGACATAGATGGCATCTGGTGCCCTCTCACTGCCACCCCCCACTTCATAAGCAGAGCATATGGCAAGGTGGATTGACCTTCTAGCACTCCAGAGTTAAGATATTTTCCAAAGGAGTCCTAGTAGAGAGATTCTAGGGCTCCCTCCCTCAACCAGCCCAGATCCCTGTAGAGATGAGTTGTGCACAACCTAGCACTTAAGCTGTTTGCTGCCTTGGTGAATTTGCCCTTAAAAGCATTCAGCATCTCTCTATGATTGACAGTGATAGCACACATACCTTGAAAGCTCTACTGCCGATGATTAAACCTTAATAAAAGCAAATAAGTTGGTGTCTGCAAGTACCATGCAGATGTCTATCTGGCATCTTGTAAATTAATCTGGGTGTTTATGCAGTAGATCATGATGAATGTATTGCTATAGCAACGTACATTTCTTCCATTTCCCCCCCTGCTAATTACCTTAACATCTCCACTAGCGACTAAATCTTTGCATTCCTAATGAGCGCATGGAGAAAGCAACTCCACACTCTCGTCTCTCCTTGCAATTGCCGTGAGATAAAGCGAGGAATGACGGGTGGGTATTGATTATCGAGGTGTTATTGGAGTCTGCCAGCCTGCCATTTTCAGACATAGGCAACCAGGTCTATCTTGCTGATCGATGGGGGCTCAGACTGGAACCTGAGCTGGTTGGAGTGAGTCATTAACGGGTGAGGCATTCACTCCACCAGCTGCTAAGTTTGTTCTTCTTGCAGGCTCTCAACCCTTGCCAGCTTGGGACTCAGCATGGCATTTGAATTAGGAGTCTTTGCCTAGCAGTGTGTTACCACAACACCCACTAGCCAGGCACATTTATCTATTTAAGGGAAATGCATGAAATGTAGGGTGCAACACACAGTCCCATTGAAATCACTGGCAGAACTCGCACAGATTTTATTGGAACTGGATTCCTCTCTGCAACAGGGGAATAGGGCACAGTGGTATGGGGGAGAAGGATAGAGTTGCCAAACCCAAAATGGCAGTTTCATGCTGTTCTGTTCCCTGTGAGCCACTATTAACGAACACTTTAACGGATAGCTGGCCTGATAAAAGTTATGCTGCCACTTTTCATTCAGTAGGACTAAGGTACTACCAACATCGCAATCAACTTGTGGAGGCTGCTGAAATTTCTGTTACCATAAAAAGAGAAATTGTACAACAGGAAGACAAAAGAGGCCAGATATGAGTCACCCCCGCCTCAGAAAGGATATAGCAGTGCTTGGGAAAGTACAGAAAAGGACATCACAAAATTTCAGCGAGGATAGATCATCATCCTTGACCAGCTGGGGCTTTTTCAGCTTAAGAAAACAAACTGCTGTGTGTGGGGTGGGGGAATGAGGTAATAATATTATCTATTGTTTATAAAGCACCTCAAGAGTGAGGAGCATTTAGCTGTTAGAATGTCCAGATAAAAACCATAACATGTAGTTTGCTAGTCACACTTCACCAAGTGGTTCATGGTATCTTCTTTGGCCAGTTTGCCTAACAGGGTTGTTGTGAGGCTAAAATGGAGGGTGGGGGCAGAGAATTGTGTACAGTTAATTAGAATGTAACCATTGCTATCTCCATCTGCTGCTGTTTCATGAACTGGGCTGGCCTCTTCTTGCCCCTCAGAGGCCATCAGAACCAGCTGCCATGTAAGGAAAAGCAGCAGCAGCAGCCAATGAGGCAAACTAACATTCTCTCCTCCGACTGACACTGGACCCTTCCTTCCCTCACAGAAATAATTAGAATAAGTTGCCCTGTGAGGAAGAAAAGGACCAGAAGCAGCCAGAAAGCTGAACCGTTCATCATTACCACCTCTTTAAAGTGGCTATTTATTTATGGACCACTCTCATTTCTTCTTTTTAATGATTTCTTATTATTTTTATTGATCTTATGTAAGCCACTCTGGCAGGGAAAGGGGACAGTGTGGCATCTACAGGTGCTAAATTAGTATAGCAACGCTAGGAAGATTGTGCTATCTCCTGTTACTATTACCGCTGCTTTGAATAGTCACTGTGCTTATCAGCTACATATTTAAGCTTAGAATTGTCAAAGAGTGTCTCACACATTTCATGGGCTCTAGGTCTCACTGTTTTCAGTGCCTTCCCCCAAGCACTTACATCTGCATGCGTGTGTGCATATAGACGCATAATATTTAGGCCAACAGAAGATGATACTTCATGCACCTAACGAGGGAGCCTTAAAGTTAATGAAAGCCATAAACCTGATAGTTGTTATGATGTCTCAAGTTTATTTCTACCAACTGTGGATAGCAGGGTATGCATTTGTTGAAATGGACTCTAGCCCTCAAAAGCTTATGCCATAATAAATATGTTAGCCTTTAAGCTGCCACAAGTTTTGTTGTTTTTACTGTAGAGAGAGCGAATCAAGACAATGTGTGCAGCTTCCTGGAACGAACACAAATAGTCACCACAGATTGAGAATGGGCTGAGTGAGAAAGTCATCGTATCTCTTATGGCTCTCTGATGGATCCTGACTGTCCAAAGTGACTATTCCAAATCCATGACACACTATTAAGGTCAATCAGAGGCAGACTTAGGGCAGTGCGAGGGTGTGGTCACACCAGACGTGCAGCTGAGAAGGGCGTCTTCTCAAAGCTGACTAAGGGCTTGCCCAGCTTTGGGAAGGAGGCCTGAGGCCTCTGACAGGGTCCTAGAGTCTTCCAGACTCCTTCCCAAAGCTGGACAAGTGCTTACCAGGCTTTGGGAAGCAGGTAGGACTGTTTTAGAACCCTGCCACAGCCCCACCCCTCCTTCCCACGAGGGCTGAGGGGAGGGTGTCAAATGGCCTTGCAAGGGGCGCCATATTACCAAGGTCAGCCCTTGGGTCAATGGTGTTGATCTTCGGTCAGTTAGATTCCATTGGTGGTAAATTGTTAGATGAGAGCATAACTAGTGCCTTAGCGAGTGAATGTCCATATTGATCCACCCCTAACTGGCAGCATCTGTCTTGGGTCTCAGAAAAGGAACTTGGTTACTTGAAATAATTTTACTGAAGATCCCATCAATTTACTTTGGAAGGTTCCACATACAAAGCATGTACACTAGGTATTTAACGGTATTAAACTTGAATCTTAAAAAAAAAAATTAACTGAAACCTTTCAACATACAATGTAATATAAAAAGTAACCTAACTAATCTACACAAAAGTTAAAAACAAAACAACAGAAAGAGAAAGAGAAAGAAAAGGGAAAGAGGGGAGAAATACAAAACACTCTCTTAAAGGTAGACCTTAACCTTTGTCTCAAACAGTAAGGGGTAGACCCTCTCAGCTCTCACCTGGGAGCTTCTCTTTGTATTCCCTTCCCTGTCTTTCACTCAGGGAATTTCACCTGCCAACCATCACTTTCCTGTGCATACGCTTATTAACTCAGAGCAGAGGGTGCACACACAAACACCCCAAAAATAATAATAATACATAAGCAAAAGCATAGGTATTGCCCTTAAATTTTGATGATGGTGGCTATCCATACATGAATGTCTCAATGACCATCAGACATTCCATTTTAGTGTCATGGGATGTTAAAAGCAACCTGCCCCTTCCCATCACAAAAGTGGATTCCGATGACAGGCTCTAAACTGCCAGTGGGCCAGAGAGCTCACCGGCTGCGCTCTATTTGCCATGCTTAGCTTCAAATGGCACACATCTCTCTCCTACCGCCGTGCACAATAAAGCTATTACAGCTAGCAATACACCACATGTCTTATCTTACAGATATATGCCTCCCACTGACTGCAAGGCATTGTGTTAATAATATAAAATACACTTGAGAGTTTCAAAGAAAATGCAGCAGCCTTGGAAAGTGCAAATAATAGGTACATGAAAGCTCTTCTATACAAGATAGAATAATGAAGTCAAAAGAAGATACAAATGCAAAGACAGGGGGAAGAGATGCCTAGCTCTGGAGAACGATGTTTTATATCTCTGTGTGTATGTATATTCCTAATAGTTGGTGGTAACAGTAGCTTATAGGCTGCACACCTGGTCCTTTAGGGGCACAGTTACCCCATTAAGGAAACCTGCCTGCCCTTGTCCCTCAGAAACAGTACTTTTGTCTTGTCGGGATTCAACCTCAATCTTTTAACTGCTATCCACCCTACAACCGCCTCCAGATACTCACACAGGACATTCGCTGCCTTCACTGGCTCTGATTTAAATGAGAAATAGAGCTGAATGTCATCTGCATACTGATGAACACTCAACCCAACCCCCCTGATGAACTCTCAGGGACAATGAGAGTTGTAGTCCAACATCTGAAGGGCATCACACTGGCCTCCCTACCGTATACAACATACCAAATTAGGATAACTGCAAGAGTTTGTAAGCAGAGATAACACACTTAGGATGCCTTCCTTCACTAACAGTGAATACGTACGTGTGCACACCCTCTTTAAAAATGCTCCTTCTCAATGCATCTTATTTCTGGTTTTATTGCAATATCTTCAGATTTGTCTGACTTCATCATTTAAAAGAGGAAACAAGAGAGGGAAGGATGTCAGCAGAACTGACAGTTTGTTGTAAATAATACAGTTTATTGTAAAACAACCAACACACACATACACAAACGGAAAATGACTAGAGCCCAGCACATTTTTCATTAACTGGGGGGGGGGGGGAATCCCACTGGAAAAAGTTGTGTTAACTTTGTGTGGACGTACTGTGGGTGACTTAGAAACATATCCATCCATAAGGATGTGTACAACAAATATGTTCAGAAATGCAGCCAGGGAGCCATGGGGAGGCAGAAATGACCTCACTGCATTTAAAGCCAGTAATGTGTTCACAGCCATACTAAAACAGGGCAAAAACAAAGGCTTTCTCTCTTTTTTTTGATCCATCTACTTATTGGTGCTATCCTCCTTTTAGTTTTTTTCTCTCACTTAAAAGTTTTCAACAAGCCACCCCTTTGTGACAATGCAGCAGGGTGTTTTATTTGTTTCTTCTCTGAAGAATAGCTCCCCTCATCACACACATCAATTGGTGCTTTTGAACCTCTGGGGAGCTGAAATTGGTGGTTTGGGTGTAGCAATGGAAGAGGGGCTAGTGTACAGATGAAATATGTCCTTATTGCATGTACATTTTACCATGAAGCTTCCATCTCAGAAGAGCTGTGGACTAATGGACTGACTTAGTATTCCAGCATAATGCAGTTCCCCACCCCAACTCCCTCATTGACCCCATTCACTCAGAGGAGGTGCCTTTTTTTTCCTAGGAAAAAAGTGCCAGTACTCACCGGTGGCCTCTGCATCTGCCCTGCCCTGCCCATCTGAACGCCACCAGGATGCACACAAACAGCAGCAGAGCACAGTGCACAGTGTGGTGTAGTGGTTAAGAGCGGTAGACTCGTAATCTGGTGAACCAAGTTCACGTCTCCACTCCTCCACATGCAGCTGCTGGGTGACCTTGGGCCAGTCACGCTTCTTTGAAGTTTCTCAGCCCCACTCACCTCACAGTGTTTGTTGTGGGGGAGGAAGGGAAAGGAGAATGTTAGCCGCTTTGAGACTCCTTCGGGTAGTGATAACGCGAGATATCAAATCCAAACTCTTCTTCTTCTTCAGGGGAAGCATGTCATATGCCACACCGCCCACTCTTGTGCTCCTCGGGGAGTGGGAATCATATGCTCCTGACAGAACCAGGGGGTGGCATCCTGGCCCCAGCTGTGCATTGCTCATGCTGCAGCTCCCCATGCAGTTGAGTATCTACGGGGGTGGTACTGTGTACCAGTGAGTACCACCAGAAAAGAAGCACTGCTCATAGGCTTGCTTCATTTCAGCAAGGATGCTACAGCATATAATTTCAACTGTTGCCCTATTCAAAATTCTGGGATTTGCATAACTCATCCTGCATGCTTGTCTGGATCAGGGCCATGCATATCCAATTTTGGTCTATCAACAACAGATTAAACTTGGGATCAAGTGAACAAAACCCAATAACTTTGGCATCATTAGACTGTTTACATTCATGCTTTGATTTGTTCCTTTTGATCAGTTTGATATCTTTGAAACTAAGGTCTGTTTTGCCCATGCTTGTACATGATTTGATTTGTCATCACTTGATTACTATATACTTGATGTTTCTCCGCCATATGTGTGAACTGTTTCAATGAAAAAGTATCACACATTTGAGTTCATACTAGGTGAAATTACAGTTCTAAGCTGCGGTAATTGATGGCTTCTTCATACATTTCATAAGTAAATTGCTGAATGCTACCGGTGATGAACAGTGTGTAAACTGGATGCAATTTTAAGTTGATACTCAGTGGGGTAAAGAAGTCTGACTACTTATCAAAATTGCATTTTAGTCCCATTCATTCCAGAGATACCCTCAAGACATTTGGGCTTGAAGTAGAAATTCCCAAAGGTCTCCTCTGTGAAGGTAAAGATATCATACAAGGTTCCGATGAAAGAAAATTAGATACAGAAACTAATGGAGTATGCAGAAATTGCAAAACTTACTGGAAGAATAAGAAATCAAGACTACAAACTTTTTAGAAAGGAATGGAAGTGGTTTATTGAGTATTTACAAACAAACTGTAAATAGATTAAGACATTGGCAGGATTCTTGTAAAAACCTGCAGTTAAAAAAAATGAGATATACTGTATATTAGAGTAGATGAATAAAAGAATAAGATGACAATTTGGAGTATGCAGGAAAGGATAAAAATAAATGTAAGGAACTGCAGAAAAAGGGGGAAGGGAGTCAAAATTGAAAATGTTAAAAATAATTGTTGTAATGAGTCCCATGGACTGCAAGAAGATCAAACCTATCGATTCTTAAGGAAATCAGCCCTGAGTGCTCACTGGAAGGACAGATCCTGAAGCTGAGGCTCCAATACTTTGGCCACCTCATGAGAAGAGAAGACTCCCTGGAAAAGACCTTGATGTTGGGAAAGATTGAGGGCACAAGGAGAAGGGGACGACAAAAGATGAGATGGTTGGACAGTGTTCTCGAAGCTACCAGAATGAGTTTGACCAAACTGCGGGAGGCAGTGGAAGACAGGAGTGTCTGGCATGCTCTGGTCGATAGGGTTACGAAGAGTCGGACACAACTAAATGACTAAACAACAACAACAATATAAATGAAACAAACAAACAAACAAACAAATAATAAACAATACCATACAAGAATGGATTATTTGCTGCCATTATTTACTCCCAAACCTGCTGCCTGTGGCATGTCACCTCACCCAGAGCCAGTCCTCATTTATTCATCCAGAGAGGAAAGCAAATAGTGAGGATGGGATAAATCTGGGTGAAGCCTTCCAGTCACCTCTCTTCTTGTATCCAACAGAAATTATACCCCCATTTCACATGTTTCACCGGGAAACACCAAAATAACTCCTGTGTTTTCTGTAACCATAGGTGCAGTTCAGTAATTTTGCACCCTGTGTTCTTACATGTGCTACCTCTTTAGAGGGTAATGTGTATTTACCTGCCTTATTTGAAAATATAATGAGCCTCCTCAGCTGGGTTTGTGTACCCTCGTGCTCATTCTCTTGAATGGAACCCTGAACATCTGACACCATTGCCTGTAAGAATTACGATGTGAAGAGCTGGCTTCACTTTCACTATAGACCATCTGGAAGAGCACTGCTAGTTGTTCCCCATGTTACTAAGGCCTAGTTGACCTGCACTAGAAGCTGAGCATTTAGCATCAACAGTTCTATAGTATGGAACATCCTTCCAGCCGAGATTTGGTAAACACCTTTGCTTTTGATTTTCAAAAGTCTCTTGAAGATTGATTTATGCAGACAGTCCTAGGCATCTGTTATTATTATTTTTTGATCTGCTTGTCATTTAAATCATTTTGTACATTTTATATGTTATTGTATATGCTGCTGTACACCACAATGTTATGCTGTATGAACTGGTGGTATATAAAAGCTTTCATAATAAAAATAAAAAATAAATGTTGCAATTCCTAGTAGAAAATCGAAGTTTCTCCTCTATCACCTAATGAAGACTAACAAAGAATGAAGGTAGAAGTTTATTTGGAGTACAATTTCCACCATTATATTGATTTTAGGACATGCATACTTTTATTTCCTGTTGGCCTGTTACCTCACGGAAAACAAAGCAGAAAGCACAGCTAAATAAAGCAATCCATCTTAGGACCTACCAAGCATCGCTATTGTGCAGTTTTCCTCTATTGATGCTATTGTAATGAACTCAAAAGACAGCTTGATTGTTTAATATATTGATTGTGGTCACAGATAATTGTGTTAGGTGGACATAATATGCACATGGAGCACTAGATTACTGCTATCGTATGGTCTGGCTTGCTGCAACACCCCTTTAATAAGAGTTTCTTGCCTTACATTTTCAAATGATTATAATTTAGCTGACCTAGTCTATGGCACTGAAGCTGATTTAGGCTTTTCCAATGAGTTCCTGTTGCATCTCAGATCAGGAGAGGGATGGCAATTCTCAGAGAATGATGAGTCTAAGGTGGAATTTTTGGAGCAAGACATACGGGATTTTCTATGCTTACTAGGGCTCTAGAGGTGTATGGGGTGTTAGGGGAGGGGTAGTATTTCTGATGAGGGACACCTTTGGACCCCACCCTGCACTCAGCTCTTACCTGTGGCTCCTAAAAGCTGTCAGTATGTGACAGCAGCCACACCCCAGGAAACGGCTTTTTTATTTTTTTTATTTTTTTAAGGGAAATGGCTTTGACTGGCCAGCTAGCCCTAACAGGTGACGGTCTCAAACCCTCAAGTGAGTTAGGGACTTTCTCTGCTTCTGAAGACAGGCTGTGGTGAACTGAGTGGACAGGATCAATAGTGAGTCCAATGATCATGAAGGTGGTTTCTGCATGTGCTGTAGAGGGAAATGAGGGGCTGATAGGGCTTGACAACCTGGGAAGGCAGCCCGTCTAGGATAAAGAAAACTCTGATCATAAGCCCACACTACCTTGTGGTATACTCATTTGTGAGACCTGAGGAAATCCTGAGGAAAAAATCTGTACTTGCTCCCTTGTGGGATATCTTCGGGAGAAGAATGGGCAAAGATGTAACCCTACACAAATCTGGAGTGGAGTCCCTAAGATGGTTGGATGACACCTTGTACATCTCCTTCTGACAACTCCTACATCTCAGCTCATGCCAAAAGTATTGCTCTGCTTTCCTTTGGGCATCAGTGAGGCTGAGGAGATGGGGGGCAGCTCTTGTTGTCTCAGTAGTCCAGAACCTCCATAGATATTGCTCAGGCTTGTGCCCTGGAGAGGAGGTGAACTCCATTGTCCTCAAAACAGATGAATGTCAACAACAACTAGGGCTCTGTACAGATTCCTCTATCCACCCTGTGGTTCCTGTCTGTGGCCCCTGGATCAGACTGATTCATCCTGTGCCACCCTGGAGATCAACCCCCCCAGATCATCCATGAAGCCTCAGGAGTTGAGCTAAGGGTTTTAAATGTTTTTCTAAACCCTACTTTAACATACAAGCTATTTTCACACCCATGATTCTTTCCAGGGTCCTGTGTGTTCCTCTCACTGTCCTGTTGTACCAATAGATGCACATTTGTTCAGTATGCGGAGTGAAATACCCAAATAACTAGGGGTCAAAAGGATGCAGCACCTACCCCAGAGCATCAATGCTCACTTTTTGAGGACCAGGAAGATAGTCAACAGGAATTTTGCTACTATATATGCAATTAAGCCCAAGTACACTAACGCGGGCTGGGGGGTGCTTAAAAGGAGCTATGTTTTATTTTGACGATCAAGGATCATAAATATTTGGCAATAGATTTGTTTTTTTTACATATCTAGCAGGATAATTACTGCAGCTTCTACCATGGGCTTTCAAAGCAAGTAAATTCAAACCAGATTGACTGGAAAGGGGCAAACTCTCAACAAAGCCACGTTTCATGATAAATCTTCATTATCACACAACCATGGACCAGCTTACTGTTGTGGAAGGAAATTACATAAATCTCTTTTTTGGATAGCCAGGCACAGAGTATTTCAGCCAAGATTTTACTCTAAAACGCTTGATGCTTTGGAAACTCAATACGATATGCATCAGCCACAAACCAAAATATGGAACAAAATTGCTTTTCAGAAATGACTTAATTGCATAAAGAAGCAGCTTAGTGTGCTGCCCTTATCACAGAAAATGTGTCTTTTCTTGGCTTCTTTAAAGCTGACAGTTATTGGATGCAGGTGTAGAAAATCATTGAAGTTTAGAGACACTCCCTTTTAACCTGATTGTTGCATGTGTGGGAACCAGTGTCTCTCTCCATGTTGCTGGTCTGCAGCTCACAGCAGCCCCAGTCAGCATGGGCAATAGACAGAGATGATGGGATGCAGTCCAGCAACATCTGGAAGGTCATGGGTTGCCCATCTCTGATCTGTGGAAAGGATCACAACATGCTATTTTGCAAGGCAATTCAATGAATACTTAAGCTTCATTATTCCCAGTCATCATCCACATGTTACTAGATCAGCAGGGTGGGCAGATTAATATTATATTAAGGCTGAGGATTCCACATATTCACTCACTCTGCTTGCCTGGGTGGGCATGCTGCTGCTCTTGAGGGAGTCCTTCCTTCTGTCCTTGGACCAGCTTGCTGGGTCATTATGGTGAAGGATAGGCCAGGCAAGTAACTTTGGCCTCCAAGGCAGGCAATCCCACACAGAGGAATGGTGGGAGGTACCAGCTAGGGAAACATGCAAGGGAAGAAGGCTCAGAGCCCGGGGATTGGTGGTGGGACAATGAAGAGTAGTCAGAAGCAGAAGAGGGAGAAGAGGGAGGAGGAGGTGCTGGAAACTGAAGAGGTAACAGGGTTTACTGGGCAGGGAGAGTCTCTGGCAGAGAGAAGTCCAGAAGCTGAAGTTGAAGCAGGAGCAGAGGGAGGCCAAGAGGCAGAGATACATAAGTCAGGCTGATGAAGAAGCCAGGGTATCTGCAACAAGCTCACCTCCCCCTGGTCTCCCAGGACCTGAAGAGGTCTGAAGAGGGAGGAGCAGAGACAGGCGTATCAACATAGTTTCAGATTGCTTGGTAAGGACCAGGGGAAGGAGGAGATTTCAGCAGCTTTGGGGGGTGGTGACCTTCAGCCTCCACAACTGCCTCATAGAGGCAAGACCTACCAAGATGAGTTGCTGTGCTCCTTAGACTTGGCCCACTTGAGCAGGTCTTGTTTCTTCTAATGAAGAGTTAACTTCATACTCCCGTATGATTTATTGCTGGCTGACTCCCGGACATCTTCTCACCTAGATGCTAAAAATACAAGAATAAATAAATAAAGCTTATCTTTATGATTATGAATCATTTTAAACTTTTTTAAATATTGTGTTTTAATGTTGTAACCCACCATGGGAACTTAGGGTGAAGGGTAGGTAATAAACAAATAATAAGGAGAGGGAGCAGGAGATACTGATTATTTGGTGCCCTTTCATTTGAGACCCGGTCATGACACTAAGCGTTAGCCACTTGAGACAACTGTCTCACTCTTCCTAATGATCTTAGTGTTGGTTCCCTACAGGTAAAAAAGTAGACAAATAATGATCTACCTGAACACTTGTTGTTAAGTGAGCAAGAACAACTGTCAGGCACTTTGCACATTAAAATTGCTATATCAGTGATGAGTACTAATCAAAAGCTAGCAACCAACTGTAAACAACATGTCACTTAAGTGTTCTGGATAGGATAGATGTTAACAGCTCAACTAAAAGAAGCACATCGCTAGGAATAAAAGAAAACAAAGGCCATCCTATATATATACATATATATACACAGCTTTTTTAGCCTTCATGCAGACTTTAATTGAAGAAACATCTTTTTAAAAAAATTAGCCAGGCTTTCAGAAGCATGTATTAGTCACTAGCAATATATTCTCATACATATGCTCAATATTTGGGCAATTTACTATTTTTATCTTAATTAAGATATGTCTTTTCAGCCAGCAACAAGCCAAGTCATCTGTACTGTCATTATGTTAGTACGGCTCTAAATTCAGGGTTTTGTCTGGCACTGGGGGATGGTTCTTAAGACAATTTTTAAAATATTCCTGTGCATGTATGTTTGGTTTTTAAAATGGTGGTAATTCTAGAAGCAGAAGCATGGAGAACTGACCGTTGCATGTTACTGTACATGTAAACTCTTATAATTGGCCTCAACCTTGTCTGGAGAGAACATTGGCTGTGATTTATGTTCCCGCCCCTTTAAGATATTTGGTAGCAGCCCATTTCCTGCCCTCACACCCTGCCTCTTTGTGTATGTTTCCCTCTGCTTCCCTACTCAACCTAGTTACAATCATTTTTACTGCATACAATAACATGAGTTGTCTTCTGTCATCTCTTAGTATGTCTGTGTGATAAATGACCATGAGAAAAATTTCAGAGGAAACTGGATTCTTAATATGACTCTGAACTCAAGAGTTTTTTAAAAGGCTCTGAGTGAATGGATATTGAGGGGAAAGTGTTAAGATATGTGGGCATAAATTGTGTGAACATGTGTGTATGTATGTTAGGACAAGCACACAAATCAGTTAGAATACGTGATTTGCATACCCTGCAAGTGTCCCAGAGAGAATGGTGGCCATTTTGGTTGTTGTGAACTCGTGAGATTTCGCAGTGCGATTGCCTCCCCCAAGTACTTTCTTAGGGCCACGCTCTTGCACAGCACCCCAAAACTCACATTTTTTTGGTGCCTTGTCCAAAAAAAGCACTGGGGGGGGGAGGACTGCAGCGTGAAATCGTGTGAGATTACAGCAACCCAATTGGCTGCTGTACTCTCGCAATAAAAAACGGGAAGATGATGTCAAGGAAGATGGCATCCCAAATTTTGGCTTCAGAGTGTTGGAGGGTATGGCTTGTACTGCTTGGATAAATATGATTGCTTCTTAGGTACAAAGTGAATGGAATGGCAAGAATAGGGCCTCAAATTCCTTATAGAAAAATGCACAGGAGCTTACAGCAGCAAAATATAGGTGGGGGATAAGAGGCTGAAAAAAGTAGGGAAAGCAAGAAAGCTCAAAAACCATGAAGGGCAGTCTTCATTGGCAGTGCCTTCCACTGAAGGACTTAAAATAATAGAATCATAGAATTGTACAGTTGGAAGGGAGCACAAGGGTCATCTAGTCCAACCCCTTGCAATGCAGGAATCTTTTGCCCAACGTGCAACTCAATCATCCTAGAGTAAAACATACTCTTTTTTTTGTATTAGTGTCTTGTGTGACATAAACAGACATCTCTCTTAGTAGAAGGCCAGTAAAAGATCTAGAAACCAAGTCCTTTGAAGTATGGTTGAAAGAGCTGGGTATGCTGAACCTGAAAAAGAAAAGGTTAAGGGGAGACACAATTGTTGTGTTCAGAGCTTGAAGGGCTGCAGTGAAGATGGTAGAGGAGAATTCAGCCACTCCAGAGCTGATGGCTAGAAGCAACGAATGTTGCATTTGTTTTTCTGACTTTAATGCTAGTGCCTCTGTCCTACCAATGGGTGTGGTGTGACACAACAATGAACGTCATTGGATAACATTGCCTCACCGCTATTCCTTCAGCACATGCATGCTTCTGTTTCCCCTAGAAGCAGCAGGAAAGAACTGCATGCTGGCACAGCCTCCCATATTTTGTCACTATACTCCCACCATTTTCCTTGTCAAGGAATCTGCAAACAGATTTTTTTCTAGAATCAAATAAGACAGAAATGAGCGCTAAACATGAACTATATTCCATTATTTTTTCAGGAGTGAATTTTACGTTGTGTAAAAGCTCAAACGTAATGTGGAAATGTTGGGAAATTGAATAAACTGCCATGCAAATTCAGCCTTTGGCTAAAAATTAGGAGAAACTTCCCATCAGTATAAGTTGTCCAGCAAGGTAACAGACTGCCTCAGGAGGTGGTGGATTATATTTTGCTGGAGGTACTTGGGCAAAGGCAGGATGTCCATCTGTCAAGAGTGTTGTAGTTAAAGCCTGCATTGCAGATCCTGCATAGAGAATGGTGCTGAATAGCTGAAATGAATCCTCGAAGTTTAAACATTCAAAAGGGGCTAGCTGTCTCATTGCTTCACGTTTAATGGACAGGTTCGGAAGTAAAGAGCACAGCTGGCACCCAAGTAGCCAAAGGGATGGGAGTGTCCCTCAATTTCTCATTCAATTTGGAAAGCCATCTTCGAGGCAGTTTCTCAGGCAATATAGCCCAAGGGATTTCCCGTTAACAATAGCATATGCCTTTTCTTTGTTCCTAAATGCTAGGTGATAGGTTAGGGGAGTAAAGACACACTACCTATTTGATCCATATTTTAAAAGTATGTGTAGTGAGGTGGCCCATGCAATCACCAAACCTTATGCTTCGTTGGCGGTTTTTAAGCAGAGGTTGAATGGCCATCTGTCATGGATGCTTCAGTTGAGATTGCTGACTTGCAGAGGGTTGGACTAGAAGACCCTCGGAGTCCCTTCCAACTCTACAATTCTATGATTTTATGAAAAAGAGTTGGCACTTGATCGTATGTCAGCAGGTAAGTTTGATAGTTTGTTATCATTGTTCACAATAATGGAGATCATACATCTTAGCTGACAAGTTTTCAAGTATAGGAGGAGATTAGGAATTCCCTCACTTCCATCTATGTGGATTGTTATAGCAAAGTTATTCTTACATGTGAGAGTTTACAATGGAATATGAAGGCATTCTTATTATTATTTTCTGCCAAAGGTTTAAATATGCTGCAGAATTTCCAACAGTAAAGCGGGGGGGGGGGGGGGGGAGAGAGACAGGGATAAGGCAAGACAATGCCATCATTTCAACAGCGGTTGATCTGTCTACTATGGACTGGTGGAACTTGTTCCATCTATACACGTTATAAGGTTCAGACTTCTGAATTATTCCAAACATTTCTCTGGAGCTGTGGTTAGATCTCCGTTATTACTTATCAGCTGGAGTTATTTCCCCCCCCCCCAAAAAAAAACCCCTGTTGTGCATCGTTATGTTACAAAATAAAGGATCAAATTTCTGTGCAGATTCAGCAGATTATGGATATACGACAAGTCATTTCTACAATGCATACATACACATATCTGCTGGAACAAGAGCCGTGGCCCACTTTCTGCCACTGTGCTAATGTGATTTTGCCTATGTGCCTTTTCAGAAAAAGTATTTTGACAGGTAAAGGTAAAGGTAAAGGGACCCCTGACCATTAGGTGCAGTCGCGGACGACTCTGGGGTTGCGGTGCTCATCTCGCTTTATTGGCCGAGGGAGCTGGCGTACAGTTTCCGGGTCATATTGCCAGCATGACTAAGCCACTGCTGGAAAACCAGAGCAGCACACGGAAACGCCGTTTATCTTCCTGCTGGCTATTTATCTACTTGCACTTTTTGGCATACTTTTGAACTGCTAGGTTGGCAGGAGCAGGAACTGAGCAATGGGAGCTCACCCCGTCGCGGGGAATTGAACCGCCGACCTTCTGATCAGCAAGCCCTAGCTTCTGTGGTTTAGACCACAGCACCACCTGTGTCCCCCCCTCTTTTTTTGACAGGTAGGGCCATAGCATATAGCAGAAAACTTGCACAAGGTCCCAGATTCCATCATCAGGAACTCAGGTAGTAAGATTGAGATATACCTTTATCTAGCACCTTGGAGAGCAGTTCTCCATGCCAGAACACACAGCCCTAGGCTAGACAGATCAAAGATTGGCCAGATTGCAAATAAGGATGCTTCATGTGTTCTTATGGCTATTCCTTTAACCTTTCTACCTACCAGATGCATAAATGAATGGTTAGGGTCACAGTGCTTAATTAGCTTCATACTGCAATCCTATGCATGTTAGCATATAAGTATTTCATTTCATTTCACAGAATTTGTTCACCAAATCACGTAAGCAGTTTCTATGAAATGTACTTAACTATTTCCCACTGACTTCAGTGGAACTTGAACTCAGCGGTGGGCAACATGGTGGGGTGCCACCTCACATCTGCCCTCCAGTCAGCTGCATCTCTCCTGCTTCCTGGCAGATAGAATGGGAGGGCAGAGGTGGCACTGAGGTTGGTGTGGTGCAAATGCACCTGCAGGAGCACCGGATTGGCTCTGCTGGTGAGTGTGCACTGCACTGACCTCACTGCTGCCTTGCACCTCTCCCTCTATCTCCTGGTCAGCAGCAGCACACCTGATCAGAGGTCAGGTGAATGGTGCTGCCCCACCATGAATTATGCCATTATTCACTACTTCTGCCCTCCTGCCACACAATTTCCAAAGCACACGCTTGTTGGAACCTTGAAACTTCTCATCCCCAGAATCATATTTGCAGCTCCACCACCTTGTGCTGGAGACTGAATTTCTGCAGAGGAAGCCTGCTGTCCTTGAGCAGCTTCCATGTGTGATTAAGAATCTGGAACACATGGAAGGTGGCTGGGAAAGGCTGCAGGAATGAGGTAGGAACCCTGTGGCCAGTGAGCTCAACCACACTCTCTACTTGTATAGAGAATTGCAGTGCAAAGCAGAACCCTCCTGATATACCCCAGTGTATTGTAGGTGGAACAGTTAACTTAGAGTTCTAACTTATTCTTTAGCTACTCAAGGGCATGAAAGCTACCTAACGAAAAAGAAAGAAAAGAAAAGAAAAAGAGAGTGATATTGGCTAGTTAGCTTCCATAGTCAAGACCTGCTGTCTATTTAGCATAGCTAATCCCCCCCCATACCCCGCTTTTCATATCTAACCTTATTTAAAACACATTAGTTGGTATGGGATAAATAATTGTAGAGTATAGTTCAGCAGGTGGCCTTTATGTCTTTTAACTGGGCACTGAAAAGTGGGAGAAGCAACTGTAGTCAGAGTACCTTTCCCAGTAGTGATACTAACACCCTGAATATCTTATGAAAGGTTAATGAACACATAATAGGTCTAGCTGCTGAGAATACACGCATGCGTGCGCACACAACCAATGCTGCCGTTATGACTCATTCTATTAATTATTGATTATTAATAATAATTACAATTATTAGTACGTGGAATTACTTTTATTACTGTATTACCATGGTTATTAGTAATATCACTAATAATACCTCTAGCAGTTTTAACTGTGCAAACTGTGATTTACCATTCTTATGTCACTCATTTAACACTTTAGTATAGTGGAGTTGCGCTTTCATTTTCTATTATATTCCTGCTAAGTCATTTTCATGCAGATCAGATTCAGGGCACAGTTTGAAGAAGTAGTGGATTAAAAAAAAAGGCAGAAGAAGCTAAAACCCCTTCTAGTTGGTACTGAAAGATCAGGAATCTTCATAGATGTATAGTAAGTCTAGATGAATAGCTAAACTCTTGACACCGTCGACTCTACAAAGGGGGCGTTCTCGCTGTGGTCTTTGCACACACACATCAAAAATGTCATTCTCCCCAGTGATCTGAGGGTTCTTCCTGAGCAACAGTGATCTAAAAGAGAAAAATTGAAATTACATTCAAAACTGTGTGGATGCAGACAGCCCCTCAGAATAGTAAAGTTTCACTAGCCCAGGTGAGCAACATTTTTTGTGTCACAGGGTCACATTCCCTCAAACTGGCAGGGGCCATATCCTGGCAGGAGACAGGGCTGAATTCAACAGTGTCACCCCTTCTCTTTCTCTCTGCTCCCCCTTTTCATTCTCCCCTGTCAAGTTTGCTGCTGGAAGGACAGCTTACTCATGCCAGAGGTCTGAACTGATCACTTGCACAGACGTTCTGAAATTATGAGGACCATATGAAATTAGGGCAAGGCTTTAGGGCCACAGGTAGCCCACCTCCACACCAGACTTTCTCTCATTCAGTTGCAGAGATTGTGGATCGAATGTGGGGTTGTTTTACTTTCACTTCTAGCTTCTGCAACCCAGAGCTGAATTTGGGTAGCAAAGTACCTGCTCTGACTACCCTTAACAAAGGTTCAAGGAGATCCCAGGATCAAACATGCATAGGGGAACGTGATTCCGAACATGTAAACCTAGAACCTCTCTAGCTTCAGGCTGGCACACCATCAGCATCTCTGGCTTGACCAAATTAGGCTTCAGTTTGATAGCCCTCATCCAGACCACAGCTTGGATTCATTCACGTATGTCACCATAGCTTCTTAATTTGACAAAAAGGAAAAATAGAATTGAGAGTCATCATACTGATGACACTGCACTTCAATTCTTCCAGCAGTTGCATATATTATGTTAAAAAGCAAGGTATGCAAAAAGGAGATTTTGCTGTGGTGTTTTATGCACTGTGGTTTCCTGTTATTTCTGTTGATTACAGTTTACTAATTATTATTGTAATTGTCAAGAGTGAATTTCTGTTTAATTATTATTTACTGATATTTTGAGAGTTAATTTTATTGCCTATTATTATATTCCAATGGATTATTGCACATTACTTGTGAGATAACTTGTTTATTATGTGAGATGACTTGTTTATTTTAAAGTTATCTTTCTATTATGACTTTTTTATTGGATCAGATTGTGTGATCTTCTCATATATGTTGCTGTTTCTTCAGCTTACAAACCACCTTGTATATAGTAATATAGAAAGGCAGTATACTTATTAAAGGTGAAAATGAGATGAAATGAAACAAGACAATCCCTGCTGGGTAAAATAGCTGTCACTCAACATTGCCCTTTTGATGCCAACCCATCAGGCAAGAGAAGAATAGCTCAGTCGGTAGAGCATTCGACTCTTAATCTCAAGGTTGTGGGTTCAAGCCCCACATTGGGCAAAAGATTCCAGCATTGCAGGGGGTTGAACAAGATGGTCCTCGTGATCCCCTCCAACTCCAATGCTCCCAACATCTAATCATCTTATGTAGTCGCTGTAATTGACTGTGTACATATTATTGGTTTACAACACAGCATGGTCATCCCACCACCCACTGTGTTTCAAATATCATTTGCATGTTGTACACATAGGTATGGCTGGGTGTGTTTCTAATTCTCCCACTGTCTGTCCACACCAGTGGGCAAAAAGTGGGTGCGGATGTCATCATAAGACTTACATTTTCAAATCAGGTGGAAGCTGGTTTGTGGGGCAAGGGCAAGGACGCATCAAAACATTTTTCAAGGAACTACAGGATAGATGTGAATTGTAGCTAATGTCATGTGTACGTACATACATTCACATGCCATTGGTGGAAGTGTCCTGGATGCCGAGCAAACAGTCATTGCATGGGATCAAATGCCACTAAGATATTTAGGATAATTTTAACGTCAAGTGTCACAATTCTGGTGCAGCTCCAGATGCAAATTGTTGACTAGGTTAACCAGGAAAGTTTATACTCTGAAGCTAGGTTCATTTTCTATACCAATCTCACCCAGAAGATCCTTGATCTGCTCCCCACCCTTCAACCCATTCAGTTACTTTGTCCCCGAAATGTCAAGTTGAATACAGGGTAAAAAGCATTTATATTGGCACTTGACTGAAGTATTCAGCAAAGCGAAGTTTCAGGAATTGAAAACTGCCTTCTTCAACCTAGCAGGTATCACCTGTATTATATTCACCCCAGCTCTCACAAAAAAAGTATTGTTATTCAAAAAGCAAGTGAAACTTATCCAGCAAAACTGGGCAAGTGTAAACTTAAACTCCAATCCTATGCATGTCTACTCAGACGCAAGTCCCATTGAATTCAATTGCAAATGTACCTTTCAATCAGAAACAGCTTATTTTTTGGGTAAACACAGTTTTAAAAAATCTACTCTAGGCATGGGATGCCAGTGTTTTCAGAACTTTTATTACAGGGATATAGTATACCTATCATTTTCTTATGCTTCCTTAACCAGCAAATGATGTGGTAAGATTGTGGGTAGTGGCAGCATGTGGAACAGAACCATTTTAATTTGTCCCATCTGGCATATTAACATTAATAAAAGATGTTTAAAAAAGAGAGATGCCTTGAAAGGCTTTCACCTACTGATTTAACAAGATAATAAGGAAAGCTTGCAATCTGCCGCTAAATCTAACTGATAAGAATAAGAAGGAGTTTAAGATGATGCTCAAAGAGATTAACCTCTGAGACACGGATATTAAAAAACCTGCTGATTTCAGCCTAGGCGTGGCAGAGCTGGCTCTTAAAAGCCACTTATTTTTGATTAATTGAGTAAATCCACTTCCAGAAAAATTTACACACAGCTAATTTAACAAATACTGTAAACCATCTAGGGATGTTTAGGCAAGGAGGTCACTGCAAAAACTTGAGCATTCCTAACCCCAGACATGTTGCACAAAGGATACCTCATGCTGAGGAATTAACTACTCTTTGATTGTTCCATTAAAATTTAACCATCAAAGACATCTATTTTAAGACTACACTAAGGGAGTAGAAAACAATATTAATTCCACCGGCATAATTGTGCCCGGAGTTATTGTGGTTATTTGGATAGCAGGGTCCTAAGTAGGAATATTCACCTACTGCTTTTAAATGAACTCTGGGGAAGTGTGGCATAATGGTTAGAGTGCTGGACTAGGACCTGGGAGACCAGGGTTTGAATCCCCACTTGGCCATGAAGCTCACTGTGTGACCTTCGGCCTGTCACAATCTCTTAGCCTAACCTACTTCAAAGGGTTGTTGTGAGGATGATATGGGGAGGAGGAGGAGAACCAATGACCCCACCTTGAGGTCCTTGGAAGAAAAGGGTGGCATATAATAGTAATAAATAAATGAATGCTTTTTTATATAAAAGCAACAGATTAATGAGATTGGAATGGATTTGTGACTGAAAATACATGAAAGTGAAATGGACTAGAAATAAGTCTATAAGTACCGTATTTTTCGCCCTATAGGACACACTTTTTCCCCTCCAAAAATGAAGGGGAAATGTGTGTGCGTCCTATGGGGCGAATGCAGGCTTTCGCTGAAGCCTGGAGAGCAAAAGGGGTCGGTGCGCACCGACCCCTCTCGCTCTCCAGCCTTCAGGAGAGCCCCAGCGCCAGCCCCACAAGGTCGGGGGACAGAGGGAGGCGGAACGCTGCCATCCCGCTGTCTCCCGAAGTGGTTTGGAGGCTGACGGCGGGGAGACCCCGCCACCAGCCCTGCAAGCTCCGGGGACAGTGGGGAGGTGCAGCGCGTCTTCCCGCTGTCCCCAGACCTGGTCTGAAGGCGGGCGGCGAGGAGAAGAGCGCTTATCCCCGCTGCCTGCCCCACAAGCTCCGGGGACAGCGGGGAGACGCAGTGCGTCTCCCCGCTGTCCCCTGACCTGATCTCAAGGCGGGCAGTAGGGAGAAGAGCGCTTCTCCCTGCTGCCGGCCCCACAAGCGCCTGGGAAAAAAAAAATTCCCCCCCTTTATTTCCCCCCCAAAAAAACTTGATGCGTCCTATGGGCCGGTGCGTCCTATGGGGCGAAAAATACGGTAATGCTTTCAGCTTTCTTTCCTGGGAAGGTGTCAGGCTTCCTCCCCTGTTGGAGGAGATAAGCAGAATAAAGGAAAAGGAGTCTTCTTAACATTTGTTGTTGTTGTTTAGTCATTTAGTCATGTCCGACTCTTCGTGACCCCATGGACCAGAGCACGCCAGGCACTCCTGTCTTCCACTGCCTCCTGCAATTTGGTCAAACTCATGTTCGTAGCTTCAAGAACACTGCAACCATCTCGTCCTCTGTCGTCCCCTTCTTCTTGTGCCCTCAATCTTTCCCAACATCAGGATCTTTTCCAGGGAGTCTTCTCTTCTCATGAGGTGGCCAAAGTTTTGGAGCCTCAGATTCAGGATCTGAAATCAGGGGCTGATTTCCTTCAGAATGGATAGGTTTGATCTTCTTGCAGTCCATGGGACTCTCAAGAGTCTCCTCCAGCACCATAATACAAAAGCATCAATTCTTCGGAGATCAGCCTCCTTTATGGTCCAGCTCTCACTTCCATACATCACTACTGGGAAAACCATAGCTTTAACTATACGGACCTTTGTCAGCAAGGTGATGTCTCTGCTTTTTAAGATGCTATCTAGGTTTGTCATTGCTTTTCTCCCAAGAATCAGGCCTCTTTTAATTTCGTGACTGCTGTCACCATCTGCAGTGATCATGGAACCCAAGAAAATAAAATCTCTCACTGCCTCCATTTCTTCACCTTCTATTTGCCAGGAGGTAATGGCCCCAGTGACCATGATCTCCGTTTTTTTTTATGTTGAGCTTCAGACCATATTTTGCACTCTCCTCTTTCACCCTCATTAAAAGGTTCTTTAATTCCACCTCACTTTCTGCCATCAAGGTTGTGTCATCTGCATATCTGAGGTTGTTGATATTTCTTCTGGCAACCTTAATTCCGGCTTGGGATTCATCCAGCCCAGCCTTTCGCATGATGAATTCTGCATATAAATTAAATAAGCAGGGAGACAAAATACAGCCTTGTCGTACTCCTTTCCCAATTTTGAACCAATCAGTTGTTCCATATCCAGTTCTAACTGTAGCTTCTTGTCCCACATAGAGATTTCTCAGGAGACAGATGAGGTGATCAGGCACTCCCATTTCTTTAAGAACTTGCCATAGTTTGCTGTAGTCGACACAGTCAAAGGCTTTTGCATAGTCAATGAAGCAGAAGTAGATGTTTTTCTGGAACTCTCTAGCTTTCTCCATAATCCAGCGCATGTTTGCAATTTGGTCTCTGGTTCCTCTGCCCCTTCAAAATCCAGCTTGCACTACTGGGAGTTCTTGGTCCACATAATGCTTAAGCCTGTCCTGTAGAATTTTAAGCATAACCTTGCTAGCGTGTGAAATGAGTGCAATTGTGCAGTGGTTGGAGCATTTTTTGGCACTGGGATTGGGATGTAGACTGATCTTTTCCAATCCTCTGGCCACTGCTGAATTTTCCAAACCTGCTGGCATATTGAGTGTAGCACCTTAACAGCATCATCTTTTAAAATTTTAAATAGTTCAGCTGGAATACCATCACTTCCACTGGCCTTGTTATTTGCAGTGCTTTCTAAGGCCCATTTGACTTCACTCTCCAGAATGTCTGGCTCAAGGTCAGCAACCACACTACCTGGGGTGTACAAGACATCCATATCTTTCTGGTATAATTCCTTTGTGTATTCTTGCCACCTCTTCTTGATGTCTTCTGCTTCTATTAGGTCCTTACCACTTTTGTCCTTTATTATGGTAATCTTTGTACGAAATGTTCCTTTCATATCTCCGATTTTCTTGAACAGATCTCTGATTCTTCCCATTCTGTTGTTTTCCTCTATTTGTTTGCATTGCTCGTTTAAGAAGGCCCTCTCGTCTCTCCTTGCTCTTCTTCGGAAATCTGCATTCAATTTCCTGTATCTTTCACTATCTCCCTCGCATTTTGCTTGCCTTCTCTCCTCCGCTATTTGTAAGGCCTCGTTGGACATCCATTTTGCTTTCTTGCATTTCCTTTTCATTGGGATGGTTTTCATTGCGGCCTCCTGTATAATGTTACGAGCCTCCATCCATAGTTCTTCAGGCACTCTGTCCACCAAATCTAAATCCTTAAACCTGTTCCTCACTTCCACTGTGTATTCATAAGGGATTTGATTTAGGTTGGATCTTACCAGCCCAGTGGTTTTTCCTACTTTCTTCAGTTTAAGCTTGAATTTTGCTATAAGAAGCTGATGATCTGAGCCACAGTCAGCCCCAGGTCTTGTTTTTGCTGACTGTATAGAGCTTCTCCATCTTTGGCTGCAGAGAATATAATCAATCTGATTTTGATGCTGCCTATCTGGTGATGTCCATGTGTATAGTCGTCTCTTGTGTTGCGTGTTGAGTCCCACAAGCCACCCCCCACCAAAAAGTCACACATCACACATAATTTTTGTTTAAGGTTTTTGGCATAATTTTGGCCACAACTTTATTCAAAATACAAAAAATGTGAGTGGTTGCTTAGGCATTGGTTATGACTATCTGTCCATGCCCAGGGACAGAGCTGACTTCCGGATTCCAGCGGAAGCCAGCGTGGGAAACAAGTATTGGGGAGAAGATGAAGCTGGGTATCAGTCCATCACTTCTCACCCTCATGTTCCGGTGGGGCTTGCACGGCCCAAGTCCGACTCCGGGGACAAGGACGAAAAGAATGGCAAGCCCCTGGATTCCTTTAACGGAATTCCCTTTTCCGCACACCATTGGAGGGGTAGGCACTTACCCCTCCACCAACCAATTTTAACCAATGCCTAACCGCCAACCTTACAAGTTGTGACGATTTGCTACGCAGTAGGCAAAAACCAAATGGCACCAGCCAATCAGCCAAATGGCAAAATTCCTACCAGGCCCCCGCACCAAGGCGGACAACCCCCATGACAGGCATAGCAAGGTCAATCGATCCAGAAAAACCCCCTCTATTAAAGGGAGGGTGGGCGGGTGATCCGATGCAAAAGGCCAAGAGGACGACCCACGTTGGGCGTCCTATATTTATAGCCTCTGACCCCTCCTCCGAATTTGGCAACATACAAAACTCCCCAGTAACCAAATTAACCATTAAAGTCCCGGTTTAGCCAAACTGCCCATTCACAGCAGGGTGGCTTGTATTCCCCAACCGCAACACGTGCTCTCATTTAGGGAGAACACGCTTTGTTGGAAAAGAGTGTTTGTGATGACCAGCTTGTTCTCTTGACAGAACTCTATTAGCCTTTGCTCTGCTTCGTTTTGAACTCCAAGGCCAAACTTGCCAGTTGTTCCTTTTATATCTTGACTCCCTATTTTAGCATTCCAATCTCCTATAATGAGAAGAACATCCTTCTTTGGTGTCATTTCTAGAAGATGTTTAATTTTTTGATTTCAATAAACAATCATTATTTGTTTGTTTACACCCTGCAGAAGGAAGCTAGATACATCTAATGTAATAAAAGTAAAAAAAAATATTTGAAAGGCAAGCAAATCATTACCTGACAATCAAAATGCTATAATGCTGTACTCCTGCCTGTCAAACTTTATTTTACCATTATGGGTGGGTGTGTTCACACAATACATTTGGAGCACCATGATACCACTTTGAACAGTCATGGCTTCCCCCAAAGGATACTGGGAGCTGTAGTTCATTGCTAATTCCCCTTCCAGAGCTACAGTTCCCAGAGATTCTTGTAAAGAGCGATGGATTGTTAAACCACTCTGGAAATTGTATGTTTGGGAGGGAAACAGGGGTCTCCTAACAATTCTCAGCATCCTTGACAAACTATAGCTCCCAGAGTTATTTGGAGAAAGGGATGAGTGTTTGACATGGCATCATAGTGTTTTGAATGCATGCTGTGAATGTAGCCACAGTCTTTACAATCAAAAGCATTCCACAGCATTCCCATAGTCTCTCCCATGAGCCTCTGTAAATCGTAATGCAAGGAACACAGACTCTATTTATGCATTTGATATTTTAAATACTACTAATGGGTTATTTCTGCCCTTTGTATGTTGTTCTATAAAAGGATTTAAGTTTATTTGGGAATTGTAAAAGAGGGACACAGAGAGAAAGAAAGAGTTCTCGCTGAACAAAATTCAGATTTGCAGCATTAAATCAGAGCTGGGGTTTTTTTCAGTGTCTCCAAAGCACAGCTCTGCTACTGAAACCCTACCCCTGCCCTACAGAATGCCCTTGCAATTCCAGTATGGAGTAGATACAGGCAATCTGAGTGAATTGAACCAGACAACTTTATAGCTCTGTGATGTGCTGAAAGAGTGGATGGGACCGAGAACTATTTTCATCGTTTTCTGAAGTCCCAAAATATTGCATCAGGAAACAATGGATCATATCACAAAACATATGAAATATACATGAAAATAATGTTAATCCAAAAAGCAGAGTGTTGTGAACACAGTAATTTCCATTAGCAGCATAAATAGAATGCCGAGAAGAAAATGACAACAACGAAACAATGCTGGTAACATATCCGTGATGCTGAGACAGGGAGAAGTAATGTGTACGGCTGTTTACAGAAAGTAGGTTTTATTTAGCAGATCTATTTTCAACTGGTTATACAGAATACATATTCTAAATGTGCTTGTGACTCTAAATTGAGGGGTGTGCATTTGTGAGACAGATGACGGGTTTGGCACGGTGCTGATAAAGATTCATTAAAAGTTAAGGCATCATCCAAAACTGGGACCATACTGAATTGTTGAGCTTTTCTAACTCTACAATTATTCAAACACCCATCAAATTAGTACCACAAACCCAAGGAGGCTTTGCGCTTACATTTCTGGAACACAATGCTGCATGGCGACGTTTCTATTTATGTGTGTATAATCCCTTATAGCTTGACTTATAGTTTGGGAGACTCTCAGGGCAGCTTACAAAAGAGTCTCGTAATAAGATCACGTTCACATCTAGTGGAGGAAGAGAAAATACATGGTGTCCTTATGGAACCAGAGCTATCACCCTTGTCTTTGTTCTCCTCATTACCATCGCAGACAGCAGTTGCTGCTGAAGTCATTTGAGGCAAGGGAGTGGGGCTGAGAAATGGGAACTCTCTCAGCCCGTGATGGAGGCAGTATTCCCTGACTGGCAGTTGGCTGTTGCCAGGCAACAACTCCTACTGGTGTCCTCTGAGGAAAAAGTGTAGGCCTAAGCCTACTTTTCTGAAACTGAAAAGGGGATGTAAGGGGATAGTTCCAAAGGGAATGTCAGAGGAGAGAACAGTTCCAAAGAAAAAAAGTAGAAAATAAAAGTGGGCAGACACAAGCCTCTTATTTGCATCTCTGGATCTCAGGCTATATGTTTTAGACTGAGATAAAATAGCCTCCTAAAATTCCCCAGACTATTATTGGGAGAGAGAGATGAAAATCTTCAACCATTTTTCTTAGAACACTCTCTGCTGTGAAATTTCAGCTCAGCTGATTGTGAACAAAACTGTAGTTACTTTATTAAATAGCTGAAGGAACATCTCCTTCAGAGAAACCTGCCTATGCATTGCAACCATTAATAGTCTTCCTTCTTTGGGATAAATGTGTATTATGTGTGTATAAAAGAGATAACCTTCTCTGTGATGGCACTTCATTTGTGAAATAAAGCTGGCACTAACACTGTATTCCTGTTGGCATCAGGGTGATTACTGGTTAATAGCCCAGAATGGGTGACCAAGATTTCCTCAATAGAAGCTTCAGGCTGAAATGAAACTCTCCAATAGAGAACTGAATATAGAAATCTGTAAAGTAAGAACCATGTGGATCTCTAGGGGAAGGGAGCACAGCCTAGGTGCTGTATTATTTATGGCAGATTCATTCCTTGGTCCAGAGCAGGACTCCAAAATGCTCTGAGCCAAACATAGGCTAGTCCACCCCAGGATTTATGGTGGGCAAACGGGGGGAAGTGAATTCTGGAAGGAAGAACATCAGTCTGCATGTAACAGTGAGCAAAGAAGACACTCTAAAATAAACCTGTTCATCTAACAAGGACTGTCTGAGTTCAGGTTCTTATTTCTAAGAGTCTAGGCCTCTGAGCTGCTGCTTAGAGCAACACAAGGGGTCTCCAGGATAGGGCACTTGCCAAGGTCATAGTCTACCAGAGCATCCACTGCTGATCCTCAGACTTCCTCAGACCATTCCTTCTCCTCTTTCTCCTTCTCTTAGAATTGCCGCCTGTTCATTTGCACTCTTCCAGGTCATGTGCCTGGGAGCAGCCTCCACTTACTTTGTTTCCTCATTCTGGGAGGAGATGCAAAATAGGCACAGAAGGAGACGGTGGCAGTATGAAGGAGGGGCCCCTGCTTAAGGCACCTTGTTCTAAAAACCCCCAAATCTGGAGCTAACAGTGAGTGCTACTTCCAAAAAGTCCCTGCCCTGTATTACAACCAGCAATGCCTCTGGCAGTGGCAGCACATAGCTATTGCACCCAGAGACTTGAATGCTGAATCCAGAATACACTAATATGTTTCTTCTCTCCTGGTGGAAGCCTTGATTTCAGGGGCCAGACAGCTTCCCTTGAAAGCAAGTGCTTGGAACCACCTAAGCAGCATTTGCTTGAAACAATGAAGGGGCACTCAGAGTACGTATTTTCAGGGTCATATGGCAGCCCTTTCTATCAAAATTAATGCATACAGTGTTGGAGGTTTGCTGATAACTGGGCGAAGAGAGTGGAAATCAAATTGGTTCTAATATTGCTCCAAATTCCCTACCGTTTTTCTCTTCTACATGCTCAACCTTTCTCTTTGTGAGTCTCTCTCGCTATCTCTTTAGCTCTTGTTTCTCATCTGCTGCCAGCTTTTCTCCCGATGCCAGCTTAATAATTCATCGTGCCCCTCCCTGGAGCTAGCCAGCAGTTAACGGATAAGACTCTGAGGAAGCAGTAATAGAAACCGCATTCACAGAAAACCTTCCTTCAAATGGGTCATAGTCCATTCAGATTGCTTTGAAAGGGATGTGTACATAGTCTGTTCTAGATGGTAACCTTGCTGTTGTTTTAAAGATCTAATGAAAAGAAGCCTCTGTAGTACAAGGAACTAATAAGCAAATCCTTCTTCATGAAGATCTATTTTAGGAAATAGGAAGCTCATTTTCAAATACCAAATGAGGAAAGGAATGGAACTGGAGATGCAGGTTTAGTTGGATGAGATGGCATTGTGCTTCTTGGCCTCAGTCCAAAGTTCTGTGGACACACAGGGTGGGCTCATCATGCATTGCTGACCATGTGTGTCTGCTCCTGCCTAGCTGCCTTGTCAGCACTATCAGCTCTGTCCGAGGGGATCCTTCCTCTGGAAGACAGAGGAGTTTAACAAGGGGCAGCCCTCTCCCACAAGGAAATTCTGAAGTTGCCTGGATTCCGCTTCCAAGCCCTTCGAGCCAGCGATCAGTGCTGTCCAAACTGACAAAACTGAGCATCTGGTCTCCACTTCAGCTCAGTCTGGGAAGTCACTTGTGCAGCAACCTTGCACACACTTTCCTTAAACTGGGAGAAGGTGTGTGTTTAAGTCTGAGCCACATGTGCATCCCCTTGGCTGAACTACCCACTTGAGTACAAAAAAAGCTAAACATTGCCCTACATAGTTGGGGACTGTAATTGATAGTTAAAAGAGGCAGACTAGGGCTTTGTTCACCCCAAGTACTAATACAAGGCACTCTCAGAATGCAATTCGTGACATTTCTGGAATTGTATGGCCTGTATTTTATCGCATGACATGAAACATGGAAATCATGTAGGTTTACAGAATGTATACAGTGGCACTCAGACACCTCTGCAGACCTTTTGACAGAGCACATTCTTGGAAAATACTCTTGAGATTGCCTTGGGTGAGACTGTTGCCATTAAACAAGGCTGGGGGAATCTTTGGCCCTCCAAAGTCTGTCAGACTTCAACTCCCATCATCCAACTTCTCTTCGAAAAACGTAACGTAGATACTCTGCTACCACCTCTCAGAAAGCAAAGTGCTGGAACAGCAGAGGTGAGTGTTGGTGCAGGACCCATCTTGCACCCAGAAGAAACTAAAACTGAAAAACATCAGCTGAAATCAAAATGTTCCAGAAAACATCTTCTTTCCCAGAAAGTTTGCAATCATTTCTTTTTATTTTAAGATGCTCCAAAACAGAAAGAATCAACTAGAGGGCGTGCATGGGTTTTCCCTCCTCCCATAAGGTTCTACTTTAAGACCTCCATATGCTCAGTTTTAATAATTTGCTTCCAGAAACCAGGAATGATTCCAAAAGAGAGTTATGAAAATAATGTGGCTCTTATTAAAAGGGAAGAAAGATATCTGAAGTCCAGGTACCATATCTCTGCAAGAGACCCATTAAAGGAAGGAGCAGGAGAAGCTGTACATGAACTTTATTAGCTTCTTTCCCAGAATCAGATTTCAAAAAAATTGTCGATTTTTTACTGCAATGTCAAGCTTAATATCACTGTTAGTTATGTTAGTATTTGCATGGGTTGGGGTAGCTACCTTTCTACACATCTTATATGGGCTGTATAGATCTGTAACCATTTGAAAGAAGAACCATGAGAAAATGTGGCAGAACAACATTTTAATTATAGGACTGAATAGATGGCCCTTAAAAGTGAATGAACAGAAAGTGATTGTCCCACAGTAAGTGTCCAGGATGGAAGCACCTCCTTGGGTCTTAACTAGTGATACAGCAAATTTGCAATCTGGGGAATTAATAATATTTTGAGATGGGAGCAGACTTTTCACTCAGATCTGTCTTGAACTAGGATTCGCCTCATAGCTGATCAGCCCCCCACCCAATAATCCCCCCTCCAATTCACAGGCAAAAAAAAATCCCTTGCTTTTAAGAAGGGGGAGTGAGTAAGTAGTCATGGGAAGGACTTCAACACTGGGGGGCAGGAGGAATTCTCAGAATGAGCCACTAGTAAGTTTTGGTCATGCATTCCTCTTCGTTCCAACCATGGCAGTTAGAAGTTTATGGGCTTTAATCTACCCTTGGTGTTAATAGCTTGTAGTAGCTAACTCGTGTGGTTGCTAATGGTCTCAGGCCTCCTTGGATGACTTGGACTAGGAGGAGGTAGGGACACAAAAGGAGGATGGAAGAACCCAACAGCAATGGGCAAGCAAAGAGGGAGAAAACTATAGTAGTATTTTCTTTCACTAACTAAATAAAAAGCCCTTCCTGTATCAAAGAGAGATAGGTGAAACTTTCAGTTTCAGTTCATCACAGGGTAGGGGACTGGGTTTCTAATCTTGAGATCAGTTTGCCACACTTCTGTATCATCTTGTTTTTTGTTTTTTTTAAAGTACTTATGAAAGTTCATCAGCATTTTAGTACACATTTCTCCCAATACAAAGTTATTTGCATACAGCTTTACCTAATATAACATTTCTGCAAGCAATTTACCCTAATACAATGGATTTCTGTATGTTATTTTCACTAAAATATATGTTTACATGCACTTTCTGCTAATATAACCATGCGTTGGTTGGGGAACTGCATCACAAAATTCAGGAAAGGGTGAATCTTGAAGGCGCCCTGTGTTTCAGTTTGTTTATTGTTCCACGTAGTGTTAATTAGTCCACATTATAAGCCAAACTGAACCAGATTTCTCCCATACCCCATAGTACCCCACTATTTCTGAAGAACAGTTAATGTATATTCAGAAGTAAAGCATAAAGCTGCAAGTTGTTTTGTTTTCTCTTGCCAAACTGTTGCTCCTCTGCTAAACGCACATACACTACCTAAATTCAGATTTTCAGCTCTTTGGGGCAAGGAACTGAGGAGGAGGAGGATGGAGGATTAAGCAGCCACATCTAACAGCTGCTCAAAATCTCTTAACCTGAACTGCGCCACCTCCTTGAGTTTAAAAAATGAACAAGCTCTGTTTAATTTGAGATGGGAACTTTCATCTTGCAAAGGGCTATCTCTTGAATAAAAGCACGTTTTGAAGCAAATGCTACTGATGGAGCTCTGAATGAGGAAACGGAGACACGGCATTATTGGAGCTGAACTAGCCATTGTACAAAAGTTATTGAAACAGTTCAAGGGGAGAAGATCACTGAGACAATGGCCAAAGGGGGCACCTTTAATGCAATGAACATAAGCTGTCTTGCTTCCTAGTGGTGTGCTGGGATTTCTTCCAACTAGTCGAGATGGAAATAGCAAGTACAAAAAAAAAAAATACTCATTAAATGGAAAGAATAATTGTTATGTCTAAAATAAAAACATGAAATTTTACTTCCCTGGGTGATCTATTTAGCTTTCTAATTTGATTTCCAGTTTTGCTCATGTAATGTGTGCATTACATGTATTTGTTTTATACCATGCCACTATCTTATATTGTATATACAGTGGTACCTTGGTTTTCGAATGTACTGTAATCCATTCCAGAAGACCGTTCTGAAACTTTTGAAAACCAAAAACTCAATAGCTGACAGCTAGGCCTCAGGATCTTGTACTCAGCAGAAGCTGTGTGGCATTTTGGACATCTGAGGCGTGTTCGAAAACTGAAGCATTTACTTCCAGGTTTACGGTGTTCAAAAACCAATATGTTCAAAACCGAGGCACCACTGTATTCTGTGTCCTAAGCAATCTAGAAATGGGTGCTGGAGACCAATACATTCTTATTGCTCTATTCCCATTTTGAGTCCTCTCAATGTGGTCTAACAAGAGAACTCAGGCATCTGAAAAAGTGCAGAACATGAATGAGCCTTCTGGCTACAGTTCCTGCTGCATGCTGAGAGTCCTGAGTTGAAAGAAAACTGCACATCTCTTATTTGGAGATGAATGCAGAACATTCCTTGTGTGAGAAAGTGCACACACACACATGTACCATTAAAGAGATGGTCAGCTCTGACTGCAGTGATCACCTGTTTTGGGAGAGCTGGCTTCTGACATCCCCTTCTCTATCTTCCTCTTGAAAAACCATACATTTGGTGGGAGAATATTTGATGGGTTGGAGGCAGTGTCTTCACTTTGCTTCAGTTCCTTTGAAATGCAGCAGACTCAACTAGGAACACATTCGCATAGCTATGCTCTTATCTTTTTTATCTAGAGCTGTTGATGGATTGCACATCTTTTTTAGCCAATTAACCAGATGACTTTTAATTAACTAACTGATGAAATACTTTCCAGCCATGTTTTGTTTTGTTTTAATGGACTGGCATGGTCATATTGTCAACCATATGTTTACAGCACCCTTTCATGGGCACTGATGTGCATTTGGGGCGCTGATGCATGCAACAGAGGGAATTTGTATAGACTTCCTTTTCTTCCTGCAGAGCATGGGTTATTTTAATGTGCAAGTTGGCACACTGGGGAGGAGAGTGATGGTTGGCTGCATGGATAGGAGGCATGCTTGGGCCTCCCACCGAAAGCGCTGGTGCCATCCTCACTTCTGTGTGCATCCACACATGTAAGACTAAGAGTCAGCCAGGAAGTGGGTGTGAAATATTGAGTCCTGTACTGATTTTGTAACCAGTACTGCTCACAGGGGGTGGGTCATATTAATTGGCTGAAGTATTTTCTTAGCACAAAAGGGGCCTGTGTCACAGGCCTTCGTGACTTTCCTGATTAAATAACATACTTTTTAGAAACACGTGCGATCAAAGCTTTCATTAATGAATCACACTGAATGGCGTTAAAATTGCTGCCACAACAGGATTCTTTTTTCTTTCTTTTTTCGTCTGAGTCAGAAGGAAAGGATTCTGTGTAACGTGAAAGCTTGCTTTCGGTATTTTTAAGACCTCACTGAAAGATCTTGTCTTATTTGATCTGTATATCTCCTTTTGTGGCACCACCAGAGCCTATACTCTTAGTAAAAAGAAAATAACCCACATTTCTTCAACCTGAAAAGGACAAAGCACCAGGTTTGCTGAGAAGTTTCTGCCATAGTTACAGTACTTAGAATTTTTTTAAAAGCTGGGCTATAGATACATGCTAAGGCTTATTCAGGCATAAGCGTCTCTCGGTGCCTGGGGCGAGGGCTGTGTGAGATAAAGTGTAGCACTAAGCTCCATTTGTCTGAAGGTTTATTTGACTGACAGGTGTTTGTTGTAAGCTGCAATTAATGTGTCAATTGTTTTTCACGTCACAATGATTTTTTCACACATAGTAATGGGTGTATAGCTTTAAATCAATCCAGCACCATGGCAATGAAAACGCCTGAATAGCTTTTTCCCTTGGGATCTGGGAAAACTGCTGCACTTTGCTCCCGATTCCTGCCAGCAAGTAAGGCAACAGCTGTAATATCAAATGGGTAGTTGAAGGGCAGAGGAGGAAAACCACACAAATGCATCAGCCGTACTGATAACTGGTGACAGTGATACGGAAAGCTGATCCTTTGACACTTGCGTATATAAACCAATGCTCTGGATAAAATGACAGCACGATTCCTTCCTACAGATAACAATCGTTCTACATAATTTTCGTGAGCTAGGTGGGTACAGCTGAGTGGTTTGTGATATAAAGGAGAATGGAGCTAGCATAGAACAGAATAGCAATGAGATTTTTTAAAAAAGAAATTCACTGGGTTTTTAGCTGGCCTTTGTTCTATGGGACCAAAAACTTCAAAACAAGTCTCCCTCCCAGGCACTGCCCAGAGCCAGAAATGCTTAGGTTTGGAAGGTTATTGCATTATATGCTTTGGGCCCATATCCTGAGCTTAAGGGAAGGAGCTAAGAAGCCTCTGGTTCAAATTTTGCTTTAGATATCAACTCAGTGGGTAGGTCAAGTGGTGCCATCAGAGCTGGACTTTGAGGCAGAAGTCCTCCCCACACCCCACAACCCGGATCTGCAGAAAAAGCAGGATTTCCCCCAAACACAGCAGTATTGGCTTACCATGATTTGAAGTAAGTGTACTTGTGCAAATTACCATCTGAAAAGTGCCCCCCCCCCAAAAAAAACCCTGGTAAGTTCAATGTCTAAAATTACCTACTTGGCATCTGCCGACATCAGACCTTCTATCTCCAAGACTAGACAGAAATAATAATAGTACAGTGGTACCTCGGGTTACAGATGCTTCAGGTTACAGATGCTTCAGGTTACAGACTCTGCTGACCCAGAAATAGTACCTCAGGTTAAGAACTTTGCTTCAGGATGAGAACAGAAATCGTACTCCGGCGACGCGGCGGGAGGAGGCCCCATTAGCTAAAGTGGTGCTTCAGGTTAAGAACAGTTTCAGGTTAAGAATGGACCTATGGAACAAATTAAGTTCTTAACCTGACGTATCATTGTAATGATAACTTGCTTTATATGGTAGCTGTAAAAAAATTCCTTGCTCCTACTCCTTCTGCCTTTGTGAGCTTTTGCTAGTTTGCAGCCCCTCAAACTGAGTCCAGCCTGTCTGAAATATATTTTAACAGGTAAAATCACAAACTTCTCTCTTCAAACTTGGCTCTCCTCTTGTCTCTCCACCTTTCCCTATGTGTAAATAAATGTGAAGTGTGCACATGCACCTGGCCCTCACTTTTCACTCTCCCCCCCCCCCCCCATCATTTTCTGTCATGTACTCATTGATTGACCTTGGAGAGTGACTTTCCCCCTCAGTCTTGGCCCTCTTTCTCTGATTCCCATTCATATATGGTAATACAGTACTACACTGAGCCACATTTCAGACAGCATGTCAGGACAAACCTGGTAAAGAAGGGAAGGAATAATACTCTTTTTTAAAAAAAGTTGTTCTTATTTACTGTAGCTAGGGATGGATCCTAGAATCATATAGGAATGTACCCCAAGGATAATCTAGTCCTGACAGTATATATCTCTGAGCACAAGAACAAGCTGTCTTTATACACACACAAGTGTTTGGGTGAAAGAGTGTATACTTTTTGATTATTCATCTCAACTTTGGGAGGAGAGGGCAAGAGATTATAATATATATATTTAACTGCTCTGAAGCTTTTTAAAATCAAACGGTGTATACACTTAATGAAATAAATATATATAAATTGGAATATATAAATCAAACTAGTATTGTGCACAGATGTACACAGACTCATCAGTAGCAAACGAGTTCAGTGGAGATTGCTCCCAGGAAAATGTGTCTAGTGCATTTTGAGGTATTGGGATCATTCAATTAGTCCCTAGAAGTCTATATAAGCACATTAGTCCTATCAATTGCTTAGATGCAACGATGCAGTGGAAATGCCAATAAATAAAAAAGACAAAAGATTTTACTACTCGCAGAATGGCTGTAAGTCTCTGTGCTCATTAGGGAAGTGGTGTAAAAAAGAAAAAAAAGAAAAAGAAAAACCTGCTGGCATGCACATGTAAAACAAATTAATTTTGTATTAAAAACTTTCCCCCCGAAACATTTGTTTTTCATCTGGCATCAAATGAAATTTAATTTCAAGTTGTTTTATGTCATTTTCAAAAAGATGCACAGGAGGTTCCTAAACTTATGTATACACATCTCATTATTTCTCAGTAGGATCTGTGTTTTTACCACCTGCTCGTAATTGGGAACACTTACCCTAATGCCACTATAGCAAACTTTACCATTGGGCTCTTCTTACAGTACAGTTTTAATCTCTTTTGCATTGTTCCATACCACATTTTGAAAAGCGAGAGGAAATAAAGGAAGCTGCATATGGGCTCAGGTTATCTGAAAACAGCTCTCTCCCATATGAGCCTGCACAGATTTTAAGATCCTTTGAAGTGTCCCGTCTTGTCTGTCCCACCAGCATCTGAAGTGTAGGAATGCAGGGAGATGCTGAATCAAACCACTGGTCCTTTTAGTTCAGTACTGCATATAATGACTGGCAGTAATGGCCGCCTCAGGCCAAGTTCCCTCTCCCTCTCAGTGCCCCAATGTGTTGGGAAATGGGAGGTCAATGGTGTCCCACCTGCAGTGGCTCTGGCAGTGGCTCTCCAGGGTTTCCAACAAAGTTCTCTCTCAGCCCTACCTGGAGATGCCAGGGATTGAACCTGTGATCTTCTCCACACAAAGCAGATGCTCTACCACTGAGCTACAGCCCTTCCCTGAAGGACACTTAGTGGGAACGCAAAAGACTGCTACTAGGTACTGATAGCTCAGTTGGCAGAGCATGAGACTGTTAATCTCAGGGTTGTGGGTTCAAGCCCCAGGTCGGGCAAAGGTTTCCTGCATTGCAGGGGTTGGGCTAGATGACGCTCAAGAGGCTACAATTCTATGAAGCTCTACCACTCCTTGTCAAAGGAGGCCCATGGCTACCTCATCTCTAACATCCACCAGCAGGCAAACACATTTTTATTTAGACAGGATGTTGGCCATTAGATCAGTTCCTCTACCTTAAGTCCTCAGATGTGAACTTCACTGGTGTCCAATTACAGTGGTACCTCGGGTTAAGAACTTAATTTGTTCTGGAGGTCTGTTCTTAACTTGAAACTGTTCTTAACCTGAGGTACCACTTTAGCTAATGGGGCCTCCCACTGCCGTCGCGCTGTCGCCGCCCGATTTCTGTTCTCATCCTGAAGCAAAGTTCTTTTTTTTTATAAATATTTTATTGACTTTCTTTTCTTACAGTCAAGAGTATACAGAATAAAGAAAAAAGGAAAAGAGCAAAAAGAGAAAGAAAAATATAAAAAACCAACTTTCCATAATGTTTTTACCAATCCAACTGGACTTCCCCACATCCTCCAAACCCTGCGTTCTTTGTAATAAAGTCATCAGCAATTTGTTACCTTGTTTCATATCTTACTGTATCTTTCAATTATCATGTTTCTAAATTCAAAGTATTGTATCCCAATTCTTGTACATTCAAAATAAACATAATAAAGTTATTTCATGTTTCCACCTCTTCTTTCTTATAACTTAATTTTCAATTCACCAAATAGAGTTGCTGAAGCTAAAGTTTCCAAATCGTGCACCTTCTTAACATTCACTGAAGCAAAGTTCTTAACCTGAAGCACTATTTCTGGGTTAGCGGAGTCTGTAACCTGAAGCGTATGTAATCTGAAGCAGCTGTAACCCAAGGTACCATTGTAATTCCTGTTAAAGTTCTGGTTGGCATGGGTCACTCTAGGGTATTCCAGAGATCAGCTCCATCCCTATGAACCAACCTATTCTTTTAACTTCGGAAGTCCTGCTTTCAACGTCCCTACCATAGAGACTTTGAGGTCACAAATAAAATTTTCTTTCCCATGGTTTTATTGTTGTTTTATCTTTTTAAGCATACTGTTATTGGATCTATGCTCTTCTTTTGGTTGGAGCTGTTTTTGAATTTCACTATTTAACTATTTAATATGGATCATTCTGAAGAAAAGGCAGCAGAGAAATAGATGATAGATGATATAGATAGATAGATAGATAAATAGATAGATAGATGATAGATAGATAGATGATAGATGATAGATAGATAGATAGATAGATAGATAGATGATAGATAGATAGATGATAGATAGATAGATAGATAGATGATGATAGATGATAGATAGATAGATAGATAGATAGATAGATAGATAGATGATAGATAGATAGATAGATAGATAGATAGATAGATAGATAGATAGATAGATGATAGATAGGTGATAGATAGATGATAGATAGATGATAGATAGATGATAGATAGATAGATAGATTGATAGATAGATATGTTGGCAGCTACTGACATACTCGGCAAGTTTTGTACTTGGGCTGGAGTTCAAGCACCCATTTTATTCCTCTGAACATCCTTGGAATTTGCTGTATGATTCCGAACAATTGCTATGTTTCCAGCAGTCTCCTGTTCACAAGAAAATGTTGTTACCAGTGTCGTAAGCATGCCTAGAGTGGACCAAGAGTAATGATGAACAGTGTATCACATACAATATCTAAAATCTCCTCGGTTAAGTAAAAATGTGTAAATGTTTCCTTTAAAACCTCTGGATAACCATATTTTACATCTTGGCAATTCATATTTATAAGCCACACTCCTGTACTTCACTAGCCTAGTCCAACAGCACCGAAACATCTCTAAACAATGTCTAACATTGCCAGAGAAGAGAGAAAGACTGAGAAGCCGTCTCTGCAATGTATCATTTGACAGGAAGTCAAGCTATCAGAACAAAGCTTTATAGGAATCAATCTTACACCCATACATGGTGTATGTCCTAGTTACTATACAGATATGAAGAGGGCCATTAGGGCTTCTTATCAGCTATATATTGGTGTAATTAAAAGGTTTGATAGCATTAACCTGCGCTGTGAAAGTCTCCAGACAATGCACTCTATCAGTCATCTGACCCTGGAGTTTAAACAGTTAGTGTTTCTCCTTTACTTTTCAAAGGACACACAGCTGCTTATGTAGAAGTCAGTGATTTTTTAAAAAAAAAACAACCCCACCATTTTCTTTTTTGTTCCTTTTAAAAAAAAACTCCATTATGACACAAGGAAGTAGGTTTCTCTGGCATTTAAAAATGAATGTTTGATGTGATTAATATGTGCAAGTCTTGCTTCTGACTGGAATTCTATAAACTGTAGCTTGCATTCAACATAACCTTAAAAAGAGCACAGTTTAAATTGCATTGCCAGTTATTGCATTTTACATACCCATGATACTTTACAATGTTTCAGATGTCTGTCAGTCCTCTAAAACAATGCACATCATCTGGAACTTGGAAGGAGTGAATCGTTCTTGAATTCAAATTTGATGCTACCAAAGTGTGCTAATAGAAGGTTGATAACTGGCCAGTTTTAATCCAGTTACTTATTTTCTTTAGCTCATCCTCAATGTTGGACAATTCAGCTTTTAAAAATTTGTATGTATTTAAATTAAATTAATATGAACTACTGAGAACTGGGCATTTCTCCCATTGCATGAGAAGCGGTAACATTAATTTAATATCCTTTTACCAGGGACAGACATCGTTGGTAATAACTTCCCATTGTACTTAACAAAAGCACCTGCTTTACTCACTTTCAGAGAATCAGCTTTTCATTGGTCGCTGCTGGTCTGTCTATCTTTCTGTGTTGTGTGGATGAAAGCTGATGCGTCCTTCGAATATAATAGCTTATAAGCCTGGGCTATTCCCACACTCCCCCCACCCATAAAATGCTTGACCTTATGGGATCTTTTCTTATTCTCACAGGAAGCTATAAATTGCCAAATACATTCCTCCCTCTTGACTCATAATTTGTGATGGGATAATATTGGACCTAACAGGGCTGTGATTTATCATGTTTTCTTGTTCACTGTGTGACTTGTGAGAATTATGTGAAAGCAATAACGTAACTGTACAGCTCATTCATTTGAAAGGAAAGAGTCTGGGATGAAGTTTCCATCATTCTTTAGTTTCAGTAAAGTCGTTATTATCGGACTTGTAAGGACAGCAGCAGCAACAAGAATACTGGAGACCCCCAAAGTCCCTTAGCATCCTTCTTAGCTGCCCTACAGAGATAAACAGAGAGCCATGTTTCATATTTCATGCCATGGTCAATCTCTTGTAAGCTGCCTTGGAGCTTGTGTGATTGAAAAGTGGAACAGAATTCTCACCCTCATGCACACATACATCCAGCATAAACACAATGTCCTTCCTGTGTGACCTCTGACCGCAGGATATTCAGTAGTGACACCTTTGACACTTCTGATGCAATGGGCAGGAGTAGAGACCTTAGCAACTCATTCGCCTGCTGTGCCAGAACAGGAAGTCTTGCAAAGCCCATCCCTATCTTTCCAGTGTTGGAGATCTAATCCGGTATGTGTCTTTTGTGCTACCACTATTAGGACTGCTAAGATTATTGCTATTGCCATTACTGATGTTTCCACATTTATGACTGGTTTTGCTACTATTGAATCTAGAAAAGTGGGCCCTTTTTGGCGTGCAAACAAACAAACAGAACAAAACTGAAAAAGACTGGCATGTTTACTATGGCATAAACATTTAGGAACTAAGGCCCACTCGATGGAAATGTGTTGTTCTTTCAGATGCCAGCAGATTCTTGGTTGTTTTTTCTACTGCAGAAACAACTCACTCACAATAGGGCTTGCCCTGTGGGTACCAGTTTGCCTCTTCCCATGTTCAAACTGGATGCAAGAAAAGTGCTTGTGTTCTACCCTGGAAAAATGTCCATAGCTTGTGATATTTTCATGGTCCTTTCCCCACCACTGCTACATGCACTGAGTTGACTGCAAACGACCAAAGAAAGACGGTCATGCTGCCCTTCACACATTACAGATTAATCTCTGAGTGTCAGCAAAAAAGCAATGTGCTAAGCCTCTCTCATTTGCATCTTTCTGTACAGAAACATTTCCATTTCACTTATTTTTAGAATTTTAGTTTGGGTAAAAGTGTCTGTTTGGTTCAGATACGGCTTGGCCGTGTCACAAGTTGAATCAGTGTTCATAGCCACGTGTTTGCTAACTCGCCACTGGCTAAGACCTTGGAAGGATCCTTCCTTGTGAACATAGGTGCCAACTCCCTGGGGCCCTGGGTGCCCGAGCACCCACAAAATTCCAATGAAGGGGCTGGGCACCCACATATTTCAGTGCTAGGGCCATGCACACTGCATGGCACCCACAGCCTCTGGCACCCACAATCACTGGGACAAGTTGGCACTTCTGCTTTTGAAGATTAGAATTCCTTTTACGTATATGGACATGCACACACAATGTCCATCTGGTTTTAAATGCGGCTGTGGGATTGGTTGCCAACCGCGGACCCCTTGAAAATTCACCAACAAGATACAGTAGTTCCATTTGAAGGCTTATGATGTGGGCAACTGCTGAATGGCGTATAATAATACAGGGTTATTCAAGACTCATAAGCTGGTGTGGTTTGCTGGAAACATGTCAGCCCAAATGTCAGATGAAAAGACAAACAAAATCGCCCACAAACACATGGCTCTTGTTCTTTTCCTTGCCATATAAACCAACCAAATTGATCTGGACCAGCCTGCTTCAAGTAAAGCATAATGCCACAAATGTATATAGAATAAGCATATATTTTCATTTAGTTCTTCCTTCCCCAGCTGTAATCAGGAGCTTTAAAATTAAGGCTGAAATGCAAATACTGCTGAAATCTATGGCAAAATTCCCAGCGGCCTGAATGTAATCTGGATTGTACATGCAAAATTTATTTCACTGATGTATCTCTTAGTGCTACTCACTGGATGATTTGAACTGAAATGTAAACAGTGAGTCATCATTAAGATTGGGTGAATTAGGTGGAACACATTAAAAAAAAATCAAGAAGGCTCTAGTTGCACACTGAGCTACACTGGAGAGGTGGAAAGAAAGGCACTAGAAAACACAATCTCCAGGTTAAATCCAAGCTACAAACCAAACAGAACAGGATAGAGACAGCAAAATAGGTGAGTTCCACAAACAAAATACTCTACCTGGCAAAGGACAGGTTAAAGTGTTTGTCTTCAGCAGGTGGCAAAAACTATACAGTGAAGACGCTGGGAAGGGAATTCCACAGAGGAAAGTCATATCCTGGGCCTTTATTCCCTACAATTCTGGGGGTGGCAGAACTCCCAAGAGAGCCCCCTCTGCTGATTTTATCATCCAGGAGGATCTGTAGGACTGGAAGCTGTCTTTCAAATATTTGGGGCCTAAGTGGTGTAGGGCTTTGTTAATCCCTTGAATTGGGTCTGGAAGCAAACTGGCAACCTGTGCAGTTGTTTTAAAATGTGTTTTACAAGCTCTCAGTCGTACTCTGACCAATAATAATAATAATAATAATAATAATAATAATAATAATAATAATTTATTATTTGTACCCCGCCCATCTGGCTGGGTTTCCCCAGCCACTCTGGGCGGCTTCCATAGAAACCAAAAAACACTAAAATATCATACATTAAAAACTTCCCTGAACAGGGCTGCCTTAAGATGTCTTCTGAATGTCAGGTAGTTGTTTATCATTTTGACATCTGATGGGAGGGCGTTCCACAGGGCGGGCGCCACTACCGAAAAGGCCCTCTGCCTGGTTCCCTGTAGCTTTGCTTCTCGCAATGAGGGAACCGCCAGAAGGCCCTCGGTGCTGGACCTCAGCGTCCGGGCAGAACGATGGGGGTGGAGACGCTCCTTCAGGTATACTGGGCCGAGGCCGTTTAGGGCTTTAAAGGTCAACACCAGCACTTTGAATTGTGCTCGGAAACGTACTGGGAGCCAATGTAGGTCTTTCAAGACCGGTGTTATGTGGTCTCAGCGGCCGCCCCCAGTCACCAGTCTAGCTGCCGCATTCTGGATTAGCTGTAGTTTCCGAGTCACCTTCAAAGGTAGCCCCACGTAGAGCGCATTGCAGTAGTCCAAGCGGGAGATAACTAGAGCATGCACCACTCTGGCGAGACAGTCCGCGGGCAGGTAGGGTCTCAGCCTGCGTACCAGATGGAGTTGGTAGACAGCTGCCCTGGATACAGAATTGACCTGCACCTCCATGAACAGCTGTGAGTCCAAAATGACTCCCAGGCTACGCACCTGGTCCTTCAGGGGCACAGTTACCCTATTCAGGACCAGGGAGTCCTCCACACCAGCCCGCCCCCTGCCCCCCCAAAACAGTACTTCTGTCTTGTCAGGATTCAGCTTCAATCCATTAGCCGCCATCCATCCTCCAACCGCCTCCAGGCACTCACAGGACCTTCACCGCCTTCACTGGTTCTGATTTGAAAGAGAGGTAGAGCTGGATATCATCTGCATATTGATGGACACCCAGTCCAAACCCCCTGATGATCTCTCCCAGCGGCTTCATATAGATGTTAAAAAGCATGGGGGAGAGGACGGAACCCTGAGGCACCCCACAAGTGAGGGTCCAAGGGTCTGAACACTCATCCCCCCCCCCACCACTTTCTGAACACGGCCCAGGAGGAAGGAGCGAAACCACTGTATAACAGTGCCCCCAGCTCCCAACCCCTCTAGACGGTCCAGAAGGATGTTATGGTCGATTGTATCAAAGGCCGCTGAGAGATCCAGCAGAACTAGGAAACAACTCTCACCTTTGTCCCTAGCTCGCCGGAGATCATCAACCAGTGCGACCAAGGCAGTTTCAGTCCCATGATGAGGCCTGAACCCCGATTGGAAGGGATCCAAATGGTCAGTTGAAGTTTCCTAATGGACTTCAAGGGCAGCCCCATGTACAGCAGATTGCAGCAGTCCATTCTGGAAGTTACAAGAGCATAGAATACAGTGGCCAAGTCGTCTCTGCTCAAGAGGAGCTGGAGCTGGTGAATGGGAGATAGGCACTAATAGACAGCAGTGACAGTTCTGTTTCCAGGAGCACCCCTAAGCCATAGATGGGCTCTTTCCAGAACAGAACAAGCCATTTCCCCACCTCTCAGACTTGTGAAGTCAGAACTCCCAACACTTCTCTCTTTTCAGGATTCAGCTTCAATGTATTAACCACATCCAATTCATCACCACCTCCAATCGCCAATCGAGCACTTCTAAGCTAGGGCAATTGGTGGTTGTGACTAATGGGAAGATGAGGATCCTGTGTCTTGTGGTAGGAGTTGGATAAAATAGCCTTCAGTTCCCTTCCAGCTCTCTGGTTCTATATATACAGATTTTGTGAAGAAAAGGATCTGCAGTTCCTTAGCATTGATTGGTAAAGTTGAGCTACAAAGCTGATTATACCAGTGGCACAAGCAATCTTACTTTAAGAGCAGCCTGTGTGGTCATGAAGAAAAACTTCTGCTCAATTCACTTTTGACAGCAAATCCATTGCTGTGATGTGCAGCAATGTTCGCACAGCCTCTGGTGAGTGTTTTTTATCATCCCAAACTGTTTAAAATAATCATTCTCATCAAATATTAACAGGTAGCACTTTGTCGTGCTGCAAACTAAAGGCAAGCTGCCTCCTTCATTTACAAAGGTCTGAATCAAATATCATATTAGGTGCATTGTTCAATCAGTTCCCATACAGAGATGGCATCTTTTCTGACAAAAGCATCCAAATTAATTGCCATAAAACACAAAGGCAGGAATCTGAAAGGGTGAGGTTGGACAAGAATACTCAGGAGTGGTCTGTTTTTGAAACCATCTAAAACAATTCCAAAGTGATTAAATATCTGGAGAGGGGCGGAGAAATTACTTTGAACACTGCTTGTGAATACTAGTTAAAAGACCTACATTACCAGTCAATTATATTACTTTAACATGTCCTCAATAAAGTTACGGTCACCTGGGATAAAGCCTGACGTGACAATCCTATGATGTCCCCTGCGGTCTTGCATCATTAGGAAGAGGATCAGGTTGGCATGACTGATTTCATCTCCGTTTGTGAGGTTAGACTAGAACCACTAATGTGGTGGGGCTGATTTCATGTCTGTTCATGAGGACTAGGAACACTAATAGAAAATTTGCTGCAGTTGGCTCCCAAATGATAATCCCTACAAGAAAGTAGTCACCCTGATGCATTACTAATGCACATTCTGGATGTTCAGCCCCATCCGGAAACCGTGCTTAAGTGGATCAAAGGATGCAGCCAGTCCCTTCATTAGGACTGCATCTGGGGCCACCAGTTGCTTGTGACTACAAATGGGTGCCATACTAGCAAATTGTCTTATAGACCCTTTATGGCACTATTCTATCATGTTGTGCCTGTCTGTAAGGAACTGAAGAGCAGGCGTGCTGATAATGGGGAATGGCTTGCATCAGAATGCTTATCATTACTCAGCTTCTACAAGGCATATGATGTTAAGTGGTTTTTTTCTTTTAAGCTTCATCACCCTTTCTGATTAATTTTGAGTGCCCAGCACTAAGTACTGTACTATGCCTCTGCTTTAAAGCAGTCACTTAAAAATAACTTCAAATTATATGTAATCCTTTTCGCTTTGCTACATTTCAAGAGCAAAATGTATAGCAGCTCTACAATTAAAGTGCCATTTCTTCTCTATCGCATTAAGGGATACTATGGATCTTCAATTGCCACTGAAATGTCTCTGTAAACTATGCAATCTTTTTGCACAAAAAGATAATTACGAAAGAAAGAGCGCTCATTTGACCGTAGCCAATAAATAATTTATGAGCAGGATGTTTGAAATTATGCAAATATTCAAAATACTTTTCTTAATGCCATTTCAACTGAGTGAGTGCCATGCAAGAAGAAAGTGTGCTGTGGATTAATAGATTCCGTTTTCTTTTTTTCTTTTTCAGATGTTTGCATTTCGACAGTGGACTTTTTCTTTTGCCACCTCCTGCTATCTTTAGTATCATGGCTCAGAACACAACCGCTCCCTCTACTTACGAAGTTCAGAGATGAATGTGGGTTCTTTTGTAGCCAAAACAGCGCCATCCATGCATGAGAGGAAAGTAACACCCAGCTTGGGGCAAACTCAAAGCTTGCAGAAGTAAGTGCAAACTTTAAAAAAAAAAAATCTAAGAGGGGGAAGAAGTCCAAAAACAATCCACTGCCCAGTAGCCACAAAGGAAATAAGAAGGCATATTTGTCAATTCTACTCTGTATGCATTGCATGCAGCACTGTTTCCAATCTGCTACAGTTCATCTTCCACTAAAAACTGCATTATTCGTCTCCCTGTCCATTGTGATGAAATCACATAGCTTACATCATTCATTGTTGAAATTACATATATTGCAAAAGTTGCATTGTCATTACATTATTCCACCCCATGCAAAGGAAATGTAGTGCAAATTGGTAAGGGGAAATGTAATCGATTACATATCATTTGCAGACAGTGAACACCAATCATATTCAAGTGGTTGGTTTCCATTCAGGACACAGGACATACAGGAGAACATCAGCAATGTCCACTCCCATTTCTGTTCTCCTTGGAATCTTTCAACATCCCTAGGAGCCATGCAGTGTAGACTTATAGATGCAGGAGGAGAGCAGAGCAAAAAATCAAGTGGAGATGGAATGGAATATCCTGAAGGAAGGCATAATTAACTATCAAGACAATTAAACAGAAGCATGCCACACCACAATATTTTAACAATTTTAAAATATGTTTTTATTGCATGTTAAATAGCAAGTTTATTATTGAAGGATTTGCAGCCCTGCCTGGGCTCCTTTGGCAGAAAGGGTGGGGTATAAATTTAATTAATAAATATACAATCCCTGGCATCTCCAGTTCAAAAGGATCTTGGGCAAAAGTCCTGAGAAACTCATTTTCCTGAAGTGTTGGGAAAGCCTCTGAGTCAGAGCAGATAGGACTGGGCTAGATGGATCTGTCTCAGCATAATAAAATAGTATCAGATGTTCATATTTCATTTCAGAATCATTGATAAAGGTTTGTGTGGGAAAGAGTTTTGAACACCTATTCAGTTGGTCACCCTGCTGCTAAGACAATATTCTTTGCTTGACTGACTGGCCTAACGGGATGCTAGGGTGTTCGCATGTGCTTTCGATGTTGATGCTTGCCGCCAAGCACAATTGGTGTGCTCAAAGGAGGAAGCCAATGAAAGCAGGAACTTCCTGTTAGGAGTCCCAGCCGAGGTCCAGCCCAGTTCAGGTCCCAGAGATTTGTACAGCCTTATTGGAGCAACTTTTTTTTTTTAAAGCAGGGGCCATATTTTGAATTGATCATGAGCTGAAGGACCAGCAACATCATCCCCTCCCACTGAGTCAAGTCTGGAGATGTAGGCAAAGAGGGGTGTTTTTTTTTTAATCCTTCACACACACACACACACACACACAACATGAACAGCAACAGCTGCTCTGGAAGAGGTCTCTTCTTAAGCACCTCAGCTGCTGACTCCCATGCAGGAGCCATGATACAGGCAAAATTGGGAATGAGCAGCTGAGATACACAATGGAAAGGCAAAGTCTGGCAAAAAGACTGTTGCTGATCACATTGCAAGGGAAAGAGGATTAAGGAGCCCTTTGCCTGCCATGAACGGCTTGAGGGGAATCATAAAGGCCAAAACCTCTGTAGCCGCACGTGCTGGAGAAGATTGATGAGCCCCTTTACCTGCAGTTGCCCTTAAAACCCAAGTAGCATTCTCAGTCCCGTATTTTATGGCTGCAAAAACGGAGAGGCACTTTGGAGACAGACGTTCATTCCATCCCAACAATGGACAGTAATTATGACGTAGTATCATTCCCCTAGAGGTATTTGGGCAGGGGGATGCGCCCAGAAGCTGGTGCTACTTGTCCTGGGGGCAAAAAGTTTTTAAAAGATATCAGGACAGATGGGATATACCTAGCCTACCTGGTATTTGAAAGGTAAGCTCCCACCTGGAACTTAGACAAACCTTGCCAGCTAAATGAAAGCTAAAGCTATCTTCACCCCCTGTCTTTGAAACTGTTGGAAAAGATGTCAACAAAAGGTTTGGCCCAGCACTAGATTTTTGCCCTTCCACTTACTGGCTCTCTGATGCTTGAGGGCTTTTTGCCTTCCTTGGATGGTTTAGAAGAGGAATTTTTTGTTGTGTGTGTTAAGATATTCCTTGTTGTTTTGTTAAGGCTTTATGTTAGTGTTGCTTTGGGTGTTCCTCCTCCTCCCCCGTGGAAGAGGGTGTTTTATAGATTGTGTATTGATTGGATTGTTTAAATTGTGATGTTCATTGTTGTTGTTTAATGTATTTACATCCTGCCTTTCCCCATACTGGGATTCAAGGCTGCTTCCAACATGTAAAAAAAATGTCATTATAAAATAAAAAGTAATAAAAGCAACTAGTTAAAAACAATAGTTAAAATACATTTAAAAACATTTTAAATTTTTATGTGTTTCTAAACTTGATGGTAAATTGCCTACAACAAATGCAATATCCTCCAGATGTCATGGACAAGCCATTGGCCATCTTGACTGGGGCCGTTGAGAGTTGGAGTCCAACACATTTGAAGGACACCAAGTTGGAGACCCTTGGTCTAAAGGTTGTCCTGTGTTCAGCTGCTGGCAATTTTAAAACAAATAAATAAACAACCTCCTGTTTTTAAAAGTCCAGAGGGAAACAAGCATGATTACTGAACCAGCCATTTCTGCTTTAGAACACTTCATAGAGAAGGGGCAGCAGTGGAAGGATAAATGTAAACCTGACATTTGAGCTTCTGAGTTGTGATATGTCAGGAATGTCCCTTACCAGAGTGACAGCAGGGACTTCGAAGAGGAGGGGTGGCAGGCTGGGGAAAACAGAGGCTTGCTTCCTTCCCATACTGAGAGTGATACAAGCCCCTCCCATCCTGGAGTGCCGGCTGTGAATTCCCAGGATAGCGTAGGTCAGACAGAGGCAGGTTTAGAGGAGCTGCAGCCTTTAGAGATGGCTCCAGAGGGGGATGGGCAAACTGCCCTCGAGTTCCCACAGACACGACAAAGGAGTAGGGCCCAGGCTTGGCATCAGTCCAACAGGAGGAGGGGAGGCCAATGGAGGATATCCTGTTGGCGGAGGACCCGCCCTTCAGTGAGCTCAACGTCGTCTTCGGCAGATAATTGAGCTGTGAGCTCGGACTGAAACCACTGTATAAATACTAATAAATCTAACTGCAATTAAACCGCCAGTTTGCTGTGTTCTTGGTGTGAGAGGGACATCTGTAATCAAAGAGTCATGAAGGGATCTGGCTGAAAGAAAGGAAACCTCATTTGTTGCCATTCTTCTGAAGGTAGACCTTAATGCCAACTGCGGGCATGTGGAGCAATGGTTGCAGCCATGCATTGCGGGTATCTACAACTGTGCACAACTGCTTTAAAGTGGCCACAGAAGCAGCTTTTCAATCTCTAAATGAAAAGCAAATGCACTCTTCAAAATGTGCTTCTTGGCCTTATGCTCAAACAAATGAATATTCTTCATGGAATCATCAAAATCTGTTCCTCATATTCAAACTGGGGTGAACCAGCGACGTAAGCATCTGTTTTACAAGTGGGGCTTTAAAATGCACACACACACACCATAAACATATTAAGGAATCACTCAGGTTTCCATAAGTCTTGGGTGATATTTTCAACGTGCAGGATCAATCAACTCTAACCGGTATCCAAGAAACAACATGAAGACAGTGGTGTAGAAAGACTGCATTCTTTGCTGTAATTTCAGTGGTAAATCTTTCTAAGGGATACCATTCTACAAATAATCCAAAAAACCCATTCTGTAAATGTTTACAGAGTTTAGTGGGACTTACTCCTGCTGAATCCCAATGCAGTTAGAATTTTCTTATCTCTGAATACAACTAACATGAGTGAAATACTCAATTTTGAGTTATCCTTCAAATGTGTAAGCTGAAACATAGTTGCTGTCAGTGGTAGATCGAGGCCTTTAATCGCTGAGGTAGTAATATACTTCCATGATGTTTAGCATCCACTGATAGCCATATCTTCCATAAATTTGTCTGGTTTCCTTTTAAAGCCATCTAAGTTGGTGAAGAACCTTTGGTCCTCCAGTTGTTGCTGAATGATAGTCAGTGGCTGGGGTGATGGGCGGTCTAGTTCACAACATCTGGAGGGCAATACCATTGGCAGTATTGGCAGCAAGAGCAGCAGATATCGTCTATACTTATGTTTTATTTTCTTGCTAATTATGCCGTTTTAAACGTGCATTTTATATTTGACTTCTTTTAGTAATGTTTTTATTTTAAAATGCTTTAAGTTTTTTTGTTAACTTTGCTGCATTAATATGTATTATGAAGTTGACCTGCTTTGCAATGTTTTATTTTGAAATCTTTAAGAAAATATTTTCGTTTCCTGTCAATGTTGCTGCTTTTGACTTTCTGCTGTAATGTTTTATTCTCAATTGCTTTATTTGAAGTTTTACTGTAGGTTGTAAACTGCTTTGAGATTTTTTTCCTTAAAAATATAAAGCAGCATAGAAATGAAATGAATAATAATAATAATAATCATTGAACTATGTACTGTGTAGCAAAGTACTTCCTTTTCTCTGTCCTGAACATCCTATTATTTAGCTTCGTTTGATGTCCTCAGGTTCTGGTATTATGAGAGAGGAAGAAAAATATCCACTTTGTGCACAGTTTTATAAAATCTCTGTCACGTCCCAGACATTGCAACTTTTCTGTATTGTATAGCCTCCAAAATACTCAAGTTAAACAGCCCTTTGATCATTTCAGCTGCCCTTTTCTGCACCATTCCAAGCTCCACAATACTCGTTTTTGAGATACAAACTGCAGTTCCATGCAAAGGAGCAAAACTGGAGCTGCTTTCCTCCTCCCTCAGTTCTGCTGCTCTGTTAACTCTAGTTTAAGACACCTTTTGCGGGAGCATGTCTTGGGGATCACGTGGATGGCAGTTTCCCACAGGGTCCCCAAATACACTTGTCAATCAACTCCTGGATTAATATATTCATCCCTAGCATGAAATTCACTAGTGGAGGATTTATATCCAATGCAGATATTAGATTCAGCAACTCCCCCAGATGGTGTAATTTGCTCTGTTAAAAAAACTGCACATTAAGAGGAAAGTCATATGTGACGTCACCTCTAGGCTGGCCTTCATTTCTTTCTTTTCTTTTAAAATTGAGTTAAATATTTGACTTCTTGCCAAAAATTCTGTTTTAATTAATTTATATTCCTTTTTTCCTTTTTTACAAAAAAGAAAAAAAAAGAAAAGACCCATTGTCTTCCTGCCATCCTCCAGACCTCTGCCAGAGACAGGGAAGGGCCTCAGATGTCCATCTCAGGGCCTGTATATGTTCATATGGTGGAAAGCAGCTATTTGGGGGTCCTGAGCCTAATGATAACATAGAGAAAGCAAGGAGCATTCAGGGAAGTCAAGAAGAAAGAGAGAGGAATATATCTCAAAGGTGTCAAAATAATGGAAGCTTTTGTTGTAAATATGCCCAATATCCTGCATGACCAATCTGGAAGCAAAGGAAGGGCCTAGTATCAAAATTGGCTGGCTTCTGTAGGCTGCAGTGATCTGTAACAGCAAAGGCAGATGCAAAGGGAAATGAGGATAATCTACTGTTGTGGCGAAAAAGGTTGCTTTAATTGTTTTAATGTTCCGATTAGAGCAGAAAACTGTGCAAAAATATCAAAATCCGATAGTAAGCAAATATGGCTAGAAGACACAGCCATGGCCATATAACACCATGTTAATTTTACAGGGGGGAAGTGAAAACTGTTTAGACACTGAATTGCTACAAGTTCCAGGATAATAAAATGGTCTTCTGAAGCTCTGACTAGCATATTTTGGCCAGGAGCCCCAGAAAATACCACAAACAAAATATTTGTATAGCTTATAAAATTCTCAAGCTGAATATTAAAAGCATCTGTTTTCGAGGAATGTGGCGTAATTAGAAAGCACTTGAAGGCTGGGATAAGAAACAAAGCAAAACTGAAAACCTGTCCTTCAAACTAACCATCTAATGATTTCTGAACAGTAGTGTTAGAGTGGGAAGAAGAGAATTTCATCCAGAGTGACTCTCTCTCCATCACAAACCACATTGGTGGAGCCAAAACTAGTCATGATATCATCATCACTATTTCAGATACATATGTGGAAGTGAGAAGATTCTGTGCCTCTCTGCCTATGTGTTTGATGCTCCCAATGCTCTATTTATTTTCCAAAAAAGATGCCAAGGCACTTGAGGCAAAATATCCAAATGATTCCCCCCCCCCGCCCCGAAATTAAATCAAGAAGAAAGTAAACAAATAACCGACAGTCTGCTGTTCTTTAATGGCACCCAGTTCATAACAGGTCCAGTCCTGTGAGACCAACAGCCGACATCCATGTAGAATATCTCATTTATAATAATAATAAAAACAATTTTATTATTTATACCCTGACCATCTGGATGGGTTGCCCCAGACACTCTCATCTGAACTGTAGTGGACCCAGAGGCACTTACCTGATCTTCCAGGGTGGGGAATATCCAGCCTGTGGGCCAAATTTGGCCTGGGGTGGGTCCCAATTTGGCCCACAAGGCTGTTTTCCCCACATCACACTCACCTGTCCCTATATGTAGTCTCAGGTGTATGGTAGTTAGAAATGCAGCTGAACGAACTGTGCAACTGAGTCCCCCATGGGCAGCTCCATCACACGGCTAGTCCTGGTGGGTTGTCCAACCCTCTTGTCAAATTTGACCCATGGGGTAGGGACAGATTGTGATCTGGCCCTCTGGTCCAACAAGGTACCTCAGCCCTGCCCCAGAGGTTGTGGGAGGTCATAGGAGCCAACTCCTAGGGGTTGAGGTCATTTTGCCCCCCCAAAAAATATATTTGAGGGGGCCCCAAAGTTGATGGACATTGGCATTCAAATGGTGTGTGTGCACTGTGTCTTGTGATTGATTGTGCAGGGCAGGGCTTACCTGGCCCGCTCCTCTCTGTGGTAGGTTTCCATCCCAGCAAAACTAGCAATGTTCCTTTCCCTCACAGAAACCACACTGAAAATGCTGACATCCTGTGCACTTGAAGCATCCACAATCGTTTCACACAATTATACCAGCTCAGCTCCATGATGTCAAGAAGCTGCAGTGACACAATACAATGCAAGTGATACAATCCAAACTCATGGGTGGTCAGTGCAATGTTAACTGCAGGGCAGCAGGGCAGCAGTGGCCAGTGAGTCCTAAGTTAGAGCATGAAGAGATAATTGGATAAGAGCTTGGTGACTGGAGAGGGGTGGCTTTCCTATTCTCTGCCACTGCTGCTTTTGCTCAAACCAGGAGGCATTTTCTACAGTGATACCTCAGGTTACATACGCTTCAGGTTACAGACTCTGCTAACCCGGAAATAGTACTTCAGGTTAAGAACTTTGTTTCAGGATGAGAACAGAAATCGTGCTCCAGCGGTACAGCGGCAGCAGGAGGCCCCATTAGCTAAAGTGGTGCTTCAGGCTAAGAACAGTTTCAGGTTAAGTACGGACCTCCGGAACGAATTAAGTACTTAACCTGAGGTACCACTGTATATGCATCCCTTTCCCCAGCCATAGCACCTCCAGCAAGAGGAACGGATGGGGTGGGGGGAACTGCTTCCTTTCCTCTCAGTTGTGTAAACTTACATTGTGGGCTGCTGAACTCCAGCAGCACCACTGAGGAAGTGGAGTGGAGAGACGTCAGGTTTATTGTTGGTGTTTTGCAAAACAGCAGAGAAGAGAGTACCCCTTTTTCAAGTGGTTTTGGTGTGAAGCAGAGTGACTATGGGCTTGGCTTTGTACAGTTTGAGGTGAGATGGGGAAGTACATGAATGGCATGTTCACCCAAGGCACTTTTAAAGGTCATGAGTTTTGGGACTGATGTGAGAAAGAGAAGAGAGTGCCAGAGGCTAGAGGTGAATTCACACAGACACGCCTTGCAGAATCTGAGACTTCTGAGGGCCTTGGGTGATGGTCTCAAATAAATCATGTAGCAACACTCATGGAGTAGAGTGGGGTGCAATATTGCCTCTTTCTTCCTGCACACTGTTATTTATATATCATTACATTTATAGTCCACTTTTCATCCAAAGAGCTCGATACGATATACATCATTCTTCTTTCCCTCCCCATTTTATCCTCACAATAACCATGTGAAGTAAATAGGCAATACATGAATGAGAGTTTTCTTCAAATGTCTGCCTGCTAACAGTTCCACTTCATGCATTTGCCACAGGCAATAATAATAAGATGTACTTTTTCAATATAAAATGTGATCCTCCAGCACTTTAAGGCCAGTTTCCCCTCTCTCTTTCACATAATAGTGCTATAGCAAACAAATAAAAAGTGCTGGCCAGTTGAACTGCTTTATCCCTTCCCTTTCTGCCTAACCCTCACAATGCCACCACCTTGCTGCTATGACATGTACTGATGCCACTATTATGGAGAGAGATTCTGTGCTGGCATTAAATCAAAGTATTCAAGGTCCATACACATGATGATGGAGGTACTTGAACAGGTTCGAAATCCATTTTGCTAGAAGTGGAAACATTTCTTCACCTTAATAAATTCTGCCAACACCATGTTTGAGTTCACCCCCGTCTCTCCTCTGATGGAACAAGAAACAAAAGATGAACGGCATTATGTGGAAGAATTGCTCAGAATGAAGTAAAGCATTGTAAATCCCATTGTGTGTGTCCTTTCATTCAATATGTACTTTCCCCTCCTCGTCCTGCCTTTCTTAAGGCATGCTAGAATACAGTCTGAATCCCTGGCTGCTTTAACAAGAGCAAAACCTAACTTGTATGAACAGAGGACTATTGTTTTTCTTCCTCTCCTTTTATTTTTTAACAAAGTGGTAAGCGCGATCGTGAACAAATCAAAGCCTAATAGGCCTTATACGTACGCGCTCTGAACAATAACGTTGTACATTTGTGCCTCAGCTACTACTGCTGTTTTGACACTATCCCTGTCCTAAGCCTAGATCAATAGAGAGTGTCATTTTATAAATTTGAAAGGGAACTTTGAGTTTTGTCATCTTCGAAAGTCTTAAACTATTATTTTATAATACAGAGTGCCTGCAGGTGCCATTCTAAGAACTGGATCTTATTGTGGGAAGGCCTGTTCATGCACATATTAAGAGACAGTCCTTCCCCGGAGAGTTACTCTAAGCATGCAAGAAAGACAAAGAGTGGGAGAAAAGAAACAGAGAGAGGAGAAACCTCACATTAACAGAAATGCAGTTGTCTAAAATCCCCAGATAGTCCATCTATTGTTTGTCTCCCAGATCATTTTTGTCACTTGAGCACCAGCCATTAATAGGGTGAGTTTTGCCTTGGACAATAGCTTTGCCCAGACACCGAGGGCTCATTTGTACCCTATCTAGAGCAAGGGTGGGCAGAAGGAAGATCGGAATCTACTGGTAGATCTCGGGGCATTTTGCAGTAGATGAAATGGGTTTGGAGATGAGCCACGTTGAATTCACACATCAGAAGAATGGGCGAAAGAACAGAGATAGCACCCCAGTTTAAATTAAAAATAAATAATACCCCAAAATAAATTTAATAAACAATATCCCAAAATCCTTAGCACATGGACACATCTATGAATTGTCACAAGTCGGGATGGAGGAGAAATTTGATTCAGTTCACATTTAAAGGTGAACCCACCCAATTTGCATTTACTTCAACAATATGTTAACTGAAACACGGCTATCTCTCAGGATTTGCACTTAATCTGAATTTTGTAATGCTGTTCTTCAACGAAAATATGTTTCTACGAAGGCATGCATTAGACAAAAGTGTGCCTAGAAATAAATATATTGCTGAAAATAACATGTTAGATTAGGGAGAACTGCTTCCAAAGTATGAACAATTGTCAAACTACATCTAAAAGTATGTTTACTAGGAGAAATTCATATTGAAACGCTGATGGATTTTCATGAGGAGTCTAAAAAATCCACAAATCGCTGCTGCAGAAATGTGGAGAGCTGAATTTAAGTTTGGAAAAATGAAAAACTAGGATAACCAAAATTAACAGATCCATCCATCCCTATTAGCAAGCATATCTCTCTCACACAGACACACACACACACACACACAGAGAGAGAGAGAGAGAGAGAGAGAGAGAGAGAGAGAGGAGAGAGAAACAGAGACTTGAAACAAAGCACACACAGCAACCTATTCAATTGGCTACAATGCTTCTAGTTTCAGCATTTCTGCATCCATGGACACTGGCAATCCCTGCCTTACCACCAGCTCTTTAAAATTAATGAAATTGTCTCAGAAAAATCAGACAATAATAATGCTAATACTGTTGGTATTTATTAAGCGCTTTTCAAAAGTGCTCAGATTACTTTGCATACTTTGTTTTAGTAATCTTTACAACAATCCCATCTAGTGGGTCATTATTCCCATATCCATTTTAATTGATTGATTGATTGATTGATTGATTGATTAGTACAACCTATCTATAGTGACAAAGTCGTTTAGTGGTACTTCCAGGTCTGCTCTACTTCTCTGTCCCATCTTGTCAATTCCACCAATTTTAAACCAAAGGAACGGATGCCATCCACTTTGTCCAACAAATAACATTGACTAAACCCTGGTTTTGGACCTTGTCAGTCAAAGGGATGTTAGCTTCATGTTGGCATGTTTTCATATTTACTAGTGCTGCTGCTGCCGTCTGGGGACTCTTCTGCTGCTGCTCTTTGAGATTTGTGCAGTTCAGCTGTTGCAGTCAGAATGGGAGAAGGAAAAGTATGTGAGAACCATGTTTTAGGGGAAGGGAGCAAAGGGACAAGGGGGCTGGAGGTTATGGAGTGACAATATCAGCCAAAGGGCAGCTGTAAACCTAGCAGGTCACCCTTCTGCGTAGAAAGGTACTTGTAACAGGAAAGCAGATGGTGCAGCCAAGCACATGCTGTGTGCTCCACAAAGTTTTCAAGGTAAGAAAGGATGAGGGTCCCCCCCCTCACACCCTGATTCATTATCTTACAGAAAGCAATCATTAATAATAATAATAAGAAGAGTTTGGATTTGATATCCCGCCTTTCACTCCCTTTAAGGAGTCTCAAAGCGGCTAACATTCTCCTTCCCCTTCCTCCCCCACAACAAACACTCTGTGAGGTGAGTGGGGCTGAGAGACTTCAAAGAAGTGTGACTGGCCCAAGGTCACCCAGCAGCTGCATGTGGAGGAGCGGAGACGTGAACCTGGTTCCTCAGATTACAAGACTACCGCTCTTAACCACTACACCACACTGGCTAAAAGGAACAATGACAAAAACAAAAGCAGACGATTTAGGAGGAGGAAGTGAAATCTGTTGGCTCCCTTCGTCTTTCCTACAGCAGAATATTTCTGTGTTTTCTTTTTAGCTTTGGCTAACAAGCATTTTGAGGCAATGCAGAAGAATGTGGTGCCTTGAAGCTAGGGTTATCTGCTCATGCATGGAGCACCAGCTGGATGAGAAGCCCACCCATCACCTTTTTGAACACTGCTCAAATCTGATGATTTGAGGTTATTCAGGAAGGGGAACAGAAGACTGGATTCAATCTCCCTCACCCCCCTTCTCCTCTGAACAACTGTTCAGCATGGCTTCATTGGGGGTTAAAGGTCTACCAGCACAACAATACATCTAGGGTGGGTCCTTGGGGCTGAGGCCAGCGCTCCACAGTCCAGGACCCCCCAAAGTGAATACTCAGGGAGGTGCAGATGATGGAGACAGTGGGAAACAGGTGTTTTAAAAACACTTTATAGTCAAGGGACAGCTGGTTGGGCATGTATATGATGACAGGTGCTCATCTTATTATTTTTGCTTTAAATATATATAGTCCTTTAAAAAACACACACAACTTATTCCCAAATAAATACTCTTAGCACAAGGACAGCAGATGCCAACTCAGTTTTATTCATGTAATTATCACCATCATCAGTTTATTATAATTATATTATACTTATTTAAACCTCACCTTTCTCCTGACAGGGACTCAAGGTGTCTTACAGATAAGAACACACACACACACGCACACACACACACACACACACACACACACTTGCATTGCAGGGGTTGGACTGCATTTACCCTCATGGTCACTTCCAACTCTACAATTCTATGATTCTATGTTTTGCATGCAATGGCCAGAAGGAAGGAAATGATAACTGAAATACCTCCCATGGTCATCTAAATGGGGGGCCTGTATGACCATTTAAACCAGGGTCTAGAATTACTTAGCTGCAGTCCTTGCCACTCCCCATATGTTTTGTTAAATTAGAGTCAAAGGCTGCCTACGCATTACCATTTGCTCTGGCTCCAGTGCACTCCCACTGCTGGTGTTTGAAGCCGAGTACAGATGATTTTAGCCACAATCTATACTTATCCTGCAACGTCTCAAGAAATACTGGTTTTTGATGCATTTTTCCTCAGTCCATCTGATTTGAAAACATAAACCACAGTTAAGCTGAGGTGTGTACAGTTGAGGCAGCCATTACACATGTGCAGATCCCAGTGTATGTGCAGATTACAGCTTTACTGAAATCTGGGAAACAGGGAAACAAATCTGGCCGTGCACATTGGTTAAAGACATCCTTGCCCTCTCTTTGGTGTGTAGCGCAACCTAAAAATGTGACTTGGAATGCAGCAGTGGAAAGCAATCTTACTGCATCATCAGCCATTAATCCATACATAGAATAATAATAATAATAATAATAATAATAATAATAATAATAATAATAATACATAATTTTATTTATACTCTGCCCTCCCTGGCCAAGACCGGGCTCAGGGCGGCTAACATCAGGTATAAAAACAATTGATTAAAATACAACTGAAAAACAGGATTAAAAGACAACTTAAAATGCAGCCTCATTTCAGTGGAAGCCCAGATCAAAAAATGTTTGGGGGAGAAAACGTCAAATCTTCACCAAGGCCAACTATCCAGACTGGTCCTACGTGGGCCAGAAAAAAAGCCAGGGAAGTCCCCAAAGAGGGGTTCCATCACAGAAGGAAAATGAAAGAGGGGGAGGCGATCAGGCTGATTCCAAGCCAAAGGCCAGGAGGAACAACTCTGTCTTACAGGCCCTGCAGAAAGAAATCAGATCACACTTGAGACAGAGTGTTCTACCAGGCTGGAGTCTTGTGGCAGACTGAAGGCTAACTAAAGCTCATTACTGGAATTCACTACTGGAATATTGTAGAAAACTGCCACCCTCATAGCACTGGCAACTGATCCCTGCCCAGCCTGTAATATTTAGAAACACCTACAGAGGAGAGTCCAACCTTCAAGTTGAGATTCTCCACGCCCACTCAGCTGTCTGCCAGAAGGGCAGAGAAGGACATGGAAACTGCAGAACCCCTTCCAGGCAGTGCTTCTAAATGGGCAAACGGGTCTCTGTCACCACAGAGAGGTCATTTGTGGTGGGATTTTTGTGGCAAGTGGAACAAAGGTTCCAGCCCTCATTTGTTGGAGCATGGGGTATTCTCTTACTTTTTGTTTCAATTTTCAAATTTTATTCAGTTTAGAGGTCTTAGACAAAAACCGACAGCTCACTTACAGGACTTCAGTGAAATACATTTTTTAAAAAAATTGTTTTTTTTGCTGGGTGTCAAGGAAAAGCTCCCCACAATCCAAGTTTGCCATTCTGTAGAGAAGTCCCACAGGCTGCCCTAAATTCTGAATTGCGGCTCAGCTTGTGGTCTGTGATTGAGAAGCACACTGCATAGTTTGAAGTCAGGTAAGAGGTAATTTTTAGACATTTCAGTAAGTGTCTTGGAGTCAATTGAATGTGCACCAAATTTCAGATTTCCATCTGTTGGGGGAAGTGCCGTAACCATTTTGATGGCCCTGTCAGTGTGTGAGTCATTCAGAAACGCTAAAGCATCATCACATATATGACAGTCACATTTCCCCCCTCCCAAAGGGCAAAAATATGGAGGCACATGACCCTTGCCCCCCCCCCCAAATAATGGCAACATGTTTTTACAAAAGAATATGTTTTTTGGTAGGCCTCTGCACTGAATGTAGTCTGCCGGGCTTCTTTGTAATTTGATCCTGCAAATAAAAAAATGTGGGAAAGGGGGGATGTTGTTTGCTATCTCCTTGACCTGTTTCCTGCAGTGTCAAACTGATGAGAAAAAGGCAGCATCTTGCAGACAAAGAGAAAGGTGGTTTGGGATAATATAAGAGATAGATTAACCCTATGTGCTTATCACGTTAAGTGTCCATAACAAAATGTGACTGGGCCCCTGCATTGTTTCCTTGGAAAATTCTACTCTCCCACCTGTCATACCTCAAGATAACTATCCATCATGGAGTCAAAGTGGCAAGCAACTGTGTGGTCCTTTGATAAGGAACAGTGACACAATTTGTCTTTTTCTCCTCCCACAGATTTCAAGTAATGGGCTAACAGCAGGTTAAGACAGCACCAGAGTAGATTTGAAAGACTGTTCAGGCAACAAAGCAATGCACAGCTGCAGAAACAGCCTGTAAAAACCCATTGGTTGAGACGAGCATTGGAAGTAGCATGTAAAATTAAAATGAAATCAATCATAAAAGCACTCTTCATAAAAGGAAATTATTTTCCTATATTGGAAGCCTCCTTTAACAGAGCTCTGGTAGGAGCCAAGCCACAGCCCTAGCATTTCTTTATTGCGCAGCCCCAGAGAAGAATCATTTCCAAAGGGATGAAATGAATTAGAGTTTGGAAGCGATCCTAAAAAGCATTTTCTTTAAAAAACCCTGGTGTCCTTCCTACAGAGCTAGAAATGACACTTTTCTCTAAGTGACAAGGTTAACTAAGGCTGCAGCCCTGTACACACATACTAGGCTGGGGGCATTGGTCCTATTGAAGTCAAAGAAATTTACTTTGCAGTAAACTGACATAGGATCATGCTGCAATAGGCCACACGGAAGCTGATTGGCATAATCTGTGACTGAAAATTATATGAGGTGGGACAGTCAGCATCACATTGCTGTTATCCCTGCATGTCCTGTTTTGTTTTTGTTCTTTTCCCACTCACAGGCATGCATCGTATTAAATGGGGTAGAAGTCTCATGCTGTTCATCTCCCTGGACATAAACCTGTTCTTATTCCATCCTTGTTGAAACCATTAAAAACACTGAATGGGTGGCATTCAGTGCTTCCATTTCACCTTGCGCAGACAGGAACCTGGTTAATTGTGTCTGCTAATTTCTCTGAACAATGCTAAACCTGGCCGCTCCGCAAACTTCAAATGTGGCATCTCTGCAATTTCATCACAAGGTTTGCCACTGCTTTTATGAAGCAAGGTATTTTAAGTTCATCAGCGTGGGTAAAGCAGCACAAATGCAATTTGTAGAACTGACATTCCTTAATGGGACATGGGGACTAGTAATAGGCCACCCCCCCCCCCCCCATGATCAATTCAGAATTGGCTCAGTGAAAGCAATTTGCTTCCAATATACATTTTTTAAAAACTACAGTGTTTTTTGTTTGCTCGTTTGTTTGTTGACTCCACAGCACACTTGAGCTGGGCTCCTGACAGGGCCCTCCTGCCACCTATAGCGGTGGGGAAATAATAATAATAATAATAATAATAATAATAATAATAATAATAATAATTTATTTATATCCCGCACTCCCCAGCCAAAGCTGGGCTCAGAGCGGCTAACAACAGTAAAATAATACAGATAAATAGTGGTGTTTGCGTGCATGTGCACACACAGAGGAGTCACTGCCACACTGCTGTTGAGAATAAGCCCCCACTCAAAACAGAATTGAATTTCAAAACTTCCCCTCCCTTGAAAATAAAAAAGTGAAATGGCCTCATTTCAGGCACCTGAATTTTACCAACCCTTACTATTTAAGTTTGGCTAGATATTGTTTTGTCTAAGCAACTAAGCCTTGCCCAGCATCCATTGGAGAGAAATGACATCATCACCATGGAACTGTTCAAACTAAAATGTGCAGCCTTGTCTGTGATGGACCTAAACCAAAAGCTTGTATTCAACAACTTCTGGACACCGTTGTGTTAAAACCTGTTTTAGAGACAGACAGAGAGAGAAGCCTCATCAGTCACCTGAAATGGTGATTAACTTTGGAAGATAATGAATGGCAGGAATGCTCCTTCCTCCTTTTAGGCCATTAATGCTGGGTTCTGAATTTCAAGTCAAGAAAGACAGTCATTGTTCTCTTTTGTTAGGGAGAGACTCAGACCCTCCAAGTGTCCCTATTTCAAAGGACAGCCCTGGATTTACATAAACTATCCCAGTTTCTGATTTGATCCCAGAACATCTCTCTTTTCCTCAGGACATCCCTATTTTCATTGGAGAAATTTTGGAAGGTATGCTACAACTGTGGGCACCCATTTCTGGTGGGTCTTCAGTTGTGGGTTCCTGCCATTAGCTTGATCCCAAGAAGCAACAAGTGGAACGCACTGTGTATACATTTTTGACCAGGCAAAGACAGAGAGGCCAGGCCCCTAATTGAAAGCTAGCATGCTGCAATGGATAGAACATTGGACTAACAGACAAACCTTCATTTAGGATGTAATTCTAACCCCATTTATCTGGTAGTAAGCCTCATGTGCCATTTTCAAATCATGAAATGTGTATGCATGTTTCTTTCTTTCTTTCTTTCTTTCTTTCTTTCTTTCTTTCTTTCTTTCTTTCTTTCTGCACTTGGGTACCTGAAAGAGAGTGCAAAAAATGCAAAGCAAGCATTGACCCTGAGTTCTCTACAAACACCTTGTTCATTCCAGCTCTCTCCCTTGCAGATGAACTGGCTTGTGAAGGATCTGCTGGGGAGGTGAAAGTTGGGTTTTGATGGCCTTCTGTTCTCCTCAAGTCTAATGATTCCCTACTGCAATGCCTAAGCATCCTACACATCCTATTTCCTGCAGGGCTAACTTTCTCCTGTTGTTCTCAGAATAAAAATAGCCTACTTCTTAACTGCTTTTGCTACAAGCCCATGCAGTTCCTTAGGGGAAAGTGATTCTATTAAGTATGGAATGATCCCTGCTAAGAAATGAGAGCTTGATTGGTGCCGTGTCATAGGAAACAAAAGACAAATATGATCAGATTGTCAAAGAAATGTCACTGACTCACATAAGTAGTTGTGACACCTGTGTGACAAATTACAAAGACAATGTATCATAAGCATTGTGCAGCTTAACATGCACCTAGGACCATTTCTCCTCATTCTGGCAATCTGAACACTAATCATTTCTCCCTAGGGACTGAGTTCTACCATCACTCCAAATTTCTGAGCAAATTCTAACAGCCACACTTCTATATCTAAGCAAATGTCCCTGTCCTGTCCTTCGTCATTGTATTGCTGGTTTTCTGCAGAGTAGAGAAAGTAATGGATCTGAAAGATCACCCACATACCATCTTTTAAAAAATAGGTTGATAAATATACTGTAAGATTTTGGTATGCATGAAGAAATGAGCGCTAATACATTTAAACTTTTTTGAATACAAGGTTCCCCGGATCTCAAAGCCACATTTCTAAGCAGAAGTTCCGTCTGCTCTTTCTAGAACTTTCCCTGCAGACTGTCTGATAAAAGCTCATTTTGAAGGTTTGAAGAATAATACCTACCAAGGTACTGTGTTAAGCAGAAATATGTGTTTAGCAGAAATATGAAAAAGAATGTATGTGTGTGTGTGTGTGTGTGTATAAAAAGGTAAAGGTACCCCTGCCCGTACGGGCCAGTCTTGCCAGACTCTAGGGTTGTGCGCCCATCTCACTCAAGAGGCCGGGGGCCAGCGCTGTCCGCAGACACTTCTGGGTCACGTGGCCAGCGTGACAAAGCTGCATCTGGTGAGCCAGCGCAGCACACGGAAACGCCGTTTACCTTCCCGCCAGTAAGCGGTCCCTATTTATCTACTTGCACCCGGAGGTGCTTTCGAACTGCTAGGTTGGCAGGCGCTGGGACCGAGCAACGGGAGCGCACCCCGCCGCGGGGATTCGAACCGCCGACCTTTCGATCGGCAAGCCCTAGGCGCTGAGGCTTTTACCCACAGCGCCACCCGCGTCCCTGTGTGTGTGTGTGTGTGTGTGTGTGTGTGTGTGTATATATATATATATATATGCTTTCGTAGATTTTCACGGGTACAGGAATGCAGGTTTTGGTGTCCTCGGGTGTCTTCCCGTGTAAAAGATGGGGTGTCTAGGCGACGTTTCGACGAGGTCTCACTCGTCATCTTCAGGCTGGTGCTTTCGGCTTCTTGTTACTGGAACAGAGCAGGATCTCAGTGTTTGAGTTCCTATAAATACTGTTGAGGAGGTGTGGTGTATAGCCTCCAATGTTCTGGGCAGAGAGGAAGTTCCCAGGCTAGTGTGCCTTTTCTTCTTTTGTTCCTTAATTACTTGAGGGATATCTTGAGTGATTTCTTGAGTGATATCCTGAGTACCACTTAGGTGGGTCATTAGGTGTGGATTAGTTGCTAAGGCCTTTGTGTCTTGACCTCTTGAACTTTGTGAAGAGTTTTTCTGAGAAGATGGCTGTACTGAACTTAGTTGTGCTCTGGCTTGGCTTCGTGTATAGGGGCGAGCTGTGGTTTTGTGGCCTGTGCCAGCCAGATCTGTGTAGGGATTCCACACTCAGTCATGAAGCTCACTGGATGACTTTGGGCCTGTCACTGTCCCTCAGTCTAACCTACCTCACAGGGTTGTTGTGAGGATAAAATAAGAACCAGATGTGACACCTTGAGCTCTATGAAGAAAAACTGGAATAAATGATAATAATCCACTCAGCGATTTTATTGCAATCAAGCAGCATATTAAGTTGTGAAATAAAAATATAATAGGCAGCTAGATAACATTTTTTATCCCTCTCTCATCATGCTAGAACTCAGATGAATGTTGGAAGATTCAGCACAGGCGAAAAGAAAGTAGTTCTTCACGCAGTACCTGATTCAGCTGTGGAATGTGTTCCCATAAGATGCAATGATGGCCACGAACATGGATGGCTTTAAAAAAAAAGGATTAGACAAATTCATGGAGGAGAAGGCTATCAATGGCTACTAGTGACAGTGACTATGTTCTACCTCTAATGTCTGAAGCAGTAAGACTCTGAAAGCCAGTTGTGGGAAGCTGCAGGAACATGGAGTGCTGTTGCACTCAGGCCTTGCATATAGGGTTTCCATGATCATCTGGTTAGGGTGGTCATCTTTGGTTGGGCAAAATCAATTGCCTTTTAAATAACTAGTTGCTGCTCCCCATGGGGTGCTTTAATTACTGGTTTTCTCTGTTGTTTTGCATCTCAATTTCTCTCTTAGCAAATTAAAGGTAAAGGTAAAGGGACCCCTGACCATTAGGTCCCATCGTGACCGACTCTGGGGTTTTGGCGCTCATCTCGCTTTATTGGCCGAGGGAGCTGGCGTACAGCTTCCGGGTCTTGTGGCCAGCATGACTAAGCTGCTTACGGCGAACCAGAGCAGCACACGGAAACGCCGTTTACCTTCCCGCTGGAGCGGTACCTATGTATCTACTGGCACTTTGATGTGCTTTCGAACTGCTATGTTGGCAGGAGCAGGGACCAAGCAATGGGAGCTCACCCTGTCGCGGGGATTCGAACCGCCGACCTTCTGATCGGCAAGTCCTAGGCTCTGTGGTTTAACCCACAGCACCACCCGCATCCCCTTAGCAAATTACTACTTTACAATAAAAATGAGATGAAATCAGTCTCTTCCACAGGAACCAGGAACTGACTATAACACAGAATTAAGATGTGTAAAACCACTGCTGTGGTGAATATGAAGCACTAGCGAATAAAAGCGGGGAAGGGGGAAACGACTAATGAACAAGGTTGGGGATTTATCATTTTGTGAATGGAATTTGCTTTCAAGTAAACATTACAGAAGGACCTTCACCATGAGGCCAGGCATGATGGATAATATACTTCAGTGTGGAACTACTTTATTAATTCTGCTTCCAACTAATTGAAGAAGAGCAATGCTTCACTGTAATGAAGCTGCAATTGCTTCCTATTGTAGAAGCAATTCAGGAATGTGGAACATTCTCAGATATGTTCAGTGTTTGCAAATAAGCTTGAATTAAGCTTTTCTTATTGCAAGCCATAACTATAGCTTTTCAGCCCAATACTATGTGTGTTTACTCAGAAGAAAATTCCACTGTGTTAATGGACCTTGCTCTGAATTAAATATGCTTAGGATCACAGTCTTTGTACCACTGCTCTCTCTCTCTCTTTTTAGTGTGCCTTAGCACAGTTCTGGTATAAGATGTCTCCCCCCCCCCCCAGCATTTCCTGGACAAATAAAGAGGTTTCTAAAAGCAATAAAGAGTTTTTCAAAAGTGTGATTACTAGTAAACCAGTGCACAGTTAATAAAGCTTGTATTACAGAAGTTAAAGCTGTAAGAAGCCAGCCTTTCTTTCTGTCTCTTTTTCTCTTTAAACTTTATTTATAGCCTTGCAAAATACTTGCATTCATATAACCTGCTTTGCAGACTTGCCAGAAGATTAATGATATCACAGTGTTCTTGAGAACAGAAATGTGTCTACCACGGTGTTGAATAATCTCTCCTTTCACACATTAAAAGTGAGATGAAGCCCACTTTAGAAAGCAAGGACAATGTGTCACACAGAATTGGCTTATAGACATACCACAGTAGCTGTCCTGAATCACAAATTGATTTTTTGCTTGAGGTATTCTGGAATAAAATAAAATAAATAAAAATGTAAACCTTAGGCAATACAGTTCCCAGTTCTCTGGACTATAAGTAATTTGGAATAGTGATTTTTAAGGGGTCTAGATATTGTTTGTTGTTATTTAAATCAGTAAGTGTGCACCCTAATAAACAGGTGCAAACACTTCAGTTATAGGTCTCCACAGAATCCATAAACTGCAATTCACCTTATTTACCAGGGACAAGGCCTGCTTTCTAGCACTGTTCCTAGAAAATTACAGTTCAGACTTTGGTTGCTATTCTGCCTTTTGGAGTAATTTTGGGGATGGCTTCACAAACTGGTTGCTGATGTTGTTGTTCTTTGGGTTTCAGCTCCCACTCTCTTTTCTGGGCTCTCTGGAAGTGGAAATTGGGTGCTTCATTCAGAGACACAAATGCCAGTACACTGCTTCCCTTCTGCACACATACACAGCCTGACACCCACAACTACAGAGAGTAAATGCTTGGCAGGTAGAGAAGAGTCTTCCTCGGTGTGTAATAATTTGGGAGACAGGAGTTGAGTTGTGACCTTTGATGTGAGAGTAGGCAAGGCTGGTGTCAGCTGTAGGCAACATCAGGCATTTGCCAAGGCCCATATCTTATCAGAGGACCCACTACTAACCCCTGCCCCTCCTCCTTGCTGACACAACATGTTCACCCATTCCCCCTAAGCATGCAAGTAGTTACAAGAGAGATTAGTTAGACCAGCATCTTCCACCTGCCTTGTGGTCTGAATAGTTATCCAGATTGGTCAAGTGAATAAAGCAACAGTAGCTGAGCCCATTCAAGAATGCTAGCACCACCATCAATACATGTTGCCTAAGAGTCCCCAGACACCTAGAGCCAACACTCGGGATAGACAATACTAAGCTGGATAGAGCAATGGTCTGAATTGGTGTAAGGCAGTTCCATATGCTTCTGTGTCCCTCTGAAGCTGCTCTGGGCAGTCTCCGGACTACAGTCTAGCCAAGTCCCACCTTTGGTGTGTGAGATCTGAGTGACCTTCCTGCCCACTTACAAGAATCATCAATTCCTGACCATCAGCCTGTTCCTTCAGAATATTGAAGTCTAGAGTATGTCACACCTTCTGTGTCAGCCGCTTTGGCTTGATCTACAAACAAAATAATAAGGGGCAAGTTGTGACTGCCCACCAACTCCCATCAGAATGCAGCCTACCAATCATGTACAGTGACTTGCCAAGGACTTAATAAATTTCCCATTTTGTTGCCTGCCTGGGACTGCAAAACACAGGGTGAATGTCAAGGACTTGGCAGGCTGCCATACATCGCTGGTGAGCTGCATTTGGCTTGGTGGCTTACAAATTGTGTAGGCTTGCAGTTAGACTTTGTCTGGGCACACAATTCTATCACCAGCTGAGGATTTGGATTCAAACCCAAATCTTTCCCATAAATAAGTAGGATGTTTTTTGATGGATGCTAACATTTGTTTAAACTTTCAAATTTGTATCTTTGGCAGAATAACTATCTGGCCTTTTCCAGGCCTGAAATAGATCTGAAACAAACGTATCTTGGGTTTTTGCCTGAGGACTTCGTGCTGTGATTGACTGCCAGAACCACAGTAGGATGGAGGAGAAGCTGGGAGATCCCAGCATCATCTAGAACAGAAACAGTCCCTTTGACAATTAAATTGTTTGGATTACACAACCTTACAGTTTTGCGCTGTGGCTGCTGAAGTTCACGCGTTGGACTGGGCCACCCATTTGTAGCCTTCATGGCTGCCAGTAAAAACTTGGGAAGTTTGGCACTTCAGAGTTCAAAACAAGGCATAAAACTATACGTACATTAATTCTTTACAATCTCGCGTTTCAACCCAATTTCATATTTTAGATATTAGCCACGTATGTTACAGGAACCTGAACTAACAGATTCCTAACAGTGACACTTTCAATAGAATGCACAGTATTCTGAATGCTGTTCATGGCTACTTAATTTTAAAAGTCAGAGGAGCTAAGAGGCTTCTAGTGCAAAGAGTAACATCAGACCCTAAGCTTGTGATGCATTTACAATTAAGTAATGATGTTCCATTAGTTATTTTGCTGTTACACATTTTACCACAGAATTGTTCTCTAAGCTGCCTCCTCATATGTGCCCTTGTGATAAATTTTATCAGTGCTCAGCTGGACAGTTTTATACTCTGCAGCTGCATAGTGGCTTTTTATCTAGGTTGGCACCCCCCAAAAACCAGCATATCCCTGACTTAATTTATATTGTGGCATTTCTGTCAGTAGATGTAAAGTCAGCAGTTTGTGTTCCCTGAGGAAGTTTACAAGGAAGCAGGAGCTAAGCCACAGAATAAAAAGAAAGAAAAGAAGATGGGATAAAAGTAATACAAATTGTAATTAAGAAGTATTTAGCAGCTATCTACTGCTAAACAACAAATAACATGGAGTGTTTGTTTCGTTGCCAGTCTGTTTTTCAAACTCTCCATATTACACATTCATTTAATGGCATTTTGTGGCAATGCTATTCATGCGCTCGGAAGAGCGCCTGGACCATTGTTTACATATTATTTCCCTCTGTTTTAAAGAAAAACAAATCGAGGTTAAGACTTGATACGAAAAGGGCTGCTGACACAAACAGATAACAGAAGTGCCATTCCATCTACTGAAATTTAAATCAGCTTTGCGTCTGGCTGTTTTTGATTGTACACTCCATTGTCTTGGCTTTTGCTAACTTATTGCAATTTTGTAAATTTAATGTACATTTTTGATTTAAAAAAAATTAATGCCATTACTGTGTTTATAGTGCAGTCCCTTCTACATCAGTTGAAGCACCCTGGAAGTCTGACAGGATGTGTATAAAATAAAGACTCGGTGTGCACTGCCTTCTCGCACCCTCATAATACCTGTTCCACTATTACATTTCCAAGAGAAATAGATGAGTTAGGTATCCATTGTTATCACCTCCCTAAATTATATAGAAGACCAGTTAATCAGAGACAATGGGCTGTACCTTTAAATACCCTCAAAGAAGGGGCCTTAGGTCAATAGCAGAGCACATGTTTTAGAAGGTCTCAGCTTCAAATCATAGTATTGCCTTTAAATACTTGGTTCAGCAGACCAATGGTCTGGCTCAGTTATGAGCAAGTTTTGTAAGCATGAATTACAGCTAACATGCTAAACTATTGTGAGAACTTATACATCATGAGCCCCATTCAGCTGCTCTCCACATATGTATGGAGAAGACCACACTGTGGATCTGGCCTTGACATCCTGCATTGGTGTCTCCTTAGTAAAAGCCAATGTATGAGTAGCTGCTCACATATAATCGTCCATATCCTCAGAACCCCTTTCTATAGACTTTGCCTATGTAGGTGTTCACAAGCCATGGCTCCATTGCTCCATTCTCCACATGTAGATTCTGTGCATGGGAAACAACTAACCAGAGCTATCGTCTCATAACACATTACATGACTGCCTTTCAACTGGAAGTAAAGTGGGAAAGGCAGTTCTGCCACAAGTCGGCTGGCACACAAGATTAATGTGTGAGGGTATTTGCTCCTGTTTAGTGATGCATGAATTTGTTGGTTTCCATTTCTCTCTCTTTTTTCCAGTCATAAATTCAGTTCTCTACATTTCCGCAGCAGTTTGTGATTTGTTTATTTTAAAAAGTCTTTCACAGAATTCACCAGCATTTTAGAGTGAATTTCTCCTAGTATACACGTATTTGTGTGCAATTCTGGCTAATGCACACATTTTTGCAAAGCTATTTTCCCCAATGTATTTTTCTATGATATTCCTACTAAAATGTCATTTTTTATGCACACTTTATGCGCAATTTTTATGTGTTACTGGGCTGAAGAAGTGTGAATTTCAGACAATGGTTCATGTATTTCCTTGGAAAATACAAAGAAGGTATGTTCTCCTTTAAATGAGAAATGAATCAAATTTCTCCCCTATTCCCAGAGTTTCACTAAGCTAAGAAGGCTGATGATACAAAGATTCCTCACTTTATAAACAGTGCTAGCACTTGTTCCTTAGTTAATAATTTTTTGTGCATTTTCATGTCTGCAACTCAAGTTTACCCCTCAGACTATAATAGTGCCGAAGAAGCATACTTAAATACATATGATATTGGTACCAAAATGTATATTTAACTTGGTAAATATGTCTTTAAAATGCCTCACTATTTAGCCAATCCTAAATATGTATTTACACAAGTCTACTTTCTCTGTTTACCCAAGTGATTGGAACAGTCTCTCGGGCAAATAACACTGAGTTTATAACCTTCCATGAAAGTTTATTTTTATTTGCTCGGGGGGGGGGGGGGACTTTAGCTTTATGGGATTTTTTTTTGGGGGGGGGGGGGTAGAATCTTCTACTACTTACAAAGTTACTACTGGGTGTTCTAACCCTGAAAGCAAATGCTTTATGTTCTTAATTACCTGCAGGCTTTTTAATTACCATACTTACTGTGCCAGTTCATCAGGATAACAAAAAATGGCCCAAATTCAACTTATATGTGCAGTCTTTCACATTACCTTGGGCAGTGGTGGACTTTGGCACCTCAAATTTCAGTGGTACCCTGTGTTACGCCAAAATCTGTCCCCTGCCCCCCACCTCTCGCCTTCCATTGGTGGCACCCACTGCAGTGTCTCAGAAGTTCTGTGCCTGGTGCAAGATCATTTGCAAACTAAGTCCCACCTGTAAGCAATCTGGTGTTTGCACAAAGCAAAATTGGAAATAGTATTTCTAATAATGACTGGAAATAATGATATTCCAATTCCCGAAATTTGAAAAAAAGAAGATTTCCCCCCATAAGCTGTGCCCACCATGGGAATGGCCTGGGCTGTTGTGTGAATGTTGCAGCACACTTGCTTGCTTTGAGTGTAACTTCCAGAGGTGTTCAAGGATTGTTATAACTCAGGAAGTGTGGCCATGATGTCAGCAAAAACCCACATTAACATCTGTACATTCACACATCCCTGGAACATGCCTTAATAACCGTCTCTCTTCTTATAAACTTCTTATAAATGTTGTCCTGTTTGCAGGGTTGAGTATTATGAAAACACATCCATTGAAGTATTCAACAACCTACAGGATCAAGCTGTATGCTTAGGAAAGGTTACAGCCATCCCTTAGGTCCTGGCAAGTCCTTATCAACCAGCACATGAGCCAGGATACTAGAGTTTAAGCCATAATCTCATTCTAGCCATGAGGAAGTTATGACAGAAGAAATAAACCTCATGTATGAGAAACAAGTCAGGAACCTATCTGAGGTTTGCTTCATTTCTTATCAGCTTCATCCACCTTCAACCCTTTCAAAATGTACTAGGAAAAATACAAATACTAAATAAGATATAATTGCTGTAAGTCTTGCTAAGAACTTCATTGTTCTTAGCACCGTTCTTAGCTTTGTGCAGCACTGAATTAATCAGCAGAATTAATGTCTTGTATAGGCAGGGTTAAGCTTTTGCTATGAAAAGAATAGACCAGAATAACAAATGAACCCAAGACCTGGGACAAACAATCCTTACTTTTCACTTCCATCTCTCTTATGGTTATGTGCTACAGTCACAGGTACCATTCCAAAATCGTTTGGTGTTCACACCTAGATACTTCTGTTCAGGATACATATGAGGTTTTTATGTTCAGGGCAGATCAAGTAGGCTGTTACCAATTGGAGTTCATGCCATAGAAAACTGGTCACTCTTTAAGATGCCTGTCTTTAAAATGATAACTTCTGGACAATTCTGTGCATATTTAGCTAAATAAAATCAAAAGTGGCTATGAAAACAAACAGGATCCATGTCTTATAATTTCTACTCAAGTATAAGATGCACCTGATGACATATCTACCTATGGTACAGAGATATTCTCATCAAATAGCATGATATGCACTGCGGTGTAAAGAACTCGAGGAACAAGACCAGTGTCCGAATCTGCACCCTCAAGCAGAATAACTAGATAAAACACTGATGACATGAAATTTATAGACTGCCACACACCTGAATCATTTTCCACCTTCTTTCAATATTGATGAAATATTAAGTGAAAACTGGATTATCAAAAGGTATAGCTTTGACATTTTTTACCTGGAATATATATATTCACTCAATGGAAATCATTTGTTTGCATGTTTTTAACAGACATATACAGAGAAGGCTTCAAACCCTTTTTGCCAAGATTAGGACCCAGATAGGTAGTGGTTAAGAGTGGTAGACTCATAATTTGGTGAACCGGGTTCGATTCCCCGCTCCTCCACATACAGCTGCTGGGTGACCTTGGGTCACACTTCTCTGAAGTCTCAGCCTCACTCACCTCACAGAGTATTTGTTGTGGGGGAGGAAGGGAAAGGAGAATGTTAGCCGCTTTGAGACTCCTTCGGGTAGTGATAAAGCGTGATATCAAATCCAAACTCTTCTGACCTTTGCTTTCCCATGCCTTGCTTTTTAGGCACAAGCGATGCTTGAATTTGTGTGTCTCTGTGAACAAGTGAGCAATAGCCATCTTTGCTCTTTCTGTTTGCAATCTGGAAATGACCCATTTTGTTTTTGGATTACCACTGACAGAAAGTGAAATAATACTGTACTCTATGACAGTTCTCAGCTGTTGTTAATATAAAATTTGTTGATTATTTAAACTTGTTCTGTAGGTTGACTATGATCCACACTTTTTATTCTCTCTATAATTGGTATAGAAGATGTTTTCTACACAGAGCTATCACTGTGACCTACGGCTTAAAAACGTGCGTGAAAATGCTAGATGGATAATAATTCTATTTTGTTTTTGATTTCATTGAAAAATAGATGATCAGATTGAGCTCAGTTGGCATGGAGCATTTTCAAATTAATGCATTAAGTTGTTCTAAAAATCCATGGGAAATGATGTTGTAAAATGTGGCAATAATTGAATGGAAATTGTCACTAGCTAGTCTGTAAATATGTGAACATGGGTTCCTTCTTGCCTTCTCATTTAAGAAGGACTAAACCAGGGCAGTACCAGTGGTAAAAAGCAAAGCAAAACAAACATAGAACATCTCCTTCTTGACCAACATTGCATCTGCAAAGTGTCACCAAATCTTCCAGATGGTGAATTGTTTAGTCACCCTTGACAGTCTTCACCCAGAAGCTGAGTCATGTTTAGTCCGCTGTGATGAATGTGCAGCCTACTTTGCAGATACTCTTATATTATCCAACTTGGGAGTTACTGAAAAAAAGTTAGTTTGATACTTTAAAATATCTTTTCAACCTGTCTTTCCCACTGATGCAGAGATGTGAGCAGCTAGTTAAGATTTGGTTTCACAGAGCTCTATGGGTCTCGTTCTCGGGTGAGTGAATATAGGACTGCAGCCTAATTTGTTGTGAGGCTTTCTCTTAAATCCCAGATCTGCTGACAAAAGCTGCAAAAATTTCAATGGTTTGCTACCAAAAGGCTCAGTGGCTGTTAAATAGTTCTTTCCCAATTTTGCAACTGAAGATTAATGTTTTTCAGCATTCTCAGGCATGTTTAAAATCGTTATAAATCTGGGCAACATACTAAGCAAACTTTGACAGAAAATTGGATAGAAATAATAGCAGATATGGTCAAAAGGTCAAGTGACAATAAAAATCAAATGCAACAGTTTGAAATTTTAAAATGTTCCTTTCTGTCAAAGCTTTATATCATTTTTTAAGCAAAACATGTGTACAAAATATGGAAGCAGAAGTGTCTGTTTCCCATGTGATGTTGCAAAACTGAGAGCTAGACTCTTTCAGATTTCTGCAACAAAACCGATACACTGCAAAAACGGAAACATTTGCTCTGTATGAAAATACTGGTTCACATGTGATAGCAATGTGTTAGTTACCTGTGTACTGTGCTTTGGGGGCAGGGAATTAAGGTGATGATACTCAGACCTTCACAAAAGTATTGTGGGTTTTAGCACACCATGGGCAGCAAAACCTAGTTGAGCCCGCACTCCAGAGCTTTTTATCAGCCCAAACTCACCAAAACTCAGCCCTGGCACAAGGGAGGCATTCATTTGGTGAGTTCCAGCATCTCCTATATATATATAGCACTACTATACTCCATACCACTGCCATCACAAAAAAACCTGCCTGTATAACATACCTTTAAAAAAATGCATTAGCTAAGAAGTTATTATGGTGGCTTGCTTTGAAAGAAAACCTCAAGTGATTTTCCGCAGTGTAGTTCACAGGAGTTCCTGTCACTGATATGCTGACACTATGCACATGTGAATGAACCAAACACAACAAGAAGTGGTCTTTCAGATTTGGGGAGCCTTAGGTACTTAGAGCTTTAAATGCCTCAAATTGGTCCCAGAAATAAACTGGCAACCAATGCAGCTGTTCTAAAACAGCCTTCCCTCTTTCTTGTGATGTGTTGGCTGTTGTTGTTTTTGTTTTTTACAATGCTCAAATTGGGATGGCGATGACTACATTGCACATGACCAGAATAAAGTATTTGCCACTGCAGACATACATTCAGTAGGCTGTAGAAGGCAAAAGCATTACATTATATTTAAGAGTGATTAAATTTGTATCTTTAGGACTATATGTTAGCCAGATGTCCCTTCAGTTCTACCTGAATCCAAGTTCATAATCATCATCTTTTAGCACAGGATATGGCAAGACTGGCAGACAACCTGGAATCAATTTTGCTTATCTTTTTAAAGTTGTTGAGAAGATTCAGAAGTTGCAAGGCCCTAAACTATAAAGAATATCTTGGAACTAAGAACAAAGACTCATCAAGAAGAAAGGCTTTTTTGCTTCAGAATCTGATCTCCGGATCCCGGTGTGTTCCGTAGAGAAAGCGATCTTAGTGAAAGCACTTCTTGTTTATTAACACAACCAGATACCAGTGAGTTTGTTAATTAGCACAGTAATTTTCCAGAAAGAAAGAAAAAATGGCTGCTTTATTAACTTAATAAACAGCCCAGAAGGGGCTCTCCAACCAACCACACATTTTCTGTGCATTTATTTAATACACCATATAAATACCAACTAAATACTTTATCAGGAAGCACCCATGCAGCACATCCTTGGAAATGTCATTTTTAAAGCTATGAGCTAGTGCAAAGTACTGTCAGGCTCCAGGTTTGTATGTACCCACACTTTTCAACTCTGTTCTTCTATACTTGGTGAAGTTAAGGAGAAGCAAGCTTTTAGAAGTGTATTTGCAGCCATGTTTATATCCTTGCACTTCATGTGACCAGGAAGCAAGCCCCATCAAGCTCATTGGCACTTGCTTCCAACTGTGTTTGGAACTGGGTGGTTCATCTAGAAAAAACTGGTTCTTTGGCTTCAAACATTTGCTTGCCTAGGAGCACAATAAGCAATAAGGGACAACTAGTCTAAATTGTGTTGGTCTTAAATTTCTGTCCAGTCTGTGAGGCTGGTCAATACGCACAAGTGTTTCAAGTGTAGGGAGAAAACCCCACACATTTTTATTACAGAGTGACTAGGAAGACTAGGAAGTTTGTACACATACAAACTCATAGAGTGTTGAAATAATACTTCTTAATATTTCCATAGTCATCAGGTTGGTTGCTTCAGAAAACCAGTTCAATGAAATGGCATTCCAACCCAAAATGCAAATGTGAGTTACCTGCTGTCACACTGGTTTAACTTCACTACAGTGGCAAAATGGCTCATTTTACAATGTTGCTGGAACAGTGTTTCCTATTCATTCCTCATGCTAAGCACATGTATGTCAATACTGCCAGCTTGAGCGCCAGTTCTAGAGCCTACCATGGAGGCGATCTTATATTACTCCGCATCAGAGGTTTTACTGCAAAATGGATCGTTTGCATGCAGCAACACAGCAGGCAAATCAGGCTCCCCATCCCCACACCACTACAAGCATTTCTTTTTGGATATTTGTAGAGTACTGTGGTGACAACCACCCAATCCACATGAATAGCTACTGTACATATATAGCTCACTCTTCTATGAGAGCAACTGTGCAGAGGGATTGAAAGTGGCCTTCACATAAGCTCTATTCAGGCATTCTGTGCTCATTGCAGGACGGCACTGAAGCAGGAAGAAGGGTTGTGCCAAGTAGCTCTTCTCCCTGCCTACAGCACAATTTTACCTGCCTACAACACAGTTTCAGACCACATGGTAGCCTGGATGTACAAAGCCTCCTTCTCCTCAGTTGGTTGGACACCTGGGGGAGAGGCTACTCAGTACAACCTCACTTCCCACTCACATATTCTCCTCAAAAAATGAATAGAATGTCTGAAGATCCCATTAACCCATTTTCAGTAGAAGCGTTGCCTTGATTTAAATGGTTGTACCCTGGAACAATTGAGTCATAGATCAAAGCTGTGTGTATGGCCTCCGTTGGCTTCCAGCTTTATAATTTGTTCTTGGTTTCTTGCTTTAATTTACTCTAGGGGAGAGAGAGAGAGAAAGAAAGCCCGAGATCAATATCTGCAGAAGCTTTTGAGTATCTCAACAGATATCAATGGACAGCCAAACTATCCTGGAGGATCATGGCATATTGCTAAGTGTCTGCATATACATATTGAATTAAGATGTTGTTAGGGGGAGGATAACTATTCAGTCATTGTTTTCCCCATGACCTTTTAATTTAAGAAAGTTTTTAGATTTCATAATTCTATTGTGGTCATCCTACTCTATGAATGCTAGTCTCTTAAGACCATGAATTTGTCTTAATATAATAAACATTGATCTCCTTCTCACAAACACATACTTTCCCCCAACAACTAATTCAACCATTGCTATTATGGCTCAACAATTCCCATTGGCCAGGAACACTGATATTTTTGATGCTGCTATTAATGTGGGTGAGTATTATAAGAATAATGTATGCTCTTGCTTCTTGCTGAATCAGTAAGAAGTAGATGTTTCCATTGCATTTATTGGCAGAAGTAGGTGGAATTAAGCCTTTACTATCAAATAAAGCAGTGGGACGCGGGTGGCACTGTGGGTTAAACCTCAGCGCCTAGGACTTGCCGATCGCATGGTCGGCGGTTCGAATCCCCGCGGCGGGGTGCGCTCCCGTCGTTCGGTCCCAGCGCCTGCCAACCTAGCAGTTCGAAAGCACCTCCGGGTGCAAGTAGATAAATAGGGACCGCTTACCAGCGGGAAGGTAAACAGCGTTCCGTGTGCTGCGCTGGCTCGCCAGATGCAGCTTGTCACGCTGGCCACATGACCCGGAAGTGTCTACGGACAGCGCTGGCCCCCGGCCTCTTGAGTGAGGTGGGCGCACAACCCTAGAGTCTGGCAAGACTGGCCCGTACGGGCAGGGGTACCTTTACCTTTACTTATCAAATAAAGCAAATGGAATTGCACACTAAATACTGCAGCCAAGTGTCATTGTGGGGCTCTCTAAAGCATCAGTTCAATTTTAAATATTTTTTCTTCCAATTAGCTTTGATGAAAATGAATTTTTAAAAACTAACGATGCATGAAATCCTTCTAGCTTTGCCTTAGTTTCCACTTGTCTTTTCCAATCAAGTCTTTGACTACTCAAAAGCAAGTTGACTAGATCCTCCCACCCACAACCTTCCAGTTAGACGTGGCCCCATTGTCCCTTTCCTTTCCTCAAACATACATGGTGGGAAGGCAGTGGCAGCAAAAGTCTCACGCCTTACCACCCTCCCACCATTAGGAGTCCTTACCCTCCAGCATTGCTAACCTGAAGAAAATCATCCTCCCCTGCAGCTGCTATTTGCCCTGTTATGGAGTATGCATGTGTACAACTAGCTTGGGCACAGCACAAATTTCCCAAAATAACAGCTTGGGCTGTGTGGTCAGTCTTCATCAGAAAAAATGGCAAGGGAGAGGGATTAATAGCCCAACTAGAGCTGTGATCCCAGGGCAGGTCACCTCCACACCATTGCTGCCATATGACAACATAAAGATCAGATCACGGTTATTTGATCATCTCATCTAGCTATATAAACAAAATATTGCTGCAGCAACATCAACAATAAAAGAGCTCAATAAATTCCTTCTATTGAATTCTTATAGATGACCCTATAAAGAGCAAGATTCTGACATATTTCTCTAGCACCGCATAGCCTCATTGGTTTCAGTGAAGCAGTTTGGTCTGTCTGCACAAATGTATTCAAGTCATCCTAATGAGCATCTGTTTTAGGAGTGTTTCTAATGTTTGCAAGTGCAAATGTAAGGAATAGACAATGTGAATTAAAGTAAGGTCTGCTATTGACTGCTGTAATTTGATTCTGGTGTGCAGTGGTGGGACAGAGTATGTGGCGAATATTGACTTTCTTTAAAGGTTGCTCATTTTATTGTTTAAGGCTGGGAGAAGAAGGAAAATCCGGAGAAGATGTACAGGAGCTGCTTTCCTTTGACATCTGGCAGAAATGTTGGCAAGCCATGAAAGATTCTAGTGAGAGCATGAAACGAAGGATGTTATAAATACAATTATTATAGAAAGTGATATTTAATAGGAAAATGAAAGGTCTCTGAGTATGAAATGATACACACTGGCTTATGTGCACAGAGAAAACAGGGCTCCATTATTCTAATCTTGGGTACCAAGTGATGATAACAACATTTGCAATCCCAAGGTAGGTTGGTAGATACCCATTATCAGAGGCAGAGTTGGTGATTATAGATTGGCTGCATTTTCTGCATGATGATCATGGGAGGCTTCCAATATTGGCTCAAACTGCGGTGGAGTTTGTTTCTGTAAACATTTTTAAAGCTGGTTGAGCGCTGGACAGTTCAATGAACCATAAGTTGTGTTCCTGGTGGAAACCTCCAACTATTTCACCATGTGTCAAACACCCTAATCAACCTTAGCATTTATAGCATGGGTGGAAGGATCTATGGCTCTCCAAGAGAGTAATTCACTGCCATGCTATGTTGATCATTCCATCAGAAGAAGCATTTCAGCTTGCCAGATGGAAGGACGCTCCCTCTCCTACCCACATGTGTTGCTCTGGAATTTTTTCGAGGGGCCCAGGAGCAAATTTCAGGAGTGCAAGCGGGAGAAGGGGAGGAAAGCCACACTGTATGAGCTGAAGTCCTTGTACTGGCTTCTACTGATGGGACTCATTAGTTGCATCCCACCCCAGATGTTGTTAGACACCAACTTCTATCAAGCCCATCTCATTTGATCAATAGTCAGAGATTATGGGAGTTGTAGTCCACCAATATTTGGGGCACACACATTTCTCTCACACACCCTCTCTATATACAGTGTGTGTGTGTGTGTGTGTGTGTGTGTGTGTGTGTGTGTGTTCAAAGCATCAAAACACACAACCATCTGCTTTCAGTAATTTGAATTACCAAGCCTTTTACCTCAATGCTTTAAGCATAAGATATCTATGACCAGCTGCAATTTCTAGCAAATCATTACTTAATAGGGATGTCTTCTTCACAACTGTCTATCTGTAGTGCTGTAGGAATCTAAAGGATTAATGTAGGTGATGCTTGGAAATTGAAATGTGCTTATTAACACTGTCGTACAAAGACACAAAGTGTTGCTAGAATGAAATAACAGTGTATATTGGTAGTTTATGACTATACATTCTACTGCTGTCAAATTACCCAGTACAAATTTGTCAGGTAAAGTGGGCATCCCGCTAAGGGAAATCTGTGCTTTTATGACTTATGCTGATTGCTTTTGTTACAGTTCTAAGGCACGCTCTAAAACTCTTTGAAGACGAAAGGATAACTTGTTGGTTTTACTATTTAATATTAGATATTAGGCCCCCCTTGGCACAACATGCCCCAGTGACAGGACCCTCAGCTACTGCAATAGTGGAGAAGAGGCAATAGTTCAATATCTCTAATATTTAAATTTTTCAGTGTCAACTTTTCAAATCAGAGTCAGAAGTCAATTTTGCAATCTAATCACATTCCATATACTATCCAGGAAACAAAAGTCCCTGTGCAGGAACCATGTATTCACAAGGGTTGCAGGGAATGGAAAATGGCAGCTATGGGGATGTGTATAAATCTGTGTTTTGTTGGCATATACATTCTCCTGGAAGGATATCTGATTTCACAACAGCCACCTCCACTGCCTCGGAAGGAAGGGACTACTGGAAATACTAATTCAGTTGGGAATGCACTTGTGATTTGGTAGAAGACAGGATGGTGAAATCTTCCTTGCACACTAGTGCACATACACTGAAACAGCCTGAGTGGTCCAGGGCGAAAATGATTGGAGTTGATACTCAGAAAGCTATGCTTTGGCCATAGGATTGACAAAATTGCATACAAAATGTAAATATTAGCAGAGATTACTTTCCATTATGACTTAAAAAAAATAAAAATTTGCAAGCTGATGTGAAAATGTGGATAACTGAACAAAACTAGGAAAATGAGAAACAGAAAGAAATATATATATCATTCTCCCAGCAGACAAAGGTAATGCCACTGTTGTGATGAACACATCGGACTACCAAGCAAAACTATCAAATCTACTCCAAGACCCTACCTACCAACCTATAAAAACAGATCCCACCACCTATCTGGAAAAAACCACCAAATCCAAAATAAAAGCCTCTCCTATCAGTGAAGAAATCCAGCTAAGAATCATCCCCAGAGAAAAATCATCCAGATGCCCCAAACTCTACGGCCTCCCCAAGATACACAAAGAAGGAACACCACTCAGACCAATAGTCAGCTCCATAGGCTCACCTCTACAAAATCTCGCTAAATTTCTCGCCAAGCAACTTCAGCCCTATGCAGAATCCATCTCTTCACACGTTCCAAACTCCTTCCAGTTCATAGAAACAATAAAGAAGCAAAACCTACAACCCAATGACCTACTTGTGAGCTTCGATGTTGTATCTCTCTTCACACAAGTGCCCATTAATGAAGCCTTGACAGCCATTCAAAACAAATACAATCCCCCCGAATACATCTTGGACCTGACCAACCACTGCCTAACCAACACGTACTTCATCCACAATGGACAAAGATACAAACAGATAGAAGGAGCACCTATGGGATCACCCCTCTCACCGGTCATCGCTAACCTGTACATGGAACACTTTGAAACCAATGCTTTAGACAAGTCAGAACACAAACCCAAACTTTGGCTCAGATATGTTGACGACACCTTTGTAATTTGGCCACACGGGAAGGAAAAACTGGATAGCTTCCTCACACATCTCAACAGCCTACACCCCAAAATACAATTCACTATGGAAATAGAAGCCAACAACCAACTTCCCTTCCTTGACGTCCTAATCTACAAAAAACCTGATGGCTCCCTAGGACACACTATCTACCGGAAAAAAACACACACCAACCGCTACTTACATGCACAATCACACCACCACCCTGCACAAATAAACTCCGTAGCCAAGACTCTCATCTCCAGAACCAAACGCCTGGCTGACGAAGACCACTTGACAACTGAGTTACAGAATCTCTCAAATGTGTTAATTGCCAATGGATACCAGCAAAACAGGGTTACGAAGCTAATCCAAAAAGAAACACCCCCCAAAAACCAAGACACAGAAGAAAACAATGGCATGGCCCTCCTTCCTTATATCAAGGGCACTACAGATAAAATTAGCAAAATCCTCCATAAACACAATATCAAAACAGCCTTTTGCACCAACCAAAAAATAGCCAATATCCTCAGAAACCCCAAGGATAAAATCCAGTTGGAAAACCAAGGGGTCTATGAAATACCCTGCAAAGTCTGCCCAGCCACGTACATTGGACAAACAAACAGACGAATAAATGCACGTATCGCAGAACACAAGAATGCCGTCAAAAAAGAAGAAAAAACTTCCTCTCTTTTCCAACACATGAAAGAAACAGGACACGAAATTAATTTTGCAGATTCCAAATTGCTCTTTAACATGGAACATCACCACAAGAGAATAATCATGGAAGCCATCGAGATAGAGAAACACCCTCACAACATGAACAAGCGTGACGACACATCCCGCTTGCCAGACATCTGGAAATTAGCCCTCCCCACAAAATCTGACACCAGATCCAGAGGCACACAGAACGCCATCACCAATCAACCACACCAGACCCAAACCCAGACCCTCTCCACAGATGAATTACAGATACCATCCACTAGCCAAACCATGGTGGCACCTCCGGATGCTGCACCCCCCTGCAATCCCTACACAGATCTGGCTGGCACAGGCCACAAAACCACAGCTCGCCCCTATACACGAAGCCAAGCCAGAGCACAACCAAATGCAATACAGCCATCTTCTCAAAAAAACTCTTCACAAAGTTCAAGAGTTCAAGACACAAAGGCTTGAGAAACTAATCCACACCTAATGACCCACCTAAGTGGGATTCAGGATATCGCTCAAGAAATCACTCAAGATATCCCTCAAGTAATTAAGGAACAAAAGAAGAAAAGGCACACTAGCCTGGGAACCTCCTCTCTGCCCAAAACATTGGAGGCTATACACCACACCTTCAACAGTATTTATAGGAACTCAAACACTGAGATCCTGCTCTGTTCCAGTAACAAGAAGCCGAAAACACCAGCCTGAAGATGACGAGTGAGACCTCGTCGAAACGTCGCCTAGACACCCCAACTTTTACACGGGAAGACACCCGAGGACACCAAAACCTGCATTCCTGTACCCGTGAAAATCTACGAAAGCATATATATATATATATATATATATATATATATATATATATATATATATAAAATATCCCCAGGAGTTCAGTAGACTGCAGCTGATGCAACAGCTTGGCAACCTAAACTCTAGAAACTTTTGACAGTGTTGCACTGGTTATCACTCAGTCAGAGCACACCACAAAGGAAGCTTGAAAGAACAATAAAAAGAACAATTTGTAAGTGTTGTTTTGAAACATGTAAATAGTGCTGTCAGTTGGTGGTATTTTTTTGCCTCCATTTTGTACATTTACATTTTCTGACTGCAGTTAAAGAACATTTCACTGCATGGTACTATCAATCATACTTAACCCAGAAATGCGCTGTACATTAGTAATGCTTAATTGGCATATTTAAAGTAAATAGCTACTTCACTTTTGCTGTAAATTCCCTGCAAATAATTCTATGATACCCTTGGAATGGTTTGTTCTGAAAATAACTAGAAGGGATATGAAATATGAATTCTGATAAGAAACTATTGGAAATGAAATACTCAACTTGGCAGGTTACCTGTATTGCAATGCCCCTTTCATTGGATTACCATCAAAATGCATTTCTAGTTTCAGACTGGCACCTTCAGTGAAAAGTGGCATATTCGAGGGAAAATAGCACCTTGGTTCCGAACAAATTGACTTAGAAGCCAAAAGTGATCCGTATGGCTATAAACTTCAATCTATGAGGCCATTTTTGTTTGCTTGCTTTCCCCTAGCCAGTTTTGAACGTGTTCATAACAGACTCATGAATTCACTACAAAGTATGAGCACAAATCACTCACAAAGAGCCTCAGCAGCCCAGCATAAAGGCTGTTCAAAGTGTGAGGAGTTCTCTCACCAGGCTAGATGGCGATAGCTGGCTCCCTCTCCTCTCCTCCAGAGGAGATAGACCAACAGCAGCAAATGTGACGTGCTGGTAGGTCCTCTTCCCCGGCCACCTGGAAGTTCCAACTGCTTCTGCCGCTCTTGTTGCATTATCCTGAAGAGCACGTCACCTTTAACAGAAATGAACAGTTTGCCCAGCCCTGGCCTAAACTGGCCATGGACCAGTTCTCAGCTAAATTGTATTTCTTCTCCCCATCCCACCTTTCTAATCCATGTTTGTTTGCCCTGAGTTTCCTCAATGAGTTGTAATAATAAATAGTTCAAGTTTTGAAAGAAGACCAGTGTACGCTGCTGTAATCACAGATCCAATCACTGCACCCATATTGCACACTCAGCAGATTATGTTCTAATCACAGCAGGCAGGCAGGCAGAAGGCCACATCATTTGTCAACCACCAGCCCCTAAACCTAGCCTTATACATTAGGGCAGCCTCAACAACCTGGTGCCCTCCAAATATTTTGGACTACAACTCCCACCAACCCCAGCCAACAGTTGTTTGGAAGTGCACTCTGAAGCATCTGAAGGGCACCAAGTTGGTTTGCTAAATCTTCATTAGGTCTAATTTGATTTTATAAAGAACCCTAGTGATGTGGATTGGAACAGCACGGTTTTCACACAGTAACATGCTGAACCATGTAGCTGGTTCAAACCTTAGGTGTGATATCTGAATGGGAATGGCTGGGAAGGCCTCACACAGAAATTTCTGAGGGAAATATAAGGTCTGAGCTAATCAGCAGCCACTCTGTATTTGGCCTACCCTCCCACCCAGGAATACTCATAATCAGCTCCCCCCTCCCCCACGCTGTGTTGACTGATTGGCTAGCCCTGCCAGTTATCAACTCAGTGGATCTCATTGGCTTTTGACCCTCCTTACTGGGTTACTCACTATGTGTGTAAGGGGTTAATTAATACTGAGATTTGGAGTTCACTTGCATCTGCTTTTTTTTTACTGCTTCCCTTTCACCACGTGAATTCACTTTGATCTAGCAACCGGATTGCACAATCCTGCAAATATATACTGAGTTTTGAAAATCTAACCATTGAAGTGTCAGATAAATGGGATGGGATATGGTCCTAAATAGGAATTCACGGAGGAACAGCCGTATACTGAGCCACTGGTCAATCTAGCTCAGTATTGTCTACATACTGGCAAGTAGTGGCTCTCCAGAGTTTCAGAAAGGGATCTCTCCCAGCCCTAATCTGGAGATGTCAGGGTTTGAGCCTGGGAACATGAATTTATTTACATTCAAAACATGAGATTTCTATTTAGTAGGGAAATATCTATTCCGGGATTCTGAACGTAGCTTGACTTCCTGATATTTTCTCTATTAAATGCGTTCCCTACTTTGGCACTGCACTGCCATACAAATGGTACAATGTTGACTGGCACTTCCAGTACTGTGTAGTATTTCATTTCAAGTTGCCAGCTGGCTACCAGTAGCCAAATGTTTGTACGGAAAGAGAAAGAGAGAGAAATGGCCATATCCCTTGGCACAAATAATAACAACAACAACCATTGTATCCTTCTCCCAGAACAGGCTGGTAGTTCTTGAGCCAGACCCTCTGTTCTATCTTTGCAACTCTGAGGCATTCTGTGATTCCCCATTCTACTTCTGGGAACTGTGCAGCAGATTGTTTGGGCTAGAGAAAGATGGAGACATGAAGCCCCATCTGGTAAGAGTGCTTCACTTCTCTCTTTGCTCTATATTGGCTCTTTGGTTTTCCCCACAACTCATGCAAGTTTTGAAGGAGCTGATCCAGGCATGGGATAGTGTAAGCTTTGCAGTCTCTGTTGCTTTTTTGCAAAGCATTCAGCAGCATTTAGAACAGCACTGTTCCAGAAATGGCTCCCACTGGAAGAGACTATGAAAACTGGGGTGGCCACCATAGGGAGAAGAGGACGGTGGCCTGCATTTTAAAAAGTTGTGTTAAAGAGGGGATGTGACAAAAGGATGTAACATTATTCAAATAAAATGGCAAATTAAAAATAAATGCATTGCTCTTAAAACATAGTGACTCCTTGAGGACTGTGTTGGGGAGTAGGACACCCATGTGCCCGCCCACCCCCAGCAAAACTTCTATTTTAAGCAGTATTAAAGTAGAAGTAATGTAAATGCAACTAGACTACTTAGCTATAATTTAGGAACCTGATTTTGCAAAGTGATTTTGCAAACCCTCCAAGGAAATGCTGAAGATGTCTACAGTTTCTTGCCTTCCGCTGTAGGGCAGCTGTTTGATGGGAACCTTACATGGACAAAGTGATCAGTTTTCCTGACTTTGACTTGACAAAGGTCATTCATAAAACTCAGTTCATTCTGTTTAGTCAATCTCATTTATGATTTCTATGGAAGACTGGCTGAAAATGGGAAAGGTACAGCATGGGATGGTCTCAGAATACTAATACAGTATATCCTCCATTTCCATTCTAAGATATTTTTCTAATGACATGTGAAAAATGAGGAGCTCTTCATTACCCTGATCAATTTCACAACACACGTGGATGATTCCTTATCAAAACACAGGATGAAGAGTGGGAATAATAGATCCAGAGACAAGGTGTAGGGCTCCCCCCCCCTTTTGTCATGTCTTCTGATTTACAGCTGGAATGTCCTGGGTTCTTACTAATGCAAACTGAATTGCCTCCATACTGCACTACATACAATATATCCAAGGGCTGTTCACAATAAGAATGAACAATAGAATGTAATGCCAATTCTACACCTTGGTTTAATGATCATAAGACCGTTCTGGTGATGACTGACAATTTGAAATTAAAATTCAATAAGAAATTCCATATCCTTAGGCTGGAATTACATGACTTAGCCAGCATGTTGCTGACCAAGAAAATAACAGTCACGGGCATTTCCCTACCCTCTCCAGGGTAATGTTTAGTAAGGCAAAACATGTGATCTGTCACCATTGCATCAAGAATGTTTCCACTACTGCAAGCTGCAGCCAGTATGGTGAAGTGTGTTTTTTTTTTGGGGGGGGGGGATGCACTGTAATGATGTAACATCATATTTTGCATTAATTAATAAACTTTAAGGGAAAAGTGGAAAGAGCAGTGAGTGAGAAGAGGATTTGTCCTTCATATGCAATGTAAAATGAATGTCTTTCTTCTCTACGTTTTTATACATGCTTTTCAATCTGACTAATATTCCATCAAACCAGCTAAGATATCACAAGAAAATATTTTGAAGTGTGAAAGTGAGCTATTGATTGCTATGCCTGTGTCTAACCCATGGAGACGAAACACTGGCAGAAAGAAACAACACCTGGAGGGCATCTGATTTTTATTTTATTTTTTATTTTTTAGGGTCTGGGAGATTGGTAATACATGCTTACATGAATTAAGTTTAAAGATCCATTTTTTTACCTCTGTGGATGAATCTCACAGGAGAGCAATTAAAGCCTTGAAAGTGCAGGAGCAGCAGGATAGAGCAACTCAATGGGCATCCCATGATGGTGACCAAGTTATAGTAGCAAGGCATGGTCAGGACCCTATGCACAGACAGAGAAAAGCTTAGAGGAAAATGGTGCAGTAAAAATAAGAGAATGTCATCCCACCAGCCACTTCTCCAGTGTCCACAGCATAGAAAATAGGAAGCTTTGATATACTGAGTCAGATCCAATGGTTCATCTAACTCAGGGTTATCAATACTGAAGGGCAGCAGCTCTCCAGGATTTCAGACAGGGTCCTCTCCCAGCCCTGTCCAAAGATTGAACCTGAAACCTTCTGCATGAGAAGAAAGTGCTCTGCCACTAGGCTGTGATCCTTTCCACCACCACCATGTTGGCTGATAGCAACTCCCATGTCAGTCAGTACATGCTATGTACTTCATGCTATAAAGACTGCAAAGAATACGTCTAGTGTTCTCTGCCACACCCTGGGACTATTTCTGCCTCCTCCTATTCCTTCTTCTTCCTTTTGAACCTTGCTGAGCCTCTTCCTTCACTCCTTCTGAAATGTCCCCTGCCCACTTCCAGCATCCTGAAAAGCTGAAACAGCACATGATGGCAGGGTTTCTTATGCTGAAATTCAAAGGAAAACGAGAAGAGGAAAATGTGATATAGAATGTTGGTGCTCACCCATTGGCTTCCAGCACCATCAATCAACCGAAGGTCACATAATCCACGCCACTGCATTCCACTGAGAAGGAATGTTCTAATGGTCCAATCAAGCACATATTGTAGGTATTGAGCTAGAAATTGGTCATGGAGCAGCTTGCACCTCCCTGACTAGTGGTTTGTGTTGCTGTACAAAGGTCTGTTTTACACTCTGACACATGCTGGGCTGTGGCAAACCTGAGCAGCACAAATTTAGGACAAATGGAAAGTGGATTACATTCTCCACAGCTGCATAACATAAAAATACAAGATATTTTGAAACTATTTGTAATTGCTCAATTGAATAGATTGGATTTTTTTTTCCTGCATATGCAAATCATCAATTACACATCCGATTTCTTTTTGCCTCTAGCCTCTGTCAGAGAGGCTTCTTAACTACATCCCATGGGAAAATGCATATAGCCTGACTCATTTTCAAGCCCTGACAATTGGGATCCCCTGCAGTCACAATTGCTGAAGCACTCTACATTGTATTTTTTTTAATATAAAAAATTCCCCTGCTATACATTTCTTAAAGGTGCTGACTGATTAAATCTAAACCTCCAAAAGGTGTCTAGGGAATGTCTTAACAATGGAAAGTTAATGCAAACATCAGGTGCACCTGAGTTGCTTCTATATGATGAGATCTACATCTTGCAAGAGAGCAGATTCAAATGTTAGCATTTCTATGGGGAGTGTGAAGGCAGAAATGGAGAGAGGTTTGCAAAGTCTATAAAGAAATTGTGGAAAGCCAGGGAGAAAGGGATGGGATGAAGTTAAAGCAGAAAGGGTGGTAGATGTGAGCTAATAATTATGAGGGAATAAGTAGACCTTTACTTAGGTGCAGCTATATTAAAACTTTAGAAATGGAGAGTTGATAGGAAAGGCTCATGCCTCAACACGGAATTGTTGACCTACCCTAAAAACCAGTCTATGCAATCAACACCATCATGTACTTCAAGAAGATAACAGATGGATTGATGAAAATACGCCCCCCCCCCAAAAAAAAAGAAGAAAACTCAAGGAAACTCACAATAATCCAATTGTGTCAATCCCAAAATGTTCTTCCCAGTCCGAGATATAGCAGTCTGTGTGTGCACAGTCCCATCAACCAAGTCAGCCCTAGGATAAGGGTGGTGGGGGGGGGTTAAGAATCTGATTCGGCAAGATTGCATACAAAAATGTGTCTATTAAAAAAAGTTGTTCTAAAATGTTGATGACTTTTCAGGAGGACATTACTTTTCTTTTCTTTTCTTTTCTTTTCTTTTCTTTTCTTTTCTTCTCTTCTCTTCTCTTCTCTTCTCTTTGCAAACTTAGGTGGAAATGCGGTGAAGCAAACTTAAGAGAGAAATTGAAACTGACAGATTCACCATCCCCCTTAGTAAAAGTGTATTTCACTGGGCAACCAATAGTAGGAGCTGAAAATCCCTCTGCTTTGACTGGTCATTGGGGGACTAGGCATAGCTCTATGAGAGATCCTTAGCATGCAGAAGGTCCCAAGTTCTATATCTGGCAACTCTGATTAAAACCATTTCAAGTAGCAAGATGCAGAGAGAGCCAATTCCAAGTGGAGAAGACTAGATGAACAACAGTGTCATATTAATTACTGTAGATTTAGGTAGGTGTTGGTCTGATGCAGTAGAAACAGTGGCGTAGCGTGGGGGGTGCAGGGGGGGCCGGCCGCACCGGGCGCAACATCTGGGGTTAGGGCAAATCCATGGGTTAGGGGGCGCAAATCCACAGGTTAGGGGGCGCAAATCCACGGGTTAGGGGGCGCAAATTACTTGCCTTGCCCCGGGTGCTGACAACCCACGCTACGCCGCTGAGTAGAAATATATATATATAAAAAAGAAAATTCCAGTAGCATCTTAGAGACCAACTAAGTTTGTTCTTGGTATGAGCTTTCATGTGAATGCCCACTTCTTCAGATCCTGCCAACCTAGCAGTTCGAAAGCACGTCAGAGTGCAAGTAGATAAATAGGTACCGCTCCAGCGGGAAGGTAAACGGCATTTCCGTGTGCTGCTCTGGTTCACCAGAAGCAGCTTAGTCATGCTGGCCACATGACCCGGAAGCTGTCTGCGGACAAACACCTTGGCCAGTAAAGCGAGATGAGGGCCGCAACCCCAGTCATTTGCAACTAGACCTAATGGTCAGGGGTACCTTTACCTTTACCTTTACCTTTTAAGGTGCTACTGGACATTTTTTTTTTTTTTTAGTATTTATATTAATTAGACTTAATGATAGACAACTAAGTAGCAATAAACAAAGTTCAAATACATACTCAAACTCTCTTCCCATTAGTCTCGCTAGCAATGAACTTCCATTTGATTTTTTTAAAAAATATTACTGATTAGCAAATCACACAATACAAATTAAATAGCAGATTTAAAAAAAAACAACTCCTGAAAGCAATAGCTTTTAGATTCATGTAGACACCCCCTTATTGTGCTGTTCTTTATGCAGTGCTGATTTTAGATATCTAAGTGAAAATGAAGCCTCAACACATCACATAAAGGTGGAGCTAGGTGATAAGATAATGATGCCCATTTGAAATCTGCTATCTGTAATGATTGCCCATGGCATTCAGATTTGAAACCCACCTTCCATTCTTTTTCAATAGGTGTTACAAATGTTCTTATCAAGGGCATAGGTGGAGAATCTTGTGGTTGTTGGACTCCAATTCTCACCAACCCCAGGCAGCTTAACCACAGGCCAGGGTTGATGGAAATGAAAGTCCAGCAATATCTGGAGAGCCATAAGTTTCCCACCTCTGGAATAAAGGGTGTTATCCAATTGCTATAGACAACAGGAAATTGTGATGTGAGATGAGGGCAACAGCAGTTTCTTTTTGAAAAGAGACATTTCAAAATGCCCTAAATTTGCCTGGTTTCTCTCTCCCCCACCCCAACACTTCAAAATGTGGGAGGTAAAAATACCACTTTACTTGGATTTTGAAAATATTATTTCAGCCTTCTCTTGATTTGATGTAGGGTTTTCTCCATAAACATGAGGTTATGCTACTGCTGATGTAAAACAAACACTTGAAAACCACCATTATAAGTATTCTTTGAACTGAACTAACATGCATTGTTCAGTACAAATCTGTATAATACTCTCAACAATAAAAACAAGTTAATAGCAAAAACAGAGAGTAATTTTTCAGGAAACAACAAGCAGGTAACAGCCTTGTGCTGCCAATTTCAAATTAGTCACACTTCCAGTTCCTGTATCTACATGGTGGTTCCAAAATATATTCTGAGTGAAGTCTACTTTTTATTCCCAGTATGCTATCATTCTTTTTCCCAAGTCCTGGTCATGCAACCAAACAAAGTATCTCCAGACTCATATAAAGGTTATTAGAGCAAGTACTTAACATCACACACACACACAAACACACAATGAAACAACAAATTGCACCTACTCATCATTCTAGTAGAATCAGTCACACCCCAACCTTCATGGAGTCATTAGCTGTCATCAGCTGTTGTGTACAAAACTCATATGGATATATATGGAGGTACCGAGTATCAGAGCCCCTGCTCCAACTTCAACACATTCAATATCCTTCTCAGTCATGTGAACAAAGTCTTTAGCTCTCTTCAGGTGTGTGCAAAGCCAACATGAAAATAGGAGTGAGCATGCCAAGGTCCACTACCACCCCGCTGCCTTCTTACTTACCCAGCATTGGTGGTGCAACAGCATCTTCCACTGCTGCTGAGGGCAGTAGACTAGGACAAGTCAGGCCATGTGGCACAAACAGCTCTAACATCTTCTTGTCACTGCTCCTCACTCACCTGCATTTGCTGCCTCAGGCTGCCACTTCATTTTACCTAATAGTAGGGCTGGCCCTACTACAGAAATTTGTGTATGTCGCTGAGAAAAGTTAAAGAAGTTACAAATGTTTGGAGGGGCTCTTTTCATGCAAAGCTATCTTCAGTGTAGCCAGTTGCACTTCAGGGTTTGCTTTGACAATGGGTTAAATCAACTCTGAAATATTATATCAAGGACCAAAGTGACTCGCTATCCTTATGAAATAAAATAGCATGGCTAACCTAAATGTTTTTAGACATTCTTAATATTTTCAGAGTAATTTTATTTTTATTGTGTTGTATTGTTACTTTGTCATTTGCCGCCCTTTGGCAAGCTACACTCCTATGGGAGGGAGAGCCAGAAATGTTAATTAATAAATAAATATTAGGTGTGTGGGGGGGACCTATCACGAAGAGGGGGAAAGTATTCAACTCGTACTGTTTCTCACACAATCTTAAAGCAAGATCTCTCTTCTTGTGCTATCTGTTGCTTCAATTATATCCGTATGCTGAACTTACATTAATAATAGTGTACTAATAATAGCAATAATTATGCTGCACTGTTACCTTTACAGCTTCAGAGATTTTTCAGAGCCATTAACCAATTAGTACAGCAGTGTATGATTATCATTCCCATTTCACAAAAGGGGAAAATGGAGGCAGCTTAGGTCAGAAGTCCCTGGAAGGAACCACTGAAGTGAAGAGTTAAATGGCTTGTAGTTTTTCCATCGCGTATATTGCTATTGATCCTAGTTATGCACTATTTTCAAATCCCTCTTGTCAAGTAAATCGCTTTGAATAATCTAATTTCTGTAGCATTTCTTTCATCCTGTGGAGATTCAGCAGATCAATGTTTCATAAGATCACTGTCTCATCCCAGCTGATTTTCAGCTCTAAGTATTAAATTAGCCAATGTCTAAAATGATGCTTTCACAAACCAATGCTCTGTTGATATTGTCAGCTTAGAGGATTGATGGGATGAGGGAGTGTAATACAAATTACAAATATCAAAGCAAACAATCACATCAGTGCTTTGCGTGATTGCTATAATGCTTAGCAAATGTGTTTACTCTTCAATTGTCATGGCACTCCTTTTGTTGGGACTTTGGAACAAAATACCAGTTCAAGTATGACAAACATCTGTGCTGTTTCTCCACATAGACATGCCTGGTGTTAGGATGTACGAGAGAAATGTATGAGGAGAATTTCTAGTTTAATGGTAGCTCTCCCCAACTCCCAACCTGGCCTGATTCTATGCTCTAGTCACCTCCGGCCTGGAGAGCACAAGTGGCCCTCTAGTGCTACACTGCTCAATGACTTTGCTGTGCACCCTCATTGGGTGTTGTTGCTTGCTTAGAATATGTCCTTGAACTCTGGCCATGCCTCTTTCTTACCTAGATGAAGGACAAAGAGAGGTGTGTGTACACAAAGGTGAAATTTAGATGTGTTACTCCACCCACTTTTTCCTCTCGTCCTGCTTGCTTCTCTCTCCAGCCTAATTGGTTCTTGGCACAGACTTCAAAAGCCTTCTAGCCGTGGCCGGGACCTCTGTCGCTGCCAGGGGTCTCGCAGCAGCCATCAGCAGTCTTACTCTCCTGTAAGCGCCATGGATCTGGGCCCATAACCCTCTTGTTGGGATACTGCCGAGAAGATGGGGGCATCAGGCAGGCCCCCAGCTGGCTCCAGCCACTGGCCGGCAGCCAGTCTCCCTTGGAACAGCATCAATTAGCGACACGAGCCTCAGATACGTTTAGAAACCCATGCATGCTCTGTCAGCAGAGTGCATGAATCTTCTCACAGCAGAAGAGGCGGACAGAGAAATGTGTAAGCACAATGTACAGCATTTTATTCAGCATAGTTCAGGAACAAAGGAAAACATGTCTGCTTCCCTTCGTCTCCAGCACAAACAGCAGTAACACAAAAGCTGTATACAAACGGAAGTTCCCAGCAAGTGCTGGAAGTAAACAGGCATGTGACACACAACAGCCTGTTCCCTTTTAAGGTGGAATGGAACTACGGTATATCCTAACACTGTCCACTACTGGCATGTGACTCTCAGATGGTTGCCCAAAGAGAAATGTGGTCATTGGGCTGGGAAAGGTTCCCACCACCACCAGGTGCTCTAGCTAATGCTGGGCTGAAGTATAACGTCCTGTTTTTTCCACCAGTTTAGGACTGCATGGAGGCATAAATGGTCCTCAAAGATTGGTATGTTCTTTAGGGGCATGCCAAAATGGAACCGTTGTTGGAGAAGTGGCTAACTCTTCCAGTGAAATGGCGATGTTCTGCCTCCCCAGTTAGAGGCAATAATGTTTCTGAATACCAGTTGCTGAAAACCACAGGAGGGGGAGAGTGCTCTGGTCCTCAGGTCTTGCTTGCAGGTTTCTCACAAGCATTTGGTTGGCCACTGTGAGAACAGGATGCTGGAATAGATGGTCCATTGGTCTGATCCAGCAGGCTCTTCTTATGCTCTGAACATCTCCCTATCTTTTCACAATAAAAACATATTTAACATGTGATGCTGGTGGAATAGCCTGACAGTGTTCATCTTCATTTTGAATGGAATAAAGTTATTTGAAGGATGAGGAGCAGGAGACAATCACCCACTCCCCTAGTCTTGCTGAGAAACTTTTTTCTGATAGTGCTGATCCAAACTTTAAAAAGAAAATTTCAGCCTGCTTTAGGATAGTTACTTCTTTATTGTGGAATCAATTTGCCACTCAGGGGAATGCCTGACTACTACAATTGTTAGGAGAGACATTTCTTAACAGTGCCTGTATAGCATTTGGTGTAGCAGTCTCATTACTGTGGAACTCCTTACGTATTAAAATCAAGCAAGTGCCAGCAATATGAAATTTAAGACACTTTCTAAAAAACTTATTTATTCGCTGAAGCTTTCCCTGAAGTATGAACCAGCCATGTGTTATATATGTTGTATCACCGATGGATTTAATAGTTTTATTGTTTGCATTGTATCTATATTGTTTTATGAGAATCCTATGTTCTTCATGGCTTAGATCTATCTTATAATTAAACATTGCACAAATCTGTATAATCTATTAATTGAAAACCTAGAAAAGCATTGCACATTTTGACTGATTATATACAAAGGACCCCTGCTAGAATCCAGTGATTGATATGGCAGGGAGATGCGTCTATACACTAAGCCATCAATATTACAAAAGTTAAGTGACCTTGACCTTTCAAAAGCTCATAGCTCAATCACCAGTATCTCTGAAACTCTTTTCTCTATTTCTTCAAGTGCACATCAACTATTATAAGAGTGCTCAGGAGCAGCTGGTCACTGAAGCTACACTTTCATAGACTAGAATCATAGACTCATAGAGTTGGAAGAGACCACAAGGGCCATCGAGTCCAACCCCCTGCCAAGCAGGAAACACCATCAGAGCACTCCTGACATATGGTTGTCAAGCCTCTGCTTAAAGACCTCCAAAGAAGGAGACTCCACCACACTCCTTGGCAGCAAATTCCACTGTCGAACAGCTCTTACTGTCAGGAAGTTCTTCCTAATGTTTAGGTGGAATCTTCTTTCTTGTAGTTTGGATCCATTGCTCCGTGTCCGCTTCTCTGGAGCAGCAGAAAACAGCCTTTCTCCCTCCTCTATGTGACATCCTTTTATATATTTGAACATGGCTATCATATCACCCCTTAACCTCCTCTTCTCCAGGCTAAACATGCCCAGCTCCCTTAGCCGTTCCTCATAAGGCATCATTTCCAGGCCTTTGACCATTTTGGTTGCCCTCCTCTGGACACGTTCCAGTTTGTCAGTGTCCTTCTTGAACTGTGGTGCCCAGAACTGGACACAGTACTCCAGGTGAGGTCTGACCAGAGCAGAATACAGTGGCACTATTACTTCCCTTGATCTAGATGCTATACTCCTATTGATGAGGCCCAGAATTGCATTGGCTTTTTTAGCTGCCACGTCACACTGTTGGCTCATGTCAAGTTTGTGGTCAACCAAGACTCCTAGATCCTTTTCACATGTACTGCTCTCAAGCCAGGTGTCCCCCATCTTGTATTTGTGCCTCTCATTTTTTTTGCCCAAGTGCAATACTTTACATTTCTCCCTGTTAAAATTCATCTTGTTTGTTTTGGCCCAGTTCTCTAATCTGTCAAGGTCGTTTTGAAGTGTGATCCTGTCCTCTGGGGTGTTAGCCACCCCTCCCAGTTTGGTGTCATCTGCAAATTTGATCAGGATGCCCTTGAGTCCATCATCCAAGTCGTTGATAAAGATGTTGAATAAGACCGGGTCCAAGACAGAACCCTGTGGCACCCCACTAGTCACTCTTCTCCAGGATGAAGAGGAACCATTGATGAGCACCCTTTGGGTACGGTCAGTCAGCCAGTTACAAATCCACTGAGTGGTAGCATAGTCAAGACCGCATTTTACCAGCTTCTTTACAAGAATATCATGGGGCACCTTGTCAAATGCCTTGCTGAAATCAAGGTAGACTACATCCACTGCGTTCCCTTCATCTACCAGGCTTGTAATTCTGTCAAAAAACGAGATCAGGTTAGTCTGACATGACTTATTTTTCAGAAATCCATGCTGACTATTGGTGATCACAGCATTCCTTTCTAGGTGCTCACAGACTGTTTGCTTAATGATCTGCTCCAGAATCTTCCCTGGTATTGATGTCAGACTGACTGGGCGGTAATTATTTGGGTCCTCTCTTTTCCCCTTTTTGAAAATAGGGACAACATTTGCCCTCCTCCAGTCTGCCGGGACTTCGCCTGTTCTCCAGGAATTCTCAAAGATGACTGCCAGTGGTTCTGAAATCACATCTGCCAGTTCTTTTAATACTCTTGGATGCAGTTCATCTGGCCCTGGAGACTTGAATACATCTAGACTAGCCAAGTATTCTTGTACTATCTCCTTAGTTATTCTGGGCTGTGTTTCCTCTGCTGAATCATTTGCTCCAAATTCTTCAGGTCGGGCATTGTTTTCTTTATCGGAGAAGACTGAGGCAAAGAAGGCATTGAGGAGTTCAGCCCTTTCTGTGTCCCCTGTTTGCATTTCACCATCTTCTCCTCTGAGTGACCCCACGGTTTCTTTGTTCTTCCTTTTGCTACGAACATACCCATAAAAGCCTTTTTTGTTGCTTTTAACCTCTCTAGCAAGCCTGAGTTCATTTTGTGCTTTAGCTTTTCTGACTTTGTGTCTACACGTGCTGGCTATTTGTTTGAATTCCTCTTTGGTGGTTTCCCCCCTTTTCCATTTTTTGTACACATCCTTTTTTAATCTTAACTCAGTTAAAAGTTCTTTAGATAGCCACCCTGGCTTCTTTAGGCACCTTCCATGTTTCCGTCTCATTGGTATTGCCTGAAGTTGTGCTTTTACTATCTCCCTCTTAACAAACTCCCAGCCATCTTGAACTCCCTTTCCTTTTAGTATTACTGTCCATGGGATCTCACCCAGCACTTCCCTAAGCTTTATGAAGTCGGCTTTCTTAAAGTCGAGAAATTGAGTCCTAGTATGCTTGGCTGCTCCTTTCCGCTGTATAGTAAACTTCAGAAGAGCATGATCACTCGCGCCTAATGATCCTTCCACTTCTACCCCACTAACCAGGTCATCAACATTGGTTAGGACCAGATCTAAAATGGCTGTTCCTCTTGTTGCTTCTCCCACTTTCTGGACAATGAAGTTGTCTGCAAGGCCAGTGAGGAATCTGTTTGACCTTATGCTCTTGGCTGAGTTTGACATCCAACAAATATCCGGGTAATTGAAGTCCCCCATTACTACTATCTCCCTTCCTTTTGCATGCTTGGCCATCTGTTCCAGGAAGGCATCATCTATGTCCTCCGTTTGGCTTGGGGATCTATAGTAAACTCCCACAATGAGGTCACTGTTATTCTTCTCTCCCTTAATTTTGACCCAAATGCTCTCACTTTGGCTTTGAGGTTCTAAATCTTGGATCTCTTCACAGGTATACACATCCCTGACATATAACGCCACTCCTCCTCCTTTCTTGTCTGGTCTATTTCTTTGAAATAGATTGTATCCCTCCATTATTACATTCCAATCGTGGGATTTATCCCACCAGGTTTCAGTGATTCCTATTATGTCATATTTAGTTTGCTGTACCAGGAGCTCAAGCTCATCTTGTTTATTTCCCATGCTTTGCGCATTAGTGTACAGACATTGAAGTCCATTAATCATTCCCCCGTGTCTCTTATTTAAGGATTTTCTCCTCCCACCACTAGGTCTGCATGCTCTTTGCTCCATTCGGTCTATGACATTTGGATGATCATCTTCATCAATTGATAGACTCCTACCTTCAGGAGCACTGTCTCCCTCCCCCACATTAGTCAGTTTAAAGCCCTCCTGATGAGGTTTCTGAGATTTTTTGCAAAAACATTCCTCCCAACCGTTGTGAGGTGCAGCCCATCGCTTGCCAGAAGTCCATCTTCAAGAAACTGCATTCCGTGATCTAAGAATCCAAACCGTTCCTGTTTGCACCATTTGCGAAGCCAGTTGTTCACTTCCACTATTTTTCCCTCTCTCCCTGGGCCACGTCGTTCAACTGGGAGGACAGATGAGATGACAATTTGTGCATTTAATTGCTTCAATTTCCTGCCCAGAGCCTTGTAATCTCTTTTGATCTTCTGGAGGCTATTGCTTGCAGTGTCATTGGTTCCCACATGAACCAAGAGGAAGGGGTATTTGTCAGTGGGTTTTATGATTCCTTGCAGTCGTTCAGTTACATCTTGGATCTTAGCCCCGGGGAGACAGCACACTTCCCGAGACATCTTGTCAGGCCCACAGATCACTGCTTCTGTTCCCCTCAGTAGGGAATCCCCTATCACCACTACACGCCTCCTCTTAGGTCTGGTCGGGGTTCTTCTGTGAGCTGTCGGTTCCAAGGTCGCCTGGACATTCCCAGAGGACTGCCTTTGCTCCTCGTCTTCATATACCTGATATGAAGGTATCATATACTGTAATGAGGGAGAGATCCTCAAATGGAGTCTGCTCTTCGTCTTCCATGCTAGGGGAAAGGACCTCAAAGCGATTGCGTATTTCTAAACAATCAGAGCGAACCCTGGGCCTCCTACTTCTTTGAGTCACGTTTCTCCATATATCTGACTCCTGTGTTGGTGAACTAGCCACCTTCTCAGGGGAGTCCCCTGTCTCTTCCTTGGTGGAGACGGTGTGCTCTGTTGCTTCCAAGAAGAGTTCCAGCTCTCTAATTCTTTGGAGCGTAGCTACACATTCCTCCAGTTGCTGGACTTTGTCTTTTAAGAGGGCAATCAACATGCAATTGCTGCAGGTAAAGCTGCCTGCAACCTTTGGCAAGATGGCAAACATTGCGCAGGAACCACAGGCGACTGCAGCTGTTCCCTCACCCTCCATCTTGGGAACGTGTCGTTGGGGGTGACCACAGTGGTCCTCTATCATAAAAAGTGTGGAGACAGGACAAATAAATCCCTCCCAAAAAACCTAGGTCTCCCCCAACAAATGTTTGAGACTAGCTCCCCTAAATCTAAAATATGGATCAAACTAAAATATGGATCCCACAGCTAATCACCTACCTCAACAGAAGCCCTGCCCCCTCTGACCTTTGCCCAGAGAGAGCAGCTAAACAGCCACAAGAAACTCACACAAGAAAACCCTTTTTGTTTTCACACAGCAGTACCTGTTGTGTTGTGGAACCATGGCTTTTTAACCAAAATACTAGCATGCAGTGCTAAACTTCATTCCTACCAGTTGATGTTGTGTGATGCAACAGTGAACAACACTGGATAATGTCGCTACTCCTCTTCCCATTCTACACATAATTGCTTCTGTTCCCCTATGATTTCCCCATGAAAACAGGACTGGATGCTGGTATACTGCCCCAAATATATCACTTTTCTGCCATGATTTTCCAGGTTAAGGGGCTGCAAATGATTTTTTTTCCTGGAATCAAATAACACAGAAATGAGTGCTAACCTTTTTCCCAAAGTGGCTTTTATGTTGTGTGAAGGCTTAAATATAATGCGGAAATCAACAGGCAGGGAAATGTCTGGGAAATGGAAGAAATTGGCTTGTGTATGCAGCCAGTAATGGTTATAGTTTTTACTTGATTACTAATGATCCACGTTTAAGTTATCAAGACATCAGCAACCATGGGATTCTGTCATGTTATTGTTGAAGCCAAGCTGACAAACCTCACATGGGTGGGTTGTACATTCACGGTATACTTACTTCCATGCCATTTAAAGCATCCATTGCTAACAATTGTCATACAAATCTTCCTGTAATCTATTGAGTAGCTTCAACTAAACTAAGGCATTAATTTCAGTGTGTCTCTTTCTCTATGAGATATGATTTGTTTGTTTTCCATTGTGTAAACATCTGCTCAGAAGATGCTTGCATAAAATGTCTCCTGTTCACCCCAGATCATACATACCTAGCACAATAAACTCGCTATTGTCATTTCAGACTTGCAGATAACCTCATTGTTTCGGGGGGGGGGGGGGACTGAAGGTGAGCCTAAACTGTCTTTTAATAGAATTGATAGAACAGTTGTTTAGAGATGACTGTCAAATCTCATAACCACAGCTCTCTGCTTCACAATATTAGCCATCCAATACAGTTTTCTGCTTGTCATATCAACATACATAATGTATCAGAAGAATGTGGAGAGACAATGCATAGAATTCCTTGCCCTTTGTTTGGTTTGCAGCTTAAATTTTAAATATAGAGTGTACTTAGCCCAAAGGTAAGTCATTTTAAATACTGTTGAATTTAGTGGTAGAGATTTGACTGCAGTCCTAAATTTACTTACTAGGAAATAAGCCCCGTTGAAATTAGCAGGATTACTTCTGGGTAAACTGTTTTACACTTACAACACATGCTTAATTCCTCAATGAAATTCATGGGGCTGCATGATTATAACTGGATCCTGGTCAGTTTACGCCCATGTTAAGCCATTTATATTTTAAAATAAAAAATAAACAGAGAAAATCCTTAAAACAACTAAGTTTAAATGGTTGGGTGATCAGGAATGTTAAAAAGTCTGCCTTTTTAAGGAAGGTGTTCCACAGCCAGAGCATCATTGTTGAGAAATCCTTTATCAACGGTATTGCTGTTGTGGAATTGCAAGCTTCTGCTGAAGGAGGCACCTGGACAAAGGCCTCAGCAGATGATCTGCAAGCATAGGGAGATATGGAAGGAAGCACTTTCTCGGGTATTTCTCACTAGTTCCCACTGAGACATGTGGGCAAAGCAATGCTCTATCATACTTCTGAAGTTAACAGCATTCACATGGATCATTTTTAAGCTCTGTTGAAATTAGCGCTGACAACTGGCCAACTATGGATGGTGGCAAAGAAGGAGTAAGCTATGACTCAGAGGCACCTTGTGGGGATAGAGGGCTCTGGACATAAAGTCTGTCAGTGGAGATGATGGACTAACTGCAGTCACTGGAAGGTCTTGGAGGCCGTGACAGCAATCTCTGATGTAGGACAGGCTTTCTCCATCACCTACCACTGTAGCCATTTTCAATCATTGCCTTTGTGGCCTGGTGGAACTCAAAATCCTCACACTTCCCTAGACCGGATCATCAGGTCTCTGTGGACATTCCATTGTATCTTTTCAGGCTAGAAACATGATGCGCTCATGATGACAGATTTTTTCTTGTAGACTCCAATGACAGTCAGCGAAAGAGAATGGCACAGATGATTCAGGGCTGGGGATCATTATTAACACCTTAACGAATGAGCTTGCTACAGTGTAAGCAGGTTAATGATGAAAAATAATTAGTTATGTAATTAGACTCTGTCCACATGAGACACATGCAGGTCTAAGTGCTTTGAATTAGATAACACCTGACTTACCCAGAGAGAGAAAATAATGAAAACTTGTTAAGAGCTCTGCTCTTTTAATTAGAGTACTGTGGAGTCCTGAAATTTTCTCAGTTTGTTATTTTAGTTTCTGGTTGGGGAAAACAGCAGCTTCTCACTGGTGTCTTGGTCTGCTAAATTCTTTAGCATTCATTTAGACCAGGGATGGGGAAACTGTGTTCCTCCAGATGTTTGAGGACTCCAACTCATATCAGTCCCCTCCAGCATGGTCAGAGGGTTGGAGTCAAACAACAAGTTCTGGGTGGCCACAAGTTCCCCACCCCTGATTTAGAAAACAAGTAATGTTGATTAAAGTGTAGTGCTGATAATGCCAAGATTGCAGGTTCGATCCCCATGTGGGCCTGCTGCATTCCAGGGAGTTGGACAAGATGGTTCCCTCCAACTCTCCAACTCTATGATTCTATGACCTGCCTGCCCTGCTTCGTTTTGCCAGACTTAGACCTAGGGAAAGACAATCATGCTTTTGTAACCTACATGGTAGGCTAGACAGCTCTACAGAGGGGTCTCTGGGTCATGACTACTACAGGGTTTTCTTGATTTTCATGAGAAGTGTCTCTTTAAGAACATGAGAGCATAAGAAGAGCCTGTTGGATCAGACCAGTCACCCATCTAGTAAAGTATCCTGTTCTCAAAGTGGCCAACCATATGCCTGTGGGAAACTTGCAAGCAGGACCTGAACACAAGACCACTCTTCCTACTCTCTCTGTGGGACAATACCAGCAACTGGCATTCAGAAGCATTACTTCATCTGACCTCCTTCTCTCTCCTAAGACTAGAATTCACTATCACTCAATGGCACTGATCAAGAGCAGATGCAGGGTGGACAAAAGGCTAGACATCTTCAAATGATGGGAGAGAAATTTGATTCAATTTGCATTTCAAAATGATCCTACCTAAATGTGCACTTTCTGAAACAGCAGGTGAATCAAAGCACAGCCATTATTTGGAATTTGCAGTTCTTTTAAATTTTACAGTGCCAAGTAATGTGCACAAAAATGCATATACTAGGGTAAAAATGTACATGAAAACATATATTTATAAAAAATTACATTTACAAATGAAGAAGGGTTGATTTGCAAATATGTGTCCATTGAGCAAAATTGCATTCCCAAATGTGTATAGTGGAAAGATGGCCATTAAAATGCTGGTGCTATATTTTCATGAGGTTTATTCAAAACATTTCTTATAACTCCCATGAGTCAAGAATCAAGATGATTCTTCACCAGAGCTGTGGAGAAACAAATTTAAGATTGGGAAAATGAGAACTGGAGAGCAACAGAAATTTACAGATTCACCCATCCCTACAAAGCACACAATTCGTTTTTTGGAATGTGCTGCTGCAAGATGTGATGACAGTGGCTACCTGAGATGACTTTGAAAGGGGTTGGATGAGTGCACAGTCTACCCATTGCTCCTACTCATGATAGCTAGATGGAATGTCCAGGTATCTCAGTATCAACTACTGGGAAGAAAGAATGGGAGAGGGCAAATGCCTTCCTACCCAGATACATTTGTTTGGCTATAGTGGGGAATAGGATGCTGGAGTAAGTGGACCTTTGGTCTGATCAAGCATGGCTCTTCTTATGTAGCCAGGATCCCAGATTGCAGGCTTGTTAAGCCTAGGTTGCACACAGGACTAGCAGCTCAGGGGGCATTCTGGGTTAAAGAAGCAGCAAGTGGTTGTTTTCATGTAGCCAGTGTGGTGTAGTGGTTAAGAGTGGTAGTCTCGTAATCTGGGGAACCGGGTTCACGTCTCCGCTCCTCCACATGCAGCTGCTGGGTGACCTTGGGCCAGTCACACTTCTCTGAAGTCTCTCAGCCCCACTCACTTCACAGAGTGTTTGTTGTGGGGGAGGAAGGGAAAGGAGAATGTTAGCCGCTTTGAGACTCCTTTGGGTAGTGATAAAGCGGGATATCAAATCCAAACTCTTCTTCTTATTATTATAAATCTAGCTTGAGCTTGCTTTGAAAGCCTCGAGCCCTGTTACCTGTTTCCCAGTTCACTGGGACACAACAAATTCTTGGAAGCTGCCTCCTTCCCCATGTCCCAAACACATATCTCAAATTAACTCAAAGTACCCTCTTAAGCAACAGCATCTGTGCCTATATTTTAATTTATTTTCTTCATAAACTGATACAGGAAATGCATCAGAATGCTCTTTGACTATGGCATAGGATCTCTGATCAATCACAGGTATGCCCTGTTGCTGTCCTAATTCAGAAGCATTTCTATTATCTTCCCACGGTTTCCTTTGTTTCAAACATAGAACGAAAGAACAATGGAAGATTTTGCAAGTCGGAAGGAAATATTGCATTCACTGCATCTGTTTCCCTGGGGATTTGACATACACTTGCTTTCAAGTCGCACTTTGTTCCTTATTACCTTAGATTGTAGAAGCTAAAAGCAAGAATGGGTTCATTCTTCTGTGGAAAAACCAACTGTGGCACCTACATGTGATATCGTCAGTCTACGGAATCCCACAAGCAGCTGAGAGGGCCAGTCTCTCTCTCTCTCTCTCTCTCTCTCTCTCTCTCTCTCTCTCTCTCTCTCTCTCTCTCACACACACACACACACACACACACACATATAAAAGCCTGCCCTGTTGATAACATTTTCGAAGAGTGAATAAAAGATAGCACATTTGAAAACAAGATGGAGAAAGCATCCTCTCAGTCTACAGTCACAGAGCCATTTCTCTTCTAGGAATTTTGTGCTGCTGCTCTGACATTGACAAGGTGTTTATATAATGCAGGGAGGGACCTGCATTTCTCAAGATGTCCTTGGTTGGAGGCCTGGAGAGTTGCCACAAGCTGACACATGAAGTTCCATGCAGCGCACAAAAGCCATGGCTCTACACAGCAACAGCTGGACGGCCACATCCGCCGATTGCTCCGATAACACTTCATTAAGAAACACAGAAAATGCTCCAAATATTGCCATGCCTCACACTCTGAACCTGGTAAACTGATCAGGCAATGAAGGGAATTGAATGTTGAATTCCACCCTATGAGTCGTCGCCTTTTTAGTCATAATGTAGTGTAGTTGCTCAGAAGCCTTGTAATAGTTACCGTAGTCTTATTCCTGATTTACTCCCATGTAGGGCAAACTTGAGTGGAGTGGGACCACACTTTTAGTCCCCAATCTTGACTTTGAGCCTCCCCCTCCCCTTAGTTTGGGTTGAATGTGGTTGTCTGCATAGGAAGGCCAATGAATGAGCACCTGCACATGTGTAGAGGCTCAGGACAGTCAGGACACTCACACAATCCCAGGTGCCCTGGTCATGCAGGATCCCTTCCTATGCAGTTAGCCTTCCTATGCAGATAACCACACTCTGCACAGGGATGTAAAGAAATGTATGAAAATCCCTGACATCAGGGATGGGGCTACAGGTTTCCCTCTGCTCCCATCTGTATTTGAGCATGCCCTACACACAAATGGCTTCTGCATGGGCCTACTACCTTGCTTGCAGGTTTCTCACAGGCATCTGGTTGTTCGCTGTGAGAAGAGGGTGCTGGACTAGGTGGGCCATTGGCCTGCTCCAACAGGCTCTTCTTGCGTTGTCATGCACCCAGTCAAATTTACTTCTGCTGATTTTAAGAGGTCATTTCAAAGGATATTTCACTTTTCAGAAAACATTGATCTAATTAATCATGGATAGAAAGAAGTGCCATTTTAAGTGGAGTGCCGTGACATGAAAAGGCCAGTGCCCAGAATTTGTTGAGGGAGGAGATCTGAGTCTTCCAAAATGACTAAATCAAAAGTGACTCCGACATGCCGCTCAGCTTGCCAAATAATGTATAGGCTCATTAAAAAAAAAAATTAAATCAGAAAGCCCTTTTTCTCTCTCATTTAGTGCTGAGCTCTGCAAATAAAAGACATGCATTCGTCGGAAGAAGGCGTAAAGATGTGTGCATTGAAAGGCTGAAATACTGACAGTCTTGCCAGTGAAAATCCTCTTTATCCAAAGGCGAAGCACTCTGCAGGCAGCTACACAGAAGCTTAGAGTCCTTATGTTACCCTCCTAATAATAATCTTTAGGGCTGAACAGCAATGCAATGCCCATGTCAGCTTAAAATGCAAACTTCCTGCTGACTGAGTCAGACAGATGATTGTGAGTGAAGGACCTTCTCTCTCTCTAAGAAACAAATTCCCTTAAGTATTACAACTTCTATATTTCTAACCATATATAAAGGCACAGCAACCATCCAAAAATCAAGTTTCTTCAACTGCTTCTATGGATTATATATTTAAATTCATCAGCTGAAAACAGAGGACTAATGAGCCAATCCTAAGACTTGCTGAGCCAGCACATGGCTGCTTAGGATGGAGTCCTGCTGGCTGCTACAACAGGAAGACTGCAGGGATATTAATGCTTGTCATTAAATAGACATTGTGCCAGGGTTGCAGGCAAGAGAAGATGAACAATCTTGGGGGCCTGGACATGGATACTTGCAGAAATAATTCTGGGATGGGGTCTATAATATGTAACTACAGGTTATTGGCTTGCCAAACACAGTCTTTGTAGAATTGAACCCCATGCACCATAACATGGTGCTGAAGAGAAGCAACAGCAAAGAATGGTGAGCTGTGCCTGTTGGTGATTTCCTGGATTGCATGGGATTATACATTTCAAAACTAATTTCGAACAAATTGCCTTCCTAGAATCATAGATATGTAAAGCTGGAAGGTACCTAAGCAGGGGTGCCAACTTGAATAAAATATTGGGGGGAAGGCCAAGTAAGCCCTGCCCTGCATAATCCATCACACAACACAGTGCACAGTGCACCATTTGAATGGCAAAGCCCAACAATTTTGGGGTGATGGATTAGAATATAGAACCATAATAATTAGTAGTCATTGATGACTAGTGCTAGCAATAAATCAATTGTTACAGTACAGTCATACCTTGGAAGTAAAATGGAATCCATTCCAGAAGTCCGTTCGACTTCCAAAACATTAGGAAACCAAGGCGCGGCTTCCGAATGGTTGCATGAAGAATGTTCACAAAAATGGAACATTCACTTCCGGGTTTGCGGCATTCAGGAGCCAAAACGTTCAACTCACAAGGCGTTCGGGATCCAAGGTATGACTGTATATCACAGAAGTCTTTCAGCTCTCTCTGTAGCTTCTGTTTCTCTTAATTCCTTCTCTGCTTTCCTGGAATCTAAGCAGAAGTGTTAATTTTTAAAATCAAATGGAGCACATTATGTACCACTTTTTGCCAGTCTCCTATCATTGGTCCTAAGTCAGTTTTCCATTCTTTTGTAATTTCAGTTTGTGCAGTTATAATTACATTACTAATCATCTCCTGGTGTCCTGTGTGCACCAAATTAGCGACATAATTCTAGAGAACCCTTAAGTGGAGTTAAGGGCAATATGTATGGATATCGCCCGTAGCTTTTCTTTTGCAATGTTTTGCGTTATGTATACACTGGCGTACGTGTAACAGTTGGCATCGCTCATCATTCCTCACCTTACACATGCTGACAGGGTGCAAACTCATTACATTATCTCGATGCAACTTAACGTACAGTATTATGCGCCCTGGTATTGAATCTGAGCTCCTGAAACATGCTGCAACCCAATGGAAAAAACATCCCTATAAATAGCAGTGCCATTTCTAGGCAAAGAGAAGCAGTATTTGACATTTTCTTGAAAATGTTCCCACCTGGTTTTGCTTGGAACAGCAGCACGATCGTTCAATGACAGGAAAAGTCTCTGCCAAGCAGCTTTGCCTTCAATATGATCCCGCTTCTCTCAAATCATGCAAAGAGGGTTCATATAGCAGTGCTTTAAAATACTGTATATGAAGAGCTATATAAAGCGGTGTGTTTTGCTCTACATCCCATATTAATAGCCTTCTGCTGCTCAAGCAACTTTATACTACAACATATTATTCATCACCTTCTATTCTAGTAGTGATTATTTTGTAAACGCAACACAAAGGTCTGTCATAGGGAACTATTCTAAATCATACCAGCAAAAATAAACATTGCTGTATCAAAGCCCATTTCTTTCACTAAGGTGCCTTATAATGGCACATTAGCATAAAAGACACAGTGCCGGCTTTTCAGGTTCACCCATAACGAGGCATTTGAGTCTAAGTGCATTAGATGCTGTTACACATGCAAATGATTTTGGCAGCAGGCTCAGTTGTGAATCATATCTGCACAATTTACGCACACTTATGCAGTCTTGATGTGTGCTTTGCCTAACGGTTACTAGCCACGGATGGATTGGTGCCCAATAATTCTCTCTTTCTTTGTCTTTGTCTCTGTCTCTGTCTCTGCCCCCCCTTTAACCTAGATTCATAGAACTGTAGAGTTGGAAGGGACCCCAGGGTCATCTAGTTCAACCCCTGATGATGATGATGATTTATTTATACCCCGCCCATCTGGCTGGGTTTCCCCAGCCACTCTGGGCAGCTCCCAGCAGCACGATAAAACATCAAACATAAAAAACTTCCCTATACAGGGCTGCCTTCAGATGTCTTCTAAAAGTCAAATAGTTGTTTATTTCGTTGACATCTGATGGGAGGGCATTCCACAGGGAGGGTGCTACTACCAAGAAGGCCCTCTGCCTGCAGAAATCTCAACTAGATAGATGCTTAAAAACCTTCAAGGAAGTGGAGTCCACCTCATCTCATGGGAGTCTGTTCCACTGTCAAACAGCTCTTACTATCAAATCGTTTTTCCTGATGTTTAGTATGAATTTCCTTTCCTGTAATTGAATCCATTGGTTCAGGTCCTACCTTCCACAGCAGGAGAAAGCAAGCTTGCTGTGTCCTCCATGTGAAAACTCTTTAGATGTTTGAAGATGGCTATCATATCTCCTCTCAGCCTCCTCTTTTCTAGGCTAAACATACCCCTCTCCTTTAACTGATCCTCATAACAGCTTGGTTTCCAAACCCTTGATCATCTTCTTTGCATACATTTCCTCCTTTGCATACATTCCAGCTTGTCAATGACCTTATTAAATTGTGGTGCCTAGAACTGGACACAGTACTCCAGATGTGGTCTGACCAGGACAGAATAGAGTGGTTTTATTACTTCCCTTGATAGGGACACCATAATCCTGTTGATTTGTCCCTACTGAAATTCATCTTGTTAGTTGGGGTGAAGTTCTCCAATATGTTAAGTTCATCTGGAATCCTGAATCTGTCTTCTGTGGCATTGGCTGCCCCTCCCAATTTGGTGCCATCTGCAAATTTAATGACCATGACCTTATTATGTAAAAGTGAAAATGAGTATTTCCTTTGGTTGGTCTTCTGTACATGCTTGAATTGAGCTTCACTTCTGCTCTGTAGTAGGATCAGAGAGCGGGAAAGTTCATCAAGATCACATGAAGATAATTATGTCCCATTGATCCTATGAAGTGTTGTATCAAAGGGAAAGTATGTGATAATGTGTGTTTTCTGAAGACTTGTGTAGTAATTGTTGTAATTTACAAAGCCCTGAACAACTTAGGTCTGCAATATAGGGACCACCTGAATCCTTATATTCCAGCTCTATCACAGAGATCATCTTCAGGAGCATTGTTGGTTGTTCCCCAAGTTGGCGAGGTTGATTACTATCATGGCAGAGTACTCTGCCAATAGAGATTCAGCAGGCAGCTTTTGTTTCAGCTTTTAAATGCCTACTGAAAACTTTTCCATTCCATCAGGCTTATGCAGCCAATTAAGAATACAGTGGTACCTTGGTTCTTGAACTTAATTCATTCCGGGAGTCCGTTTGACTCCCGGAACCATTCTAAAACCAAGGCGCAGCTTCCGATTGGCTGCAGGAACTTCCTGCACTCAAATGAAAGCCACGGAAGCCATGTTGGATATTCGGCTTCCGAAAAACCTTTGCAAACCGAAACACTTACAGTGCTTCCGGGTTTGCGGTGTTCGGGGGCCGATTTGTTCAGGAGCCAAGCTGTTCGAGTACCAAGGTACCACTGTACATCTTTCCATAATAGTTAGCTGAGACAGGTTTCTCAATCCTGTCTGAAGATGCCAGAAATCTAACCTGGGACCTTATGCCTACAAAGACACTGAGCTATGGCCCTTCTGTTGTTCCTTTTAAGGGCACCTTCACATAATATATTTAAAGCATATTTAACACACATGTCAAGCACACATGTCTTCCCCATAAAGGATCCTGGGAACTATAGTGTGTTAATGCTTCTGGGAACTGTAGTTCTGTGAGGAGTAAACTAAGTTCCCAGAATTCTAAAGTAATGTGTGTTAATTGTGCTTGAAATGAGTCGCGTGGATGTGACCTAAGATTCAAGGCCTTTTCCAATTGCCTTATAAAAACCCATGCTCATTTGAATCAATCAGCACATGATTATCATGATTCAGATAAAGATACATTTGCAAGCAAGGCTTTGTTCTCTGAATGCAATTATAAGTAGCCATTGTGCTAAGAACAGCATATAAATCCATTGTGAAAACCTGGATTCGATTGTGCCTTAGTACCTGGAAAATTAGAGCTCCTTCATGTACACAATAGAGGAACACTCCCCTGCTCAAGACACCCTGTCACAAATCCAGAACACAGATAATAAACTGGCGCTGGGCAGAAATCACAGTGTGGCTCCTTGTCTCATCAAGCTGGGATCCTGATCTCTAACACACTCTTTCCTAATCCTTGGGGGATTCTCTTGGAAACAGGGATATGTTCAGTGGGAAATTCAGAAGTGCATGGTCCCTTCATGAATGCCATGTCCCCTGACAGCCATGCCCCGTCTAAGAATATGCAATAATCTTAAAGTTATGTGATAATAATAATTAGGGGTGCATTTCAACAATCACTGTGGATCTCTATGGGTTGCCTTTCAGTCAAACCTACTATTTTCTGTGCACATACATGAACAAATGATTTGGAGAGTTCCAATATCTTCTTGTAGGGTGATTTAAGTTGTGTTTTCCATGAAGTTCTATTGTACGTGACAGAAATTGCACACCCTTCTCTTGAAAGCACCCTGTGCTTGCAGTGTTCCTAAATCCTTATGGGATCCTGTATGCTTTGGAGCATACAGTGGCAAAAAAAATATGCTTCCCTGTCAAGCTGATTGGGCAGCTCTTGGATTCTAGAGACAGATATTCTGCAGGGACCCTGCTGAAGAAATGGTAACAGGCAGTGCTGTTTTTCTAGAAAAAAGAGGTGCCAGAACTCACCATGAATACCTCCCTTGTTCTCTTATAATGGCAAGGCACCCACCTGAGAGGTGCTGGAACTGAGTTCCAGCAAGTTCCAGCTGAAAAAGGCTTGGGTAACAGATATGTGACACAGACACACACAAGTGACCCCAGATTACTGCCCCACTAAATATGAGAAAGTGGCCTCCAGGATCCCAAAGTTTGCTTTTTTCCAACCCACTCCTTCAATTTTCTCACCTGTTTCTCTCCTTGGACAACCCAGCCGTAGCCTCTTTTGTACATCTTGGATCAAAATGGAAGGAGGGTTTTTTTGGTACAGCCAGTTGGGCCTATAGCTTAGGAATGGAAACATTCATATACACAATGTCCTGTCCACGACTGGCACTGAAGAAAGCTATCCATCTGATTGGAAAAACTCGGGTTGATGAGCTGTTATAAAAAGGCAGGTGCCTCGACTTCCAAAGCCCAGCTTTCCAGTTTGACTTCCACTGATTCTCTGTAGGCCTCCAGTGTTTGGAATACAGCATAGGAAAAGATCGGCATGTGATGAATGCTCAAAGGCTCACTTCTCTGCTTAATATTTTTAGATGATATATTCCACTTTCCAAGCTGCGGTTGGCTTGAACCACAGCCACTGTGCTGACGACATTACAGGCAAGAAAGGAATTCTGAAATATGACATATCCTAAAGTCTGTTCCCTTGCTGTACAACAAATCCCCCGTGTTTTCGATTAAATTAGGGGAAACAGGAAGCAGAAGTTGAAGTTTATACGGCATTTCACTTTGTTCTTTGAACAAAGTTTTGTCTGCTCCCTTCAAGTCAGTAAGAATCAAAGTAACGTTATGGCTCTTTAACACATAGCTAGTATGGATGGAAAATTGTAAGGGCTCATAAATCAAAGATCTATTAGAGGGCAGAGCTCAAAACTAATTACACTAATATGTGACATGCCCTTTTCTTCTCATCCAAAATATGCTCTGCTCACACCCTTGCCATCTCCTTTGCAAGTTTTAACTACATTATTTATTTTTGCACATTGCCTGCAGGCAGCTCACAGGACAGAGGGACCCTTCCCCATTTTACAGGCCCATTTACTTGGCAACCCTAAAACTTAAGAAATAGTGTGTGTGTTTTTATGATAAAAGAAACAAAGTTATGTTTTAACACTCATCTCCCTCAAATCTGAAGCTCTTTAAATACAGCGGTGCCTCGCAAGATGAAATTAATCCGTTCCGCGAGTCTCTTCGTCTTGCGTTTTTTTTGTCTTGCGAAGCACGGCTATTAACGGCTTAGCGGCTTTAAGAAAAAGGAAACAAACTCGCAAGAACTCGCAAGACGTTTCGTCTTGCGAAGCAAGCCCATAGGGAAATTCGTCTTGCAGAACGACTCAAAAAACGAAAAACCCTTTCATCTAGCGAGTTTTTCGTCTTGCAAGGCATTCGTCTTGCGGGGCACCACTGTATCCGGACTAATTATGAGAAGTTAATACACTGCTCCACTGGATTTAAAATCAGTGTATTGTACAATTATCTCTGCCCTCCTGAAGCTTCGAGCATCATTGGAAATCAGTTCTAGAGAGCAAGAGTCAGAGTTAGCAGATGCAAGAGACATCGGGTTCAACAATGACTAGGCTGTGTATGACCTTCTGCTGATTCACCTTCACCTTCATCTTCCTCTTACTCCTCCTTCTCCGTTCCTTGCCAGCTTTGTTTGTTTGCTTTCTTTTTACACAGTGGGAAGATGAGCATAGCATTTATTATTATTATTCTATACCGCTTAATATATTAAAAATAACTCTAAGCAGTGTACAAATAACTGAAGCAACAACAGACAACTTAAACAAAATATTACAAAAATACACCATTACATATAGAAATGTTACATTAATACAAAGTTACTAATTTAAATTGCCACTGGTTTTTAAAGCTGAAGGGTGATATACATTGTTAGTAACTTAAAGTCATTAATTTCAATGGATTTACTCTTAATTGGATAGCAACTGAAGACTCACCCATCACAATACAGGAAACAGTTTTAAAGTGAACTATGGATGTTTATGTGTGATACTAAAAGTTCATTTCAGCTCCATTTGCACAATGGGAGCACATGAATGGGTGCTACTAATGTGGACATCCATTATTAGAGTACTGTGGCTACATGGAAGAGGATAATGCAAATTCAGCATCTAGCTGAAAAGGGATGAGTCAGTGTGTGTGTGTGTGTGTGTGTGTGTGTAAATACTTACGTCACTTCCAGCTGTGAATGGCACCAACCCATTGGCGCCTGTGATGTTGCCAATAAATATCCCACTCTCGCAAAGAATTTTTTTTGGAATATGTATGTATGTCATTTGAGCTGCAAAGGTAGGATGAAACCCGGCTCACCTCAGGGATGTAATGACAGTTCTCTTCAAGTCTTTGTGTTATGGCATCTGTCTTCACCATCATAGTGGATCACTTTAACTTCTAGGGTTGCCAATGGGCATGTCCATGGGCCAGGGGGTTCAGAAGGCAGAGAAAGATGCGCCTCTGGAGACAGAGTTCAAGAATCAAAGGACAGAGCCCCTGAGACTGGGATGAAGCCCAGGATTAAAGGAGCGGAGAATACAGAAAACATTATGATGGACTAAGGTTCACAAAATCCAAGCAGTACATGCATACGTGGTTGAAAACCAAACGCAGATCATTCTAACACAATCCAGACTACAGCTGTCTCACAAGCATAAAGCAAGACCTAAGAGTGCATAACTTAGTCGTCTGCGGCTAGGCTTGTCTACTCCTCAGATCGCAAATATGGAGCATATTATTCAAGAATTGGGTACTCGGGGGGGGGGGGATTTAGAAACTATTTGTCAGTTTTACAGGGAGGAAGCACCAAAACAGAGTTTCTATCATGGAGGACAAGCAGAGAATTCATAAAGCAAGCTCAAAAAACATGCAAGGCAGATAATTCAAGGAAGTGAGCCAAGCCGCAGGCTATAAATCAAGAGAACGCATAGCAGAGGTATCAAGATAGCAGATCACTCAAGAAAGTGAGCCAACTTAGCCAGAGACTACAAGTGGTCATAATAGGCATCATATTGTCAAGCAACTAAGCATGTAGAAAACATGTTCCCATTGCAAAACTCTCCCTTTCATAGAGACACTCTTTGTCACAAGAGCATGTGGGCCAGTAATCGGATAGTTGAAACTCCAGTTAACTCTTGGTTAGCAAAAACACAATCTCCACAGACTGAGCTGAGTGTCAGACCTAATGAGCACAGCAGCTCATTCCCGATGGTCTTAATCCATGAAAATAAGTTGCTGAGACTGAAAGTCCCTGCTTCCCCATAGCCGTCAGTCCCCTCCTCTCCACCAATCAGAGCCTGTGTGAAGTCTGATGCTGCCGCACCTATTTCAGTCCTGCAAGGATGGCTGCAAGGATACTTCTGGCTCAGAAATGGAAGCAGAAGGAACTTCCAACATTGGAAGAATGGCAGATCAAGAAGGTGGAATACACAGAGTTGGCAAAGTTGATGGGGAAGATCCGGAATCAACACGATGAACTGTTTCAAAAGGACAGGAGCAAATTTCTATTTTATATGAAAGAACATTGTAAACATCTGAAAACGTTTGTAGGCTTGAGCTGAAATGTTTTGTAATGTGAATATAAAGAACTGATTTATATATAATGAGGTGAAATATAAAAGAAGATAGAAGGTAAAAAAGTGGCTATAGAAATGCTAAGAATTTAGTAAAGATGTTTGGAAGTCAGAAAGAAGGGAGGGAAGGAGGTCGATGCTCAGTTTGAGCAATGTCTTAGGTTATAGAATTATGTAACAGAATGTGATTATGATAAATAGGGAAAACTCAATAAAAATTATTATTAAAAAAAACCTATTTCTACTTCTGGTTCTGAGAGATAGGGCAGGAGGGGAGCTTGTTGCAGTAGGAAGAGGAAAAACCCGTCACTCTTCATCAGCCTAACTCATCTCTGCCTCTTGGCCTCCCTCCTCTCCTGCTTCAGCTTCTGCCTCTGATTCCGGCTTTCTCTCTGCCACAGACTCTCCCAGCTCACAAAGCCCTGTGAACTCTTCAGCTTCTGACACCTTCTTTTCTCAGTCTTCTCCCTCTTACTGCTCATCACTGTCCCACCACCACTTCTCAGACTCCAAGCTTTCTTCCCTTGGTGATTCCCCAGCTAGCTCATCCCACCATTCCTCTGCATCCAACCAATCCATGATACTTTTCACACATGCACACAAGCACAAACATGATCACATTTTCACTCCTAAGACAAGAACATCTCTCTCACTCACAGTCACAGAGCAGCTACTATCTCTGGATGGTATGGATGGGGGGTGGCCAGTATAGACAGCAAACAGTAGTGGTAGGTGGCTGGTTCAAGGAAGAGGAGCACCATCTCCAGCTGCTCATCAATATACTAATGAAATTCCAATCCCAGGGAAACTTTCCAGTGCTGTAGCCCACAGATTTTCTTCCCTCTTTAATTTTGATGTCATCCATTTCTTTCCTTCACTAGATTTCTTTCCTCTCCTCGAATATTCCTCTTCAGCAGAACATGATGGCAAGAAGTGGAAGGGGAGACAACCCCTCTAGAAACATAACTAATTCCTGCAGAAATGGCTTTTCCAGTTAAATTTCTAATGGGAATGTTTTTAAGAGGTATTTTATTTCTGCCCAGGTGCTAAGGAGCAAAGTTAATAAATTAAATGTTCATATTCATTTCTCTTTGGTCACAAGTTAAGGAAACTTTTTGCTGTCTTGGAATGATGCTCAGGCAAGCATGCTCTCATTTTTCCTTTTGGAGTACGTTGAAAAGTGCATAACCATTTGTTTTAGTGGTTTTTACTGAAAACTGACCATTGTATCAATAAATACAGCATAGACCTTTTTATTCAGTTATGACAGGGAGAATGAGCTTGTCGAGCTGATGGAGGTAGGAACAGGAAACTTATTTTACTAGGGGCATAGAGCCAAGTTGGGAAGTGAGTTGACATTAGAATGTAGCACTCTTCAGACACACACATCAAATGCGTGAAGATAGCTACAGGCTGTGCACACAAGTGCACCCTGAACATCCCATGACTCCTGGAGACCTTCCTACATTGAGCAGGAAGGTCTGAAGGGACTGAACATGCCTACCTGTAGTTGGGGGGATTTGGGGTGGTGAAGGTGGGAATGATGCATGCTGGGATACTGGAGATGGAACTGGTGTGTCTTGTCCCATGTCCTCTACACAATTTGGGATACATCCTGTTCAGGAATAATCCCTTCTACTAATATCCTCTTGGCACTGGAGCAACCCCAAAACTTAAGAACTGAGAGTTGGGTCAAATCTCACAATTTCCAGGGCATTTTCTTTTTCTTCTTTTCTTTTTCTAAGGTTCAGATCGTTTACAGTTGCAGAAGATAAGGCTCAGTAAAACAGTTCCAGACATTGATACAGTTTGTAGGCTTTTGCAGATACAGATACACTTACAAGTACAAATGATCTCTGTTCTTCCAACTAAATTGAGCCATACTATCATTTACCTTATTGAAAAAGACCGATGTTGCGAGATGGAAAGAAGAAAGAATCCCTACCAGAAAGAAATGGCAAACCAAGCTGTTAGACTACGCCGAAATGGCAAAACTGACCAGAAAGCTCAGGGACCAAGAAGACAAAAGCTTCAAGAAAGAATGGGGGAAATTTATAATTTACTTAGGAGACCACTGTAAGCAGATGAAAACATTAGCAGGATTTCAACCTCGCTTGTAATATAACAAATGGACAATATGGATAGATATAAAATATAGATTATGATATAATATGCAGTTGAAAATGTTGACACCAGGACCCACGGAGGGAAGTTTTGAAATTCAGAGAAATCTATTTATATGGAATGTATTTGGTTTTGTTATAAATATATATCTGTAAAATCAAATAAAAACTGTTTCAAAAAGAAAAAAGAAAAAGACTGATATTGGGGTGTTGGGAGAGGTTTGTTGTGTGTGCCAGAGCTCCAAATCCATTTTCATCATGCGAGCTCAATTTGCCAGTATGTGATTGAATCCCTCCTGTAAAGACAGGCTGGAAGCTCCCAAGGTGAGAAGCCATGCAGGTGAGCTCATTTCCAGACCCATGAGCCAGAGGTAGCCCCCAAAACAGAGCCCGTTTTTGTTCTACGCCGTTACACATTCAGGATACATTGATGCATTACATGAAGCAGTTGGGTGTACAAAGTGTACCTAGAGGAAGCTGTGCAGTTAAAAGGACTGAATAAAAGTGCCTTACTGTAGCAATAGCCCTTATTTTCCCCTCTAGGCTTTTGAATCCTTTACCAAAAGGCATTCAGAGCTGTGTCAATTCCCTTGCCAAAAAAGGTGTAGTTTCTTGGTGAACATCTTAACAGAGCTTGCAACTTCAGATCTTCCTCTGGCCTGTGGCTTGGCCTGTGGCTAAGCTATTGATAAGCTCTTGGGGCTTAGAGTGGCCACCCATCTTGTTCTGCAGCTAAACCTCCCAGTTTTGTAGGTGCTTTCCTGCCCTTCCAGTTTTGAACTTACAGTTTGATTCCCCCGCCCCCATCCACTGTGATCCTATCATGCTGCTATCTAAGGTTTGTGAGGCAGCTACATTCTCTTGAGCAGTGTGTGGTAGTATAAGGAGCAAATAAAGTACAAGAAGAAAGGGGAAAGCTTTTACCCTTTACCTGGCCTGTGTAAATTGATCCGGCACAAAAAAATTGAAGTGAATAAATGCTTTAGAAACCTCAACAGGAGAGAGCAAACTTTTAAAAGATAAAGGCAGCCAGGGACCCCGAATGATTTCTGGCCTTCCAGTGAACAGAAACAGAAATACATATTGCAGCAATGTGTCTAAAAGATGATTGATTTGTAAGATCACACTAGCTATAAGAGAGTCACAGTAGATCTCATCCATCCCACCCCAAGTCTTCAACTCACCATGCTAGCTTGGATCAGCAGTTCTATTTCTATTGTCTACATCAGGTTTGGTGAACCTGTGAACCTCAATTTGGACCACACCTCCTACAATCCTAGACCATTGTCCATGCTGATGAGAGTTGGCGTCCCATGACATCTGGAGGTCCCCATCCCTAGTCTGCAACAACTATAAATAAATAAAAATAATACATATTGAAATTACCAGAGTTGGATTACCAGAGTTGGATCAATAGTGGATGGGCTGAGAGCAGTCGCTAGTGTTCGAACTACATGGGTGGGGAAAGTCTTCTCCACCTTCTCTAGCTTGTCACAGGTATTGCTGGTAGTACCTCAATTGACTATTCATTCTCACAGTGTGTTGTTCCATACATGCATCAGGCATGGTAATTTTTAATGTTCTATCTTGATTGATTGATTTTAGAATACGTATATGTATCTGTGTTTGTGTATATTAAGGCATACATACACATGTATATATGCATGCAAAATGTGGCCATTATACACTGCACTGTGTGTGTGTGTGTGTGTGTGTGTGTGTGTGTGTGTGTCTATATTCACATATGTATACATATAGACATGCACATACAATACACAGAACTTTCTGCCCCTACTTTAGCTCACATTCTGGGCATAAATATAATGCATACTCAGTCTGGGAAAATGTTTTCTGTTGGTTAATGCTTCCTGCCATTATTCCTTCCAAGATCACCAGCAGCTTTCAATGCCTGATTTAGCCAAGGGCCTGGCATGATATAGGTTTGTGCTAATCAATCCTTTAATTTGCTCGAAGTAAGTCATTCCTACTAATGTTCAAGAGCAGCAGTGGTGCAACTTGTGCAGTGTTGAAGGCCACAGTGGAAACATATCACAAACCACATCAAATACGCATTCCTCTGTTGCATGTGATGAACATAACTTCCACTTAAAAATAACAAAGCAGCTGGGTTTAACTGCTGCCATATTCTGAACCAGTTGAAGCTTCTGAACCATGTTCAAGAACAGTCTGATGTAGAACACATTGCAGTAATCTAAGCTAGATGTCACGAGATGTCATGGCTGCAGAAACACTTTTTGAATATCCCAACTAAGGGCTTGTCTCATGACATGAGAATCATGCCCCCTAGTCCAAAAAGACTGGCCCTGGGTCCTGGGCTGTGGGACATGTGGTATACTACAGAGACTGTTCCTGTATTAATGTAATTGCCGCAATATGCTGATGACACACAACTCTACTTCTCCTTTACATTTGCAGGTGTGGCAGTGGATATACCGTCTTGCCTCAATAATGGACTAGATGTCAGTCAGTAAACAGAAGCTCAGTCCAGATAAAACTGAGGCGCAGTTAGTGGGTGGTTCCCTAGACCAGATGGATGGAAGTTTGACTACTCTTGAGGGGTTACACCACCTCTGAAGGAGCAGGTACATAGCTTGCAGGTCCTCCTGGATCTGTTGCTGTCACTTGAGCCTCAGGTGGCCTCAGTGGCACAGAGTGCCTTCCATCAGCTTCAGCCGGTGGCCTAGCTATACCCCCATCTGGACAGGAATAGCCTAATTCCTGTCATCTATGCTCTGGTAACCTTCAAGTTAAACTATACAATGGGTTATATGCAGGGCTATCTCTGAAGACGGTTCGGAAACTTCAGCTGATGCAAAATTCAGCAGCCAGGTTGCTCACCTGGAGAAGATGGTTTGAACATATTGCACCAATCATGGTGGGACTGCACTGGCTGCCAATTAGTTTCCGGGCCCAATTCAAAGTGCTGGTTTTGACCTATAAAGCTATAAACCACTGGCAGTCATCTTTGAGAATTCCTGGAGAACAGGCGAAGTCCCGGCAGACTGGAGGAGGGCAAATGTTGTCCCTATTTTCAAAAAGGGGAAAAGAGAGGACCCAAATAATTACCGCCCAGTCAGTCTGACATCAATACCAGGGAAGATTCTGGAGCAGATCATTAAGCAAACAGTCTGTGAGCACCTAGAAAGGAATGCTGTGATCACCAATAGTCAGCATGGATTTCTGAAAAATAAGTCATGTCAGACTAACCTGATCTCGTTTTTTGACAGAATTACAAGCCTGGTAGATGAAGGGAACGCAGTGGATGTAGTCTACCTTGATTTCAGCAAGGCATTTGACAAGGTGCCCCATGATATTCTTGTAAAGAAGCTGGTAAAATGCGGTCTTGACTATGCTACCACTCAGTGGATTTGTAACTGGCTGACTGACCGAACCCAAAGGGTGCTCATCAATGGTTCCTCTTCATCCTGGAGAAGAGTGACTAGTGGGGTGCCACAGGGTTCTGTCTTGGGCCCGGTCTTATTCAACATCTTTATCAACGACTTGGATGATGGACTCAAGGGCATCCTGATCAAATTTGCAGATGACACCAAACTGGGAGGGGTGGCTAACACCCCAGAGGACAGGATCACACTTCAAAACGACCTTGACAGATTAGAGAACTGGGCCAAAACAAACAAGATGAATTTTAACAGGGAGAAATGTAAAGTATTGCACTTGGGCAAAAAAAATGAGAGGCACAAATACAAGATGGGTGACACCTGGCTTGAGAGCAGTACATGTGAAAAGGATCTAGGAGTCTTGGTTGACCACAAACTTGACATGAGCCAACAGTGTGACGCGGCAGCTAAAAAAGCCAATGCAATTCTGGGCCTCATCAATAGGAGTATAGCATCTAGATCAAGGGAAGTAATAGTGCCACTGTATTCTGCTCTGGTCAGACCTCACCTGGAGTACTGTGTCCAGTTCTGGGCACCACAGTTCAAGAAGGACACTGACAAACTGGAACGTGTCCAGAGGAGGGCAACCAAAATGGTCAAAGGCCTGGAAATGATGCCTTATGAGGAACGGCTAAGGGAGCTGGGCATGTTTAGCCTGGAGAAGAGGAGGTTAAGGGGTGATATGATAGCCATGTTCAAATATATAAAAGGATGTCACATAGAGGAGGGAGAAAGGCTGTTTTCTGCTGCTCCAGAGAAGCGGACACGGAGCAATGGATCCAAACTACAAGAAAGAAGATTCCACCTAAACATTAGGAAGAACTTCCTGACAGTAAGAGCTGTTCGACAGTGGAATTTGCTGCCAAGGAGTGTGGTGGAGTCTCCTTCTTTGGAGGTCTTTAAGCAGAGGCTTGACAACCATATGTCAGGAGTGCTCTGATGGCGTTTCCTGCTTGGCAGGGGGTTGGACTCGATGGCCCTTGTGGTCTCTTCCAACTCTATGATTCTATGATTCTATGATTCTATGATTCTAAATGACTCAGGACTGCAATACCTCAGGAACCACTTTTCCCCATATGAACTGACCCTGTGATCATCATCTGAGGCTCTTCTTTCTGTGCCTTCTCTGTGAGAGATTCAGAGGGTGGCAACATGAGAATGGGCCTTTTCTGTGGTAGCACCTTGCTTGTGGAATGCTCTCCCCAGGGAGGTTCGCCAGGCACCTTCATTACATATTTTAAAGTGCCAGGCAAAACCATTCCCTTCTCCTAGGCATCTGGCTAATTGAACAATCAATGGCCTTTTAAACTGTAGGGCGATGGTGCTCACTATGTTGGCGGCAACCACATGAGATTCTTAAGACAGATAATATGCTAGGATTTAAGACACTGACAGAATTAAGACACTGATATCAATTGCAATGATACTCATACAGTCATGATGCAAATAGCAAATAGCTAAAGATATGCAGAGAGAGGGATATGTTGTGTTTGCATTCTTGCTAGCTCTCCATTTCAGAACTGCCAGACTGTTCCCAAAACCAAACAATTTCCTGTGAAGCATAGGATATTTATAAATAGCTGGTGTATGTGTAAAAGTACTGAATAATGTAATAAGTTTCTTTGCACAAGTAAGCAATACCTGTAGACCTTTCTTGACACCATTTGGTGATTTATATAACACCTAACACCCCTTAGCAAACAAGCTCTGGTTTTAAAATTAAAATGAGCGTAGGTAAAACACCACCAACAAAAAAAACCCCAACCCTCATCCTAAAAAAAAAAGTGCTTTCCAGAGGACCACAAAGAGTTGCACAATAGGGCTTCTGTAGCCGCCAAGATTATCTTGAAAAAGCAAATTCCGGACATGAAGCAACCCATCCGAGACAAGGAAAGATCAACCATTTGCAAACCAAATAAATACAGCCTGCTGCTGTTGGCTACCAAATGTGACTCGGCGTAGGAGGGGAGGAGGAAGAGGAGGGATTCAGGGAAGCAAGGACCATTTACCGTAAATGAAAGCGGAAGGTGCCTAAGAATGGCAGCAATCGTAGGTGGGACACTGCAAATGTCCCTCCAACCCTTGGGAAGAGACCCTCACATTTTAGCAAAATAATTCCATACACGTTGCATGAAGGGCATTGACATTCCTAATACACGTGCATGAAGATCATTCATCTATATGATAAACATCAGCAAAGTAAGAGGAAAGGAGGAGAAAGGGGGATTCAAAGAACGCCTTCTGATTTCACAGATTTCATAGAATTGTAGAGTTGAAAGGGACCCTGAGGATCATCTAGTCCAACACCCTGCAATGCAGGAAGATGCAACTGTCCCATACGGGGATCGAACCTGCAACCTTGTTGTTATCAGCACAGTGTTCCAACCAACTGAGCTTTTTAATATCTCTGAGTCCCTCCTTTTCTGGCCTATTTCCACTTGGCCTGGGTGGAAGGAGCACTTGCTGATTCCAGCTACAAAAGTTACTGCTGAAGGTACAAGAGGCCACTCTGCATGCCCCCCAACATTTCTCTGAAGAAAATAGGGACATCCCATTTAATAATAATAATAATAATAATAATAATAATAATAATAATAATAATAATTTTATTTACACCCCACCCATCTGGCTAGGTTTCCCCAGCCTCTCTGGGCAGCTTCCAACATATGTAAAAACATAATAAAACATTAAACAATAAAAAAAACTTCCTATACAGGATTGCCTTCAGACGGCTCAGGGGTTGGATAACTCCATACACTCCAACACTTCTCCAATGAAAATAAGGACATCCTAAGGAAAAACAGGACATTCTGGGATCAAATCAGAAACCGGGATGCCTCCTCGAAATCAGGGACGTTCCTGGAAAATAGGGACGCTTAGAGGGACTGACCTTGCTGTGAGTCCAGAAAAACATGTTGCTCAAATGCTTTCATTAACTTATTGTTCATTTAAATTTTGTTAGATTTTGTAACTTAGTGGATCATGTGATACCCCTCCTCCATGCTGTGAACCACTTTGAGCATAGTTTCCAATGGAAAGATGGTAGACAAATAAATGGCGATGGTGAGAACTCTTTTCTCAACTTGTAGCTGCTATGAAGAGCGCGTTACTCATCATCAGATGCTGCCTGGGTGGGAGATTGCAGCTGTCATAGCTGTAGTGTCCAGAGGGGCAGGGCTAGACAGTGACTTTATACCTGCACATACCAGCATTTTGTACATACATAAAGGCTGTCAAATTCTCTATTAGGGCAGAGGTTCTCTACAATGCAATATACTGAGCAGAAACTGGGTTTCTCCTCATTCTTAGTGAATATGCATTGATGGAGACATGCAGTTCACTGAAACACAATCCTGCAAATAGACACTTGTTCATTCATCATTGTACTTCTATTTCAGTAGCCACCACCTAATAGTCTATTCCAGTCACTAGAATGTGTAGTAACTTACCATCACAAATCGATGGCACTGGTTTGTACGATGTTAGAGATGTAAGGCTGAAAGGGATCAAAATATGAATGTAAGTGAATATTCAAGTTCAAAGCTACTCATTATTTAGACGAGGTTGCTCAAGGATGTCTGAATATGCCTTTGATATTTAAGATCTGATTTCATATATGTAACTGATATGTACTGTCTAATTTCATATATGCAATTGAAAATATAAATTTGAAAATATAACCTTGGTTAAGGCCTCGTCATCTTTTGAAAATTCTGTGACTTCCTGCCCAAGACTGTGGGAATCTATATAATTCTAAATATATTTTTAAAAACCTGGAAAAAAATGTAAGGGGGAAATGCTTACACTAAAACCCCAGCTATAATGAACTAATGTAAGAAAGAATTCACATTATATGCGAACAACTCGTGGGTAATATCTGTCACTGGGTGCTTGTGAAACCTTTTCCTCTTTAGAAAGCCGCAAAGAAGCAAATCCATATTTAGTACATTTGGAATAATCTCACAGTAGGTTCCCAGAGGGTCTCTGGTTTTTACATAATACAGATTTACTCTTAGTCTTCCGGGTAGCATAACAAAGTTGTCAAGACATTAATTGCTGTGATTAACTTCTGTGTGGTCTTCTTCCACACATCACATGGAACCAAGTCATTATTCAAAGTGACAAGGAGCTGATTAGAGATCCTTTTCATGTCATGGATCCCATCATTGGGAAGGTTCAGAAAGACAGATAATGTCTTGCCACTATCACCTCTGAGTATTCATATCTATTCTCAGAGTGGTTTAATAGTCAATCCCCCTTTCCAGGGAACTCTGAAAATTGTAGTTTCCTGAGGATAGTTGGGTTCCCCTAACAACTCTCACCACCTTTAACAAACTACAGGTCCCACAACCCTTGGCCGTGTTTGTGATTCCATTTAAATGATACGAGGACAGTGGGAAAACTTTTCTTTGCTCTGTTTTAAATCTGTATGCTGAATGAGGCAACAGTTCCACCACTGGTCTGAGACAGGTCTGCCACTGGTACAAATATCACCCCTGTATCGACAATGCAGAATATTCCAGGGGATGAGAAAATGACGTCTTCTTCTGCAACATATTATCTGTTGCCAAAAGCATTGGTGCTTGCTGTTGACTGTCCACCAAGGGGATAAATTTAGCTTTCTGCAATGAATACTTATTTGTTCTCTACTTCTTTTCAATTATTATCAATTCTTTTCTTTGTGCTTTCACAAATGGGGAGAAAGTCAGAGCCACAAACTGTTCAGAAGCTTAATCTGCTGCACAACCAGAATTAGATGTGATAATGAAGTTTCTGTTGCTGAAAGAGATATTGCTAACTGATGTATGTAGTGAGAAAGATGTCCACAAAACCAATACAAAGGCTATGTCAATTTTTAAACATCTTGTTCATTTTTCTTATTCAGCTGATGTCACAGCATTTGCGTGAAGATGTTCTTTTAATTAATTACGTTATATGTTGGAGAGCAGTTTCTTCAATGCTCTTATTGAAAACTGCCTGGAGATTAATAGCATCAGGAATATTCCACAGACCGATGTAAACCTATCATCCTCAGAAGGCTATGAGAACTGATGCTGTCAAAGCGGCCTGAGGGACAGCTTAGTAGTTGCAGGGATGTTTCCTATTTGTGATGGAGAAGATTTGGTGTAGCTTTTTAAAAACAAGCAAAATACTTTGAATGTTTCTTTTAGGCTTCAGATAAGCAGCAAAAACAGGAGAAGATTAGTGTCTGAGTCTCTTGAGATGTGACAAAGCCTTTCCAGCATCTTGCCAACAATGAAGTTGAGTGGCAGGCTGTTTTCTTGAAACTTTGCACAAACAGGAGTCATATAGTCATCAGACTAACATCAACAATCAGAAGGAAAGCAAAGATATTGGAATATCAAATCCAGGCATTATGTATAGGAAGCTTCTCCATTCAGTGGAATGGTACGGAATAAGCCATAAAACTAACTTAAGTTCTGTTGACTTTAAGAGGATTTCAGTTTGACGAACACGGGTTAAATCAGAGCCAGAAAGTTGAATGTATGAAAATCACATGCACACCATACACCTAAAGCACTCATATCACTTTAAGAGTCCTGGCTTCCCCCAGAAGCACCCATAACAACCTACAGTTTCCAGGAATCTTCTACCCACCCTTATTGTGAAACATCTGAACTGGAATGCTGTACATCTTCCCCACAATGATAACCATAAACTAACTATTTTCTATTTGCTTTCATTAGCTAGCTGGCAATTCATTTTGCAGTATGTGCGGGCAGACCCTATTAATCAGAAGACTCAAAGTTCAGTGCCCGGAGACATGATATTCTGATCCTTCTTTATATTAAAAAGTTTGTCTGTGTTCTCACTAACTTTTTCTTCCTTCCTTAGTATTACAGTTTCATCAAGATGACAAGTAAATTGGTCAAAGAATCAAAAGGGGAGATTGGTGGCATTTGGTAACCTCATTAACCAGTGGAAGGCTGTTCCACAAAACTCATGCTATCAGAAAACAGGTCTCCTACTTCTCAATAAATTGCATGAAATTACATGACAGCATGTTACACTTTCTTATGGTGTCAAATTATAGACATAGAACAGCAACACTTGAAAACAATATGATGCTATCTAACTAGTGCTGTGATGGAACGTGAGAAGGGGGGGGGGAATCATTGATATCCTTCCTTGAAATCTACCACCTTACCTGGATTGTTATAAAGAGACAGGGCTTCTTTCAGAATTCCCATTATCATTGTTAGAACACTGTTGACAGTCTTGCTGAACTTCAGGTGCATGACTAAGATTTTCTTGTTGCAGCAGACATTTTAAAGTAGTGTTTAATTTTGTGAAACATTTCTATTGTTTGAGTGTCCTATTTACTGTGAATTGTTTTTATGTTCACCTCTTACAAATGTGAGCAATTAAGTGGTATATAAATGTCTCAGATAAATAAATAATAAACCCCACTTTATTCCCTGGAAATGGGGAGACTGTGGTGTCTTTATGATATATGGTTTATTTACACAGATATACAACCTGAGCAGACAATGGAGGGGTTCCCAGCATTACATTCCAAATGCACCTCTTGCTTCCCTTTAGGGCCAGCAGCCATGATCTCTGCCTCCTTTTACAACCCATCCCAGTTTTGCTAACTCATAGCTGTTAACTGCAATCCTTTAAAAAAGGAACATGGGCCTTTTGTCTTAATACCTAAAACCAGGGCCTAGGGAGGGGCTTCACCCATTTGGCTGTCTAGCATGGAATCTCCTCATGGTCTTGTCATGTCCCTCGAGGGGGGAGACTTAAACACAATGCAGAGTTTCCCCCAAAAAATAGACTAGAGACATTATACTTCATCCAGCAGAGCTTTACTGCTACTGAAGGCAAATGAGCATAATGGTCACAAATCCAATACATTCAGGATTGACACAGTATAAGAAATGCAGCTGCAGCACTTACAATAAAACTTACAATACTTATAATAAGACTAAATTTTAACACAAAGCACACAGAACACCACACCAGAACAAAGAGACAGAAACAGAAAGTAAGTGAAAACCGGGGCTCCTTCTGGCCTCTTATTATAGTTAGCATGACCTTGACTGAAAGATAACAGAACCAGTTTAATCCAGCTGTACTCGGCTTCTCAGAAGGAATAACCCAAACAAGAACCTTCCAGAACACTCTTGAATTAATCAGAATAGGAAAGATCTCTACGCATCAGAGCAATACTTTCTGTACTAAGAAATGCAAACTGACAGCCCTATCTGCCTACCTTTCATTAGGTCAACAACTTTGCCATTATCAAGTGAATACCTCATGAGGAAGCTGGCTTGTGTTATTTCCAACCTTTGCTAGATCCAGGAATTTAGGGCTTTGCTTGAATTTCAGCTCTCTACTGAATCCAGAGTTTTAGGGGAGTCTACCTGCCCCCTCAGAAACTCATAACAGTATGTCAACATATGTATCAGTATGTCAACACACATCAGGATGTGATCCAACACTTATGCGCTCCTGCGTTTGCAACTTTTGCCGCTTATGGAGATCAGGAACATATCCAGAAATGTCCTAAGGCTCATTTCTCAGAGTATGATGAAGCATAGAGGCAACACCAATAGAAACTATGTGTCATCTTGAAAATATTCACACCTCACTGAGGAGCTAAATGGGGACAGTAGGCTGCCCACTGTCAACACTGTTGAATGCAGTTTGTAAGAGAACCCTGCATACTGTATTGCAACTTAAGGCTCATCCAGACTTCTTTTTTACCACGTTTCTAGACACAGGGCTGCACTTTAAAGTTCAGTGTCTGAGCACTTGTTTGTTTGTTTGTTTGTTTGTTTGTTTGTTTGTTTGTTTTGACCAGGTGATTTCCCCACGAAAGCCATCTCTTTACCGCTGGAAACAATTCTGTGGAAAACCTAAATTGTAATTTGTTCTGATTCAGAGTTGGTTTTCCTAGAAAAAGTGGGGGAGGCACTTGGTCATGGACTGGGAAAGTGCTGATCTGTGCCTTAAAAGTGCCTTAAAATTGTGTATGGTATTCTGCTTCATTTTAATCCTGCAGTCAGGACACACATGCAGCATGTGGCCCATAGTTTGTGTGAACTGGGCATAAATCGGAGGTGCTTCCCAATGTGCATCAGAATGGACATCTGAGTGCCAATGCAATCTGCCGGTCATAGAACGTGCGTCCCACTGAAAGCACTGAACTGCTGCTGAGGGAAACTGCAGCCCAGTAACATCTGAAGGGACTGTGCTGGCTGTCCCTGGCCCAGCCCATTTATTAAGCTGTCGTGGTATGAGTGCTGTGAGGAGGCTCAGGCATGAAGACCTAGAGTAGAGCAGCAGTTTTTTCTGGGGAAAGGTGTTCTAGGAAAATCTTGGAGAAGGCCAAGTAGATGGTCTGGAGACTTCTGCTTTTCATATGTGGTGCTAAATCCTATGAGGTATTTTCCCCCCTTTGTGGTCCTAGCCTAATGCAGGCTTCTCAGGCAGGCCTGGGTTCTGGCACACTTCCAGGGCTTCCAGGAAATGTCAGTTTTCTCAAACAGACAGCCCAGAGCCATTATACAAGCGCATATATATATATCTCTGAGCCACCTCTACACTGCCCTGTAGGTTGGTGGCAATGCTCTAGAGAGCTAGAAGATTAACACAGAGGAAGGGGAAACTAGAGGAGCTCTCAGTGGCATTGTGATGGCTGTAGAGACAAGGCGTGGCTTCTGATTGTCATTGTCAAGACTTCTATCTGGATGGTTTTTGAGACACAATACCTTCACATGTGCTCTGCCCCTGAGCTTTAGCCTTTCCAGACCACCCTTGTTGGTGGTTGGACTTCCATATGCCCTCATCCCTGGTTTAACCCAGGACCATTCAGGAGCATGCCTAAATGAGGCTCAAAAGTGTCCTGTACCAGCTGATAGTGAGTGTCTGCAGTTGTCCACTCCCCAGCAGCTGTGAAATCCCTATATTATTTCACAGTACCATACCGACTTCTCAAGCTTTTTATCATCCTTTTTCTTAAAAAAATAAAAAAATAAAACAGAACTCATTTACTTCCCACTTCAAACTCACCCTGCAGTGACTTAAAATGAACAAACGAACACACATCAGTTTGTGTGCAAATCTGATATGATCACGAAAAGCACACCAAATGGGACAAAGAAGGAACAATAAACTGAGAAGTAAACATAACAAAGATCGCTAGAGAGGTTTACTGAGGCAAACCCAAAATCAGAATACAGGTCCTAGTGTGGTCGCCGAAACACAGAGTCGCCCCTCAATTTATTTAGATACATCTGTACATATAAATATCTTCAGCTCCTCATCGCGAGATGTGTTTAGGTAGTCGGCATCTGGGTCTGGAAGGCTCCCCTCCTCAGACACTGAATCGTCAGTCTCCTCTTGACACACAAGTGCAGCAAAGCAGTAGCTTCTCCTCATGGCACCAGTCTGAGCAGCTGTATCTCCTAAATCATCCACCCAGGTCTCCGCTTCTGTGTGGGTGGTAGAAAGAGAACAGAATGACAGAGCAGGCAGCTAGTGCCAAAGAATTTAGGAGTAGTAGCTTGGGTCATAGGAAATAGCTAGCGATGTCTATGTGAGGTGGCTGGGCTCTGCCTGCCAGTCAAATCTTCACTCAGCCATGAAACTTACTGGAGGATCTTGGGCCAGACGCTATTTCTATTGTGTAGATGAAGGCGGAGAAAGGGAATCTCTGCTATCTTATTTAAGCAACTTGGAGGAATGGCAGGATAATGATAGCCTAATGATGCAATCCCTGTGTATATTAAGGCATGCATTAGTTTGTACATATCTTTATATGTGTGAATGCAAGAGTGATGTCTGAACTTGGTAGAAGAGTGATCTTAATTGGTGGAAGCTGTCTTTTTATCACACACACACACACACACACACACACACACAGCCAGTTCTTGATCCTTTTTGGGAACAAGTACCCGGAGTGTATTATGATTACATGTCAGTGACTGTCTCCTCAACAGAAACAAAAGCCTTGCTCACAAGCAATGTAAATATAGGAAGTGACTAATTCACAGAAGATCACCCTTTTTCCCTTGTGAAATGGAAATTTGCAGTTTTCCATTTCAAAGTAGAGGAGCTGTGATCTCGTGCAACTGTGCAGCTCCAATGATACAAATCAAACTCTCTGTGTATGTGGAGATGAGTGGAGGTTGCTTCCAGACTCAGTATTTTGCAGGAAGCATTCAAACAGAAATTTAGGTTTGCATAATTAAGGTGGGTTAAATAACTCTGGTACAACAAATCAACTTTTTAAAGGACAGGGAAGTGATAGAAAATGCACACAAAGAGTGCCCAAGATTGGGGGGGGCTGTCATGCATTGCACATGCAACAACATGTGCGTGACATGTGTCACACACATAACGTTGCTTCATTGGGAGGAGGCTGGCATGGTGAGGCTTCTTCTCATGCACTTAGGAGGAGACAGTCACTGAACTGTCCCACACTTGGTGCAGCGCTCAGCTTCCTCCACCCCCCTTAATACTGAAGGGGCTCAGCCCCCTGCCAGCAGATATTGAGGGGGACCAAAGACAGCACCCTTAAGAGTCGGTACACCTGCTAAGAAGTGTGGGATAGATTGATAATGTGAAGGTGTGTAACCACGATGCATCTAAATCAGAATAAATGTGCATCAGGATGAAGCTCAACGAACAGGTTGCTTAGAGTAGCTGAGAGAGTCTGTGTGTTTGTTTTGACTGTTGCCAGGCGTATCACTGGAACTGATCCTTTTTGATCATCCCAATATGAGTGGTTAGTGCAAGTCTGTAGTTCTGTTATCACTTGTTGATAACAAATATGGGTACATTTTTCCACCAAACCAGTTAAAGATCATGTAATAGCTGCTTAGATACATAGCATGGGTCAGGACTGGTTATGTTTGGGGAGGTCCCCCCCCCCGATAGGATGAAAGTGAGCATCAGAAAGTTAAAAAAGATTATGGGTTAACATTTGATTAACATAAAATACGTTTTCAGCACAAGCTCACTGAGGTATAGCACTTTTCTCCCACCAGAAATGCAATTCAGCGTGAGTTGTTTCCTAAAGGGAAAAAGTACATGTGAGAATTTAGATTATTTTGTCTAGCACAGCTGCTGCCTGTACTGCAAAACGAGAGCTGCAACTGATGACAAGGTAATATGGAACTTGACACCTCTCTTGGCGTTCACCCAAGAACGCAGAATGTTTTAGCTGGCCTGTGGCATGCGATACATTTCTTAATTGTTGATAACATATAATTAGGACAATGTAAGCTAAGTTTAATGAAGGCAGTAAGTTAAACCAAAGGGCTTTACTATACTTGGACAGACTCTGTTAGTCTTGGAGTGTGACTCTGCAGAATAACATTTTATAAACAGGACAAAATAGCATCTTCTCTTCACAAACTATCAACCTAGAATTATGGCTGACACCCTAAGCCACAGTAAACGCTGTGTGCTGAATAAACGTCAGCTGGTCTGAAGGGGACACGGTGCCTAAAATAAACTTTTCTCCTTAAAGATGCTAAAGTCAAAGCCTGCATGGAAATTTCTGGCATGCAAAGGAATTATTATCTCATACTGAATACTCTCTGCTGATCTTTACAGACTTAGGCTGCAATCCTGTGCCCACCTTACCTGGGAGGAAAATGAACTGAACTCAGTGGAACTTACATCCGAGTAGACACGTGTAGAATTGCACTGCACTTTGGTCTTAAAGGTAACATTATGATGGGGGATGATCTAGTCATGCTGAGCACTTTTGAAATACTGATGCCTCCGACTGAAGTGAATTAAGACTGCATAAAAATATATTAAAATCTGTGAGAGCTGAAACAGCTTAATCTAATTAACTCCTGACCACGTATTTGCATGGTGAGCTGCCATCAGGGCAGTTGCCGGGAGCAGGTCAGTAATAACTCACACGGCATCAGTGAAGTTAATTCTTTATTCAAAGAAACAAACAGCTCAGGAGACCAGGCCTAGTGAGCACAGCAACTCTTCCTGGTAGAGCTTGCCCCAATTAGACAGTTGTGAGGATTGAAGGTCCCTGCCTTCCCACAGTTGTTTAAGTCTCCTCCCCACCCATGTCCTTCCCAAGTAATCTGAAACTCCTTCAATGAGTTGATATCTGCTGCACCCTCTTCATAACTCTTCTGGTCCTGCAAGACCATGGGGGAGGGGAGCTGGTCACAGCAGAATGGGGAGAGTTCCTGGACTCTTCTGCAGTCTACCTCATCTCTGTCTCCTGCCCCAGTCCTCTCCTGCCTTTGAGTCTGGACTGCCTTCTGCCACAGCATCTTCCTACTCACTAAGCCCTCTTCAGCTTCCGACACCACCTCCTCCCAGTCTTCTCTATCTTTTTCCTTTGACCACTCAATGTTGTTCCACCACCAACCCCCTGGGCTCTGAGCCTTCTTCCCTTAGGGTTTCCCAACTGGTTCCTCCTACATCCACCCCCTCTGCATCCAGCCAGTCCTTGACATGTGCTGTAAAAGCATGAGTCACTGGCACAAATTTGTGTAACTTACTTCTGAGTAGACATTCACAAAATTAGATCATAAGTAATCATTACATCCTACTCTATTTCTATGGGACGCGGGTGGCGCTGTGGGTTAAACCACAGAGCCTAGGACTTGCCAATCTGAAGGTCGGCGGTTCGAATCCCCATGATGGGGTGAGCTCCCGTTGTTCGGTCCCTGCTCCTGCCAACGTAGCACGTCAAAGTGCAAGTAGATAAATAGGTACCACTCTGGCGGGAAGGTAAACAGCGTTTCCATGTGCTGCTCTGGTTCGCCAGAAGCAGCTTAGTCATGCTGGCGGCATGACCTGGAAGCTGTACGCCAACTCCCTCGGCCAGTAAAGCAAGATGAGCACCGCAACCCCAGAGTCAGTCACGACTGGACCTAATGGTCAGGGGTCCCTTTAACTTTTACTCTATTTCTATAAGAACACTATAGGCTAAACCTTGGTCTCCCACACCAACCCAATTCTTCCAATGCTTGCAAAAGATACCAAGGCTCACAATTTGATGAGCCTTCTACGAAAGGAAATTCTTCAAAATATGAGAATAAAGGGTGATTTGTAAATTATAACATGAAAGACACGTGGAAGCCTTCTTTGGGAATTCAAAAAATAGGTTAACTTAACACATCCAGGGTATGAGGAAGAGCTTTCTAGCTCCACCCCCTCACCATTTCTGTCACTCTCCATGAGCCGGAAGTGGACCTTCTGAAGATGCAAACCTACTGAACTCATGTATGCTTCCTACATGTTTTAGAACTCTGATGTTCCAAATGTAGGAAGCCCACACAAAAATAGACTCTCTGCTTCAGAAAGTCACCTTCCAACTCAGGCAGGGTTGACAAAAACTGTGGGGGATAAATCTAGTGTGCTGTGCTTATCTTCACAGTGTCCCCCATGTACCTGAAGGGGACAAGCTGTTTGATATGGCGGGTACCTCCTGGCAGAAATTCATTAGGAGATCGCCATACATGAGGGTTTTGCCAAGCTTGAAAAAGACTAAATATATTTGGGTGGGCACAGTGGCATGAAAATACTCTCCCAGCCTGTATGGTAAGCTGCTGCAGCAGCCATCAACACAGAGGAAGAGCTGCCAAATAGAGCAATTTAAAATAGTGACTATCCAGCATGTGAGCTAGTCCTAGGAGTGGGAGAAAAATTTGATTCAGTTCTAGTTTGAAGGTGGACCGGACTAACTCACACTTTCCAAAGCAATATGCAAACCAAAACAAAAATCACACTTTTCTGAACTTTGCAGTGCAGTTCTCTGGCCAAATAGTGTGTACAAAAATGTATATATTAGTAAAAATAACATACCAAATAGCATTATATTAGGGCAATCTGCTCTGCACAAATTTGTATAATAGGTAAAACTGTATAAAACCTGTGTCTACTAGGATAAATCCACATTTTTAAAAAAACACAAGCTGATGTGGAAATGTGGAGAAATGAACCAAAAACTAGGGGGAAAGTGAGAAACTGGGAGACAGTGAAATTAACAGATTTGCCCATCCTGGGATGGTCTTCCCGTATTTCATTGAGTCATTCAGTTTGGGCTACTGCCCCTCAGGTGATATGAAGAAGAAGAAGAAGAGTTTGGATTTGATATCCCGCCTTTCACTCCCTTTAAGGAGTCTCCTTTCCCTTCCTCCCCCACAACAAACACTCTGTGAGGTGAGTGGGGCTGAGAGACTTCAAAGAAGTGTGACTGGCCCAAGGTCACCCAGCAGCTGCATGTGGAGGAGCGGAGACGCGAACCTGATTCCTCAGATTACGAGACTACCACTCTTAACCACTATACCACACTGGCTCTCATAAGCAACAAGGCTAGAGGACCCTACTTCCAAATGAAGATTATATACACATTTGTTACTGTGATCTCCTCACACTCAGCTACTCTTGATTATTGTAAGCAGCAAATTCATTTCAGTGGATTCTTATATATGTCTACTCAGAAGAGGCAAGCCTTGTTGGATTCAGATGGCTTACTCCCAGGAAAGTGGGTACAGGATTGCATCCTTGATGAACTGCTCATCTTGATGGATTCCTGTTATGGTTATTCAAACAATCCTTTGTTAAATAAAAAATTTTAAAAACCAGGAATAAAACGTGGCCAGGTATTCCAAGACAAGAGGGAAAATGCAATTATTTCAGTATATTAAAAGAAATCTGCACAGGGAATAAAGGTGGTTCTGTTTATTCATTGCATGCTTTCGAAGGCTTTTTGCTCTTTAAATTTGTTCTAATGTTATCAGAATTGATTTTTCATCTTTGTAATCCCAGAGAGAATGCCTTTGGTGAAGCTCTCAGTGGTTACCTATAATGAAGAATCAGTTTGCAGAACAGTTGCTATGCTTGCTCTTAAATCCAGAGCTTATCTAGAAAAAAATCCAAAGGGCTAAATATAGAGGTATGGCATATATGAAATATTTATTTTGGCACAGGTGTCTAGAATACCAGGAAAGGGTGTTTGTTCGCATATTTTATAGACTTTAAAATAAACCTTGAGTCTTGCTGTAAGCTTGCTTTAAAAATTCACAGGAGATAATAATGCAAGAGACAATATCATTGTGTTGTCACTGATGTCATGGGGGGGGGGGGGATTAGCCGCAAAGCACATGTTATTCACGCAGTTTCAGTCTTTGGCATCTCCAGAGACAACCAAGAGGTGATGATGGGAAAGACCTCTGCTTGAGACGGGGACAGCTGGTGCCAGTCATCAGTGGTGACTGGCCCATTTGGGCACATGGGGCACTGTTGGACTTGTCAACCTCAGCCTGCCCTCAGCCAACCCCCAGCTGCCAGTCCTGTGGTTGATACTGCCCATCAGCTTTCTTGATTTCAATGTTGCCCTTTGTGGAACTCAGCAGAGAGGAGGATGGGGACTTAACTTGAACGACCTGGGGTTACTTCTTATTGGCTCTGGCTCTGCCTGTCATTGGCTCTTGTTCCACCTACTGATGAGACTCCCTGCCTTCTGCCCTACCAGTCACAATGAGCACCAGCCATCACTGGTAGATAATACTGAGCTGGATAGGCAAAATAGTCTCATCTAGATTAAGGCAACTTCCTATGCTCTTGAGAATGAAGTCTCTTAGTTGACACTAGAAAACATTGTATTGCGTGAGAGCTAGTTGCATGTTTACTTTTTACCTTTATTTAAGGATAGCATTTTAATAGAGCTGGCTCTCTTGGGCAAAAAGCCCAATACTATTTTGGGGTGTGAAGTGTCCTAAACTGTGAACTACATCGCACAGAGCAAGGGGGCAGAGAAAGAAGCAACATATTCAAGATTCTAGTAGTTTTAAGAGGCAGCCAACATTTCTGAATATTTGCTAGAAAGTCAACCCTTCAGCCGCACCTATTTCCCTGATCTACTAACAGTCCAGAAATAAGTATTAATTTATGCATACATCATTCTGTTTCATGTATGCAAAACATATATTTAAAACATGAAAGGGAAGAGGAGACTGAAAATATGGCAGCAGAAAACGACGACAAGTGGCATACAATTATCACTCGTTTTTTAAACCCTTCTCTCACAATATCTGTATATTGAGAACTGGTACATAATCCCATCCGAGGAAAAAAAACACCCCTATAGATCTCTTTGCTTGATAATGCAGCTTCAACTTCCCCAAGCAATTACTGTTCACATGAAGGGCTTCACTGATTTCAGTTACCCTTACAGGGACAGGGTTGAATTACTGGCCCCTGCACAGATGTCTGTGTTTACAAGGCAAATTTTGGATGACACCTTTTTTTTTCTTTCCACCTGCACTTGCCTGTTTGCCATTTGAAACTCTGTTCACAGCCCTGGCAATCAAATTCCATTGTACAGATGTTTCCTGAAAACTCAACTGCATACTGGCCAGCAGGCAGCCACAAAAATTGTCTGCAAGTGGTGGGAGGAAATGGGAACTGTAGTGGCGGCTGATGACTAAACAGAAACCATTGATGAAAAAACACACAATTTAGCACGAAATACTATGCATTGCACCATGTCTGACAGTGCTTTTACATTAACTGGGGGGGGGGGGAGAAGTAATGGGTTAACATCATAATAGCAACATTTTGATGCCTTCATAAAGCTGGCTACCTCACTGCTTACTTCTGACTAGGGGTGGGAGAATCTGCCATTTCTCATTTTTTTCAATCTTAAAGTCAGTTCTCTACATGTCTGCAGCAATTTGCAATTTTTAAAAAAATATTCATGAAAATTCACCAGGATGTTAGTGCAAATCACTCCTAATAAACACATTTTTGTATGCAGTTTTAACTAATGCACACAGTTTCAGAGACAATTTACACTAATACATTGCATTTTAGGGTATTTTCACAAATATATTCATGTCGACGTACAACTCCCCCTATTATATCCATTTTTGTGGACTGGAGAACAGCATCACAAAATTTGAATAAGTGTGGATTTATTTCAAAGGATGGCTGTGTTCTGTTCCAAGAAGTGCAAATTTGATAGAATCACCTTTAAATGTAAACTGAATTGAATTTCTTCTCCCTCTGTATTTGCAACTGCAGATAATTTATGAATATGTTAAATATCAACCAACACCAGTCACTGACAAATATTTTTGTTTATGTTCATTGTTTGTTATCTACCTGAACTAAGATAGCACTTAACACTTACCAGAGCAAAGAGACCATTAATGCTGAATCACAAATTTTATTTAGTTTAGGGAATGGCTTTGTGGTCCTACTTCCTCCCTGAAAGTAGCAGCTGGGGAGGTTAAGAATCTAAGTCTTATAAAATGCTTTAGCCCTAGAGAGGACTTCAGATAGAACAGGGGAGGGGTAAGACTAGGAACAAGCAGGTGCTTGCTGGCTAGAAATGTAGTGGTTTGTTTTTAGTTTGGCTGCTGTTGTAATTATCAAGATAGGGGTTTGTGGGGAGGGGGCTAATTATGCATATAACTTTCACTGAGGTGTTAGCATCAAGCTGGATGTCTGACTTAACATTTCTAGCTGATTTCTGGGTGCAGCATAATTGCATGTCAGCTCTTCATACAACCTTGTGTTTCATGTTCTGTAAGGGACGCGGGTGGCGCTATGGGTAAAAGCCTCAGCGCCTAGGGCTTGCCGATCGAAAGGTCGGTGGTTCGAATCCCCGCGCTGGGGTGCGCTCCCGCTGCTCGGTCCCAGCGCCTGCCAACCTAGCAGTTCGAAAGCACCCCCGGGTGCAAGTAGATAAATAGGGACCGCTTACCAGCGGGAAGGTAAACGGCGTTCCGTGTGCTGCACTGGCTCGCCAGATGCAGCTTTGTCACGCTGGCCACGTGACCCGGAAGTGTCTCCGGACAGCGCTGGCCCCCGGCCTCTTGAGTGAGATGGGCGCACAACCCCAGAGTCTGTCAAGACTGGCCCGTACGGGCAGGGGTACCTTTACCTTTACCTTTAATGGGTTAGCAGCCCAAAAAAAGCCTTTGGGACATGGGTGGCGCTGTGGGTTAAACCACAGAGCCTAGAACTTGCCGATCAGAAAGTTGGCAGTTCAAATCCCTGCGATAGGGTGAGCTCCCATTGCTCAGTCCCTGCTCCTGCCAACCTAGCAGTTCGAAAGCACGTCAAAGTGCAAGTAAATAAATAGGTACCGCTCCAGAGGGAAGGTAAACAGCGTTTCCGTGCACTGCTCTGGTTCCCCAGAAGCAGCTTAGTCATGCTGGCCACATGACTGGAAGCTGTACGCCGGCTCCCTCAGCCAATAAAGCGAGATGAGCGCCACAACCCCAGAGTTGGCCACGACTGGACCTAATTGTCAGGGGTCCCTTTACCTTTACCTATGTTTCCTCAAGAGTCTCTGGTGAGGGGCTTCAAAGGGTTTTGATGAAGTCTGTGTATATGAGGACTCCCAGTTCATCCTTCAGTTATATGTTTGTTGACACTCTCAACAAATTCTAAAAAGCTGATAGAAGAGGATGAAGCCATGCTGATTTTTCCTCAGCTAGGCTTGTTGTGCTTGCTGCCTGAGGCAAAGCTCAATATGACTCCCTATCCCTCCTAATCCATGTACCGAAAGCCCATCAGACTTCATAACAGCGTAGCATCCTCCCACCACGCCTGAGGGCAGCAAAATATCTTAGGGGGGCAGGGTAGGTCATGTGGTGCACACAGACCAGTCTTCCAACAACTTGCCACTGTTCTGCACTCTCAGCATCTGCTGCCTGAGGCACCTGCCTCACTCTGTCTAATGGTAGGGCCAGCCCTGCTCCTGAGCATATTGGAAACAGGTCTTCTCAGATTCTGCTTTCAGACTTCCCATAAGCATCTGGCTGACCATTGTGAAAACAGGATGCAGAACTAGATAGGCCTTGGCCTGATCCCACAGGCTCTTCTTATGTTCTTCACACACACACACACACACACACACACACACACACACAATTATGGTTATCACTTAGGTCACCTACCCTTTAGTTTGTTCTAGAGCACCATTATTTTATTGCACCTAGAAAATTTTTCTCTTTGCCGTGATCCACAAGTATATTTACCCAAGATGTGTAAAAGCAACTGAAGGGCAGAACTGTCTGTTTTTCTCCTTGGAACATTAACATGTTTAAGAATCTAGCTTTCAAACACACAATTGTCCTGACAGTGAATTTTACTGAAGTCTCAAATGCAAATAAATAGTTTGAAACAAAGGTTGTATAAATATCCGCCTGTGCCAGCAGTTCAGTTTGAAAGAGAACGCTGTAAACATGAAGTAAATTAAAAAGGGATCTGCTTTTGTGGAGCACTTGGAGGAGTTATTACAGAGAAAACGTCTGCTGTGTGGTGCAACAGCACGTACCCATGTGGCTAACCCACAACTGGTCAAAGAAACAAGTCCTGCCCGTACCTAGGACTTCTGCCACAGCCAGACCACAATTCCTGAGAGGGATAAGCTTAATTGGCTGAAAATAAAGCCCAGGCCCTGTTGCAGCTCATTAACTGGTCACAGACATGTTGCAAGGGAGGGAAAGTGGGATCTGTTGGACGAAGCTACTTCTCTGTGCACTGCAAATAAAACAGTCTATTGGTTTTGTTGATAAAGGAACATTGTTTGGCTTGTGCCAACTAAGTAATGGGAGTCAGTGGCATTTTTGGCCAAATATAGCCCTCCCAGATTACTCCAAAAAACCCAAGCTTTTAACTCAGGAGCTGAAACCATTGAAAAGAAGGGAGGGAGTTTACATTCCGTCAGTGTCCTGTAGCAAAGCCAAATGAATGTTTGGCTTAAGTTGCATCTCTGTCACGAGCCTCTCTCAAGCCAGAAAATGTCATTTCTATAATCAAAGAATTGAATGCAGTTTACTACTACTGTGAGGGGCATCATAAGGTCACTGCAGTGGGCATGGGAGCAGCAAGCCAGTAAATGCATAGCTGTTGCTGAATACAGACACTGCATCCTTCAGAGACATGCTGAATAATTATTACCTGGGTACCCTCTTCTTTCTTCTTTTATTGAAAATGAATATAGCCACCCTTCCTTCCTTATTTATTTATTTATATAGCACCCCCACCCCCAATCAATAAAAATCCCTGGGACAGCTGAAGAGCAATTCAAATTACAATGTATGATACAGTGGTACCTCAGGTTACATACGCTTCAGGTTTCAGACTCCGCTAACCCAGAAATAGTGCTTCAGGTTAAGAACTTTGCTTCAGGATGAGAACAGAAATCGTGCTCCGGTGGTGCGGCAGCAGTGGGAGGCCCCATTAGCTAAAGTGGTGCTTCAGGTTAAGAACAGTTTCAGGTTAAGTACGGACGTCCGGAACGAATTAAGTACTTAACCCGAGGTACCACTGTAATTAAAATATACCCCCCAAAATAAGAAAGAGCAAAAGAAGCACAAGCACTTTCCCACACAAGAGGCTACTTTGCTTAAAACCCTTTTCCTTGCAGCTCTTTCCCTAAACACTTTGCAGCCTGGATTTAAAGCTCTCGGTGAATAATAAGATCTTAGACAGCCAGCCAAAGAGAAGGGGCAGGCAAGCCTCTCTGCAGATGAGAGCGACTTGTCTCTCAAAGTGTCTTGCGAACACCCCCCAGGGTGATTTTGGGGATTCTACCAAATCCCCTTTTGGACAAAATTGTTTGGGGGAAAAGCTTTGCTGGACAACAATGAGAAGATACAATGGCGGAGGAGAAAAATGTTTCCATCACCATCACAGTGTAGGTCTGGTAAAGCAGGACTGGGGGCTCTGTAGTCCACCTGTGGCTGCAACTCCCATCACCCTTGACCACTGGCTATGTTGCCTAGGATTGGTGAGAGTTGGCATCTAAGAGCATCTGCGGGGCCACAGGTTCCTCAGCCCTGTGATAAAGCTTTCCGTTTGATTCACCTTCATCCCAGCTTCTTCAGGCGCATTTCTATCCTAACTTCCCAGCATGCCTCAGGCCCTAGTTCAGAAGAAGGGACAGGAACGATGCAACTGCTTTAAAACAGAGAGTCAAAACAAAATGTTATAATTTTCTGAGGTCTCCTTGAGGATAGAAAGCACTTGTTATGGCTCTTGCAGCTGAAAACCAGGAGTGTGGGCAGTGACGTGAAGAATGACAGCTCTCTGCCTCTCCCTCTCTCCTTTTAACAGCTCTTGGCTGACTACAATGTGGACTTCATCTATGTGCAGGCACTGGGACTAGGTCTAGATTTTTGTGACAAGAGATCCCTTCCAGACAGGGTGCTCCTTCCACAGCAAGAGAGCCCTCTGCATCACACCCATCCATTGGTTTTCTGAGCAGCAAGAATGGTGATTTGGGAATCACAATCGGGCTCAGTATCTAACTCAATGGACCCTTTAAACAACCAACAGCCCGTTTACGGGTTGCTGATTTTGTTGGGTATTGGTTTCAGCCGTGATGCCAGCATTACAGATCTGTTGACTATGGGCCACGAGAGAAATTTACACATGATCTTATCATAACAAATAAAGCCTTGTGCTGCAAATGTGCAGAGAGGAGAAGCAGGGCAGTGCCAATACTCCTTGCTCCTGACCTCCTTGCATTCATTCAAAGTTCTAAGCAAAGCCTGTGCATATACAAGCTTTGTGCATCTACACCCAGTTGGTGGGGTCCAGGGACTCTGCCTTTTGCAAATTTTCCACATATGCAAAGAGACGTGAAGTCCATTGCTTTGTTCAGACCCTCAGGTGACCGGAACTTGCTATCAAGTAAGTGTACTGTATTTAGAACTGTCTGAAGTCAGTGCAGGCTGGTTCATTAAGGTGCTGCCCCACCAATTTCAGTTTGCCCTCAGCCAGCCCCCGGCTGCCTCCCTTTTTATTTATGACCAATCGAAAGAGTGGAACTGCCTGCCAAGTTCCTCCTCCTTGGTTGCAATGTTGCCCTAGGACTCAGCAGGGAGAAGTATGGGGCAAAACTAGAATTAGTTGGCTCTGGGTTTGTCTGCACCTCCACTTGTCCCATGCCTGGAAAGCATGGGTCTGAACAGTTTTCTGCTTGCCCTATGCTTTCTAAGCATGGCTGCAAGCAATTTTACCTTTGCCCCGATGTTTTTCCTCGGAAAACCCCCTCTTTAGGGCTAAATCAGAACAAATGGCAATTCACAGAAAACCCAATTGCTGTTTGTTCCGATTCAGCACTAAACCACAGGTTTTCCCAGGAGGAGGTGACAGAGCAAATGGATGCCTGGATGAGCCTCCTGCCTCTCATTGGCTGTGGTTCCACATGTTGGTCTCCCTTGCCTTCTGCCCTATCAGTCCCAATGAGCATCAGCCGCCTCTGATGACAGTGCTACTGTTGTTATTGTTGTTAAGAATATAAATGATCATGATGACCATCATGCATTTTGCTGAGTTCAGTCTTTGACTAATCTGATCATAATGATTTTACCTAATATTTTAAGGGTTCCCGTTTCAAATACCAAAAGCACCCAAGATGCCTTATGAATAAGATAGCAATGTTTTTTAAAAGAATAATAAAGGAATCATATGCTTGTACTCTGAAACAATTACTGAAAATGTAGTAGAAGGAGGGAAGCTTCTCCTGCTAATATGCTAATAGCAATGTATGCTGCACTGAGCTTCGTTCTGTGTTTTTATTGGGGGGGGGAGCCCTCCGAGGGCAGAAATTTCACTTCTATACTATTTCTAAAATGTCTAGCCAAACTCTAAATTAGAGGTACCAACATATTATGGGTGAAAGCTCTCCCTGACTTCAAGTAAGCACCAACATTGCCTTCTCGCTGCCTCCAAGCTTCACCGTGTTAAAACTTTTGCCTGGCAAAAGCTGATCTCAGGGGTGGGAGAAATGGGTGGAAAACAGATACTAAAAGCCTGAACACATGAAGGAAAAACACCCAAGTGGATATAGCAACAGCGTGCTCTACTTCTTCCACTTGGACGGGTTTATGGTCACACTTTTGCTTGAGCTACTATGACTGATCCTGCTGCCAACGCCAGCACTTGATGTTTTGTTCCAAATAACAGTCCACGAGGAAATGGGGTGGAAATTTCCAAAATGCAGGCAGTCTGTTTGGATAAAGACTGCCTTTTATATGACTCCGGGGCCTAGCCTGCCATGATCACTGGTTCTGTGTGGGTTTGCTTGTGAGAGTCCACATGGATGGAGTCCACAAATGAATGAGGCTCTCCCTCCCCCAGCAGTCATTGACTCCTGGGGTGTTGCAAAGGAGAGGGGGCGCAATTAAGCATGAAGGGAGCTGTCAACAACCCCTTGCAGTTAACACACAGCTCTTATTGGGAGTGTGCTTGGCTCGGGGCCTAGAATGGTGTTATTGTCTTCTTCCATAGGGTGCAGAGGAAAGGATTTTTTATTTTTTTAAAAAAAAAGTTTGCAAAAAGATGCTATTCTTAGGAGGGGTGCTTTGCTCACATACAATACTCTCTGCTCAGTGGTAGCACGCAAAACAGAATGTGAATTTATGGCCTAACATTTACTCTGCTAAAGCAAATGCAAATGCTCCCGCTGCCAAACGCAGGGGTGGCAATAAAAGTTTAATGACCCAGAGAGGCAATATGTTATAGTGGTTAGAGCACTGGCCAACGACTGGGGAGAGCAGGGTTCAAATCTCCATTGATCCACGAAGCCCTTTGGGTAATTTTATGTCACACACCCTGGCAGGTGAACCTTCCTCACAAGAGGGGGAGGAATTTTGTACAATATTGTGGACTCCCTGGACAAAAGGTGAAACATGAATGTAAACAGTTAGGTAACTGCAAATCTCATTTATTTTGTTTAGTTTGACCCTCAGATACAAGGCTTATCCACACTTAGATTTCACCCTGTTCTTTCCAGGCACAGGTTCACACTTTAAAGCTCCATGTCCCAGGGATCAATTTTTTTCCTTGGAGCTTTCACCGTAAAAACCTGCTCTTTAAAGCTGAAGCACAACAAATGGCAATTATGGTTTTCCATGGACTGCTGTTTGCTCCAGAAAGTGTGGAGGAAGGGAAGTCCACAGTCTCTCTTACAAATGTAAATGCTCAGTAAACATGAACATATTATTGCACTGAATAATAATAATAATAACTTTATTCGAGAACAAGAGGAAGAAAATTCTGCATGTGCTGCTCATAAACATTTGCACTATTATATTAGCCTGCAACACTTAAGCTGCAATCTGTTACCTGTAGAATTCAGTGTACAGATGGATGGATGGATCAATCAATCAATCAATCAATCTATATTCAACCCATGTCAGTTGTTGTTTTTCATGAGCTAATTCACAAATCTTTTCTGTTCCATTTCCATGTCACTCTGCAGATTAAAAAGAAAAAGGGGGGGAAGAATTTGCATTATTTCTCACAAAATATGCATTTTTATATGCATTTTGTCCTAAAATATACATTTGTGAGTCTGTATATTTTAACCTAAGATATGCATTGTATATGCATTTCTTTGAGGCAAAGGCTGTGTTGGAAAATTTGGAGAAAGCGTGTTCTCCTTCATGGAGAGCACGTGTTGCGGTGGGGTCTGCTGAGCCACCCCTCTGTTACCAGGCAGAGTCTCTAAAGATGGCCTGGGGCAGTGATTGGTTCACTGGGTTGCTGGGGTAAAAGTTATGTTGCAATTTTGGTGGGAGGAGTAAATGTTTAAATACTCTGCACGCAGCCTGGAGCTTTCTCTTTGCTGCGTGCAACGGATCACCCGCCCACCCGCCCTTGAGTAAGGGGTTGTTGCATTGACCTTGCTATGCCTGTCATGGGGTCATCTGCTGTTGGGGCAGGGGGCTGGTAGGAATTTTGTCCATCTGGCTGATTGGCCATTTGGTTTTTGCCTACTGCGTAGCAAATTGTCACAACTTGTAAGGTTGCGGTTAGGCATTGGTTATAAATTGGTGGAGGAGGGGTTAGGATAGGCTGGGCCTGCCCCTCCATGGTTGCTGCGGAAAGGGAATTCCGTTAAAGGAATCCTGGGGCTTGCCATCTTTTCGTCCAATCCCTGGAATGGGACTAGGGTCGGCAAGCCTTCGGGGAGCATGCGGATGAGAATTGAGGGTCTGTGACTCAGCTCCATTTCTCCCCGACTTGTTTTCCCGCACTGTCTTTCGGTGGTGCCCGGAAGTCAGTTCTGTCCCCAGGCGGGGGGACAGATAGTCTTAACCAATGCCTAAACAACCACTCACGGTTTTGTATTTAAATAAAGTTGTGGCCAAAATTATGCCAAAAACCTTAAACAAAAATTAAGTGTGCGTTGTGAGTTATTGGGGGGGGGGGCTTGGGGACCTCGACACGCAAGTGCACAAACTGAAAGATAACAGTGTTCCAATTAGCATGTTAGTCTGGGAAGCACAAATCAGGCCAATTCACTTAAAAAAGCAAACTGCTTGAAATCCTTGAGCACCCCTAATTCAGTGGGCCTTACAATACACCATACAATACTGTTCCAGCATATGATTCCATGCTTTGTAGTCCTGTACAGTGTGTGTGCAGGCACAGCAATCCTACAGCCATTTCTACTCATTCATGAGCTGTCACAGCACATTTTAGCGCCAGGCTATTAGTAACCAAAAAGAAGGAGGATATCCACAACCATTTTTTTTTTGTAAATGCTGGTAACAAGAGCATCAATATTCTCTGGCATCAAAGATTAATACTGTGTGTGTGTGTGTGTGTGTGTGTGTGTGTGTGTGTGTGCGCGCACACACACACACACACACACACACTTTAAATACTGTGAAATGAAGCAGCTGAAATTAGTTGCTATTGCCAGTGTTTTCTAAATAAGGTTTTCGGAGCTTGCTTCACCTGTTCCCATATTAGGAGATTTTTCCTTAGCTTCTTGAAAGATTTTCTACTTTTTTTGTCAAGGAATTCACAGTTAACATAAACTGCAATAAAATGTAGAGTAACATGAACCACTTGGCAGTACTTCTCTTGCTTACTGCTATGCCATTAGAGTGGAATAAGGCTACCAAAGAGGAACTGCATTGAAAGGGGTTGATGGAGAAATTGGATTCTCTCCACGAGTTTAGAGCTCTCATCATTTTCCTAACAGCCAAAGAAAGTATTTTCCAAGAAGAAGAATGGCTAAATATAAGTTGAATGCTTAAGTGAACTTCTTTGAACACACACAAATGTGTGTGTGCGCGCACACACACACACACACACAAAACTGTGTGAAAATACAAAAAAGTCATTATTGTTTCTTGAATTATCTGTTGGTCCATCTAGTTAATATTGCCTACACCAGTGATCCCCAAATATATTTTTTCCATGGACCACTTGAAAATTGCTGAGTCTTGGCAGACCACTTAATGATTTTTCTGCCTGTTGTAGAAATCACAATGCACTGTGCTAGATTTTAAATTGCATTCTATTGCTTTTCTTATTTCTTTCTTATTTCTTATATTGTATTTTTATTGTATTACAATTTCACTTCCATAGAATTCAATTTGTAAGAATTCAGACATGCAGTGCACAACCTGAATGCAGCTTGCGGACCACTGCTGCATAGGCTCCACCTGTCCCCCAAGTCCTAGGACAGTCCTGGAAAATCACTAGTCATCACAGCAGAGATGTTGCCTTGGGCCAAAGATTGTGGGGTCCAGTGGCATGGCACGCACAATATCTCATGGACCACTTCTCCCCATATGAACCAACCCAGACCCTGTGATCATCATCTAAGGTCTTTTTCATGTGTCTCCTCCACAAGTGGTCCAGAGGGTGTCAACAGTAGAACAAGCCTTTTCTGTGGTGGCTCTCCATTTGTGGAATGCTCTCTCTTCATTTCATACCTTCAGGCACCAGGAAAAATGTTTCTCTTTAACCAAGCCTGTGGCTGATTAACATTCTATGACATTTTTAATGTGTTTTGGGGAGGTGGCTTCTTGGTTTGTTTTTGTTTTATTATGTATTTTGCGTCCTCATTTTATATTTTTATGTTGTGAACCACCCAGTGATCTTCGGAAGGGTGGTATACAAATTTAATAAAGAATAACAAACCATACCATACACTGACTGGCTGCGTCTCTCTTGAATTTCAGGCAGAAGTCCTTCCCAGGCCTACCTGGTGATACTGGGAATTGAATATGGGATTTCTTGCATGCAAAGCAGATAGTTTACTACTTTTGCTATAACGTGGACTAAATAGCATTGTCTTTTCATTTCCCCTTCCTTGGTTATGAAGTCTCATGCTTCAAATCAATGTGTTTTTTGGAGAGCAATCCCAAGCAATCATGCGGTCATGGGAAACTGGAACAAATGACCACTTGCTGTGGAAAGCAGCACAGTGTGAGGCTGAAATCACTCTTGTTTACCTAGTGCCTTGACTCTCAGCAACAGGTTAAAAGGGAGGGAGGCAAGAGCTGCCTGAAATATCATGTTGGGCCTGTAAACCCAGGAATGCTCAATCAACTGCCAGCAGTGCCTCCAAATGATCTTGCATAGTTTGCCTTCCCTGAAACCTCAGTGAATTTCAGACATTTCAGACTGAACAAGTTTGCCTAAAGTGAGATTTATCAGACAGTGTCAGAGCTAGTGTACGACACATACTGGGTTCTCCTTGAGCCTAACTTCTGCTCCCAACTCTATGGACACCCCAATACACACACAGAACTCTGGGTAATCAAAGGGATTTGTCAGCACTGCATGATGGAAGGTAGGTCTCTCTTTTGCAGCGTAGTTTTGGAGTTGCTGAGGACATGGCAGGAAAAGCCCCTTGAGAAATTAGAACTCCAGACATGTTTCAGAGGTCCTACACACGTAGCAAGCTTCTGAATCAAGATGTTTGTCAAATTCTTTTCATGCCAGTTTGAAGCAGAAGCATAAAATGGCAGACTCCCTAGACCAGCTTATGGTACGTGGGGCTAATTTTAAGGTGAAATTGTTTCATTACAAAAAAGTTGCTTACAACACTCAAGTAAATGTCTTAAGAAATCAGCATTCTTTTAAGGAGAGGGAATGCGAGGAGAGGAATGTGGGGTGAGGCTCCGTTCTCCCCAGTCTTAATTCTGTCACACAATCCACAACACCACACCAGCTCTTAGCTAAGGGCAACTATAAAGGAAACCTCTTGATAAATGGTGGGAAGAGGGTGAAAGTGTCAAGAGAGAAAATTGAGGCAGAAGCAGAAGCTATAATGGAAAGAGAGGGAGGGAGTGAACGACAAAGAATATCTAAATTGAGCTTCTGTGCAGTGGATAATTCTTTTTTAGTAACGTGCATCACCTGGAAATGTAAGTTGAATATAATAAAGAGTGTACTACAGTTATTTAGAAACTTAGGAGACATTTAAATTCAGTAGAAAGCAAACCATTTCATTCAGAGTTCAGACATAACATTAGGACTGTTTACTATTTTAGATTTACTTTTTAAAATATATTAAATACCCCCAGTGGCGTAGCTTCATGCTCCGACACCGGGCAGCAGAGAGCAGATGGGGGCAGGGCTGGCACGCATCCCGGGGGCATGGCGCACCACCCACAGGGGCATCGCGCATGTCCTGGGAGCGTGGCACATGTCCTGGGGGCATGGTGCCCAGCGCGGGTGGGGGAAGTAGCCGCAATGGCACCCCACCAGGATTGCACTGCCAGGGGTGGTGCGCTTACCCTGCACTACTCTTCCTCCACCAGTGAATACCCCTTCATCCTGTGGATTCCATATTTAATCCCTTTTTAGATAAACAAGCACTGCCTTTGGAGCAAAGAAGGCAGTGAGGGCCACTAACCTAGATAGCCTTAGAAGGGGATTACATAGATTAATGGAGGAAAGGGCTATTGGTGGCTACTAGCCATGATGAGGACTATGCTATGCCTCTGCAGTTGGAGGCACTAATGCTTCTGAATACAGTGGGGAGAGTATTCTTGTGCTCGAATCCTGCTTGTGTAGCCTCTGTGAGAACAGGATGCTGGACTAGATGGGCTTGATCCAGCACAGAGCTTCTTATTTCATTTTTATTTGAAACACTTCACACACATTATCTTGTCATAATCCCTATAACCCTGTGAGACAGGTCAGTATCATCATCCCTATGTTGCAGAGGATGAGGCCAAGAGATGGTGGCATGTGTCCAGCCAGCCAGTGAGTTCGTGGAAGAATCAAGATTCAATATGGAGTTTCACAGCTTGGCCTCAGCCGCAAATTTCTCAGATGACCACATTACAAAGGGACAGATTCCTCCCCAGTTCACAGGCTACCATACTACCCAGTTAGGGAAGCAGATGCTTTTATTTAGCATTCCCTCGGTTTTTATGTAGTGACCTATCTTTTTTCCTTCACTATTAGGCTTATTGGTGTTCTTTTTAATCAGGTTGGTGTTAATGAAGTAAAACACCAAAACAAGACCAGCAAATCAGTGAATGCATCAATGCTACCAATACTTCACAACATAATTCCTGTGGAGTCTGTCAGGGTGTAGATTTGGGGCTCATTGTAGCCATGAAGAATTAGCATGCTTACACACATTATGATTTTGGGGCTACACACACAAGTTAAACTTGGTCAGCCTAATAATATCAGGAAGTGGGCAGTTTAGACAGGGGAAAACAAGAGATGAGTAATAAAGAATGCTTTCTTGAGGTAAACAGCCTTCCTGTAGTGATTTGCCTCTATTATTTGTTACACCTGACCCAACTTTACAGTGAGAAAAAATATCTTGTGGTATTTTCTTTCTATTTTTGCTTTTCTTGAAAACCAGGCATATCTGTGAAGGACAGTGGACACAAGAAGAAGCAACCATCTCTGGAAAGCAGGAAATGAAAAGAAAGAAAAGGCAGGTTTTGTAAGAAGTACAGAAAAATAGAGTTGGGAGGACTAGCGACCAACTATCTGTATGGATCAGGGATAGGGAGGGAGCCTGTGGTTCTTTAAATGTTGTTGGACTCCAACTCCCATAATTCCTGATCATTGGCCATGCCAGCCAATGACATCTGAAAGGCCATATATCTAGTCCATGAGGAAGGAAACATTCAAACTTCTACCATGTTCTCTTTAAAAGCTTCCACTTGTAAAAAAAATAAAAATCCATACAGCTATTTTACTTATGCATTTTTTGCCTTGTATCCTGTTCTTCTTCAAATGACTTCAAGGTATCACACATGGGGAGGGGTTATTCTGTTTCATCCCCACAACAATCCCATGATGTAGGTTGGGCTGAAAGATCAACTTGCTCCCAAATTACTTTGTATATTTTCCCGGTCGAAACCCAACCTGATCCAAGAATATTGATTGACCAGTTGGGTAGGTGGTTGAGAGTCGATATTCTAGGCTCAGCATGTGTTATGTTTTAAATTAAGTTGTGTATGCTCCCCAGCCATTCTCGGCTTGAAGGCACTCCCTGTGTGGCCTGGTGCCCTGACTCATTTCCAGTAACACGGTGCCTCAAGTCTCATTCCAAGTAATGGCTGTATTTCATTTCCTTTACTCCTTCTTTTTGACAGCTTCCACCTGCTGCACAGCAGGAGCAACTGGGGCAAAATCAGGCTGGGGAGAAGGAGAGGTGAACTTACTTATACAGTTAGAACTTTAGGCAGGAATACCAGTTCTCCTTAGAAACATAGGAAACTGCCATATCCTGAACCACACCATTGGTCCGCATAGTCAGTGACATAGCCTGGGTTGCCAGTGCCCAGGCTGCATGGAGGAGGATTGGGAAGGAGGGAAATGGACAGAGTACGCATGCACCTTCAACCTGCCCAAGGAGTCCATGTCACCCAGGAGATCACAACTGCAGAGATAAGAAGAGTTGTTCCGTTGTCTGGAGAGGGTTTGGGCAGGTGAAAGAAGCTGGGAGCTTTTGCATGTAAGACACGTGCTCTACCACTTAGCACGTGCCCTTCATCACAGTCTTCCTGCCTATGGCTTTCTTGAATATTCTGCAAGGCAAGCATCAGCTCTGCCAAACCCTGTGTTGCTAGCTGATAGTCCAAAAGCACTAACAGGATTAGCATGGGGAAAAGAGCAACCTTTATGCAAAATCAGTAGCTGTCACTTCAAACTTCCTAGTTTCTTCCTACTTTCAAGCTGATGACTGTCATCACTGGAGAGGGGGGGTAGGAAGCAATAGGATAAGTGCATCCATGGCTACGTGCACCTTTTAGGTTCAGGGCCATTCTGCATTATATCTCTGAAAAGCAGCAATTGAGGGGCAACAAGAGTAGAGTCACTGCCTTTATATCCTGCCTTGCAGACTTCCCAGAGGCATCCAGCTGGCCACTGTGGGACTAGATGGACCCTTATGGTCTCACCCAGCAGGGCAGTTGTTATGCTCTTACGAGAAGTGCCTGGCTGTCAATGATGTTCACCTCAATAAGATGCCTGTGGAGAGCAGCATGTTCATTGATGGTGTGAAAAGCAATGGAAAACGTAATTATTTAAAGCACCAGCAGCCCACACTTCAGAGACAACTGGAATAGCGTACATGAATTCCTGTGTTTCACTTTTGTCTACTAAGCATTGCAACACGGTATCATATTCTCACTTGTCAGAAGATAACTGCAGGTTCAGTCATATAGTGGGATGGGGGATTACAATGTTGTGCTCTGGGATTTACATTTGTTGATACCTGCACCCCCTGAATGTGTGTCTTTCAGGACTTCCATCCAAGCAAACATGTTGAAAACATAAGCTGCTGCCACTTCACTGTGTGCCTTTGTGGGAACTCTTTATCAGTATTATGTCTGTAGGTATATTATGCCCTTGAATGTTTGAAACCACTTCAGATATTAAAGCTGGGAAGGTCTGGGGAATCTGATGTCTAAATAGTAATTCAGTACAGAAGGCGTTCTACTCACATGCTTTTTTTTAGGGCAGGCCTGAGTTATTTTAATCTTTATGTTCATGTCATGATTCTTGTCCTTTATTTCCACTGTTCATCTTATCTTATGTTTCTGCTTTGTAGTTTTGAGTCAGTAATTTCTTTTCAACCATAGGAATCACATGCAAGAGTGTGTGTGTGGGGGGGGTGTTTCCTGCAGTGGCAATAGCAGTGTCCCCATGACTTCTTCCCAGACCTGCTCAGCTCAGTTAATTTTCTGTATGTCAAGTAGGCATGATGCCTCCTTTGCCTTGGGAATTTGGTTTCTAAAGGATCTGGGCATTAAGCCTTCTCCCCTCCCTTAATCCTTTAGAAGAGACTTGCATTCTGCTTATTCACGGACAAGTGGATTCCCACCCACCCCGCAATGCTTTTAATCTTTTCAGACACAGATGTAATGTGAGCACGGACAGAGTTCTCTCTCAAAACCAGGAGATACTCACTGCAGGAGGACTGAGCGCACTAGCTGTGCTCCTCATTTCCCTGTGTTGATCAAGCCTTTTGCACACAACCTAGGCACACACATGGAAACCTGCACATGAATTCTGCATGATACAGATCATGCCAACAGAGCCTGTGCATATACAGTTGGTACAGGTGTAGGCTCCATGCTGAACACCTTGACCAACATGTGGAGATCTGGCAGATGGCCAATGGATATGAACATGCTCCTCTCTCCATGCGTTGACTGTCCCCAGATTTTTAATTGTCTGACTCTGCAACACCTCACATGTATGAACGTACTCCACAGAGCACACCCCCCCGCCACAGCACCCATATCTCTCACACAAAAAGCATATCTCACTCACCGTCATGTTTGGCAGGAAGGGAAACTGGGGGGGGGGGCGGGAGGTGGTGAAGACATGTCTCTCTGCTGGAGCTTTTGCTGAGGATATACTGGCTCTGGTTTTGCCTTGTTGAACTATACCACACAAAGTAGGTGTGTGTGTTGTGTAGGGTCCCTGCCTTCCTTTTCTTCATTTGCAACTTCTTCCTTTTAGGAATTCCTGCTCTACTTTCGTGTCTTAAGTTTTAAGACATCAGCTAAGCATGTCGTGTTACAGACTTTGAAAACAGATTGTAAGTGGTGCAGAACGCAATGGCTAGGCTGCTGGTGGATGCTCCTACCCAGACTCACATCAATTGTTTTGAAGGATCAACACAGATTGATGAATCATTTCCAAGCCAAATTCAAGGTGCTTGCCCTGACATATAAGAGCCCTAAAAGACTTGGGACCCAAATATCTGAAGGAATGCTGATGTATTTCTGTCCTGCCTGAGCATTCAGATCTGCAAGGGAGACTCTACTGATGGTTCCAGTGCCAGATGTTCAGGGAGCGGTGGCAAGGGAAAGGGCCTTCTCTACACTGGTGCCCCATCTCTGGAGTGACCTCCTCTTACAAGTGTGTCTAGCACTGACACTGCTGACTGCTTGTCTGATAGTGAATATGTGCCACTTGGCCTAGGTCTTTGGGAGGGAGTGACAGCTATAAGGAAGCTGCTTGTTGCCTCATGTAAATTGATCTTGCATATTTTATGGTATAGATAGTTTTTGTTTTACTGACTTGAACTTTTATTGTTGTTTTCCAGTGTTGGGACCAGTTAGAGAAGGGTGGGTTAGACATACTATAAACCAGGGGTAGGCAACCTAAGGCCCATGGGTCACAAGTGGCCCACAGGGGTCGTTTAACTGGCCCACAAACCGCCCCTGAACTGAGCCGCCTGCTCGGCAAGTCCCCACGCGCTGCACTAAATCACTGCGGCGCAGCGTGGGGACTCGCTTCTGCGGCGCCGAAAATTTCGCATGCGCAGATACCTAAAATCACATCTGTGCAGATGCCGGAAATTGTGGGTGCGCGTGCGATCCAGCCCACGGAGGGATCTCCGCTGGAGTGAACCGGCCCAGGCAAGGTAAACCTTGCCAACCCCTGCTTATAAACAAATAAAACAAAGAACAGGCTTGAGGATTGGGTTCATTGAAAGCCTTACTGATATATACTCACTACAGTTATGTTACTGGCAACCTTTAGACAACCTAAAAGTTGGGAGGGGATTGTTGTTGTTGTTTTGCGCTTGAAAGGATGTACACTACAATGTTTGAGAATTGTTGCTTAGTTTAGAGAGTCACAAAGAATCAGAGATTCAGTAGGAAGAGTCAAATGTGTATGGCTCAGTTTGTCCAACACACTGGGAATTTCTAATGCCAAATTATTTGAAATTGGCCTTTTCTCTGCCTTAATAAGGATATGCGGGCTTTGACTTTGCCTTCTTGAAAATATACCACCTCTGGCAGAGGAGGAGTGTGTGTGTGTGTGTGTGTGTGTGTGGTGTGGTGTGTAGGCCATCACCTCTTTTACATGTTTAATTGACAACAGAAAGGAGACAAAGCATTAAAAGGTTATTATAATTATATTTGCTTCCATTTCTTTTCATTAGCTGCATTTTGTTAACTTTCTAAATTATGCAGTGTTGCTTCGACCTATATTTTTAAATGCCTGAAAGAATAATAAAAGATCTGAAAGGCAGTAATTTTGGACTTAATGCTTGAACTTTGAATGCTTGTATTTTTAGTGCATATTCTAAAGGTGCCTGTAGAAGGAAAAAATAGGTTTAGGTCAGCTAATAAGAGTAATTTGTGAAAAACAACAGCCCTTTGTGAGCTTTTTTTTAATTGTTCATCTTTTTCATGTCTAAGGACGTTATTTCCTTTTAAACTGACAATTATGTAATATCACAAAGTCTGACCAAGAAATACTAATCTATTGTAAGCACTTAATATCAATGAAGTCTTTTACCCTTTTGAGATCTTATGAATACCTTCAATGTAACAATGGAAATAAGTGTAAAATGAAAATATCTAATTACAATAAAATGATGTCATGACATGTATTCCAAAATGGAATCTAAGCTGTTTTCCATTCCAGAGGCTATCAGAATATACTCTGCCGGATTCTTAAGGAATATTTGGGATTCAAGAAGCACAAGACATGCTCAAATCCTTGGAAACTATGTCTCAGACTTGGTGGCTGATGGCTCTTCCAAATGGAAAAAAGTCCTACGGTGAAATCTGACAAACATGAAGCAACTGTTCTGAAGAATGTGCTTTACAGTTTTCAGATTGAATGACAGCAGTTGGATTCGGCGTTCGTAGAGAGTACAGACCAGTGGAGCATCACACTTCTGTTTCATTGGGAGCATTCAGAAAGATTCACCCAAATAGCACTTTGTGGAATGCCGTTCCAGTGCAACATCCATTGAAGCAGACAAACAGTTCCAAGGAGCATTACTGCTGCTTAAGAAACTGTATTGACCTATGCAGAACTCCTTCTCATATAAGGCATGGGATTGCACAACTCTAGAAGTAATGAAGCAGAAGTAGACAAAGTTTCACAAATTATGCTGGCAGCCCAGAAACCAATGGAAAATTACTGCTATTATTTTCCTTCTGCAGATAAGCTTTTCATAAAGATATCCTCACATTCCTTAAGAAATCTCATTGCCTCTAAATGGCTCAATATCATAAGAATAGGAATTTATCTTGTCCAGAATTTTAGGTCAGCAGCAGATGTTGGCGAATTCCCATAGAATATGTGCCCAGCGTGAAGGCATTTGTTTTATTTTATTTTAAAGTGGCAGAAATCTGCTCGCTATTCTTGCATTATCTGCAACAGCTGAGCAATCTTTCAGTGCCACAGGGAGATTGAAAACTTGGCTGAGATCTAGCACGGACAAGCTTGCCTTAATCACATTGCTCTTTTACATTTGCACAAGGACATCAATACTGACAGTGCCAGAGTCAAGCCGCCATTTGCTGAAAACAACTGTCAACATTTTCCAGTTTTTGGAACCTTTTACAATGCGATCTGTGTGGGCAAAACTTATATCACTGTATTCATCGGCTGTAAGCTCCCTTTACCAAACATAGCAATATGCAAAAAAAAAGTGCATTGGCTGCTACCTGATTCTTCTGACTGACAATCAGAAGAAAAATGGAGGGGGTTGCAAAATGAATAAATTGAAATGAACAAAAGTTTGTGTCAAATTATCTGTTGGAGTTATTTAAACCTTCCCACAGCTTTGAACCTAACCCAGTATTTTTTTCTTGAAACACACAATTGGTCTTCTCTGGCAAATCTTTCAACAGAGAGAAAAGAAAATTAAACTAACTGTCTTTGTTGGTCATGAGGACTAGCCAGTTGTTTTCTATTTGGGTGAATGCTCTTGACCACTCGATTCTGTTGAGTCTGTGGCAAAGCTGAAATCTCAACAATGACACAGAAGCAAAATGTGGTCTAGTGAATCATCATACAACCCTAAATTAAAGTCAGATCTCTAGATAGCTTTTTAATAATCTTATCTTTGTAATAGTCTGTGGCAACTTCTCCCTGTAGGAGTGAGGGACAAGTTGGAAAGGTCTGCCCCCAGAGACTCAATGAACCAAGTGGATTCCCGAATGTTCTGGGAGATTTTCCATTGGTGATCCTGTTGAGGCTCTGGTCTTGCTCTGGAAAGAAGAAATGAGGTAAGCCATTGACAGGATCACTCCTGAGTGTCCTATGTGGTGCTATGAAGCTCGCATTGGTCCCTCATATACCAGAGACTTGTGAGTTATAAAGCAGGCAGGGTGAAGACTAGAACAGAAGGAGTGGAAAACTTGTTTCAAAACTGGGCCAACATTGGTGAGTAGCATGTAGGCAACTGTGCTTACTATGTAGCATGAGGGCAGTGAAGAAGGCCTGCTCTGCTGCCTCCATTGCATCCTCTATTGGCCCTTCAGGGATTTTTGTTAGGCCCCTCAGAGGGTCACTGTGATGAGTATGCTGCCTGTCATGAGAGACTTTTGAGGATAAAGTCACTCAGCATCACAGCAATCTTGTTGTCGTGGTTGGTGCTGAATCAATTGAGGTGTCCAAAATGCATATTTAGGAGGAGATGCATTGGAATGTATAGAAAAATGTGCATTTTAGGGGGAGAATGTATATAAAAAACACTCAAAATGCATGCAATTTAAAAGTGATATTATATATATATATATATATATATATATATATATATATATATATATATCGGTGATTGAACACATGGAAAACTGACATGGAATGAAAATAAGCTGGTCCACACATCCCTAAGATATATATGGGTATACTTGATGTAGGTAGGAAAACCTTTTATCACCTTAGCCACTATTTCTAAAAGGCACTATCAGTAAACTTGCTGATTCTTTCACATTAGGTTGTTGTTGTTTCTGTCACCTACGAGCATCACTTCTGAGATCTCTGAGTAAACACTAAACAATTCTTGGTACTTAGCTGTATCTGAAGTGAAAGACAGAAAAAGGAACATGTGTAGAGCACACATCTGGCCCAAAGAGTTTCCTTTCCTATGAGAGGTCTGGGCTCCCTGTCAGACGGAATGGTGTCTTACAGTTAATTTGTTTAGTGGCCGGCGGCAACAAATAATTCTTGTCCGATGCCAGGAATTAGTCAGCTGTATAATCAAGACCAAAGCCTTTGCTTCTGTAAAGCCAAAGGCTTTGTGGCCATTCTTTTTCTTTTTTCTTTTAGAAAAACCCGGAGATGATAAGGAAATGTATACATTGCCACCGGCTCAATGAGGTACTTGCTCTCGGCTCTCGGCGTAATTAGTTTCTAATTGTTTCCAAAGTTTACAGCCGATAAAATGGTTAATCTGTACGATGGCAAAAAGGAAGCAGGGGAAAAAACGTGACACACTTGAATGAACTGTAAGGAAATAAAGTGCACAACATGTGATAATGCCATGACTCCGTGTTGCTGCTGCACATTTCTGGGCTGAAAAGATATAGCTTGATGGGTAATTTGTCATGCTGTGCAATAGAGAACAACAGTAAAGAGACTTCAGACAGAAGAAAATTACACAAATAGTAGGGTGGAAAGGTATAATTGAAGATGGCAAAAGATTGAAAGAAAGACATTTAAAATTACTGTACTGACCTGCTAAATGCACTTGGGCGTGGAATCCTGACCCCACAAGAAGAGGCATTAAATGACTGCAGGCTGTGACACTACTACAGGATAATGCCAATCTAGCAAAGAGCTGAGAAAGAAGGGGGGGAGAGGGAGGCAGGCAGGCAGGCAGGCACCTACTGAAGTTACAGGAAAGAACCTGAAGCTTATTCACGTGGAATTCAAGCAATTTAAATGGGACAACCCTGGATAAAAGGGAGAAATGGAATATAGAATCAGAATTTTGTTGGATGCTCCTGTTGCATTGCCAGCCCTTTGATGACGATTTATCAGATTTTAAATTGCACAAAAATGCTTCTAAAGGTTCGCCTTCACCGTTGCCATTTTACAAGTGGGGAAACGAGCTGTCTCCTGCTTCTCATGGGCTTTGCCTCCACCCACCCACCCACCCTGAACTGCAGCCACTCTTTCTCCCTTGTTACACCTTCCCCTTTCAGCACATCTGGTACTGAGGGTCAAATAAGATGTAACTATGAGGACGGCAGCAGACGTGGTGCAGCGGAGGTTTGCTCAACCCTTTACTCACCTGCTGCAGTTCAGAGGAAACTCCCTCCACTGAAGCTGCTATTTGCGTCCGGAGGAAATTCCTCACTGTTCTGGCCAGTAGGGGATTTCTCCCAATGCAAAGAAAGTGGCTTTGAATTTTCCTCATTTCCACAGCAGGGGGAGAAAGGGTTAAATCCCCCCCCCCCGCACACTTGCTGCGGTGTCTAGAGGTAATCAGCTCTTCTTGCCCCCACCCCCAAGCTGATGCTATTTGCATTTTTAAAACTTGCACATTAACTGCAGAGGCACATTTAATGTTGCATCTAGTTTAGTCCTAAGTGTGTAATCCAGGTGTCGGGAACTTCTGGCTCTCCAGATATTGCTGAACTACAACTCCCAACATCCTCAGCAAGCATGGCTAACGGCCAAGGGTGGTGGGGGTTGTAGTTAGGTAACATTTGGAAGGCAAAAGGTTCCCAAAACCTGCTCCGTTCCTTACAGCTCTTCCAAAACCCTGGTGGTGGTACATATACCAGAGCAGAAACCCAGCCCTTCCAGTCTGTGGTGGAGAGCAGCTGCTCCCACGGCCAGTACCAGTTGATGTTGTGGAGAAGGCAAATTGAGGGTGTTCATACAGGCCTATTTCCTAGTATGGGGTATCTAGATCTTGTGAGATTTGCTGGAACCAATCAGATACAATGTTAGGACAGAACAGGCGCCTTTCTAAAAAGTGAGCTGCTGTCACCAGCCCCTTTTGAGTATTTGCACTTTTTTTAAGCTTAGAAGGGACATCCATGAGGATTCCAGCATGAAGAACCTCTATCCTTTCTTGGCTCTCCTTATGCAGTACTAACTCTGAGGCTGGAGATCAGCAATGCATCAAAGGAAATAGAAAACAGTTTCCCAAGAAAGACACAAAATGAAAGACAGCTATCCTTTGAAATTCACTTTTCTAAATTTTGCAGTGCAGTTTTTCAAAATATGTATTTAAACACATGCACATTATATGGGAAAGTGCGCATAAAAATGTATGGCATCGGGGGAAATCGCTTGCAAAAGGTGTGTGTATTTGGCAAAATTGAATTCAAAAATTATATGTATTAGGAGAAATGCACTGTAAAATGCTGGTGAATTTTCATGAGCACTTTTCAAAAATCAAATTCACAAACTGATGCAGAAATGTGAAGAACTGAATTTTTGGAAAAGAGAAAAAACTCCAACTAACAAATTTGTCAATCCTTAGACACAATCGACATTTAATAATGATGTTAATATAATACTACATTATGGAGGGCACCACATCTGTTAATCAACAACAACAAACTCTCAGAGGAAGGCTAGGCAGGGTTAAACCTTTTCTGTAAAAAAAAAAAGGACACTTGGTTTTGTTTTCAGCTGAACATCAGGATGCAGCTGGCCTCTTTAACCTCAGAGAGTTCCCAGTTTCCTCTGAGAGTTTTACAGGTATGCGGGTTCTAGGAAGCTGCTTGGCATTGCAAACTCTGGAAATTTGCCATGGCAACCACCTACTCCATCTTCAATCTGGGCAGGGAAAAGTGATCTTTTCTGGGGTTTACAGAGAATGAGCAAGAATAATTCAGAGGATTCTAGTTTGCTTAATTTAAACGCAGGAGACCTGGCTAGGCAGATTGACTAGTAGAGTAGCACAGGAGCTGAAAGGTTATTCCATTCCTGCAGGGAGCATCACACTGGCACAAACTGTGTGCCTTAAATCTCTCTTGCTGAAATTAGTGGGGCATCAAAGTGATTACCTTTGAATGGACCGTGCTCAAGAGTTTTAAGCAAATGCGTTTTTTCTAGAGGTGAAAACATTCAAAGGATCTGTGTTTTGTTCAAATGGTCTAAATCTTTTTCATCTGAATGATCTCCAGGGGCAAAGAGCAATTCAGGTGAACACAGAAAGGGGGGGGAATAGGGCCGTCACCTTCATGTGAGTCACAGCTCTCAATATAGTTATGCTGAGTCAGTTGCTGCATCCTCCATGTAGTTCAATGGGACACTGTAAGAATGCCGTTTATACAGAATTTTAGGGCAGCTGCACTGGGCCTCAATATTTGGCATGCAGGCCAAACTAGCATATTGTTAATTTGTTCCATAAGCAGCAGGCATGAGAAAGCCTGAGCTATCATGGTCGCGTCCAAAATTGGGGCTTTTTGTATTTCAAGGAAAGCTATTGCCCTGATCGACCATTGGCGTCAACATCAAAGAGGTGATTTTTGATAAAAAAAGAAACAGATACCAGGATATCAAGGTAGCTCAAGTTTCCTGGTGGCTGCTATTTATAACATGCATACACACACACTGTGCATGTTAATAGAATGCATGAAATTAGCACATGTCTACTTGGTCCCCAAATGCCAGATAACATGGGCAAGTTCTGTTTCCTGGGCAGGCTGCCCCAACAGATTAGGGAGGGCCATAGCTCACTGGTAGAGCAATTTTTTTCATGCAGAATATTTTTTTCATGTTTAATCCCCAGCCTCTACAGGTAGGGCTGGAAAAGGTTCCTATCTGAAACCCAGGAGAACACTTGTCATTCTGTGTAGACAATACTACACTGGATGGACCATTGGTCTGATTCAGTATATGGCAGCTTCATACATTCTTAAGAGATCCTGGTCCTGACTTTAATGCTAGCTCAGAAAGAAAGTCGACAGAGGCAAGCAGATCATTACGACATACAAAATGAAGAACTACCCACAAAGGTGTTCTGAAGAGTGGTACTAGAATCTGTACACCAAATGTGGTAGATGGCAATGCATGATTATTAACGATCAACAAAGCTAGTATGTTACTGTCAACTTAAAACAGTAAGAGCAAGGCAGCGTTCCAAACAGCAATTGGATTTTACGGTCTTGTCTTTTCCAGTATTCACTTATGGTTGTTTAAAATAAAGGGTGCATGTCAATAATGCAAGTTTCTGCATTTGTTTAGGATGTCCAATGAATGTGAAGCAATGTCCAAATGTTATTCTGTGGCTGCTGAATATGCCAAATAATCCATCTGCTTCTGCAAAACTTGGCTCCAAAAGCAAACATCCACTTTAAGCAAATTAAATTAATTAAATATCATAGCTCCACCCTTCGGTAGCAAACTAGAATCTTGCCAAGTTTCAACTGCGGCTGCCCTATTGATCTCAAGTGTGTATAGCACTGATGGCCAACAGAGGACATTGAAATGGGCAACAATGTAAGCCAATCACCATCACTCAATTTTTGCAGAGATACCTACATGTTTTACATTTGCAGGAGGTTTCACTTGACTAGAGACTGGAGGTGCCTCTGGTTAGGTGGCCACAAACTGATTTCCGGATTTTATGTATAAAATAGTGCCTTTCAGCTGGCAGAATGACTCAGCAGGATCAAGATTAGTATACTATGCAAAATTTGTGTTCAAGGGCAGAAGTGAATGATTTTGAAACAAAGAAGGAAAATTTGATTGGAAAGTCATCTGTTTAGCTCTACTCAGATCTCACCCTGGGTGGGAGCCCCATCTTTCCATATACCAGCTTGTTCCATTCCAAATATCTTCTATTTATGCATGCAATATAGACTGATCAATGTATAGGTACATAGAACTTTCATGGCTAAGAGATAGTGCATCTCTGAGTGCTACACCCTATAGGTGAGCTTCTAGAGGTATTTAGCTGCAGATGGAAGGCAAGTCTTTCTTCTTCTTTCTGATGTTTCTTACCCAATGTTTGCTTTCCTGGCATATGTGAAAAAGGAACTAAGTTCAACTAACTTAGCCTGCATCCAGGGCTGGCTCTACCATGAGACAAAGTGAGGCAGCTGCCTCAGGTAGCAAATACTAAAGGGAAGTGAGTGGGCAGAGCTGTGTATGCATGTGCCATGCAGTCTGCTCTGTACCTGCTAAGCCAGTCTTCTGCCTTCAGGTACAGTGCAGGATGCTGAAGCAGAATGCAACTGCCAGCCTGGTCAGTTTTTGGGAATGGAGTGTCTACTTGGCCTCAGGCAGCCCAATGTCTTGGATCCATCTGAAAGTGAATTGTTGCTTGGATCTCCACAATTGCACTTCATGCATCGTAACAGACAGTATGGCATAATGTAAAGCATTTAGATCAAAATATACAAAATAATGGGACAAGTTGATGACGGGCTATTTTGCTGGGGGCAAAATGCTGTCATGCAGCACTGAAAGCTACAAGGGTCCTACAAAACGCTGTCATGCATCCAAAGCTACAAGGGTCCTACATGAAGATAAAAATTGGCAGCCTGTAATGTCCCATTGGGGACGTGGGTGGCGCTGTGGGTTAAAGCCTCAGTGCCTAGGGCTTGCCGATCAAAAGGTTGGCGGTTCGAATCCCCGCGGCGGGGTGCGCTCCTGTCGCTTGGTCCCAGCGCCTGCCAACCTAGCAGTTCGAAAGCACCTTCGGGTGCAAGTAGATAAATAGGGACTGCTTACCAGCGGGAAGGTAAACAGCGTTTCCGTGTGCTGCGCTGGCTCGCCAGATGCAGCTTGTCACGCTGGCCACGTGACCCAGAAGTGTCTGCGGACAGCGCTGGCCCCCGGCCTCTTAAGTGAGATGGGCGCACAACCCTAGAGTCTGTCAAGGGGCAGGGGTACCTTTACCTTTAATGTCCCATTGGAAGTGGGCATTGCTAGCATTGCTAGGAAGCCTGGAAACAACAGACCTGGCTTATGTTGTCCCCAAGCTCTGAATCAGCTAGATCTACAGGTTTGGGTTTGCTCATTATCTTCATCCCAGGACCCTTAATAAACTGATTTCCTCCCACCATACAGCTCTAAGTGTCTTCATCCTCACTAGGGACGAATTCAATCCTCCATCTCAAACTCCTTCTGCCTTCAGAGTTCATCCTCCTCAGTCAGCAATCCTACCCTGCCTAGGATGGTCACATAGGTCATCCTGGGAAAGGAGTAAATGCATTGCCCAAAAAACATAGCATGGCATAAACTTTGCATAGCCCAGTTCATGTGTTGATGAAAATTTAGAAATCATGTGTACAGTTTAAAGAGAAATACAGCGCAACTTACTATGGGGAGCCTGCCTACCAGTTCAGCCTGCGGTTCAATGGCTAAGTGTCGATGGGCAACTTTAAGGCCCTTGCTCTCCCTTTGGATGGTTCTTTATCCTTCATCTTGACTTAGACCAGACAGCCTCTCAAAACAGACGCTTGTCCCCTGGCAGCCTTTCAAATAAAGCATGGCACATATCCACCTACTCCAGCCACCTGTTGTTCTTTGCTTCAGCCCACTGGCCTTGGCATTATTCTGCCAGGAATCCTCGTATCTGGCCTGAGGCTCCACTCTCACTTTTTCCATTCTTCTCCCTCCCCAATATGTGACTCGCTTGCTTTGTCCTCACTGTTCCCCACCCCCACCTCTAGCTCTTATATCTGAAAGCACAGGCTCCTCCTCTCTTCTCTCCTTCCTTCTCTTCTCCTTTATCCTCATCCTTTGCCTCCCTGTCTACAGGGAAACTGGAGTGTGTGGCTATAGATGTCAGAAGCTGGATGCCAGCTTGCCAAACTTGGTGGTTCGTACTGGGGAAAAAAAAAAAAGGTAAAGGATCCCTGACAGTTAAGTCCAGTTGCGGACGACTCTGGGGTTGTGGTGCTTATCTCACTTCACAGGCCGAGGGAGCCGGCGTTTGTCCGCAGAGTTTTTCCGGGTCATGTGGCCAGCATGACTAAGCTGCTTCTGGCACAAAGGAACACCAAAACCAGAGCAGCGCATGGAAACGCCATTTACCTTCCCACCGGAGCGGTACCTATTTATCTACTTGCACTTTTTGGTGTGCTTTTGAACTGCTAGGTTGGCAGGAGCTGGGACCGAGCAACAGGAGCTCACCCTCTCGTGGGGATTCAAACCGCCGACCTTCTGATTAGCAAGCCCAAGAGGCTCAGTGGTTTAGACCACAGCGCCACCCGCATCCCCTTGGTACTGGGTAGTGAACAGCAATTGCACAAGTGACCAGATATCAGGTGACAGTGCTGTCTGGATAGGAAGCTGCCTTATAAGGTCCATCATATGCTGTCGTTGGTCCATCTAGTGCTTCCCTGGCTACACTGACTGATAGTGGCTCTCTAGAATTTCAGACAGGAGCTTTTCCTAGCCCTACCTAAAGGCACCAGGGGTTGAACAGGGACCTTCTGTGTGCAAGGCTCTAACACTATGCTACAGTCCTCCAAGGCCCCTGCTATCCCTTCTTCTGGTTCTTTTATCTTTAAACCACATGTGGATGGACAACCTTTCAGACAGGAGTCTCCTTTGACATATTAAAAACCGTCTTCTGTAAAGTAGGACACGCAGCCAGCCTATTTCTAGCGTGTACATCCAATCCTTATTGAGATATTGGGTACAAGTGAGAGAAGAGCAATTCTGCTGTTTCTTAGCAAGCATCTAAACATGCTTCTTAGCAGGATTCTCTCATGGGGAAATTGACATGCAGTCAGGGTCAGCTGTGCTGCCAAAGAAAGGAAGGAAGATATATTTTCTGTAGTGAAGAAATATGCTCACTTTTGCACAGAGGGTGCTTTACACAAAGTAATATGATGGATTTTAAAAGAAAAGCTCACAATATGAGCTGACTTCTCACAGTATTCATGCTATGCTCCTCTGTGCATGTGCATTTTAATATATTTTGGAGGACAATGATAGGCATGAGCTCAGAGCGAAAAAAAGAAGAAGAATGCAGTAATCCAACAAACAAATGCTGAGTTGGTGGAAAAAGCTTTGCTCATGTTACAAAATAATATTGCACAAGCCGAGTTGTGTGATGCACTCCGAACAGCTAATTAGAGCAGATCAATGAAAGCTAGAAAGATATGTGACAGTTGTGTGTCATCAAAAATGTACCTGACCTATCATCCAATCCCCATGAGAAGATGGCCCTGGTAAGTACTCTGCAGCAGCCATCCTCAAAGCACTAACCTGACAACACACCAGAATAAGCAATTTTTAGCTTCTGCCGCAGCAGTTCTCAGACCATTTCCTGATCACGTGTTCCTTTAAAGGAAAAAAAAAGCAACTTAGGACCAAATTCCAGGGCCAGCCCAAAACACTCTCAGGGCTGAAGGACAAGATGACTTTCCCCATCTCTCTATGTACAGAAACTGACAGGACTGACAGCTGGATCTTACTGTAACACTGGTCATGGGACAGTGTCCTCCACTTCACTTGAAGAGAGCTGGCTACTTTAGGGAGTGCATAGCAGGTCACGTGGCACATACAGCTCTATCCTCCAATGCCTTCCCACTACCACCCCCAACACATACCTGCACTGAAATAAGTCCTGGAGCGGCACTCCCTCTCCACTATACCACTGGTTTCTGGGGATAAAATGTAGCATACAAACGGTTGGCTGGCATCCATCTGTCTCTAGAGATAACGGGGTGCATCTCCAGAGGTGTAGCACATAAATATACCACTGAGAAAAAGAAAAAAATATTGGTATTTACTCTGGACACTTCTAATTCAAAATAGCCCCTCTTACTTTCAAACTTTCTTGTTTTTAATACTGATGTAATTGCGCAGCATTACAGATCTGCCAAAAAACTAAGTTCTTGGCTTCAATTTAAAAAACTTTGTTCGAAGTCGCTAATTAATTATTTTCCTTTTACACCTAGTTCTTCTTTAACCTAAAAATATTCAGTTTTATAATATAACTCTTGGCAAGCTGAAGAGACTAAATAGGCAACTAAATACTAAAAGCAAAACTATGCAAAACAGCAAATATCACGAAAGCTTAACACTAAATAATCCACACAATGGATAAAGCAGACATCCATCTGGCCACAATCAAGAAGGTGGCCTTTTCTGTGATGATGCCCACTCTCAGAAATAGTCTCCCCCTCTCCTGACCAAAAAAAGGTATACACAAATATCCGTGCAATTCAACACATGCGGAAAATGTTTCTGCTTTCTATAGTTTTTGCTGGCTCCTGTTCTCTGCTGCTGTAGAACTTTAAGGATTTTTTTAACCACTTGGTTGTTATACATTGCTTTTTATATTGTATTTTATGTTCTGCTGCAGACATGACAGGCAGCATGACAGGCAGCATTTTTAATAAAGAAACAAAATTAATATTAAGAATAACCACAATAATAGTAACTTTTGTTTATAAGTAGACACAATTTGGTATGCAGTGTAAGCTACAACCCTTGGGCACCCGTGGCATTATAGAACAGCAGTACACAAAACATTACTAGGCATCTGTGAAACCAGCTTGAGAATATATTATTTATTTACTTATTGCACACTTCCTTTTACCAAAGTTGTACAGTGGAACCTCAGTTTTCAAACTTAATCCATTCCGGAAGACCGTTCGGCTTCTGAAAAGTTCAAAAACCAAGGATCAATGGGCTGGCTGCAAAGTCAATGGGGGGGGGATGAAAAACGCATCTTGGAAGCCATTCAGCTTCTGAAAATCATTCAAAACAGGAGCATTCATTTCGAGATTGTCGGCGCTCAGGTTCCGAATTCTTCGGCTTCCGAAGTGTTCAGTAATCGAGCTTCCATTGTACTTGCATGAAAATCCAATTTAATAGAATTCCAGTTGCACACCAGTTCATTCAATATTATAATTTCCGTATCTTATGCAAAAGATTCCAGAGGTTTGTTTGTGTTTTTCATTTGCAATAGCACTGCATTGTGGATTTTCTAGATGCAAAATTGCCTAAACAATTAAATCAGTGTTCACAAAGATGTGCGATTGGCTCGTAAGAATGAGGATGGCTTTGCCACAAAACTTCAAGGAATGATCCATGCTGCAAAGTTGGAGGTTTCCAAGGATGCTTGGGCAATCCCATGCTGAAAATTATATACTGTAAGCATCCAGACCTACCTGCCACAGCCTTCTTCTCCTAGCTCTGTAGTCTCAGGCTGGTAGGGCAGAGAGTAGTGTGGAGGCCCTCTTTCCTATCAGGCAGATTCCTAAATAAGGCTAGCTTATTCCAGGCATAGGCTGGTAGGAGAGGAAAAAGGGAAAAGGGGGGCTCCTACCTGCTTTCTATCTAATCACAATGGAGAGAAGCATCTGTTCTACATTCATCAGCAACAGCACCTCAAAATTCTGCACATCTGAGTGCATCCAGAATGGGTGCCAGAAAAGCTTTCAGCCTGCCATTTGCACTTCCGTTCCAACTCCCCCTCATTTTCTGCACCCCCTTCCATTCAGTTAACATTCTGTGGTCACAGAGCACACTGTTTTGAGCTACCACCCTCCTTTAGGGGGTTTTCTAAATATTTTTGAACATCTGCAAAACCTGGGGTTCCCCCTCCCCCCCAAGTCGGCTGATACCTACCTCTCGAGCGTGGAGGGTACCACTTTCACCTAATAAGGATCCACACTCAGAGATCCACACTCAGAGACTTATCAGCCTATAGGACACTAATAAAAGCATCATATGCCACCAAAGTGGTTGCATCACTGCAGTTGACAGACCCCAAGTTAAAACAAAGGAGATGCAATGGTTTTGAGGCATCAGGCATAAGCCTGCATTTTATTAATGTTTGATCAAGGCTTGTATATTAAAGAGGGCTTAGATTTTTAAAAGTTTCACGCCAGGCAAGAAGGCTAGCTGCTTAAGAAAACACTGACAGTGTTTTCTTCCTAGACAAGGGGCCCCTTGATTGATAGCAGAAAACAATTCTCAAAGTCGTAAAAGCTGAAATTACAGGCTGAGAACGGACACTGATCCTACATGTTACAGAAGATAACAAAGGCAGAGATAAATATAATTAGGAATGAGTAAATAGTAAAATTATACCAATGTGCCTCCCAGTAAAATGAGCTAGATCTTCTTTCCAAGGTTAAAGACCAAATGGAGAAGCATCTGGCTGGCAGAAAGAAAGCATTTTTGGGAAGTCTTTTTTAAAGCTGTTTTCTTTCTTAAACTGAGAGAGTTTAAGGGTAATAAATATTGGGAACAGCTAAAGAGGAGAGCAGATGGCTGAAGGGGGGGTAAACTGAAGGGGTTCCTTTTAAAACCTGTTTTTTACTGAGTTCCTTCCTTTCTATTTTGAGAAGCTTTATTCTTTTAAAAGGTTACCTATGATAATGTATGAAATATATTAGCTTAAATATATTGGCTTAAATGTAACTATGCAAAGGATTTAGAAAGTAACAAATTTAGATGTTAGATTCTTATTTCATAGAGTCCTAGAGTTGGAATAGACCACAGGGGCCATTGAGCCCAGCCCCCTGTCAGACAAGAAGACGCCATCCAAGCAGCCATCCAAGCAGTCCTGATATATGGCTGTCAGACATTTGTTTAGAAACTCTCAAATGAAGGAGATCTTTCAATGTTGATGTGAAACTCAAGATCCTTGACATATGTTTAAGATAAAAATTTAAGATTAACCATTTGTTTTAGAAGGCAATAGGGCGAAGAGGGCAAGAGGTGAGCTGGTAATTAATATTCCTTGTTGAGACACATGTAAGATATATTACTACTTATTTGTCATTTATAGATGTAACAATATATAGCTCTTTGTGCTCCATATAAGGACAGGAGGATGTGGGTGTATCTTTTGTGATTGGATATAGCAGGCAGCCAATAGGAAATCCAACCAGGCTGATTGGACAGATGCAGCCAAGGAGGAGCAAAGGGGGCTGGATTAAGGGAATATAAGTGCTGGCCATAATGGCAGGAGGCCAGGCCAGAGCTTGGTAACCATATACCACTGTGCCTCTCATTTATTTGTCTGACAAATAAATTATTATTTTAATTTCTCTATTGCTGCGTTGAATATTTCATTCCAGCTAAGCGTTAACCACAAGCAGGGTGCTACATTTTATGGTGCTCCTGTGACTCGGATAAGTGGTCTGCTGGAACGCAGCCCCTTCGCTCTACTGAGCAGGGTACAAGAGAGAGGATCTCTAAACTGCCTACCCAGCGCGCATGGAAAAATTTTTTCCAGGGGAACGCAGAAGTCTCGTCTGTCTGATACCCTGCTCACTGGCAGCGACGGACCGGGGGGAAACGGAACCAACCAAGGGGTAAGTGCACAAAGGGATTTTTGGCCCTCCAATTAATTGGGAGGAAGAGAAGTCTTGATCAAACTTCTGCGTCTCAGTAAGTGGGAACTGAGTACGCTAGGTGGTTGGGTATATCAGATGGTGGTCTGGTGGGGGGAAAGGGAAGAATGGGAGGTAGAGTGTGGTGAAGTATCTTGCGCATTGTATGTGTGAGAAAGTACAGAGCAATCTGTAGCTGACCTGAGTGTGGAGTGGGTAGTACTTCGGTTCCCAGTGAGGCGACTCCATCTGGGCAAGGAAACCCACGAAGCGTGTGTGTGAGTGACTGAGTGGATACTTCACAGGGCCATACAATGGGAGTTGGGGGTTCAAAGGGGGGAAATACACCTCTTGAATGTATGTTAAATAATTTTAAGAAAGCCTTCTCAGGGGCATATGGAGTCAAAATGACGCCAGAGCGCTTGAGAACGTTATGTGAACTAGAATGGCCAAAACAAAATACTGGATGGCCATCTCAGGGAACTTTTGATATAAATTTAGTAAGCAAACTTTGGTCTAACATCACCAAAGAAACTGGAGGGTGCCCAGAACAATTTTCATATATAGATTCCTGGCTGAGCACATTAAATAAAAATCCTCCATGGATAAGGGAATGCAAAGTCCAACGATGCAAATTATTGGCTGTAAAAGCCGAAGCTAGGAAAGGAATCTTGCCAAATAAACTCAAACCCATTTTTGAGGGACCAGAGGAAGAGGTGCTTCCACCTCCACCCTATGCTCCACATCGAAGGGAGCATAATCCAAACCCTCCACCAGTTGTAACCCCAAGGCAAGAAAGTGGAACGAATAATGGGGGTAGAGACACAGAACTTGACTCCTTGATAGATTATGATAAATATCTTCAGGAGGCATTGGAGTCCTATAATGAAGCCCAAGCAGAAGTGGTTATTCCATCTGTGAGTCCCAGTAGAACTCCATCTACAGTCTCTTTTAGTGGAACAACTGATTGCCTACCCCAAACCCCTGTACATCCAAGTCCTAGAGAATTATTACAGAAGTTACAGGGAGACCTTAATCGGTCAGCAAGCAATACAGCCAGGCGTATTAAGCTGCTAAAAGAACGCCTTGGGACAAATACCATCCCCTATGATTTGAGGCCCCTAGAGCAAAGCGAAGAGAAAGATCACGTAGTAGCCCCTCTCAGAAGAGTATTTGATGCACTTGAGGAGCCTGTGCTGGTTAACGGGCAACTCGGACCAAGGCCACCTCGAACTTCGACCCTTCAGTACATTCCATTCACAACTACGGATCTGATGAATTGGAAAACACACACCCCATCTTTTGCAGAAAAACCTCAGGCTATGATGGACTTGGTGACTTCAATAGTAAATACTCATAGTCCTACTTGGACAGATTGTCGCCAGCTTCTGAATACTCTGTTCACCACTGAGGAAAGAAGAGACATAATTGAAAAGGCACAGATATATTTGCGTGAGCAGGCCAGAGTGGGAAATATTTTTAATATTGACCGTCATCTCCAAGATAACTTTCCCTTGGAAGATCCTAATTGGGATCCAAACAATGCAATTCATCTGGCCAGACTTACCACTTACCGCCAGACGCTTGTGCAAGGTATTCGCAGGGCATGCCAGAAGCCCACTAATATGTCTAAAGTCTCAGAAGTAGAACAGAAACCAAATGAGAGTCCGGGAGACTTTTTAGAGAGGCTGCAAGAAGCCTATCGTATATGGACTCCTTTTGACCCTGAAGCCCCTGAAAACAGCAGAATGATTACTGCTACATTTGTGGCCCAGTGCGCTTCTGACATTCGTAAGAAAATTCAGAAATCAGAAGGATGGGAAGGGATGCTGATGAGCCAAATTATGGCCATTGCACGCCGAGTTTATCGGAATAGGGATGAGGCTGAGAAGCAAGAGAAGAAGAAGTGGCAGAAGGAAAAGATGGTAATGCTAGCCACAGCAGTGAAGCAAGACTACCGCCCCTTAAATGGAGGAAGAGGGCGGGGAAGGAATCCACCACTGGGAAGGAATCAATGTGCGAATTGCAAGAAGGAGGGTCATTGGAAGCGGGAGTGTCCTGAACCCCTGAGGTTGGAAGAAGTACGCCCAGGCCCAGGCCCAGGCCCAGGCTCCGGCCCAAGAAACCAGGGACGGGGACGGGGAATGATCCGAAATGGAAGATATCAGAGACCTGGACAAGGACAGAGTAGAGACAATTTCATTGGACTGGCAGAGGAGGATTTTACTCAAGACTAGGAACGACCGGACTCCATAAAGTTAGGCTTCCAGGAGCCCACGGTCACGATTCAATTAGGGAGCCATTTAATAGACTTTATGATTGATACTGGGGCTGAATACTCAGTACTCCCAGAACTATTGCAGAAAAAGGCATCCAAAAGTGTAGTCATTAAAAGTGCCACTGGTCAGTCAGCTAAGAGGTCTTTCCTCCAACCTTTGGAATGCCAGATTGGGGGACATCGTTTAACCCATCAGTTTTTGTATATACCTGAGTGTCCAATACCTCTCTTAGGTAGAGATATGCTGTCCAAACTGCAGGCCCAAATCACCTTCACTCCTCGAGGTCCAGAAATGAAACTGCCATCAAAGGCAGCAGGAATAATTACCCTTTCAGTACCTAAGGAACAATCATGGCGCCTAATGTCAGCCTTGCAAGTCCAACCCACATTGGATACAGAATTAAACAAGCTCCTCCAAACCCTACAGGTGCCACCAGGAGTATGGGCCGAAAATAGCCCACCAGGAATGGCCAAGAATATAGCTCCAATTGTAGTAACCTTAAAACCTATGGCTACCCCTGTATCTGTAAAGCAATATCCTTTACCCCGGCGAGCAGCAGAGGGCATCCAGAAACATTTGGACCGCCTATTAAAATATGGTCTGCTTAAGCCCTGCCAATCAGAATGGAACACACCCCTTTTGCCTGTTCGAAAACCTGGGACAGATGAATACAGGCCAGTGCAGGACTTGAGGCTCGTAAACCAGGCTATCGAGACCTTGCACCCAAATGTACCAAACCCATATACCTTGCTGAGTTTGATCCCACCAGAAGCAACATTTTTTACTGTATTGGACTTGAAAGATGCATTCTTCTGTTGCCGGCTGGCACCACAGAGCCAACCTATATTTGCCTTCCAGTGGGAAGACCCTTTAACAGGAACAAAAGGCCAGCTAACCTGGACAAGATTGCCCCAGGGATTTAAAAATTCCCCAACTTTGTTTGGCACTGCCTTGGCGAAGGATCTAACAAGTTACCCCTCAATACCTGGAGAAAAGGTGGTTCTGCAATATGTAGATGACCTTATACTAGCAGCAAAGGATTTTGATACCTGTAAAGAAGGGACAGAGGAACTGCTCCACTTGCTCTGGCAAGCTGGCTACCGAGTTTCCCAGAAAAAGGCACAGTTATGTTTAGAAAAGGTCAAATATTTGGGCTTTGACATCTCACACCAACAACGAGCATTGAGACCAGAGAGGAAAGAAGCTATTTGCCTTATCAAGGAACCTACCACAAGGAAACAACTTAGAGGATTCCTAGGAACAGCAGGGTTTTGTAGACTATGGATACCTGATTTCAGCAGTCTGGCCAAGCCCTTACATGAAAGCACTCGAGGTGCAGAGAAGGACCCATTCGTATGGGGACCTGAGCAGCAACAAGCCTTTTTAGTTATCAAACAACGACTTATGGAGGCCCCAGCCCTTGGACTGCCTAATTCGGAAAAACCCTTTCAGCTGTATGTACATGAACAGAATGGGATTGCAGCGGCAGTCCTGACCCAGAGATTAGGAAGTTGGAACCGTCCAGTAGCTTATTTGTCAAAACAATTGGACTCAGTAGCAAAAGGATGGCCTCCATGCCTAAGGGCAGTAGCGGCCACTGCAAGCCTTGTCAAAGAAGCTGATAAATTTACCTTCGGCCAGACGATGTATGTGAATGTACCTCATGCTGTTCTGACACTCATGGAATATAAGGGTAGTTATTGGCTAACGAACCCAAGGATGGCTAGGTACCAAGGCCTATTGTGTGAAAATCCCAGGATTCATCTACGAGTAGTGAATATGCTCAATCCAGCGACTTTGCTGCCCCTACCAGAGGTAGATGATGAGGAATCACATGATTGTCTCCAAGTAATGGATGAAGTTTATTCCAGTAGACCCGATCTGAAAGATGAACCATTGAAAAATCCAGATGTTGTATATTATACTGATGGTAGCAGTTACCTGCATGAAGGTGCCAGACGAGCAGGATATGCTGTGGTCACCAATGAGGAAGTTGTGGAAGCTGAAGCTTTGCCTGCCGGCACCTCAGCACAAAAAGCTGAACTTATAGGTTTAACTAGAGCTCTGCAATTGGCAGCCGGATGTAAGGCAAACATCTATACTGATTCTAAATATGCCTTCTTAACCCTGCATGCACATGGAGCTCTATGGAAAGAAAGAGGTCTAATAGGAGCCCACGGGAAGGCCTTGAAATATGGACCTGAAGTAGAAATCCTGTTAGAAGCAGTATGGGCTCCAGAACAGATTGCTGTAATGCATTGCAAAGGTCATGGACGAGGAAGGGATCCAATAACCAGAGGAAATCATGCGGCTGACAAAGCAGCCCGAGAGGCAGCCCAAAAGCCTGTGGGAGGATTTATAGCAGCCCTCATACCAGAGGTAGTTCCAGAAGAAGTTAAACCTCACTATACCCCAGAAGAGAGGAAGTGGGCTGAACAGGAAGGAGCAGTTGTGAAGGACGGTTGGATGATTCTGCCGGACAATAGGATTTATGTACCTCATCATCTAGCAGGCACAATTGTAAGAAATTATCATGAATCTACTCACCTTGGCGGTACTGCAACCAGAGAGAGTCTCAGTCGGAAGTTGTATATTATTAACCTATCACAATTAGCAACTTGCATTTCACAGAAATGTGTTCTTTGTGCTAAAAACAATCCCAGGCAGGGACCGGTACAACCTCCTGGAATCCAACATGTGGGATATGTCCCCATGGAAAGTCTAATTGTGGACTTCACAGAGCTGGTCCCTTCTAAGGGATTCAAGTATCTCCTTGTGTTTGTAGACACTCTTACCGGATGGGTTGAAGCCTTTCCCACCCGAACTGAAAAGGCACGAGAGGTAACTAAGAGACTCCTCACTGAATTGATCCCGAGGTTTGGATTACCTAGATGCATTGGAAGTGATAATGGGCCAGCGTTCATTGATCAAGTAGTACAAGAAGTATGTCAAGTCCTACAAGTGAAATGGAGACTGCATGCAGCATATAGGCCTCAGAGTTCAGGGAAAACTGAAAGAATGAATCGGACTCTGAAAACCCAATTGGCAAAATTAACCCAGGAAACGGGATTGGGATGGGTAGATGTGTTACCCATAACACTGTTTCGTGTTCGGTGTGCACCCACAAAAAGACTTAAGTTGTCACCTTTTGAGCTCCTGTATGGGAGACCGCCCTCCTTTGTTCAGGATATTCCAGCTGACCTTAAACAACTAGGAGACCATGTGACACAGGGACAAGTGCAATCTCTCTCCCGTGTTTTTGTTTCTCTTAACAGGTGGGTCCTCGAGCGCACGCCGTGCAGCATTGCCGAGCCGATTCATCAGTTCCAGGCTGGCGATAGCGTATGGGTGAAAGAGTGGAAACGTGATCCACTCGCACCTAAGTGGCGTGGACCTTACACCGTCTTGCTCTCTACTCCAACAGCGGTGAAGGTAGCTGAGGTGACCCCCTGGATTCATCACTCTCGTTTGAAGAAGTCCGAAGGCAGTTGGACGTGCAAAGGTGACCCCTCTAATCCTTTAAAACTGACTCTCTCCAAAAACCCCTGTATCTAGCCCTACCGGGAACGGGCTAGGTCACGGGCAACATTAGACGACCGGCCTGCTGCAGCCACAACCTGGAAGCTGGCTGACCTGCGCACGCCTGAAGCTTGAGGAGCGTCTGAACCAGCGACTGTGAACGGGAAGATTCTCTTATACAATTAATTGACTGGCCCCCCCTTGTGGAACAATTATCAGAGATATTACTCATTGGGGATCCTCGGGATATATGTTTTGGTCTTGGTGGTTCCCCATTTCTGTCACTGGGGGAATTATATTGGGACTAATATTTATTTGCTATCACAATAAGGTACTCTTCTGTGGAAGGAATGCATATGCTAGACATCAACATGATTCTATTATTAATCCTGATCCCTTGGGAAGGGGAAGGGTCCTTGAATCTGACCAAATTGACTAAATATGGATTCCGCCATGACCACAATATGTGGGTAGGTTTAGCTGAAATGGTAGCCAATGTTGCAAATAGGACCAATTGCCTTGTTTGCTCTCTTGGGCCAGATGATTCAGAGGGAGGTATGCCCTTATTACCGATACCATTAGATGCCATTGGTATGGTAAGCGAAATACCACACCAAACAGAATTACAGAATTTCCACGGATGGAACTCAACTAAACCATTACGAGTTATACCTGTACAAGGGGAATTCTGTGTACATAAATCATCAGATGCAGCTGATTCTATCATGATAGGCTCTTCTCATTGTCACTATACTTGGGATTATTTTAAGAATAGTCATACCTGGGCACACGGTACTACCTATCGAACTCGGAATACCTTGCCCTGTGCACCTCCTTTTATTCATGCATGGAAAGTGGTATGGAACATAACTGTGACAGAAAAAGGCAATCTAACATACTGCACTGTGAACTCTCTACCTCTTTTGATATTTCGCCTTCTGTACTCCACGTACCAAAAACCTCAGACCCGATGGTTGTGGTGGATATGTGGAGAATGGGCATACAAGAAACTCCCTTCCAAATGGAGTGGGACTTGTTTCCTGGGATGGGTATTACCACCAATGTGGATTATGCCTACTAATTTGGCCAAGCGTACACGAAGAAACGCTGATATTTCTCATATAGCAGGAGGAAGTACCCAAAGTTGGAGCGGTACTGATGATTGGCCACCAGAGCGCATTATAGCCTATTATGATCCTGCCTCTTGGAATCCTGGTGAGCTCATACAAGGGGCACGGGATCCTATCTATAATCTAAACAGAATAATTCGATTGCAAGCAGTAGTGGAACTTGTAACCAATGCAACGGCCCAGAGTTTGAGACTTATTGCACAACAGTTGGATGAAAGTAGAGCCGCCATTTTGCAGCTGAAAATGGGAATGGATTATGTACTTGCCAAGCAGGGAGGCCTATGTGGAGTCTTGAACTTGACAGGGAATGCCTGTTGCTTTAACATTTCTGATAATGGTGAGGCAATCCGTGTGTTGGCTACAAAGATGGAGAATATAGCACATGTCCCAGTACAAACATGGGAAGGATGGGATATGGGATGGCTCACCAATTGGTTACCTAATGTCACAGGACTCAAAGGGATACTATTGTCTTGCTTGTTTTTCTTGACAGTAGTGGTAATGGTTTTATGTATGATGCCATGTATCATTTCATGTTTTAGAAGTACAATTAGCAAGATGGTTTCAAATGAAACTCTACCTCATATCATGGCCCTATACAGAGCTTTACCTCAGGAATATGATGAAGGTCAAGCTATCAAGGACACTTGGGACGAAGGTCCTTGAGCTTGAAAGGGGGGAATGAGGCATCAGGCATAAGCCTGCATTTTATTAATGTTTGATCAAGGCTTGTATATTAAAGAGGGCTTAGATTTTTAAAAGTTTCACGCCAGGCAAGAAGGCTAGCTGCTTAAGAAAACACTGACAGTGTTTTCTTCCTAGACAAGGGGCCCCTTGATTGATAGCAGAAAACAATTCTCAAAGTCGTAAAAGCTGAAATTACAGGCTGAGAACGGACACTGATCCTACATGTTACAGAAGATAACAAAGGCAGAGATAAATATAATTAGGAATGAGTAAATAGTAAAATTATACCAATGTGCCTCCCAGTAAAATGAGCTAGATCTTCTTTCCAAGGTTAAAGACCAAATGGAGAAGCATCTGGCTGGCAGAAAGAAAGCATTTTTGGGAAGTCTTTTTTAAAGCTGTTTTCTTTCTTAAACTGAGAGAGTTTAAGGGTAATAAATATTGGGAACAGCTAAAGAGGAGAGCAGATGGCTGAAGGGGGGGTAAACTGAAGGGGTTCCTTTTAAAACCTGTTTTTTACTGAGTTCCTTCCTTTCTATTTTGAGAAGCTTTATTCTTTTAAAAGGTTACCTATGATAATGTATGAAATATATTAGCTTAAATATATTGGCTTAAATGTAACTATGCAAAGGATTTAGAAAGTAACAAATTTAGATGTTAGATTCTTATTTCATAGAGTCCTAGAGTTGGAATAGACCACAGGGGCCATTGAGCCCAGCCCCCTGTCAGACAAGAAGACGCCATCCAAGCAGCCATCCAAGCAGTCCTGATATATGGCTGTCAGACATTTGTTTAGAAACTCTCAAATGAAGGAGATCTTTCAATGTTGATGTGAAACTCAAGATCCTTGACATATGTTTAAGATAAAAATTTAAGATTAACCATTTGTTTTAGAAGGCAATAGGGCGAAGAGGGCAAGAGGTGAGCTGGTAATTAATATTCCTTGTTGAGACACATGTAAGATATATTACTACTTATTTGTCATTTATAGATGTAACAATATATAGCTCTTTGTGCTCCATATAAGGACAGGAGGATGTGGGTGTATCTTTTGTGATTGGATATAGCAGGCAGCCAATAGGAAATCCAACCAGGCTGATTGGACAGATGCAGCCAAGGAGGAGCAAAGGGGGCTGGATTAAGGGAATATAAGTGCTGGCCATAATGGCAGGAGGCCAGGCCAGAGCTTGGTAACCATATACCACTGTGCCTCTCATTTATTTGTCTGACAAATAAATTATTATTTTAATTTCTCTATTGCTGCGTTGAATATTTCATTCCAGCTAAGCGTTAACCACAAGCAGGGTGCTACAGTTTGTCTTGGTTAACCAGGCTAGCTGTGCTTTCCCTTGTGAAGAGTTAGCTGGAAATTACCCAGTGATGCTCCAGCAATTGCTCAATTGCGTGGGCAAACCTGCTCATTCTTATAACTTTACTTTGCAAAACCACAAGAATTGTGGCAAGAAATCCAGTTTACCTCATCTGCAGGAAGTAAATCACACCTAAAAGCTGGTCCATTCCTCACCCCATTTCTGCTGTACTAGAGCTGCGCACTTCTACAGTGCAAGTACAGTGGTACCTCGGGTTACATACACTTCAGGTTACATACGCTTCAGGTTACAGAATCCACTAACCCAGAAATAGTACCTCGGGTTAAGAACTTTGCTTCAGGATGAGAACAGAAATTGTGCTCTGGCGGCGCGGCAGCAGCAGGAGGCTCCATTAGCTAAAGTGGTGCTTCAGGTTAAGAACAGTTTCAGGTTAAGAACAGACCTCCGGAATGAATTAAGTACTTAACCCAAGGTACCACTGTACCCAGCAGGACTCCATGTTTTGACCACATCCTTTTCTTGGCTTTTATGTTTAGCATCTTGGCATCACTGTAGTAGCCCAGTGCCTGCTCTCAGTGATGAACTGAATGAGAGCCAATAACCTAAAGCTTAATCCAGATGAGATTGAGAAACTGTTAGTGGGAGGTTCCCCAGGCCAGATGGGTGGAGTTTGGTCTGCCCTAGATGGAATTACACTCCCTCTGAAGCAGCAGGTGCATAGTTGGGGGTTACTTCTGTATCCATTCAGATTGCTTGAGGTTCAAGTGGCCTCAGTGGCACAGAGCTTTTGCCAGTGGCCCAGCTGAGCCCCTATCTGGACAGGGACAGCCTAACTTCTGTTGTCGACACTCTGGTAACATCTAGAATAGATGACTGCAATTTGTTGTATGTGGGACTGCCTTTGAAGATGGTTCAGAAGCTGTAGCTGGTGAAGAATTCAGAGGTTTGAGAATGTAACACCAATACTGGTGCAACTGCACTGGTTACCAAGGAGTTTCTGGGCTCAATTCACATTGCTGGTTTTGACCTATAAAGCTCAGGAATGCGTCTTCTGACATAAAATGTCCATCATCTGAGACCCTTCTCCTTGTGCCCTGTCTGAGGGAGGCATGCAGGGTGGCAACACAAAAACAGACCTTTTCAGTAGCAGCTCCCCATCTGTGGAAAGCTTTCCCCAGAAAAGCACACCTGGCACTATCATTACCTGTTTTTAGGCACAATCCAAAGACATTTTTATTTACCCAGACCTTTGATGATTAATTAGGAAGGTAACTAATTCTATCTGGGGTCTTTTCCCCACTTTAATCATAAATGTATGTACAAACACATAACCATCCAAACAATAACATAACCATACACAGAGCATATTTATATAAAAAACAAATTGAAGAGATGCAGTTAGATTTAGCCAAGAGGCCTTTTTTTAGTGCTTATCCTTTTATTTTTATTTTTTTTAATATTTTTATTAGAAATTTCAACATCACATTTTATCAAAAAACATATCATCTTTAAATTTCCCCCCTAATTTTCCCCTCCCCCTCCCCACAAGTGCTTATTCTTTTAAATGAGGTAGGTAGGATTTGCACAAGGTCTTGTTTTATTGCTGTTTTATATTTGGCTTTAGTATTTCTTGTATTTGTATTCTGTAAGTTGCTTTGAGACGCTCAGGAAGTGATGAATATATAGAACAATACCTTCATAGGCATTGGGGGGTAAAGTTATCTTAGGCAAAAAAGAGAGAAATACACCAGTCTCTATATTTTTACCATGTCCCCCACTGTAATAACAACAACAACAATATACCACCCTTCATCCATAGATCTCAGGGTGGTTCACAGCATAAAAAAAACAAGATAAAACACAAAATACATGATAAAAATAAGAACAAAAATAAGCCAAGCCAATAAACCTCCCTCCTTCCCACAGACACATTTCAAAGGATCTGGGATGTTAGTCAGCCAAAGGCCTAGTTGAAGAAGAACCTTTTCGCCTGGCACCTAAAGGTGTATAATGAAACATTCCCCAAAATAAAGAGCAGCAGTTGCAACAACAGTGGCAAAAAACCCTCTTAGTACTAAAGGTAAAGGTAAAGAGACCCCTGACCATTAGGTCCAGTCGTGACCGACTCTGGAGTTGCGGCGCTCATCTCGCTTTATTGGCCGAGGGAGCCGGCGTACAGCTTCCGGGTCATGTGGCCAGCATGACTAAGCTGTTTCTGGCGAACCAGAGCAGCACACGGAAACGCCGTTTACCTTCCCGCCGGAGTGGTACCTATATTTCTACTTGCACTTTGACGTCCTTTCGAACTGCTAGGTTGGCAGGAGCAGGGACCGAGCAATGGGAGCTCACCCCGTCACAGGGATTCGAACCGCCAGCCTTCTGATCAGCAAGTCCTAGGCTCTGTGGTTTAACCCACAGCACCACCCACGTCCCCTCTTAGTACTACTAATAATTAAATTATTATTTTCAGGATTCCAGCCAGCCAGCCATGCCCTTTTCCAAGATATGAGATTACACTCATTTCCAACTGTCCATACCAGCCCTTCACCCCTTGGAAAAGTTTATCCTTCTCATCTAGAAGCTGGGCAGTAATAAGAACAGACGCTCATTTGGAGAAAATAAAATATCCCCACCTCCCGTACCAGTCCTCCTCTTCATCTCCCTGTTGCAGTGACCGCTAACACAAAGAAGATGTTGCTCTCCCAAGAACTCTTTCAGAAGTTCTTGTGAAAACCAACATCTACCATAATCCCCTGGGTTCCAGTCCACTGTTAGCCAGCACTATGGGGAGAAAGGGAGGGGGAGAAAACTTCCATCCAAGCAGGAAAAAATATATATTCAGGGCTAATGTGCACCTCTCAATTTGACGCAGGCTTTCCAAGTGCCTGTCGTTCTTTTTCTAGCCTGGCTCAGGAAAACTTCACTGGTGCCTCTAATTTTAATATTGTGCTGCGGCGCATTTAGAACCATCTTCCATTATTTTGTATGAAATGCATATTTCGTCCCACTGCACATGCCAATATTTTTGTTTGTTAGTTTTATGTTGAGTAGACAACAGTTGGAACATCACACACACACCCTTACCAACCCCATTTTAAGCAAAGTAAGAATGAGAAGTGCCTAAAATGGCTGCCCAAGTAAATATCTGGTTCTAAGTGTCAGAGCACAGCAAAGTCCCCAATCCGCCCCTCCGCAAGGGGGTTTACTTATCTAAGGCCTTGGAATAGATCCAACCATTTTTGACCAGGTTCTAGAATCACAATGCTTAAGTAAACTTCTATAAAGAATCCGTACGCATACAGACCTGAAGAATGATGCGGAATCCGAAGCAGGCATGTGGTAAAGTAACATTTTTATTGCAGTAAGAGAAGTTTAATATAGAATGTCTGCAATACCATTCTGGCTTATTGAGCAGAGAATCTGTGGGATCATTCATGCCATCTGCACTCAGCAGGGACGGGTTGCTGAGAAAAGTTAGCAAATAAAAACAATAAAGAAAGTAAATGAAAATAATATGCAGAGTGATAAAAATAGGGAAGCCAGAACTCTAAACCAGTTGGATTTCAGTTACCTCCGCTGCATCTTTCAGCAGAGAAATGTGTTGCGGTAACGGCTATATTTAATGAAATGCAAATATAAGAACCTAGTCCAGGTAGGGGAACTGCTATTTACCTGATTGAGGCTGTAATTCATAAACTACTTAATCGGGATTAGTCAGTGAAATCCATGCAAAATGAAGCTCATTTTAGAACAGATCTTTTTCTCTCTTCATTTTCAAAGGTAACAGATTCATAATATTATCTCACTGGAAACTCTGAAAAAAATGTTTGAACTGCTTGTGTCTGGAATTTTTGCAAGACTTCACACTCTAACAAAAAAAAATTATCTTAGTATTAGAAGGCATCATTGAAATTTTTTCTTCTTTTTTGTAGTAACCTTTTTTGTTTTGTTTTATATTATATGTTTTCCATTGCCTTTTTCCCCCTTTTTTTCCTTTTTGTTCCATTAGAAGACTATAAAGATATTAGAAGACTATAAAGACAATACCATCATTTTCAAAACATTTGTTAGAGCTAAGTACATACATAACAGTTATTAACCACTCCAAAGTCTGCTGGAACCACAGTGCCTTTACTCTTTTTCAGGTTTCAGTAGACTTTACTGGAAAAGAAGTTTCATTACTATTCTTGGACATCATGCCCAAGAAGGATCTATCTGTTCTTTTCATGGTCAGGCCTCATTTCCCAGTTATATGGAAACTTGATTAAACCCTTTCCTAGTGATTTTGCTAGGTGCAAATGTCCATACTACAATATAGATATTAGTCACTATAACTTTGTTCTGAAGAAAAGGGCACTAATGCCATGAGATTAACTGATAAAAAGTACTTGTGGACATGATAGACATCTGGGCATCCAAAAACAAGCATGGATGTTTCTTAGCTCCCTGGCTAAGAAACTAATATTTCAGGGAAGTTGATCTCCCTTGCAGAAAAGAAATTTGAACGCCTCCAGATCACAAAGGCCACCTACAACCATATCCTCCATTTGATCTAGATTCAGCTTCAATTGGTTTGCCTTCATATATTCCTAGATGTCAGTCTATAACCAAGATTACTGTTGACCAGGCATAGGCAAACTCGGCCCTCCAGATGTTTTGGGACTACAACTCCCATCATCCCTAGCTAACAGGACCAGTGGTCAGGGATGGTGGGAATTGTAGTCTCAAAACATCTGGAGGGCCGAGTTTGCCTATGCCTGCTGTTGACTCTTAAAAAGTATGTGTGAGATTCTAAGTTCTACTATCTTCAGAGCACAACAGTACCATCACTTATGCCTCATTATCTTCATGAATATTTCCACCCAAGACTGCAGCCCACACACAAATACTCTAGCCTTTAAAAATAAAGGCCTTTTTTAAAAATGATTTCATTTGATTCAAACACAGTGCATGCAATTCTGGCCTCTCACTCTAGTCAAAGATTTCGTGTTGCCTGGCTAATTCTATGACCTAACAATCAAGGTATAAATGCTTTGAAAATCTTCCTATTTTATTTTGTTGGGGGGCAGGATACAATAGGAGCACTGCCTAACTACTAAGTAAACAAGGAAGCAGCTTTGTTCCTGTACTAACAGAGGTTCCAAGTTTCAAACTCCTATTCACTGGGTCTTGAAGAAGGTAGCTTGCATTTTTTGGTGTGTGGGGGGGGGGGGGTGCGTGTGAATAGCTAGAGAGTCTGAACCTCAAACACACAATTTTTTAAAAACATGATGAAAGCATAAGGGCTTTGTTATGGCACACGCAACACCCCAAACCTGTTTCCCCTTTGCGAGCTTCTAAAAAGTATCTCCCATATAATTATTAAATGAAAACACTCACTTACCCAGTACTCAGCCTTTAAATCTTGAATAAGAGACATTCACTCTGAGAGAGGTACTTACCGTGTTTCCATGGATACTGGATGATGCCAATCAGGTCCATGTTTTTATCTGAAAGTGGTACCCTGCAGAGAAATGAGTTTGGTGAGTAGCTGTTTATGTGCAGTAAGTAAATAGGAAGCTTGTTTATTTGACAAAGGGCCTGTGACCCAGCCTCCCCTTCCCAATACCTCTCATTCTCTCTCCCCTCAACCCTCCCCCCCCCCTTTAAGCACAACAGTACTGGGGCATGTCGTCAAATAGTTTGCGTAGTTTCCTGCCAAATTGCTGAAGATCAGGATTTTGGTAATGCAGAAAGATCTTTTTCCGTGTATTTCACCCATTTGGTGAATTAACGGTACTAATGGTAACTACCAGATTCCCCCCCCCCCCCATATCTAGTACCATAGACTTTTTTTCTCTCCAAGGGGAGGCAGATGAGTAACAATAGGTTACATAAATACAATAGAAGTTACATAGTCAAAAGCAGCCTGTGAGTTGTGTGTGTGTTGTTACCAGGATGAATAACAATAGCAGACTGGCGAGACATAAATGTCCTTACCTTAGTCTAGAAAGGAGAAAAAAATCCAGAATGAAAGTGCTTCAAGGTTTAACAAGGTTTTACTTATGCACATTTGCTCCGATTCCTCAATTTTCGAAGCCTCTGTGTAATTCTGAAATGCAGTCTCTTAACACAACATTCTAATTTGGGGAGTGAGATTACTGAATCCTCTTTGAGAAGTTTTAGGTTTCTAATATTTCTCCGGATAAAAGTAAGAGTGAAAAGGGAAAGAAATCCACTTTAATACTTAACATAGTTTAATAACCCAAATGATGTGTGTTCTGTTTCCATTTCTAAAGAAGTTTCCTTCCAGCTGTAATTAAAAAGTACAAAAAGTTGTCTTGTTCTAAAATTATTCTTGGAAATAAGATTTTTTTTTTTAACTTCACTGTAAAAGAGGGGTATTCCCACCCCCACCCCCCACACTTTTTTTCTTTTACTTTCAGCCATCTGAAAGTCATTTCATTTTGCTTCCTCCCAAGAAGTGATTTTTGGATAAAGCTACTGATTTGATATTTTCCAATTGAACTTACAGCTTGCTTTGTGGACAGAGTAATTCTATGTTCTTTCGCCAGAGCTGACAAAGGTCTGCTTGTCAGTGATACCTTTTACAGCTAAATTTACTCTCGAGTGACAGGAGCAGGTGGGGCCAGGCATGCCAGACACTTGTGCATGGAAATCACGCATCTTACAGGTCAACAGCAAAGGGGAAAAAGCTTGTGCCTTCATAGCAGAGGGTGAGTGAGGCAAACAGGACCCAAACTGGGGGGTTTCTCTTCAAAGCCAGCTGGTCTGGCTTTATTCTACAGGAATTTTTTACCTGTCAGTTTAATCATCGAAACCCTCAGCAGGTGCTGACGGGTACATCTTCCTGGAGAAGAAGAAGGGCACTGGTGAGTTTAAATAAATAAAATCCTTTTTCATATATATTATATGTATATAAATAGAGTTGAGGCTGATCTCCCAATTCTACTATAGAATTCTGCCTAGGACCAGGAACCGCAGGTAAGTTTTCAAAAACTTAAGGGATATTTTTTTATTTAAAAAATGAGACACATTTGGAAACATGCTTCTTTCTAATAATTCCTTTGACAAAAGAAACTTTCACGACCAAGATCCAGTGTTTTATATTATTGCCGCTTTTTGGAAAAGGTATTCTGAAGACTAAATGCTGAGAATATATATATTTAGCAAGCGTGGGGGGGGGGGGGAATTGGCAGGAAAGCTAGGAAGCACATACCCCCCCCCTTTCAAAATGATTTTCCTTTTTTAAAAAAAGTGAGAAGTGAAAAGAATATGTTCCATTTTGTTTCCCTCATTCTACCTATGATTCTGTATTTGTTTCTGTCCCCTGTTGAATGTCCTATCGGATATAATGTACAGGAGTGAGTTTTTCAATCAAAAGGGGAGTGAATGTGGAAGACTTTTTAAAATTTTAAGACGTTACTGATCAAAGGGCAACCATACATTAAATACTGGAGGTGTCACTGGGGAAAGAAGTTGGATTATGAAACAAAAGCTACGTGTGAATATAATAGTGTATTTGCACCCTGATTTCACTATAATTGCATCATGTGTGCTGTTTGAACAACTGTTAATTTCATAAAACCGCCATTCTGCTGGTGGAGTCTACAGAGAGGAACATTTTTTCAGGACAATCTTATTTTAATTACTGCAAAGACGTCGGGGGAAAAGATCAAATGCTAAGGCGTATTTTAGGGAGGAGCAGAATTTTTATGATGAATTTCTATTTTCACAAGCTTGTGCTTTTAACTGTGCTTCACAGCAGTTCTTACAAACTGTCAAACAAATTGAAAGCATTTCTGTAAACAAGTAATCAAGTTTTTTTATTTAAAAAAAAGAGGGGGGAGAAGAAGAAGAAGAAAGGGGGGACCCAAGACAAAGTCTATATACAAAGAGAACATATGAAACTGCTTTTAACAACCAGATTCCATACTGACATACTGCCTGGCACGCAAGTTTAAAGAGCACAGAACAACAGATAGATAAATTGTGACATTAATTTGGCACTGAAGGTTATTCTGCTTGGAAAATAAGCACGGGAGTTTTAAAGCCAGGATTGTTCAACAACTTTAAAGAGATTTTCTACATGGAATATTTGATTTTCCCTATGTATGGAACATGAAGTCCAGGGGTTACTGATCTCAAGAAATGGGCGAGGTTTTTCAAACACTAATCGGTTTTTCAAAGTAAATCCAAACAATTTCCTTTTTTTTTTCCCTACAAGAAATTTGTGTTTACGATCACAGCCTTGGTCTGCCTGTCTGTCTTGTTCATGGAAAAAAAAAAAATGAAGCATGCAGAACAGCTGATTTGTCTTTATATCTGTCCTAAAACCAGGCAGCTGCCAAAGCAGAATGCCATTGACACAGACATTTGCAAGAACAGTTTTCAATTTGTGAACTGTCACTGTAGGTCACTTGATTTCATACAATGACACAAATTATGTTCAGAAAGAAGGGGGAAATATGTAATCGGTAACTTAATTGGCTGTTTAAGGAACCTGAACCTGTGTTTCCTCTGATATCAATCCAAGACTAAAATCCTGTGCACACTTGCCTGGGATTAAGCCATATGAAATACAGCGGGGTTTACTTCCAAGCAAACACGAATAAGATAGCACTGCATGGAGCTATACACTGATTGATAATACCTAAATATGTAGCATACCACATCATTTGCTTCCTAGGCTGTGACCTGTTGAACACAGGGGGACTTATTTTGAGTAAACAGGCAAAGAAGGTTGCCTTTAATTTCTGAAAATCCTCCATGCCCATTATCTTGAAAGATAAATAATTCTAGAAAGTTTTCTTTTTTAAAAGCAAAACAGATACCTATGGGAAATTATGAAACTGTACAAATTCATGAGCAATGGCAAAAATAGTAAGCTACAAACTGTTTTTCTTTTTGTGGAATCAAGACACCTGAGCTTCTGTTAATGTGACTCACTTAATTAAAATCTTTGTAAATAGAGTTTGTAGCCTGAGTTCCTTCTGTTTAAAAATTAGTCTGTTTTGTTACACCTGAAATCATAAAGTAGTTTACTTCTTTTGAATAAGAAACCTAATTTTGTGTATTGGCAATCATATATGCAACTTATTTAGCTTTGTACTGATTAACCCTGATCATTAGCTTTTGACATTGTTACCATATCATCTAAATATCTGAGTGTGACTGAATAATAAAGGGTTAACATTTATCTACTAACAGATAGTATCTGTTAAATGGACCTTTCCTCTTGTCAGTGAAATTTAAAATAAATAAATGTTGTTGTTTATTTAAAGGTTGGATGGTTTAAAAAGCAGAATTGGTGCACTTTTGTCCTTTTCCTAAACACATACTCAGGAGGGACTGAAACAAATTTAAATGACTGTCATCAATAGCTATGTATATTCAGAATTGTAGACTCCTAAGATTTGTAAACTGCCCCGGAGGACCTTGAGTCCAGTCCCATTATTTAAGGCAGTCTAACCTGCATCTCAAGCTTTTCTGATGGGAACATTCACAGCATTTGCATAAAACCTTGCAAGGAATAACATTCTGGAACCTCCATTGGTAGTTTACTGTTGCAGAATTCTTCCTAGTTCTAATCTTAAAATTTTGTTTGTGTAATGTGAGGCGGGTGCTTTGTACTCTATACTTGGAAGATATGGGGCATGGTCACTGGGGACTTCGTAATCGGCAAGCCCTATCAAAATACACCTTGCCTGGCCCCTGTTCATTGCAATGAGATTTCCACCAGGGGACTTCCACATAGATTGTGCATATAGTTACTCTCTTCTTTCTTTCTCACACCCTTTTAAATAGCTAAAAACAGCTCATGTGAGCCCCACAACATCTTTTTTTTGGGGGGGGGCTAAATATACTCTGTTTATCCAGATTTTCCAGATAGACCTTTTATTATCCATTCCATTCCTTTATGTAAAAACGACAACACCCAGCAATCTTGTTCACTTTTCTACTACTTCTTTGTCTTTACCAGTAAATTGTAAAACTTGACAAAGTTGTCTCTATGTATTTTCTCTAACTGTGACTCACTGGAAGTGCAGAAGTTTTGCATATGCTATTTCTCCTTCCAAGCCTAGAAAGCCGTGAATGTGTCATATACTTTCAAAGCGATGCATGCCTTTCTTTCTTTCCCTTGCACTAGGGAAAACGCATAATAGCTTTAATGAAATTAAGAGAATGGACAAAACTGCTGAAATTATAATCTTGCACAATTGCCCTTGCATACATCTGTTTGCATATATATTTATTGATATTTCTTTTTAAAAGGTAAGTGATACAGCTGAAAAGCCAATTTGCAAACTGGTTTTCCTTTTGTGTGTGCATTAGATGCAGTATTCCTGCAGCGTAAACCCAATGCTCCTCTTTCTAATCATTTAATTTAGAGCAGTCTTGAAAAGTACAAAAATATGGCCTAAGAACAAAATATTCTATCAGAATCGCTCAGGTACTACAAGACCACTTGAGTGGCAGGTATAGTAAGTTATTCTTCCTGGAAGGAACTGTTACACACCAAGGGCAGTTGAATGAGTAGAAAATTGTTAAGTTCTTAGAATAAATTATAGATCATATGAACCAATACTCTCAAAATCAGCCATGCTCCGATTGTGACTCCTCACTAATCCCTGAAATTAATTGAATACTTCCTTGACGTTGTCACATTCAGAGCTATTTGACCCTCCCTTTCTTCAATGTATTCTCATTCAATCATCTTGGGCGATTATCAAACACCACATTTTAATTCTACTCCAAGCCTGCAATAGATTAGCCTTTTTGTATTTCAGTCATGGCCTTACAGTCGAGTTCCATACTATTGGAGATCCAGCAGCTTAGGGAACTTGCAAAACAGCATCACTTGCAAAATATCCATATAGCTGTCTCAAGACACTGGAAAAAAGATACAAGAGTATAGGCATATAAATGAAAAGAGTCTAATGTAGCATCAAACACAACTATGAACCAAAATGTTCTGTGGTGAAAAGTGGCAGACTCTGTTCTTCTATCACTCTAGTATGTTATCTTGGAACATACTCCTCCAGAGTTAACGCCAAAATGAAAGCTGCCCTCAAGTATCTGACAGGCTTTCCTGAGAAAGATGAAGCAGACTCGTTCTCTCCTGCTCCAAAGAGAAATTAGAAATTGAAAGGAATCAGAGCTGGGTTAAATATTAGGAGGAACCTCCTAACAGTAGCAGCTGTTTGACAGTGTCTTTTCTAGAGGCCTGTCAGAAACATTGCAGCTGCACCCTGTATTGTAGATCATGCACTGAGCTGGGGGTTGAGCTAGGTGACTTCCGAAGCTCCGTTCCAACTCTAAAATCCTGAAATCTTCCCTGATCAACACAGGTCACATCCACTCCATACATTTAAAACACATTCATGCCACTTTTGCAGCCATGTCTTCCCCGCCAAAAATCATGTGAATTGTAGTTTACCATGCACAGAGGCACAATTCCCAGCACCTCTTAACAAACCACAGTTCCCTACAGGAGTTTTGGGAGAAAGCCAAGTGCTTTAAACATATGGTGTGGATATGATCATAATCTACACAGAAGACATGCAGCATTACAGAGATATGGGCTGTGTTGCCCACATAACCAATTCAAAGATAGAATTCGAGATGGCAGAGAATCCCAGACAGTGAATCAAAGTTATGAGCCCAGAAAAAGGGGAATCTGAGATAGTGGGGTGAAACCCACATCTCATTGTAGTCCATGGAAAATCTCACTTTTATTTCTGTGAATCATATCCACAGCATGCTCTGACTTGTTCTTATGATCAAACAAATTATTTACACAGCGGACCTTTATATAGGTGGGTTGTGGTTCTTTCTGTCTATTTATAAAAAGTTATATTTATTTGGGAGAGTGAAATTGCTAATTTTTTTACCAACTATATATCTAATAAAACTATTCAATAACGAATGTACTGTACTCCTTGTTTAACTCCTATTTACTAATTTGGCTGGCTTCCCAAACTCCTGGGGGGGGGAGAGACTGACCGTTTTTAATAGAATATAATGTATTTAGTTTCTGAGAAACTTGTTAGGTGTTGGAGTGTTTTAACTGATTTCACTCATATTCACAGCAATGCAAAGAGAAAGGACAATGAACAGATTAGAAAATCCATATGAATAAAGAAAGGTAGTTCAAATGCTAATGAATAAGCACCATTTAAAGTTTTAAAAGAATGTTTCTGATTGATAACGTAGCAAATTGTGGATATTGTAATCCCAAAACTACCTGTTTTAAAATAAAATAAAAAAATACTCTGGGGTGGCATTTTACATATGTTTCTGTATTAAGAGACAACTCCTGCTTTGTGGTGAATTTCAGGTTAAAGAAAGGAATCAAGCCTGAGGTGTTTTTGTTGTGTTTTAACTGGCCTAGCATTTAGACTTGTAGTACTGCAGATGAAGTGGGATCTCATTCCTGCAAGCCTGGCAGGGCAAGCTGGCTTTATCCTGCTCATCAGAAAAGCCTTCATCTCACTGCTTTGCTTTCCCAGTCCCAGTGCATCCACAGTTCCTACAGCCCATAGAATCCAACCTTGTTTTAAAACATTGTTTTAATACACTGAGTGCCATTTTATATTGCGCTGCACTGGACTATCTCTCTTCCACACCCAGCTTGACTGCCTTCCTGTTTTTGAAAACCTCTCTATTCAGTGTTTGCTCTCACTCCCGAGAGCTTGAGTTTTGTCCAATGATAGTGCAGTGCTCTCTCTAGCACGTTCAGATGTTGTTTCATTGTTTCAGATGCTTACTGAAAAACAATATACTGTATACCAATACTGAAAGTTTTGTGGTTTGCAAAGCAATGGAACATCATGGTGAGGAGCATTTTGTTTTGTAGCTCACACTGCTTTCGCACTCCGGCAGCTGACTTTCAGGCTAGATTAACCCCAAGGCTAAATATGCTATTGAACGAGGCTTGGACCCCACAGTGTACAAGTACAGCCATGCAGTGCTCTAAGAGCATGTAAAGTGTGGGCTGGGCCTATATTGCATGCCTTCATTCCATGCCAGTCTCCTTTCAAATTCCACCCTTCTCTGAACATGGCAGCTGTGTGCTTAATCACATGACAAGGGAAGAGTGATATCATGTTCCCCAGTTAAGTACCAAAAGGCTGCAAAGCATGAGAAGCAGGATAATGAGCAGTGTGGGACTAACGGGGCACGAAGAGGATGCTTTTAGGGGCTTAATTGTGCCAGAGGCAGGCTCAATATCTGTTTCCAGCACAAGGGCTTAACCCTGGAGAATATGAAGCCCAGTTTCCACTCTCAGACAGGACTCCCACTGCAACCACATTTGGGGAGAGATCACATGGCAATAGCATACCTCTTACCTAACGTCACAAAGTATTGTGAGACGTTATTGTGAGACCTCTCCACTCCACCCTGAGCTGCATGAAGGGCAAGTCTTCTGTATGTCCAGTCCCCTGTTCCTTTTAATCCATTCATGAATATACTGCTCAATGCCAAAAGAGGATTCTAAGCGGCTTACAAGTATAAAAAACAGTGATGTATTATATTGCCTTTTTCTCCTGCAGAAAAATATAGGATTTTTTTTGCCAGTCCATCTGATTTGGCTTCGGTGGCTTTTGCTGTTCTTGTTGGCCTTCTTGTATCGATTTGGGGACAGGGTTTATGTTCTGTATGAACTGCCACAATTGGTGCTTTAGCATTGGGCAGCAAATCAGGGTTAGAGATATTAGCAACCCATTTGGGAGTCACCTTAAGGGCTTTGGGCTACTAGAAATAACTGTGTCCCCCTCTGGGTCAAAGGTTAGTTGGGGTCTATTCTGCCTTCCTACCCTGTCCACCTAGCAGTTCGAAAGCACCCCTAAGTGCAAGTAGATAAATAGCTTTATAGCGGGAAGGTAACGACGTTTCCAGCTTTGTCACGCTGGCCACTTGACCCGGAAGTGTCTTCGGACAGCACTGGCTCCCGGCCTCTTAAGCGAGATGAGCACGCAACCCCAGAGTCGGACACTACTGGCCCGTACGGGGTACCTTTACCTTTACCTATTCTGCCATGTAGTTTTACTAAGCAGGAAGGTTGGATGCTGCATGTTGATGAGGAATTGCAGCACTAGACTTCATGTCATAAGTTGGTAAGGGCTTTTTTCACCCAGCTCAGTACACCTGGTTTCTGGTGCCTTTCGCTTCATCTCCACTGCAAGGATATGTAAAGAGAAGGTGAAAAGCCTTCATCAGCAAGGGGCTATAGAGTCCCCCTGCACACCAGGGATTAGAGGGAAGAGCTTGCAGATCAAATGCCAGTAGCTGGAAACTGCAGGAGGGGAGAATGCTTGGGTCTTGCATGCAGGCTTCCCCAAAGGACACTGGGCTAGATGGGCCATTGGCCTCATCCAGCAAAGCTCTTCATATATTCTTATATTCTTAGAGGTTGGTATTGCCAGGTAGATTTGATCCTAAATATGTAGCTTTCTGGATCCTTATTATTTATCCCGTGTCTGCTTGCTTTGATGTTTGCCCTGACTAGTAGCTCAGATAGGAGAGCATGAGATCTGAATCTCAAGGTTGTGGGTTTGAGCCCCACATTGGGCAAAAGATTCCCACATTGCAGGGGGTTGAACTACAATAGATAATCCTCGTGGTCCCTTCCAACTCTACAATTCCATGATTCTACTGTGGTCAAAAAGAAAAGAAAAGGTGATGACAAGACCTTCCATTAATGTGCAATGGACATTATATAGTTTAGAAATACGTGATGTTGGGGTGGGGGGCAGATCCCATGTTTCATGCCTCATTCCCCAGTAGCACTGTTGGAGGCAGTATGTCTCTGAATATGAAGTGCTGGGATGCACAAGTGCTATAGTGTGCGTATACTGCTTGTGCACTTCCTACAGACATCTGGCTAGCCATTGTGAGAAGAGCATGGGTCTTTGCTCTGATCCAGGAGGGTTCTTCTTAATGTCATTATAGCATATGTATTTTTTACTACTTGTTACTTTGTTACTTACTTTTTTACTGGCATGGAGGGAGGAGAGGTGCTTGTGGGATTTTAGTTGATTAATTTATGTTGTCTTGGGAGCCAAAATAACTCGATAGGTCTTCATTACCATGCAGCTTAACTTCTTTGTGACTGGCGGGAGGCGGAGAGCATCTTCTGCTCCACCCCAGGTACCAAAATGCCTTGGGCCATCCCTGTTCAGAGTGCATTCCCAAGCAGAGGAGGAGGATTTGTCTCAGAAATCCTGACATCCCCCCACTTTCTGAAGGGCAGGGGCAAATGTTTGAGCCCTGGAGATCTTTTTTGTTTTCCAACCTTATACCCCACCTCATGTTCAAAAGAATCTCAAGGCAGCTTTTACAATACAAGACATAACACCCGAATAAAATGTATAAAACACGGCATGTTTCATTGCAAAAATGAAAACGTGTGGGAATGAGATCTTCTACTCTTCTAAAGCAACATGCCCTGAACTGGCGCCCTCCATTAAGTTTTGAACTACAACTCCCAGCACTGGGGCTGTCGAGAGCCCAGACACCAGGCTGGGGAAGACTTTCCTACAAACCTGGCCACATTCCTGAAAAAATGATTTTGTTTAAGAACACACCTGAAACACAGAGAAGAGGATCGTCCTGACCATCTCTTTTACACGTGTGTATGAGATGACTCCCTATAGATCTCCAAACCTCCTGCCAAACCGAATCAACCCAGAGCACCCAGGGAGTGATCTCCTTGTTGGCAGATTCCCCCGCCTTTCGGATGTGGGTTTTTTTATGCCCCCCAAAACCTTGTTGCAGTTGGAAGAGGAGGATCTGATGTCTGCACCGTGGAGCGTCTGAGCTACTAACTGGAGGCCAGGCATCAAATCGCTTTGCAGCAGGAGGAAAATGAAGAGGGGCGGCGGGGTAGCACATCAATAAGGTCCGAATGGAGCGTTGGAAAAGTATGAAGTTCTCTCCTCGCTCCCCACCCCCGCACCCCCGTTGGTCGGTCCCAGTTTCCTGCCAGCCGCGTGGCTTGGGTCGCACCAAAAAAAGACTGGAGGGGGGGTGGATGAGGAGAGTCTGGGCATCCGGCAGACTGGACGCTTCTGGGTGCTGCCTGGCCCATCGGCCCTTTGGGCTCCTCACGGGCGATATCCAGGCGCAGGAGGCGGCATGGCGGCAGCCGGCATGAGACGGACGGAAAAGGAAGTCTTCCGGCGTAGCCGCCGTGGGGATCGCAGCCCCGTCCCGACGCGCCTCGTCGCCGCCTGCGCGGTTTTTCTGGCTGGCGAGCGGCGGGGGATGGAGGCGCTGAGCGCATTGCAGGCGTCGGGCTGCGCGACCTCGTTGGCCCCTTTGAGGATCTCTCTCTTTCCTTCTTTCTGAACCTTCCCTGAGACCTGCGTGGCCTGAGGGAAGGCAGAAGAAGCGAGGGAGTCCTGACACATACCACCAGCTCCCACTTGGCATGAGAGGACTCAGTCAGCCTCCTTTTTATATAATGTATTTGTTTTAGTGTTTAACTTGCAAGCCACCTTGGGTTTCCTAACAGAAAGGCAGTATATAAATCCAGTCAATAAATACACTTTGAGGCCACAGCTTGACCCTCTTGGCTTTTCAAAACCTTGAGGTCCTTCTCCGTGAAGCCTCGCTCTGCTCCTTACCCCCTTGGCAAGGACAGTGACAGTGGCCCTCTTTTTTCTCCTCTGGAAAGTACATAAAGCTGAAGAAGCAAAGTTGGAAGAGGGACACCGTGGCTGTACACACACCTCTGTTCGCCCAGCTCAAGCACACTCCCGCTTCTAGTTCGGGGAGAGGTGTGCGCATGATGTTTGCCAGAGCTATTCTGCAATTTCTTACGAAACGCCGCATTTCGACGCTTCCTCTGCCACCCCTTCCGAAACAAGTTTCGATCCGAATTGAGAAAAAGAACAGCCTGGCTGTGTTTTAAGTTACTAAATGTGTGCACAGTCTAGTTCTCACTTCCTCTTTCAGCTGTATGGGCTTTTCAAAGCTCAGATTAACTCTTCTGAACCCTCCATTGATCCCTTGGAGAAGTAAAGTTTGTGCGCTCACTTTTTCTGTTGAATGAGGGTGGGCTGATAAGAGGGAGTGACAGGTGACAAGACGTGGGGGGTGTCCATGGCACTCACACAAAAAATTCAAATGTGTTCTTGGGCCTAAAAAGGTTGGTGACCCCTAACTAAGAGTTTTTGCATGCCAGAGCATTCAAGAGACCACATGAAAATGCCCACAACTCCCCCACAGTAGGTTTTGTGTATTGTGTGTACAACTGCATCAGAATGTAGAAGGAATAGGTTAACCCGCAATCCTTTCTAGCAGCCTCCATTGTGGAGGAGGTAAAGTGTGAAAAGAACAAGCAAGCTGAACACAAGTCTGCAATGTAAAAGAAAAAATCAGGGCTGCAATTGTGGGCTTGTTGTTTATCTGTGACTAAGGTCCATGGACCATAGTAGGAATTGCTTCCAAGTAAACAACCCAAGACTCGAACTGGCTTAGACTCGATACAGTTAACAGGGTTCTGATGTAGATACAGACTATCAACACTTTGTTATTGCGTACAGCAATACAATGAATGTCTCCCCCATGAATTTTGTAAGTTAGAAACATAGAAAGCTGCTTTATATTGGTTAGACCTTTGGTCCATCTAATTCAGTGTTGTCTATGCTGACTGGAAGTGGCTCTCCGAGCTTTCAGGCATGAGTTTTCCACAGCCCTACCTGCAAATGCTAAGGGTTGAACCTTGGATCTTCTGCATGGAAAATGTGTTCTACCACCAAGTTATGGCAACAACCTAGAATAAAACATTCACACAAATAATTCAGTTAGTGATACATTGTATATCAAATGCTGTGTGTGTGCGCACACGTGCATGTGTGCATGCGTTTTCATGCTCCTTGCTTCCTTCAGAAGTTCCAGTGAGGCCGTTTTATGGGGGCAATTTCTCTGTGAGAGACTTAAGGCCCCTCTTGTAGCAAACTTTATTTACAAAATATACAGGAGGAGCAGCAGTAAAAGTCACCAAGCAACACCCATCCATCTTCTCAACATCCTTTACCAGCTACAAACATCTTAGCAACCACTTCTAGTAACCTCAGCCTCAGATTTCTGTTTTCTCCTTTTTGCTTATATTCAAACACACACACACACCCAACAACAACAAAAAACCCTATATCTCTCAGTGTCTGCCTAGGCTGGTTGGGTATGATAAACTCCAGTGAACTAGGGTAGCCAATAGCATGGGAGTAGCCAGGATTTATTTTAGGAGGGGGGCACAGAACTGAGTTATATGTGATGCAATTGGTCGGTTAGTTAAGTATTTTTATTTATTTACTTGATTTAGGGGGCCTGGCTGCACGTATGGCCAATTGTCCTCAAAGCCATTAATCGGGAGACCCTCTTGCCACCATCAGATGTCAGGTTGGAGAGAAGAAGAGGTCCTTTAGCATGATCAAGAAGAATGACTATATCTACACCACTAGGAACTAGAATTACTTTGAATCACAGCCCTTACAAAGCTTTAAAAAAATATCCAAAAACCCACCTGTGTTCCAAGCTAAGATGGTAGCTCTGTTGTGATGGATTGACTCTGAAAGGCTGTCCACATAAGACTCTTGTGCTTCTTGTTCAGCACCTTAACATACAACTAGAATGTAGGTAGAAGTACTTTGGGGTGGGGAGCACCATGTTGACCAAATATATTCTCAAGGGACTGTATCCAATGTTGGTCAAATTCAGAGCAGACCCATTAAAATTTGTGACCAGGACTAACTTAGGTACAGTAATTTCAATGGGACTCATCTGAGTGGTGGTCTTTCCATTAAACATGCCACCAGCACTGCTATCACGATCCCTCTGATTTAATATATCTATTGAAGATGAAATAGCTGTAAGGTTATGGAGCTCCCTCCTACTGGAGCTACAATTGGCCTGCCCAATACTGTAATGTTTTTCTAACACATTTATTTACTCTGTCGTTTGAAGTTGAGGCACTAGTTTCGAGTCTCTGGGACTGTTCTATGCTGTCAGATTACTTTATTTTAATGCTAATTTTTTTGCTATTTTAATATTATCATTTTGTTTTATTGTATGGTTTTATATTATGTTGTATACTGCCCTTAAGATGAAGGGTTGTCTAGAAATAACAGCAACAATCAGTATAAAGCATCTCACATAATATGCCAGTTTGCATTTATTTCAGTCTAGCGTTCCAGATTTGGTGTGGTTCACTATTATGATAATTCAGCATCTTGGATAATTTAAACAGTATTTACTCAAAATACTCGATCTTCATTGCTTGCTAATACGTAGTTTCTAAGTGATATCAACCAGTTTGCCTAAAGCTTTACAGGAACTGTTGTCTTCAAGAATTTTCATATTATTTGCTTCACGAATAGAGATCTGCATTTTAATAATGTCTTACTGTTCTGCTTTTAAACATTCAAGGTGCCGACTAAGAGTTGTAAACTGTGAAGTAACTACTATGGAACAGCTTAAGTAAAGCACCGAAGGTGGATGAATTTGAAATACAGAGGGTGTATGTGGTGAGTGTTTCATATTTTAATTCCCTGCCTCCTGCAAGATCATTCAATATTACAAAAAGCTCTATTTATTGCTTCCTTTTTTGGATTTAGGGCTCAAGCTAAACTCTGCAGTTGTGTGTACTAAAAGGTATACGGATGACAAAGCTTCTCCCTAATCACTACTTATTGTACATTATATCGTTTTAGCCATGGCATGCCACGGTATTTAATATACATGTGTCACCCTTTCAGCTCCTACCTTTGAAAATATATTTTACAATTAATTCATTCCACAAGAAATTATATACATTTTCATTCTCCCCTATGGATTGTGAAATATTTAAATTACCCTCCTGGAATCTACATCCTATTATAACGAGATTTTGGGAATTTATATGTTATGGGCAATTATAAAAGCAATATGGATTGAAAGAATATTCTGAATGATTGGAGAACAAATACAGTATTGTTGAATAAAATCTTGTGGGGTAGATCAATCTATAGCCTTGGTTCCTCTCAGGGTGGGTTGCTGTGGCAACCGCCCCAGCATATATATATATATATATATATATATATATATATATTCCCCTAAAGCTTGTTTCAAGAGCTGTACCCAGCATGGGCCAAGCTTAAAAGCAGACAGATGTAGAAAGAAGTGCTTTCGTGAACTACTCTTTCAAGACAGGCCTGTGGTAGAGAGGAGCATAGGAAGACATGGGGTGGGGCTGAACTATGAACAGAAATTGGAACCCAAGTCACCCAGGGTTAGGATGTATAAACTCTGGGGTATTCAAATGTGACTCTGGCACTCTGTAATTTAATTGTCGCTTTTGCAATGTAAATTGGCAGCGCTGTTTCTTTTGAAGAAATAAACATTTGACTATCACTCCAAATTGAAGAAGGGGGGGGGGGACTCGGATAATTACTGAAAGGGGATGTTAACTGAGCTCACCATGAAATAATCATACTTGTAAGGGAAAGAGACACTTGGCTGCACCTCAGCCCGTGGTAAGGGTATGGAAGGGTTGATTACTCCAATAATTACACCTCCTGTTGTGCATTTTTCCCCCTGTGTGTTTTGTTTAATTCAGATGTAAGTTTCAGGTGGAAGGCTGGGAAATGGTGCAAGATTTTCTGTTTCCTGTTGCCAGCAGGCCTAGGCCTAACAGGAACCCTTAATCTTACCTTCCTGGAAGAAATCCAATGGGGATTTGCTGCCAATTATTGGCTGTTTGTAACACATGTTTTTAAAATAATGGTCTGGAGGTGATGGTGTTTCAGTGTAAATGATATTGAATGCTAAATGACACAGGAAGATTCTTCAGGTGCTGTAAGAACTATTTTTATTTGAAGCCTAAAAATATTCTCTACTGAGTTTCAAGAATGAAGGAAACAATTTGACTTCTATACTGCTTGTCTATGAAGTACTGAAACACTTTTTTTTTTTTTTAAGGGGGAGGTGTCTTATTCATTGCTTTGGGCATCTTTGCTCTGACTGAAAAATAATGTTGGCACAAACCACTGAGTATCAGTCCCCAGGATAAGGTCACGTCTATTTAAAAACTGGGCCCTAATAACCTAAATATGTAGACGATGCACAGGACATATGAAGCCACCGCATATATTTCTTTCAGTGGTGTCATTCTCTGATTTCGGGCTATTGAGCCAAAGTAGTGCTGACCTTTGCCCTGTCAAGCTGAGAGCCTTGCCTTTGAGACATTTCAACACTTTGCAGCAGCTTCCCCCCAAAGAAATGCAAGAAATTATAGAATTTTGCTCACTACACTTGGGTTGGCTTCGTATAATTCCCCTTCCCCTTATTTCACTCTCTCCCAAGTGAATTTGTGTTGTGTGTTTAGCAACATCCCAAGATGACAGACACTGTTGAGTTTGGTCACCCCTTGTCCAAGAGACAACCATCTTGGTGCATATAATTTCCTGCATTTTTTTCAATGCCCCCAGCTTTGCTTTGAATAATTTCAGACCAGTTTGGGCTATGTGAACATACAGTTCCTGGGTAACCATAGGTAAGGATTTTGCAATGTATTTCTTTCTCTGTCTAAACAGCAGCTGATAGCCCGTAGGTTGAATTTTGATCACCCTATTTTTGTGCGCAAAAAATAGACACTTTGAACAAGCAATAGCTTCTCTAGTCCTACATCTACCATCAAGATATCTATGAGATCCAGTTCCTAAATCCCATCTCAGAGCCACTACCAGACTGTTTCTATTCTGTGGATAAGAATTCAGTTGCAGATCTGCAAATTCACTTTGCGAAATGAAAGTGGATTTAGCCTTCTTGCACAGCAAATCCACTTCCCCCCAAAATTGGACATTTTCAGTAAGGAAAATGACTGGAAAGTATGAGAAAACAATATTTAGATACAAAGTTGTATAGACCCCCCCCCCCACAAACAAATCAGGATGAGTGTGCAACAAACAGCCAACATTGTACAACCTCCCCGCAAACTTTGTGAAGAGAAATCGGGATGAATGCTCAGTAGGTCTCCTGGAAGCAAGTTTTGTCCTACTGAGCACTCTACTGCCCTTCTAGCACATGCTAGAAATCTGAAATGAGGAAGAAATTGTGGGGACCATAGATCTTTGTTTATAGTCAGATTCATTACTGAACTCTATATGAAGTCAAGTTATGGTAGGCTCATAGGTCTCTGTTTCTCTATGTGCATGACTTTTTTCCTTGGGGGCAAGCTGGCTTCAAGGGTCAGGTGGTGCTGCAAGTGATGAAAGAGAAGATTTCTCTCCATGGAAGAGCCCAGCCTCTGCCTCCATTCATGCCTTGCTTGTCTCCTTGGAGACAACCAGGTGTGAAGGGGCAGATGGGCCTGTGAGAGTGAAAGAAGGAGTGCCCTCTCTCCTAGTGCAGGCTGGTGACTCTGAAAAGAATTGAGCCATACCCCATGACCATGCAGCCGCTCCCCCTGCAAGCAATGGGTAAAAGCAATGTTTCTCTCACTTCTAATTTCTCCAGTCTTAAATTCATTGTTGTTGTTGCTTTGAAGAATGAAGTCCTCATGAAAATTCATAAGCATTTCACTATAAATATCTCCTAATATACACATTTTTAATACAATTTCCCCTTATGAAAACATTTTTGCAAAAAAAGCTTTCCTGTAATGTAATACAATTTTTAATGCTATTTTCACTAATATGTGCATGTTTATTTACAAAGCTGATGCATCATGGTCCTCGATCCAATTTATGGGGCTGTGAGGTTAGACAACATTATGTGTTCCCTTCTTCTTCTGTGACTTTGAACAGCCAGGTATCTTGAAAGGAATTCTTGGTGTTACTGTAATTCAAGACATATCCTACAAAAAGTTACATGATCTACCTTAAAGCCCATAGTCCAGATCCAAAGGGACCACCTAAACCTGAAAGCTGAGGAGAAAACGATGTGCACATTTCATCAAACCTTTAAGCACTTTCAAGCTCCGTTGCTTTCAAAAGGAGAGATCAACTCTCCCATTGAAATCAACGCAGGTTAGCAGAAGTTTCTCCATGCATTCGAACTTTTTGATGGCTGCAACAGCAAGTAGTTATTTCCATATGTGAAACAGCCATCACAAATCAAACACCATCTCACACCATGTCAAGCCCAATGATTTTCAAGTGAGGCAGCTCACCACAATCAGTGGTAAGTCACTGTGTGATGCATTATAGAGTGGTGTGCATTCATACATGCATGTGTCAGGAATGTGGCTGCATAGTGACGAAGTGATATACAGTCAACGAGCAATTTTCACAGGGGTTCCATTCTTGGACCCCATGCGTGTTAGTGGAGAACGTATAAGCACACCCCACCCCATTCTGCTCTGCTCCTGTTCCGCCCTTTCAGTGACTTGTTTTCTGACATTTTCAGTCATTTCTGGGTTTGGTGTTGTGCACACATGTGCTTTCATGCATCTTTTGGATACATCTTAAGCGGCCGTTGCCAGTATTTTGAACTTCCCCTAGAGCTTGGTCCCAATAGTAGGTATACATCGAATCTTGAAACCACAGAGGAGTTATAGCGTATCAACCTTCATAGTGCTTTGCAGCATGTCATCTGTCTGAAGTAACTAGATTTTTCCTGTTGTCTGCACCATTATCATGTTAAAGGTGTTTGTTTTGTTTGTCACTGTGGAAGAAAGAGCAGGGTTGGTGCTGAAAAGAAAATGCTAGTGCTGTATGACTGAACGTGTGGCAGTTATCAACAGGCCCACATTGTCCTGGATACTATTTGATGCTGTGGATTTCAATCCTGAACAGTTTCTACATTGTTTCAAAACCAGTTCCTGTTCAAAATGTAATTTAAAAAATCCAAAATACTGAACTATGGTAAAATTGCTCCTCAGCCATTTATGGTGTGCCTCTTATACCCATGACAGAGATGTGTCTGCCTGTTGAAATAGTAGAATATCAAGTCTTTCCAATAACACATGGATCAATGAAGCAATAAAACAATAACACGTTGCTCTTAATTTACAGTCTTACCTTGTATTGTGTGCTATGATGATTGCCACTATGATGTGCAAGAGTTTTGTCTTCGGTGATCAGTGGGAACCTGGAGGTTCCTTCTCCAGGCAATAAAAAGAAGTTATTCTACATTTTCTGGTCTTTATTCCCTCAACTCTGGAAGTTCACAGGTCCTTTTCGGGCCTTTATTTATTTATTTAAAAAAATCATTTATAAACTTCAATATGTCTGCATACATATACCCTGAATATGTAAGAAACCATTCTTTTGTGGTGCATCCAAACCGATAGGCACTTGACCATCTGAGATGGCATCACATCATCCATTCCTCCATCACAAAAGAGGAGTCATGCCACGGCCAGATTGTTGGATGAGAACCTGAGAACATGAGAACCTTAAGTTTAAATCTGCCCAGCACCATCATTGTGCAGTGCTTGAATAAAGCTCCCCTTTAGCAAAAAATAAAGTGCAGTATCTGATGGGAATGATAGCAATTGTAGATGAATGGCTGAAACTGGATTCCCTCTGAAACAAAGTTGTGTGCTTCATAGACACCTCCTGCTCCCCTCCTGTTCAGCTATAGATTCCTTTGTCTATCTCTTCCTTATGCTATTATCTATAGTGTCATCTGTGTGCCAGGTGCTGGACAAAACACTGAAGTCTGGCCGAGAGGACTTGGCAGCATTTGAATTACGTAATATGTATAAAAGGTGTGATCAGAACTTAGAACTTATCTTAAACATTCCCATCACAGTGATACACCAAACAATGTAAGGAAGGATTCAGATATCATACAAAATGCTGGAAGGTTCACTCTTCAGTGGCATAAATCCTAACACCTAGAAAATAATGCTCAAGCAGCAGCAAATTATGTTGAATTGGTAAGTGGGCAGAGCAATCATAGGTGGTGGAGGACTCTGTGGCAGAGAAACTGCAACTTTATAAGTTCTGCCAGCTTTCATGGGCAAGGGGTGTGTGTGTGTGTGTGTGTGTGTGTGTGTGTGTGTAGGAGACGGGTTTTCCATTCCCAAGACCCACCACTGTTCAGCCTTCCAAATTTTCCCCTCCCGATGACACTGATATTCTATTTTTGGGAGTGTGTTCGGTGAATGAGAGGGCCTTGGATCCAAGACCTGCCCTCTCCAGCATTCTTGAACACCCTGTTTCTGGCCTTGCTCCTTTCAGAGTTACTACTGGTAAACTCTGACAGCAGCAGAACCTGGTCCCACACCCAGAAAGCCTCTGCCTGCAGATAGGGAGGTCTACACCACCCAACAACTTCTCAGCCACCCTTGCAGGGAACAGAAGTTCAGTCCCTTATTCCATATAAATAATTAGATACCTTTCCATTCCTTTTATTTTTAAAGAAAGCCACTGAATTCCAAAGTACAAATACTTTTCCTTTTCTTTTGGCAATAGGGATATTTAATTAAATATATACTTTTATGTTTTCTTTAAAAAAAAATACAAGTGGCTGCATTGGTTCATGGGGTTGGGGGAATCTAAAAGTCAACAATATGGTGATATGCACTGTAGGAGAAATGTAAATGTCTCCACGTACTGAGCAAGCTTCAAAGTACCCCAGCACTCTTGTTAAACAACAAGCAGAAAAAGAGAGGAGGAAAGAAAAAAGATGGTCTTGGGTATCTATCTATCTATCTATCTATCTATCTATCATCTATCTATATCCATTTGTCCACATTCTGTTTTTTGTTTTGCTTTACATCCAGCCTGAAGAAGCATTCTGTGGAACTTCAAAGCTTGCTCTCTGTTGTGTGACATTTCAGTTGGTCTTAATTAAAAGGATTATCCTGCTCTTGATTTTGGATTTAACCTGGATTGTCTCTTGTTTTCGGGGCCTCTTCAGATTGTGAAGTGGTGTGAATGTTTTAAGCAATATTCATATACCTGAATATTCATTGTGAGAGGTGAGGCTGCAGGGAACCAGGCAGAGGGCCCTTTCAGTCTTGCGCTGTGGAACACCCTCCCAGCAGATGTCAAACAGATAAGCTGCTATGTGATTTTTGAAAGACATCTGAAGGCAGCCCTGTACAGGGAATTTCTTAGTGTTTGATGCTATATTATGTTTTTACTGTTTTTTGTTGGGAGCCGCCCAGAGTGGTTGGGGCAACCAAGACAGATGGGTGGAATAATAATAATAATAATAATAATAATAATAATAATAATAAATGCTCCATGCCCTTAATTTATCACCTCTGTAAAAGTCATGTTTTATTCTGTATTTGAACGCAATGAACACCTTTCCTCTATTCCCACCCCCTCCGCAATGAAAACACAACCCTCCATGTACAGATCAGAAGGCAAGTGCCAAAACTACGACGAACCCAGAAAGCAGACCGTCGTGGAGTTTCACAAGTGATTTACCGCCCTAGAGAAACAAGGAGGAAGGTCAGCAAGTCAGCCTGTCCCCTTTCCGAGAGCGGCCACTTTAGGGCCCAGGGAGCGCTTCTTGGCCGCGCTGCGGTCGCCAGGCAAAGGGGCAAGGTTGCTCTCAAGCTCTTCTCGGGCGATGCTCTCGCAGAGCTGAGCTGGTGAGCTGGCACAGCGGAGTTTGCGAAGGCCAAGTGAGGCTCTGTTCAGACGGGGCACCAGGGAACGCGAGCTGCTGCCAGACGAGCGAGCACGCCTAGGCTTCCCCCGAGGAAGGGAAGGAACCGTTATTTTATCTTCCAGCCACCCCGACCCAGCTGCCCTACTGGCAAAGCCTGGCGAGTTTTATCTGGCTCCCCCCCCCCTCCCCAAATCGTAGGAGCATCCCGCTTGTTCCCCCGGAGCCCGCGCGCCTGTTTCCTGTGCAGTTTGTTTGGAGACGTCCCGGGTAAGTGAAGTCCCGCTGGCGCGGGGAGACGGAAAAGCCGCCCGAGTTTGGGAAGTGGGGCTGCTCCACTTTGGCGAGAGCGGAGCGGAGGGTCCGCGAGGAAGGCGCAGCAGAGGTGGAGGGAGGAGGGGGGCAGAGGAAAGGTCAGCGCGCTCCGAGAAACGAAACGACAACAGCAGCCTGCCTCTCGCCTCCCACCCCGGCTGGGCGAAGGCTTTCGGGCAGAGCAATGTTTTCAGAGCACGTTGGAAAGTTAGGCTGGCTGGACAGCGTGGAGCGAGCGCTGCCGCCTCCAATGTCGACGACATGGTGCTGCCGCCGCTAGCGGCGGACTTTCCCTTGCAGTGCAAGCGGGACTCCCTCTGCTGCTTCCTCCGAGAGCCTCGCCGCTCCTCCGATCTGCTATCCCGTTGAGCCGGAGGGCTCGGATCGGAGCCCATCCGGACACGCACCTCGCGTTTATCTGCCGGTCGATTCCCTGCTTTAGCCTCATCTGTCTTTATTGACCTCAATGGGCAAACGAAGACGCCACGCTTCCTAAGCATTTAAGCAGCTCCCCCACCCCAGCTCCGTCCCCTCGCCCTCCTGGCTCCACATCCATCCCATCCCAGCCAGCCAGCCAGCCCACCGACCCACTGGTTTAAAAAAGAAGTGTTGCCGCTGGGGACCTCCGGGCGCCCTCCTTCCTTCTTCCTTCCTTTCCTTTCCTCCCTTTCCTTTCCTTTCCTTTCCTCCCTCCCTCCCTCTTAACTTCTCAATCCACGCGCGCCTGGGGAGCTGCCGGGGTCGCCTCTGGCCGAGACCACTTCGCTGGCCCAGACGACTCCAACCACGATCTCGCGCGTCCTCTCCTCCTCGCCCCCACCCGTCCCTGTCCAATATCTTCTGGGGACACAGACAGACCTGATCAGGAGGGGGACCGGCATCTGCGGGGCGGTGTTCTCCGCCTCTCTGCCGCGCGATCGCTTTGCTCGTGAATAATAATAATAGTAATAATAATAAGGATTGTCACCAAGGCTTGCTCCGTGGCATATACCAAGTCCTTCGACTCCCCATATCCACTAACCAAGACGTGCCCCCCCCACTATTGGGCGCGCGCGCGCTCTCCCTACCCCCCCCCCCCCCGTGGTAAAAAACTAAAATTAGCAAAATGTCAGGCATGGCAAGATTGATTCAGCCAAGATGCAATTATCATTTAAAAAGTGCTTGATTGAGGTGCCTGATGTTGGGTGATTTATTCTGCATACCATATACATAATTAAAGTAGGGTAGTGGAGTAATTTATCAATCTCGTTGAGACTAGAGAGGGGCGAGAGAGAAAGAGAGAGCGAGAGCGCTTTGCCATTGCCTCTTCCTCCCCTTCTAGACTCCTAGCTGGTCTCTCGCCTCACTCTCGCTGTTTGTTTTATTAAAACGCTTTCGGGATGTGATCCCGCCCCCTTTTTTCAAGAGTGAAACTGATTATTTCTCCAGCTCGGTAGGAGAGAGTCATTCGTTTGGGATTGTGGGAGAGAGAGGGGAGAAGAAGAGGAGGAGGAGGAGGAAGAAGGGAGGAGGAGGAGGAGGGAGGACACAAGCAAGAGAAGCTTCGCCGGGCGTGTAGTTGTGAAGCTTCCTTTCCCTGCCTCTCTCTCTCTCTCTCTCTCCTCCATCCGTGATGTTACAAAGCCTGTGAGCTGTTCTTTTCCCCCACTCGCCTCCTGTCACTTCCTTCCTAGACGCTCTCAGGACGATTCCTGCTTACTTTTAATCCGGTCAGCAGCACGGGCACTTTCGCCTCCTGAATCCTCAGATACACACACACATACGCCGCCACCATCGCCAGAGAGCTGCTGGCTGCTCATTGGATTGCTTTGCAAGGTTGTGTGTGTGCGCGCGTGTGCGTTGCGCGCGCGCGTATGTGCGGTTAAAGGAGGCTGCATGTTGAACCAGGTGGTGAACATCTTACAAGGCTGGAAGAACTAACGGCTCCCCCCACCCCTGCTTCCTTCTCCTCCTCCTCCTCCTCCCCACCACTCTCCTCGGTCTCTTGTCTCTTCTTCTCCCTCGGTTGCTTCCAAGAAGGGGGAAATATCTCAAGGACTAGCCTGATCATCCAGCCCTTTGCAATGTAAGTACACGTGCGATTTCATCGCGAAGTAGCATAGACTTGCTCCTTCAGCCCCTCGTGGAGGCATTGCAATGTTTTGTATGGCAGGAGGCTTAGCATGTACTGGGAACGTGCGTGGCGCAGACATAGCGTAATCGGGTGGCTTTAAAGTAACTTTGCACTCAAACCCAACATAGTTAAAAGTTGCAGAGAAATTGTGTCTCTTCTCCCCCCCTCCCCTCCCCATCCTCCATCAGCTGCATGAGTATTTAAACTTTCATGAAGTTAGTTCACGTCATTGGTGTGTTTTGATATTGTAAAGTGCACTCAGGTTTGTTTGTCTGACCTTGGAGTACTTGCCCTGCGAGTTATCAAACAGTGCAGTGAAGAAATAAGCTGGCATAAGTGCAAATGGCCTTTTCAACTCGGCTGTGTGCAGCACGTCACTTTTGTTTTAATGCCTCGGTTTTCGACACAGCATCCCTCCCAGAGCATCTTTCTCATTTGCACACTTTGCTTTGAGATGGGGGAATCTGGGAGATCCGAATGGGGAAAGGTCTCTCTCTCTCTCTCTCTCTCTCTCTCTCTCTCTCCAGCCTTTCCAACTTTAGCTGTAAGTTAAGCAAAGCTAGATTGCTCCCTGGCAAGCTGTCTAACTTCATTATTTATCTTATTTTCACCCGGTTTTAGTTTTGTATGGAGGAGGAAGGGAAATCTATAGAAGATAGTGTTTCATTATTTGAAAATAGTTATATTTTGGAGTAGCTCAAGAGACTTGATTCGGGAGATCATGTGAGAATAGTGTTACTTTAATAATGCTGTTTGTCTGAATTGTAGAACTTGTTGTTTTCATATTTACGTAGCTGGCCAAGCTTGTAGTGTCTCATCTTTAGAGTAACCAAGATAGGTCTTTTAAAATTAAATGCTTATGGTACACACCTCATACCTGCTACTGTTTTAAAGTGATTAAGCGGAAGAAGGGCATTCAGCCAATATTTCAGTGGTGGTCTATAGATTCCTAGCTCAAGACAAAATGCTTTTTAGTAGCGTATATAAAATGAAACATGAAGGCCATTGTCTTAAATATATATCAGTACCTTACATTTGCTTTACTAGAGGATATAAAAGTGTCCAGTTGGCCAATTACATTAGACAGATATGTGAAGCCTGGTTTTTTCCCCCTTTCCCGGTGGCACTTAGCAGTGGCATTGTCATTATAGAGTATACATATTTATATGTAATATAATAATGCCAAACCCTAAGGCATAATAGAGACAGGGCATAGGAGTATAATCACCTGTGAACCAAGACCTATTTTTTACAGAATAATTTCAGGATGCTACTTCAGTCCCAAATAAGGTTCAAGGAATCTTTTATCATAATGTGTTACTTATGTTTTAAGGAAGTTATAGTCAATAAAATGAGCATCTTTTGAAGCATTTATATGTCCCCCCTATGCTTCAGTGCACATTGTATCTATTCTTAATATTATGCAAGATTACTCAGTGCCACTGGAAGCACTGGAATATATTTCACTAGCTAAAATCCTCAAGATTTGGAAAGCATTGCCTGCAATCTAGCAAAACATATGTATATGAATTGTTATTGTATGTTATGATATTAGTTTCGGGGGGGCAGTTCTATGATTTGATCCTGCACATCTTTCTATGAGTTAGATTTCACAAAACTGCTTGGGTGACAATAGACAACTCATAGGAATGAGTAAAATGAAGCTGATAAACAGAAAGAAATCTCTTTTTGACAGGTTCCAGATATGACATAAATGATTAGATAGCCATTTTATCCTTGCTGATAACTGCATATCATTGGAATATATGAGTTTCACTTTTCTCTAAAGTGTGCTAAATTATAAACACTGCACCTATAGTGAGGTTGTCTCAGAAAAGTGTACCTGGGATTGCTTTACAAATATCATTGTACAGAATGCAGTTAAAGTTACTTGTTTGGGTTGCCTGTTCTGGAATCCTTAATGTGTGTAATAATGACAATGTAGTACCTGCATGGTAAGGATGTTTACTTGGAAAAGAAGTTGTAGGCAAATAACTCGCTTGTTGATAAATTCTTATGATAATAGGGCAGATGGATGACTTTTCATAAACCATCATGTAAGCAGGTACCTGTCTTAATATACCTAAACTATATACATTTATATACCTAAAGCATATATTCAAATATGTAAAAATATTTTTGTCTTGTGATTTAAAAATATTAAGTAACTCTTAGGAGGACAGAAATATTCCTACCAGTTCTGAACTGAAAACTAATTAAGTTCTATATTTTCCATTTATTACGTGGATAAAAATGGGTAACACCGCACTCCAAAACGCATTTACTAAGTTGTAAGTTCTGTTGAAATCTATGGAACTTGCTTCTAAAGGAAAGTTATTTGCCAGTGTTGTTGTATTTAATAGAATTTGTTCTCAATTATTTTGCTTTTAAAATGTCTTATTTCTAAGAAGTAAATTTTTCAGAAGTTTGACACACTAATCAAGGGCATACTATCTCTACAAGACAAGCAGCCTTTTAAATGTTTTCAGCAAGTCATGATTTCATGTCAGATGCCAGAGAGAATGATCACTTTAATAACTTTCAGACTTTAACCTGTTGGACATAGACCAACTTCTTAGCTATGTAGCCTAACCAAAATTAGAATAACATGGATCTGAGTGGTTTTAAACTCTCTGATTATTTCTATATGAGGTTCACAAAGTTCTATTCATGGAAATAAAAATAGTATCTTCATCATTTCTACACATCATGTTGTATTTTGTGTAATGTGGGTTCTTTCCCCATGTTAAATTCAAGTTTTATGTAAATGTACGTTCCTGGCTACCCGACAAGTTAAATGTTATAAATGAAATTCAGAAAAAGTATACATCTTGCTAAAAAGTTTGTTAACTAACTGAAGTGTAGCAAGTTGTGGCTTTAAATGACTGATGGCATAGGTCTGCCGCATTTATGTTTGTAAAGTACAACGTATATACTTTAGAACTACCAGTAGTTGACGCAGACTGCAGAAGTTGCAAGTGAAATCTGCAGATATTCAGGCACATCTCCTTGCTTTTTGAATATAGTAATTGGTTTGCTGCTCTGAACAGATTTAAGTTAATCTCCTGAGAGCTGACGGTCAATATGTTACATGCGGACAGGTGATTAAATCCCAGTATCTTCAGTTCTGTACCTTAATCTCAACTGTCGCATTGACTGCAGTGCAGTAGAGCTTGGCTGTTCGCTGGGATTTGTCATCTTTAGGAAATCAGAGCAGCTTATAGAGACAATTCACAAAACCAACAGTGACAACAAAGTCTTATGTGCCTTACAAAAGGAGGATTAGGCAGTTCAGATGTCAACTTGATTGGACAGAGATAAAAGCTGATTGCTGCTGCGTGGCAAGGCACACTTCATTTTCAATTGGTTATTTATTACATAAGGGCTACTATAGCATGATTGCTTAGTCATTGTTAAGTGCAATTGGAAGCATGGGGAAATCATTTTTTTAAAAAAATTGGAGGGGGGATTGCAATGTGATCATTCAAAAATTGCAGCTTAATGGTATTCTAATGCTTTGAGAGCTCAGTGGCTGTGCAATTACTATAGAACCTTAAAGTTTTATGTAAATGCACTACCTGGTTATATGAACCGTCTTCCCAAGTAATCGTTCCGAAAGTCAAAGACTACACCTATTTCTTACTGTACCTCTATAGCAAAATGCAACGTAAAGGCACAGCGAATCCTCTAACCAGTTTATTTTGGAGGATTTCTGTTGGAATCATGGAGATTGCTATTGAATAAATTCAGGATGGCAGCTATTTGCCTCAGTTTATTTTTATTTATTTATTTATTTATTATGTGTGCAAGGCTTTTAAACTCTCTTCCTCCTGGAAGCTTTTGGCTAACTTTTAGAATGGAATACTCAGTTGTGGTTTTTGTATTTGCATCTCTGGAGGGTTAACTAATATTTTTTGAATTAAACTTTGGAAGCACTGAACGTTCTAGCTGACTAATTGTCTAGTTTCTCCCCTTTTATTAAAACCTGATAAAACCCAATGGATACCCCTCAGTGTCTTACGCTGTGTGACCCCAATAAGTTAGCCATAAATGTAAACATTCCATTCCATTGCCTTTGGCAGAGGTAAAGGTGATCTCTAAAATTAATACTGATATGCTTACTTTTTTTTTACTGGTGGTTTGTATTTTTAGAATTTAAAATAATATAATTAAAATGGGTAACACTCATTTAGCTATAGATTTCCCCCTATTTGTCATATAGGAAATTTCATTTCCTATGTGTTTCTCTCTTGCCCTCATCCTCCCCGCCCCCACCTTTTCATTCCACATGACCTTATTTGTAGGATTCATTGCTTGGTTAAGGTGCAGTACATGTTAATAAGCAGATTTGGACTGTGATCCTAAGCACACTTACTCGGAAGTAAGTTCCACTGAAATCAGTGGGGCTTAAAATAAATGCTTATAGAGATGAAGAGCCAGTCACTAGAGAGAAAGGACTCACCCAAAGCTATGTCCCCAAGCATGTTTACTTGGAAATAAAGCTCTTCTAAAACTAGTGGGATTTGTTTTTAAATGATGTGTTAGGACTAGGGTGCCAGTCAACTTAAATCAAAGCACTCTGGTTTAACTAGATTGTGGACTGGAGTGTGTAAGCATTGAAAACGAACAGTGGCAAGATTGCCGTCTTACTTTGAGGCTGCGAAAATATATAAACAGTGTAATAGAGCGTTTAACCTACCCCAAGCATTTCATAGCACTACAAAGTAGAAGTTTAAGTGGCAAGAAACTGTTTTAAGGCATGTTGTTATACTTCATGAAGCACTATTAATAATAAAGTATAATAATAGAATGTGTAGATGCTGCTGGGAATTAAATGTATTCTTTCAACTTACTCTCAATTGTCAAGAATAGAGTGGAAGCTCACAACTGCTCTGGTTTATGTTTGTGTTACATGTTTTTTATAAAATCTGGATATGTCTGTGTTTGTAAGCAGCATTTTCAGCATACAGATTATGATTTCAATCTGTAAATATCTCTGGTAGTGATTATTTTCAGTGGGGGCTGAGCCACCAAACAAAAATCTCTTAGTTTTCCCATGTTTTGTGTGGTCGCAATGGATTCTGAATAACTTAATGAAGTGAATATCATCTAGCAGTAGAGGGGTGTATTAGGAAGGGAGAAACTTGCTTATCAGAATTTAGCAACTTTTTCTTATTGTTATAACAAAAAGTTGCGATATGGTCTTTTATGGGTCACCAGCTGTGTTTTTGTTGTGTGTGTGTATGTAATCGTGAAAGTCTGTTTAGGTGGCTTTAAACCATTTTTCACAAATCTCAACTTTTGGAGAAAGTATTGGGATATGAACATCCTCAGCAATGAAATGTATTTTCTTTCTGACACAAGACCAAGATGTCATAAGGTGCCATAAATGTGGTTTATGGCCTAGACTGCAAATACAGAGATGATAAGACACTTAGCCTCATTCTGTCTAGAATTTACACTATAGACTAAAAGCATCTGAAAGAAACTGCCCCCCCACTACAACCCACAGCTGAAGATGTGTGTTAATATACACTCAATTTCATATAACGATTAATTAAAACAATTTTCTGGGTGTGTAGTTCTTGCTGACATGCTGAAATTTGTTATTATTATTTTTTATCAAGTGTGGCAAATCTTTAGGCTAAAATGCTGCCACACAATTAGCTGTATTTCAAATGTCTGTGCAGTAGAAAAAGAACAATTCTGGAATCTGCCACTTATTCGTGTCATTTGTGATGGGACTATGGCTCATTTGTCACCTTACAGATTCTTGCTATCAAGTTAAGTGGTTTTAACAAAGGCATCTAATGAATTAGGCTCTTGATGTGAGCTCTTGGGCTACTATTTATCAGTTGCTCAGGTGCCACAGGATACTTTGGCTGCAATCCTGCACATAGTTAGGCTGTTTAAATTTCTCTGGAGCCAGTGGAATTTAAATAGATTGATTGTGCACAGGATTGCACCTGGAAATGTCTTTTCTTCAGGGGAGGGGGTATACTGCAAGCTGTACTGAATGTATAAGAATGCATGAAACATAACATCCTGGTAGACAACAGATTAGTAAGTGTACATGCATATTCACATGAGTGTGTACTCCAGAACACTCCAGAAAGGTGCTATAGAACTGAGTAGGTTTGAGGGGGGGGGGGAATGTTACACTCTTTTTGGCTCACCTGTCCTTCCAGCAGGAAATAGCATAGCATATGATAAACTGTGTTGAAGCATTCCCTAGTAAGGCATTTGTGGCAATTCCCAAATGGTTAGTTAAATATGTACATGCTGGAAATGTCAAAATACATGAGAGGTTTTCACCCTTTAGCCAGGAAAGCAAACAAGCAAAACAGATTGCAAACTTTCCCATGAAAAGACAAGCTTTTCTTTTTCCTGGAAAACAGTAGGCAACTTTTAAAGCTTGCGTACATTGCATTAAAGAAGGACCTGGATTTTATTGGGCAATCCTGTTAAGTAAGTGTGCCTAGAAGATCTTGTAAACTATTGTGGCAAGGAGTGGGGTGGGTGGGAGTCCTTAAAGACCAATGTATAATTTCTTTCTAAACGAGATCATAGTAGCGGCTCTGCAACTAAGAGTAAAGTAAGTGTGCTGGATTGGAATAATTAAATGCACTACTGCTGCAGTTAAGAGATTTAGTTATTTCTACCGTTCCCCATCTCTCACATCCATAAGTCTTGACCCTCTCCCCCAGTTCCTACAGGTTCCCCCTGTCCATAAAGCTATCATAGCAATTCAGGACATCAGTGCTGAATGAATGAGAACATCTTGGTATGCCAGAATGATTTAAGCCAGTGCCCATGTTCTGTCACATCACTGTCAAGGAGGGATTTCAAGGATGGGAGTAAAGAACAGGAAATGGAAGGGACTGCATAGGCCACAGGCTGGACGCCACTGTATCACAGTGTCACAACAGAGTCAGCTGTCAGAGGAGGCTGGGAACTAGGAGCTGAGCCAAGGAGTTAGCTCCGAGAGACCATAGTGGGAATCGGAGCTGAAGAATGCACAGGAATACACCAGAGCAAGGAAGATCTTGTTCAGGAAGTCAAAACAGGAAGCCTTCATAGTATTTCATGTCCTGGAGGACCCAACAGCCAACATGGATCTAAGGAACAAGTCTGGGACCTGAGAACACTTTGTTGCCAGGAAGGTGCCTGGTTGGGTAGCAGACCACACAGGGCAGCCATGCAGAAATGAAGGTTCCCAGTGCTATTCCTGGCAGGTCCTGACAAACAGCAAGAATAATTGCCTAATGAAAAAGAGCTAAAGAGTTTTCTCGTATGCAACAGAGCCATGTGTGGTGCTGCCTTGGTACTCTGGTGACATTCTGGGTATGTCAGACTTACACCCTCCGCTGATGTTGGCAAGTTCTGTCTATAGCAATTCCCGGATTATAGCTGATAAACTAAGACCACTGTAGAGCTCTGAGCTCTGGAACTTATTCTTAAAAATTCTTTGTGGTGGAGATGTTACAAAAGAATTGACGCTACCTTTAGAATAAACAGTTGTTTTGGCAGACCCAGCTATGTGGGCATGCCAGAATATAAAGAGTAAACTATATGTTACATGCTCACTCACTTCGCTATGCCCCAGTGCTTATTTTGACAACAACAACAAAAAATTACTTTGGGAGGGGAAAATTTACAGCAAGCAAAACAATGAAGTTCAAAGTGTGATTAAACTAACACTTGAAGCAAACCTTTTAGAGAAAATGACACTTGGACAGTGATTTAAAATGGAGAAAAATGTGATCAGGGAATGAGTTAAATGTGTGCTCCCTCCTCTGCAGTTAAAAAAGATAACAAAAAGAAAAGATAGTTATATGTGAAATGTTGCTTTATTTCTCAGTGGGGCAGAGAGGGGCTAATATTACCAGTGTTTAATGTTGATTGCTGACAGCATTCACTTGACCCTATTATTTGCAATATGATTGAAGTCAATGCTAAATTTATATGCTGGCCTAGGAATCTATCTAATATATGTTTTAATTTTTTATCTTTTAGTACTTTAAGCCAGAGATGTAGAGTGAGATTAACTCAGTTAAAGACAGTGGCTGAGTTTGTAAACGTAGCAGGATGAGTGACGCTTGCGGTATGCAACTATTGCCTGGGTTAAACTGCAGTATTTGCTTTTAAATATTCAATCAATACCTGTTTAAAGAGGAAAGACTTTGTACAAAGGGCTGAGAGGACTACAGTAATTGCTTAGAGACAACTTCTATAGAAGCAAAGTTAGCAGATTAAACAATCCTGAGGAAATGTTGCCTTTTAACAGTGAAATGATGTAGCTATTGTGAATGTTTTCTTAATTTTAATTGTCTGAAAATATAAACTATCAGTGCAGTTAAAGACAATGCAACTGCAATAACTGCTTCAGTTTTAATGAAAAGCAGATTTTTGTTCCGGAGAGTGAAATGGACAAAGTTGTTCCTGCACAATTGGTGACAGCAAGAGAACTTCCTGATTAAAAAAGGAAGCCCAATGTGGTCTAAACAGTCACATCAGAGCGAGGATTTGGGTGGTCCTGTTTCTCCTTTGGTTTTGCTACCCTAAACCACATTTTAGGAGGCCAAGTCTTTGTGTCCATGTTAACACTGTGGACTCCCAGAATGACAACGTTTTTGCTTCTGGTGGTGGAGAACCTCCGGAGCCAAACAGTGGGTTTAATTCTGAAGCCCTAAGCACAATTTACTGTGAAGTAAGTCCCACTGAACTTGTGGTTGTTACTTCGGGCTAAAACATGCTTGGAATCCCACTGTGGATATGTTACTTTGTTTGGCTAGATAATGCCAAGAAGATCGGGGATGATGATTTCCAAAATAAATTCTTCATCTCTTTGATTTTATTGCTCCAATTCCATATTCCTTTCTCATTACCTATTGTACAGAGAAATTTGCAGGTGGGTTGTAGCTGATAAAATAATTTTTCAACAAAATACTGTCCTTTTATAAAGGAGACACCCGTGCATTTGGTTTTAAGGGGTTAGGCAAGCTAGACCAGTGAGGAGGGAGAGCCAGATGAATCTGGTTTAGCAGTTTCCCTTAACCATTTCAGGGGTTTTTCCCCTCAAAAATTGCTTCAAAAGTCATGGGCAGAAGATTAAATTTAATAAATAAATAAACAGGATAATGTTATCACTAATATTTTTTAAGTGTTTGTTTTGATTGAAAGGTATTTTGTAGCAGTTTTTGGTCACATTGTACATGCGTGTCTGGAAAAAAAGAACTGACACACATTACTTGCAGCGATTTTGCTGTCCACGGCAAAAGAAGTTGTCAACCCCAGTTTACAGTGTTCAAAATGTGAACTGGAATGTTCATAGGAGCCTTAGACATTCTGTACATCACACAGCTTAAAATGCAGTCTAGAATATGCATCCTTGCCACTACCGTAGCATGTAGCTATTGAACTTAACCAAAAATACATTTATGTATAAATTCACATCACAGTAATATGATCGTTAATGTTAATGAGGTACGGTAACCTGATAGACTCATTAACTACCAAAGAGAATGAAACAGTATTTCATTAAAACTGCTTAAAGTGTAAACATTTTGTTTAAAAAGAATTTTGTAACCTAGTGATATCAGATCATGGATACTGTGATTAAATTTAAAAGCATGGCAGTGCCGACAGTGGAAGATAATTTAATATTGTATTTTAAAGGAAAAGCACTAATTAGTCGCTGGAAACCCGACATTTTTAAAGAAGTGATTGAATGTGCAACGACTAAAGTACTTTAACATATATGTGGAATTGATGCCATGAGGCCATCAACTTAGTGGGATCAGTCGAGAAGGAAAAATTTTCTTAGCAATTGTTCCCAATGAACAATTACTTTATTTGTCAATTATTTCTCAACAACAGAAATTTGAACTATTTTGAAGCAAATTTTCAATTTTGATTCTGTCTTTTGAGTTTTGTTGAATGCAAGAAACCTTTGCCAAACTTCTTTAAACTGTACCTTTCATTATTTTGAATGGCTGACCTGTATGCTTTATGGACTGCAGATTTCGCATAGCTTTTTTGTTTCAGAAGAGTCCCATGCCACCCTAAAGTGGTCTGCTACAGAACTTATTGCTGCATGAAGTTGGGGGGCTATTTAGTTAGACTTCAGCACTGAAAAATAAATTTGCTCTCTGATTGCAAGCTAAGATATGTATATAATGTCTCACCTAGTATATTTAAATGGTATTTTGCAATGGTATATTACGATGGAGGGCTTGCTGACTTTGACCGCAAGAGTTATGTTTTTCTTTGTTTTTGTAATTACCTTAAATAGATATTCAAAATATATGTGAAGTGTGTCACAAGAGGCTATTGGATGAGAATGACAGAAGATCATTTTTCTTGAGTTATTGGGGCAAAAATGAGAGTCTGGGGATAGAACGGGACAGTCAAATGGCACAATATGAGGTGGGGAGGATTGTGGTACCACTATAATAATGCTGAAGGGACACGGGTGGCGGGGTGGGTTAAACCACAGAGCCTAGGACTTAACAATCAGAAGGTCAGTGGTTTGAATCCCCGCAATGGGGTGAGCTCCCGTTGCTCAGTCCCAGCTTCTGCCAACCTAGCAGTTTGAAAGCACGTCAAAGTGCAAGTAGAAGGTAAACAGCGGGAAGGTAAACAGCGCTTCTGTGTGCTACTCTGGTTCACCAGAAGCAGCTTAGTCATGCTGGCCACATGACCCGGAAGCTGTACACTGGCTCCCTTGGCCAATAAAATGAGATGAGCTCTGCAACCCCAGAGTTGGCCACGACTGGACCTAATGGTCAGGAGTCCCTTTCCCTTTACCTATAATAATGCTGACTCAAACTAGCCAGTAGTTGCATTTTGAAGTATTGCCACGATCAAAATAGCTTATCAGCTGCCCCTCCCCTTCTCAGCTGTGAGGAGGACAACTTGTGCAATTATGTGATTATACAAGCTCAGAACCCACCCCCTACTCACTAACATCCACACCAGAAACCCCATTAATATGGGCCTCTTGCAGTGGAAATACTTATATTTCTGCTTTCCGACAGTATGGAGGTTTAGGTCACTATCAAAATATGCTGCATTGCTTTGGTTCCTAATGAAATAACCCAATGGAACAATTGTGTAGTGAGATCTATCAAAGGAATCAACTGAATGATTTTTTCTTTAGGATGGAGCTAACAAGCATAAGGCTGGGGGGCCTTCACAGGCTCATGAATACAACCCATAGCACTCCTAAGACAATCTATACAAAGCAGCCCAGTGGGTGCTAGTGTGTACCTCTCCTTCAGCCTCATCCAGATTGAATCTGATTGGAACACAGTCATAGAAAAAGTATCTGAAGAAGTGTGCATGCACAAGAAAGCTCATACCAAGAACTAACTTAGTTGGTCTTTAAGGTGCTACTGGAAGAATTTTTTTTTTTTTTTTTGTTTTGACTATGGCAGACCAACACGGCTACCCATCTGTAAATAGAAAAAGGGGTGTGTGCTTTACTAAAGTCAGAATTTGCAATGAATAGTGAAGGATGTAGAAGGCTGACAGTGCATGGGTGCTTATGTTGGCAGGATTGGTGAGGGACACAGGTCTTTGGGTTTGTGAGGATTTGCAAGGGAAAGTGCTAACCTTGCGAAAGAGCTGAGAAGGTGAGGAATGGGAAGCTTTGGTGTTGCTTAGACCAAGATGAGTGAGAACTGGTGGCCTGAGTTTGCAATAGTTGTAGCAGTGAATGGGTTTGGGGCAAGCAAGATATGGAAGGTGTGAAACTTTGGGACTTGGTATTAATGGGCGTTCTTAAGAGTCATCCCTGGTCCTACTGCTGTGAAAAAAATTATAGCTGAGATCTCTGGGCACATGCTGTGTGAGGCTTTAAACCCTGCAACCCATTTCAGATTGCTGCCTCTAATTTAGGGAAATCGCTGTAATAGAATAGCCAGTCTACTGCAGTACCATAATACTTGGGGAAAGGGCTGTAACTCTTTGTTAGATCATCTGCTCTGTATCCAGATGGTCCCAGCTTCAGTCCCCAGCATCTCCTGCTAAGGCTGTGAAAGACTCCTTGCCTGAAAGTTGAAACAGCTGCTGGCAGTCAGTGTCAATCAACTAAGTTATATTCAGAGTACATCCATGGAAATTAACGAACATTCCTAAGTTATCTCTATTAATTTCAATGGGTCTACTCTGAATAAAACTTAGTTGAAAACCGCCTAATATAAGGTTGCTTTTTCATGTTCCTATGTACACATACAGTGGTAAGCAGTTCATGTAGTGGGGAGTAAATGGTAGTAAATGTCCCGTTTCTGGAACTGTTAATATTTACTGTGCTGACTGAATGGCTGTGAATCTGCATTTGATTTTATTATGTTGCCTGAAAGAAGAATACCAACAAACTGGGCTAGAACATCCAAGCACATATTTATTCCCGCCAGGCATTTATCTAAAAGTAATTTCAACTTGAAAACAGTTGGTTTGCAACTGAAAATTATTATTTTTTATTTTTATTTTAAGGCGGTACAATATTTACACATATAGATGCATCTGATAAAAGCAACAACTTGTAGCATGAAGATGAGCTGAAGGCCAGATTTATCACTGGTCTACTTTTGTCTTAAGTGGAGATTGGCAATACAATACTACATGTTTTTATGTGGAGGCTTGTCTCACTGCCCTCACTGGGGCTCACATGGGATGGCAGCCTGCGTCGTACTGCTAAACCTCTGAAACATGCAGCGTTCCCCCTTGCAGCCATTCCCGTCAGAATGCTGCTGCAACAAGGAATTCACTGAAATGCAACATTGTGCTTACTAATTCTTATTTTCTCTGCTACTGTACCTTTGTGGACTCTAGCTCAGAGTTGCGAGTGTATCTGTTTGTGGCTCCCAGTGGCCGGGCATTCCAGGCAGATGTAAGAAGTTAGCAAATCCTCATACTGCTGCTGCTTTCGTTATCTATCTGTCACTCTCTCATATTCTGAAGCCGGAGCATAAGGAGATGCAGTGACGGTGAGATAAAGCAGGGCTTTTTGCTGGCTGCAAAACCAGAAGTGTCTATAACTTTATCTCTTAGAGTTGTTAGGTATAGAATGTCATGAGATGCAGGAATTTGGGAGTATCAGATACTGTAAATGTAGGATGCAGCATGACATGTTGCAAGTCTCTCTCTTTTTCCCTGTTTGTTTATTTGTGTGTGCGTATGCAAAGCAATACACAAATGAAGATGTTAAGAATTAAACTGGATGTGGAAAATACAGATCATAGCAGCAGACAAAGAAGAGGAATCTTTTGTACTTGTGTAAAAAAAACCCAGGTGGTTTCCAGAGAAGGTTTTGGCCAGGATGCACCATGCTAATTTTTCTCAGATGGATATTTCGTCATGTGCCTTAAGCAATGTGCTAGAGTTGTGCATTGGTGGGAGGATTCGGGAATGATTTCATTACAGAATGGGAGAGGGGGAGTACCTCCTTTTTGTCTACTGATTTCAACTATATTGGAACAATAAACACAATTAGAGTAGCAGCAGAGTAAATTTGTAGCATCATGAAAGTGTCCTACATTTCAACAAGTGCTCAGGATTCCCACTTCTGTCCATGAGCAGAATACTTATTTGGCGTAGGACTTTAGCTGTTGTAGTCTGTGGGCTGAATTTGTTCCTTAACTGTGAATGGAAGCTGAATTCTGCACTTCAAACCCTTGCAGAGAGTTTATCCTGCATGCAACATACCTCGGTGTAGAACATGGCCCTTGGAGGTATAGGATAAGCTTCAAGTAAATTTCCATGAGTTGAAAGGCAGAAATATTAGCGCTGCTACTCAGACATCCCAACAAGAAGGGAAAAAATCTGAAAAACAAACAAGCATGAATTATTAGGAATGGCTGCCAGCTGACTGACCTGCCACTTGTGACATGGTTGTGAAATGCCTTGCATAGAGCAAAAGCACCGGTGTTTAACCTCAGGCCCAATGGCTGAGTTCAGCTCTCCTAATCTGGGCCCCAGATCTCTGCCCAGAGACCACACCCTTCCCTGACCCCATGCCACATCCTCCTGCAGTACTTTTATGTCTTTGAACTGGAGTAATGCCTCTTGCTTGCCTGGATGGAAAGATGTGCATGCAGAGATGGAGAGAGAGAGAGAGAGAGAGAGAGAGAGAGAGAGAGAGAGATTGCAAGGGTAGACTGTACCCTACTTTTAAAAGATAAGAGACACATCCATTGTCCCACCAACCTCTGGCAATGTGGCCCCATAGTTAACCAGAGGGATAATCAGGCATAAGAGGGGCACTTAGATGAATGCTCATGAGCTTCATGGGTAAAGCCCTGAATAATATGTCTGGTGACCATTGTTTTTTCTCCTTGGGTACATTTCAGCAAGTAGAACATTAAAGGGGGGGCAGTATTCAGTTTAGACCACTTCTAGTACTATAGCTCAGGGGTGGGAAGATGTGGGCTCTCTAGATGTTGTTGAACCTCAGCTCCCAGCAGCACCAACAAGTGGCAGGGATGATAGAAGTTGTAGTCTGGCAACATCTGGAGGGCTGAAGTTTCCCCATACCTATTACAGCAGTACCTTGGGTTACAGATGCTTCAGGTTACAGACGCTTCAGGTTACAGACTCCGCTAACCGAGAAATAGTACCTCGGGCTAAGAACTTTGCTTCAGGATGAGAACAGAAATCATGCTCCGGTGGCGCAGTGGCAGTGGGAGGCCCCATTAGCTAAAGTGGTGCTTCAGGTTAAGAACAGTTTCAGGTTAAGAACGGACCTCCAGAACAAATTAAGTTCTTAACCCGAGGTACCACTATATGGCAAAAGATGTGTAAAAAGAGCCACAGTTTCAAATTTCACACACACACACACACACACACACACACACGAGAGAGAGAGAGAGAGAGAGAGAGAGATTTCTTAACGTCTTACAAGGGAGTTGTAGCTCTCCTTTTAAAGCCCATGTACTCAGAATTATTCCCATCTGTCCTTCCTCTACTCCCATTCAGTAACCTTGTTGCAAGGTTATGATTAGTGAGAAATGGATCTTAATCACCAGTTGTAATGTTCCCCTTTTTGCTGCAGCTGCTCGAGAGAAGCGAACAACGTTGCAAAACTTTGTCTTCGGTTTTATTTGCTACCCAGAAAGAAAGAAAGAAAAGAGAAAATACTTTTCTATACATACAAGATATGGAACTCAATAGCGGGAAAAGAGAAAGGATGCTATATAACAGAACATGCTTGTTTAGGCATGTTAAATGTGTCTCTTTCAATGGCATTGTGTTTAGTTGGGCCGAGTCATCATTAAATGGATAGTAGAAGGAATAACAAAAAACATTCATTATAAAGTATTTACCTTAAAAAGAAAAACTTCGGAAAATATTACATGCGTGGACATTCAGTCTACAATATGCTGCTGAATTTATTTAATAAGAATTTAAACGTGTCTCTCTGATTATTTAATTGTGTGAGGGGAGGGGGGATTTGTGTTTCTTTTTCGGTAGTTGTGCCAAGCTATCCGTGTGTTTTTCTTCGGTGGTCACCTGCCTCGTTCCTAGCAGATGCGTGCAATCTGCTCATCTTGAAGATGTTAGAACGTGCTGCTGGTGTAGCTGTAGTGAATGCATGAATCTTTTCTTGGGCGGAGGGTAGTAAAACAATTAAATAAGGAAGCTGCTTTATACGAAGCCAAGCCATTAGACTATCCAGCTCAGCATTTTCTGCACTGACAGGAAGAGGGTGTCAGGAGGGTTTTCACCAAGCCTAACTTGAAGACTGAACGTCGAACCTTCTGCATGTAGAGCAAAAGTTTTACTACTGAGCTATAGCTGCTTCTTTGCTGAAGTGCAATTGCTCAAGGTGCAGTGATACCCATAAGCAGGAAAAATGTCTTACTTCAGGAGGAGTTGAACAAGGGACCTTCCAGGAGACAGGCTTCAGCCTTGAGTCACTTATTCTCACTTAAGCCCACTTCTTATTTTTAGCATGCACAGGTCATCATCCTCATGCTTATACATTATATTATAGCCTATGTCCCTCCAGATGTGGCAAGACTGCAACTCCCATCATCCCCGGCCATTGGCCTTGCATACTGGGGCTGATGGGAGTTCAGCCACATCTGGAGGCCCAAAGGCTCCCCCCACCTGTTGCTATTGCTGCTCAGATGACTGCTCAGAGTGGATGAAGGTTTCCTTTTGGGTCTGTGGGCATTTCTGGCATTTTCACATCATCGCCATCATGGGTACTACTGTTTCCTGTTTCACTACATTTGATGAAGAGGAAAATTCCAGAATACCAATAGCAACCTATTCATTGTGACTTGTTCTTTTACATTGTGAGTGGATGCTTTAGGGCATGGGTAGGCAAACTAAGACCCAGGGGCTGGATCAGGCCCAATCGCCTTCTAAATCCAGCCCTCGGACGGTCCGGGAATCAGCATGTTTTTACATGAGTAGAATGTGTCCTTTTATTTAAAATGCATCTCTGGGTTATTTGTGGGGCATAGGAATTGGTTCATTTCCCCCCAAAAAATATAGTCCTGCCCCCCCAAGGTCTGAGGAACAGTGGACCAGCCTCCTGCTGAAAATGTTTGCTGACCCCTGCTTTAGGGCCCAACTGCTGATGGCGGGTGGGTGCTTTCCAACTCATGGGGTAGAATCTCCCCCTGCCATCCATGCCCCTTCCCAGGCCACCTTTCTACCTCTTTACGTCTTTTTGCTGGGTTGGAATGGATATATATATATATATATATATATATATATATATATATATATGCTTTCGTAGATTTTCACGGGTACAGGAATGCAGGTTTTGGTGTCCTCGGGTATCTTCCCGTGTAAAAGTTGGGGTGTCTAGGCGACGTTTCGACGAGGTCTCACTCGTCATCTTCAGGCTGGTGCTTTCGGCTTCTTGTTACTGGAACAGAGCAGGATCTCAGTGTTTGAGTTCCTATAAATACTGTTGAGGAGGTGTGGCCTCCAATGTTCTGGGCAGAGAGGAAGTTCCCAGGCACACTAGCCTGGGAACTTCCTCTCTGCCCAGAACATTGGAGGCCACACCTCCTCAACAGTATTTATAGGAACTCAAACACTGAGATCCTGCTCTGTTCCAGTAACAAGAAGCCGAAAGCACCAGCCTGAAGATGACGAGTGAGACCTCGTCGAAACGTCGCCTAGACACCCCAACTTTTACACGGGAAGATACCCGAGGACACCAAAACCTGCATATATATATATATATATATATGCGCGTATATGATTCTTGACTGGCTGACTGGTGGCCCCAGGAAGATTGGCTAAGTGAGTTTGTGACCCTCAGACGTACAACAATTCCCCACTCTTGTTGTAGATGTTCTATTGCATAAATGTCCTGTTACTTATGAGAGGAAGTTTCTCTTAAACTTATTGGGCATTATTTGTGGTGATTTTTTTCCCCTCACCACCACCAATAAAAAGGTGCATATCTCAGTGTGCTCTGAGAACCCAACTTGCTATATGAGGCAGAAGGTAGCAGTTGTTCCTCTGTGGAAAGAAAGGTCTGTATCATACACGGCTCTGAGGAATGCGTTGCAATGTTATGGACTATGGTACAGAAGCTTGGTGGATAAGATGCCCACTGTCAGTGGACCAGGACTGATATATATTTTGATATACACATTGGATTTGTTATTCTCACTACCCATCGGCACATCCAGTGTGATAAGGAAGAATGGAATTCAGAAAGAGCAATCCAGATGGAAGTTGCATGCACATAACTCTTGCTATTTTACCACATTCTTGCTCGTCTAACTGTGCAAACTTCCATATCAGTGCTTTGATGACTCTGGTCATACATTCAATAAACAAACACACACCTTTTTAACTTTCTCACCATCATGAAAGTCTACACAAATCTTAATAAGCAGAAGGGAGGTGCCATTGGCTACCTGCCTTTCTTTCCAGCAGCCTACCTGGGCTGGAAACAGAGCTCTTGTCAAGGGTAGTCAATTTAAATATAATTGTAAGCAAACTCCAGGCTGTTGTTTTGTGGCAAATGAAGCAGAATAGGGCACTATTCATTTTACACAACTGTTAAAACTTCATGGAACTCTTTAAATCTATTTACACACATGCAGTGCTATCTTGAGATCTTGAAATGAACTACTAGAACAAGCATAGCAGTTTTTTAAAAGACGTGTGTTAACATTAAAAATGTGTAGACACAATGCATTCATACCAAAGAACAGAATTTGTGTTACAAGTTAATGTCATCCATCATCCTATTATTCCCATTCTTAACGATAAAACTTCTATCTTTGAATTGCCCTCTTTTCAGAGGAGTTGATTTCTTTGGGCTTTTTCGATAGCTAAAAAATTAATTCTTCAACAGTGGAAAGCTCCATTAATTCCCAAAATCAAAGACTGTTTTAATGAGCTTAGTGACTTGACTGAATTTAAAGTAGCTGCAATATACATTTACATAAATTAAAATATTTAAAGAATTTGATCTCTATTTTTAGTGGGCTTTTTAAAACAAAAAATCTGTTCTACTTTAGGGCTGGTTGCCATGAATTTAAAACCCTAATTATTCATGGTTATTGAGTCAAGAAAAAAAACCCTACTATGTGTTTCTTTAAACAAGCTCAGGTGATATATTAATAAAAATTATTCAATGAAGACAGTCATATCTGTAGTGTACTGTTGGTGACACTAGCCTTCTGTTTTAAAGAAATGGATCCAGAAACAGCAATGTGAAACATTATTTCAAGATGTGAAGTGATACTTTTAGTCTGAAGTCTAAAAACACAACTTCCTGTATGCTACTTCAGCAGAGTTAATGAACAGATAAGTCTAAGACATCTTAACATTACTTTATATATACTTTACTTTCTATACATATGGCTAAAAGAACCGTGGTTGGTTTAAAATGCTGTGAAAAACACAGCAATCTGTACCTGAGCCACAAAGAGCCAGGTTTCCTCTTCTTCGTGCTGTCTGTTGCATGGCAGTACTTGAGGCCCTCCCCCTCCCCCATGGATGTGGTGTTACTAGAGCCTTCCAGTTGCCAACTGAAAGTGAATGAATATATTTTGGAGTGGGCACCTCAGTTAGCACACTGGCTGTGCAGTTGTCCTAGAAGTAAAAAGCAGCAGCAGCAAAAATGTTAGCCATAATAATATCAAAGTAGTATTTCAAATTGACAGTTTCCATATTAGAGCTGTATACAGTTAAGGCTGCAATCCTAGACCCATTTACTTGGGAGTAAGTCTGTGAATTCATCTACTTCTGAGAGGGATATGTTAAGGTTGCACTGTAAATTTCATTCATTTTGGCAGGATATGAGTGACCTACCTGTGTGCAGGATTGCGATCTAAAAAACTCCAGCTAGAATTCTAGTGCTGGTAGTCTGAAATAGGAAAATTCCTTCCTGGGCCCAATTAAAGCTGTGGCACTGGACGATGTCCAATGATAGCATATCTGTGTGTGTGTGTGTGTGTGTGTGTCCGCACGCGCACTGTATATATTTATACATATATATATATTGTGTTAGGTTGCTGGTGTCCACACTCTGAGGACAAGTGTGCTGCTAGTCTCCTGAAAGCCAGAGAAGACTGGGCCAGCAACCTCTTGCCACCCAACAAAATAACTCTGACATGCCTTCCCCAGCCTTTCAGAACAAAATTAGCTCCCTCCTCAGTGGAGGAAGTGGAGATATGTGGGAGAGAGTGTGGTATTTTCAACCACTAATGGACTAAAAGCCTGCATAATGCTTCTGTTATTTCTGGACGTCTGTGTGCCTGGTTCTTTTTGATATCTGTTCCTTATGTGAATTCTGAATCAACATTTGTGAATATCTGAATTACCCCTTCAGGATAAACTACCTGGAAAGGAGAATGTATATACACTAAAATCTTACTGTGCAGTCCTACACATGTTTACTCAGGAATAAACCCCGTTGAACTAAGTGGAGCTTGCTCCCAAAATGAGTGCATTTGATTGAAACCTTACAGTGTAATCCTTTGCATACTTACTTCAAAGTAATTTCCATTGTGTTCACTGGGGATTATCCCCCCAGTTACGTAAGTATGTATAGGATTGCAACCTAAGACAACTTTGCCTTAAACATCAAACATTTAGTAGTTTATCTACTGTCAGAAATAGTCCAACCCAGCAAAAGGCATACGTCATGGAGTGTCTGAATATTGGTTTTTAGTTCTTGGACTGTATTCTTAAACATACTTATCTATCTTATTGAACTCAAGATGACCAACTGACTGCAAGTTTATACCCTATATTAGGGATGGGAAATCTGTTTTGAATCTCTTGAAGGTAATGAATTGAGGGCTGCATGCTGGCAGTGGGTGTGGCAAAAGGTAGTAGTAGACAGGGCTAGACCACATGTATCCCACACATGTATTTCCTTGAAGAAAAGGTAGAATAGAATTGCAATACAATAAATAAAAGTAAATACATTCCACACTTCAGCTAGGCTATTGCTCTTGGTATATCTATCTTCCCTCTTCCAGTGGTAGTAAACACTGTTGTATAACTCACAGCAGCAAAATACTTCCCATGTAATCTATTCATTTTTTTAAAAAAGAAAAAGAATCACCTTATCATTCATCACTTATGATTTTCATTTAGACAAAGATAGCTTTTATAAAACTGGAATGGAAAACAATTTCTTCCCTGCGGTTATACCATGGGAAATTAAGGAAATGGCATTAGAGGCAGAAATATATATATATATAAAATCTCTTGGTGCAGACAAGATATGACGAGCGTGGGCATTTTGCACTTAAAAATACCCTGCAATGCCTTTGCCAGCAGCCTCTGTTTCCGAAAGGGAAGGACCACCCTCTTTAGTGGTGAAATGCAACTCTTTAGTCATGCCTTTCTTGGGAACAGACAGCTTGTTTTGTGAAGCTGCCCCAAAATATGTATTATTCATGGATGGTGGCCCACCAAGGAGACTTGGTACAGTTGTAATGATAGGTTAGAACTTTGCCAGTCCAGTTCAGGCTCTTCTGCAGACTCTGTTTCAAGTGGAGTGGGGAAAGCATTTATCTTGACATCTCTTTGTCCATGTCTACATGTGCTTGCTGTGTGGTGTTCATTGTGGTGTTCACCAATTCTGAGTTTGCTGTTCAAGGTGTGAGTCCACCTGAACATGACCCCCCTCTCCCTGACTGTGTCAGATTTCTCCCTGGTGTGTGTGTGTGTGTGTGTGTGTGTGTGTGTGTGTGTGTGTATTGATCTGATCTCCATAGCTCCCAAGCACATTTGAGTGTAGAGGGACACAGCATGGTGTGTGGTCCTGCAAAGTATTGTTTGAAGCCTATTTCAGCATTTTTTATGTCTTAGTCGGCAACTTCAGAGAGAAATCTTTGCTTTTCTAGCTGTTTTGAAACTTCAGCTGTTGTAATCTGCGAAATGGAGTGGTCAGCATTTATCCCTGGCTGGCTGTGCTTCCTGATCTGGAAATCTCCTCATGGGAGGAGTTGCCCCATGAAGCATGTACCCAGAATGCTTCAGGGTGTGGACCATGGTTGAGGTGATGTATAGAATGATGGGAAAGGGGTATACATGACCCCAACCACCTCAAAAGTATGGTGAGTGGGACAGAAGACTTTAGCGGATGGAGTGTTCCTTTTAATGTAAATAAGTATACATGAAATTTTTGATTTTGTCTACTGCTTCTACCCCTTGGAGCTGATGTAGTTATACGTGTCATTGTTGTTATTTCTTTTGCCTGGTCTTTGACCATGATAAAGATTGATGGATTGAGACATAAATGCAATTTTTCTCTGGATTACATAAAAAGGTAAATTGAGAAAACGAGCACAAAAAGGGGTTAACAAATCTTTTAAATAATAAAATAAAATAATGGTTGGGAGCTCTCCTAACATATGCATTCACTGGAACCTCAAAGCATGGATGCAAAACAACATCTATAGAATATCACATAACGAAAGGAGAAAGACAGTGAGAAATCCCCTTGGTCCTTATTCTAACCTTGAAAAATTTGTTAATGAATTTTGGTGCTTCAACATCTTGTTCCATCTGTCGGTGGCAATTTTTCTTAAAGTAAAGCAACCTTAAGCAACCAGATGGAAAATGTCCAGAAAGAATTAAATGATCCACTAGTTTCTATATGTTCTCATCTTTAACGCCTGTCTGGCTAGGGGTATTATGTTTTCAGAAAGTTTGACGCCATATGGGGGAAACAGGAGTTTAAGTATTTGGAGGAAGTGGAAATATATGCAATACTTACTTATCAAACCTATCCATCATTTACTACTGAAATGTGATGTCTAGTGGATGAAATTGTACGATTTGGTATACTAATGTCTTATATATATTTTTATTCAAGCCATCATTGCAAATGCACCTAATGTTAGAAATAGAGCGGCAAACTGATTCATGTCCCAGGACATCTTAGGATAGCCTAGTGTTTGCAAATCAAGGAAAATAGGTATAAAATACAAATTGAAAATACAAACTGCTCTCATTGCAGTGAACAGAAGGAAGGCTTTATTATCAGGCCTATAGCAAGAGTGTCCTGGAATGAAGCACCACACAACTACATCCACAGACCTAAGGAGGATATTTGGCTCTCTCAAACAGGAGCCACTTCTGCTTCACATGGAAACAGGGGAGTTTTTAAAGCCAATTAGGAGCATAGGAAGTTTCCTATACTGAGTCAGTCCATTGATCCATCTAGCTCAGCATTGTCCACGCTGCCTGGTAGTGGCTCTCCAGGGTTTCAGGGATGGTTTTCTCCCAGGCATACTTGGAAATCCTTGGCACCGAAGCTGCGACCAACTGCCTGCAAAGCCCTTTCCAAAATTAGGCTTCAGGTCTGTATTTAGACTGAGTCTGAAGACAGAGATTGCAAACCGAATAAGAGGTTTCCTTCTACTGAGTCGAAAGTTTTGCCCATCCAGTTCAATTCTTTCTGCACCAACTCACTGTTAAATTTGCACTGGTGGGTTTTCATGAGGACTTTAAAATTGATGCAGAAATGTTAAGAACTGAATGTAAGATTGAAAAAAGAGAAACCGAGAAACCAAAATGTGACAGATTCACCTATTTCTGGTAGACATGTATACAAACAGACAGCAAGCATTATTGTAATTTAAGAGAAAGACTCTTAAATTTGTTTGTTGAAATAGCCTTTCTCTTTCTTTCTTTCTTTCTTTCTTTCTTTCTTTCTTTCTTTCTTTCTTTTTCTTTCTTGCTTTATCCCAGTAAGTGTTTAGATGTTGACAAACTATGTTGAAGCTAAGAAGAGGAGTTTGGATTTTTTTTGCTTCTGCTTTCAGTTAATTAGTTTACTATTATTTCTGAACTGTGGTTTATCTTAACTATAGTTTGTTGAAACTTCCTTTCTTGCTTTCTTTCTTGCTTGCTTGCTTCATCCCAGTAAACAATAAACATGGAGGAAAATTAACATGATCCAAAGTTATTGCTCTTTCACATGTTAGATTACTGCTTGACTGCGCACGTGAATTCAGTTTATTTTACTTGATGAAGAAAGATAGAAGAATGGCCAATTTCTCCATTTCGGGCCAGAGAGTTGGGGGGGGGGGGAGAAATTCCCCTCTCAGAAAAAGGAAAAGAAGAGAGAGTTCAGTCTTCCTGGGTCGTAGCATCACTATTTCATTTGTCATTGATAGATATGGGATTAAATTACCCTGACCAGTATGGCTGATGTTCTTAGATCCAGTAAGAACACTGAAGTATTTGAACAGAGCTAGCACTTGCATTTGTTTGAAGGTTATTCATTTTCAACTTTTATAATTTCTAAAGTACATTCCAGTTCTTTTCATAGTTATCATCACAGCAAACCTATGAGGGAAGTTATTCTTCTAGATTTGCAGAAGAGAGCTGGGGGCTTAATGTCTTGCAACGAAAGTCACAGTACAAATCCATGACTTAGTCATGATAAGAATGCTATTTTCCTGATTCGCAATTCAGCATTCTGTATCTGTGCAGGTGCCCTTCAGAAGTGGTTGGACTCAACAAGCAAACTGAAAATTCATGCAGAAGTCTTTTTCTTTGTCAGGACTACAGAGTTAAGTCAGCCTGATGCATCTCTGAGAAGTTAACATGGTAAATGTTACTGGCTACCTATCTTCATGCCAGAATTATTAGCCGACTATATTTTATTGTGTCAAGCATAGAGTGAATAACAGTTCTATTTGAAGCACCACAGACGTGCTGAAATTTGCTTGGCAGATAACAGTCTCATCATCTGACCCTGGGTAGCATGAGCTGTAAGCAGCAAAGTCCTAGGCCAGTTGCTGAAGATCAGAGTTGCCGGCTTTTGAAATGGCTCTGCAGTTGTGCCTTTAACAGCTGCTTGATACATAGGCACTAAGCAGGTAATGATCTTTCACCCTGTTCATGTGGTACTTACATGCACAACCTAAGTGTGGAGAGCAAGGAGCTTTTAGACTCTCCCAACCTAACTGCCCACCCAATATCTTCAGGTGACATGTGGATATGTGAAAAGAAAGCCTGTGTGAGCTCCTGCTCATATGCAATCAGTTTGGGGAGACCTCTGGGATCATTACCATCATTGGAGGCCTGAGTGGATTTCTGGATCCATTCGTTTTGCCTCAGGCAGAAGTGGCCTCATTGGTGCAGAATGCCTTCCATCAGCTTGCGCTGGTCTGTCAGTTGCAACCCTACCTGGCCAGGGATAGCCTAGTTTCCGTTGTCTGTGCTCTGATAATCTCTAGATTAGATTACCTCAAAGACAGTTCAGAAACTCCAGCCAGTGCAGAATTCAGGGGCCAGATTGTTGACTGATTTCATCATCTGACACTCTTCTTCATGTGCCCCCCTCTGAGGGAGCTTCAGAGGGTAGCAACATGAGATTAGGCCATCTCAGTGGTGGCTTTCCAACTGAAGCATATTCCCCACAGAGATGCACGAAGAAGTTCCTATTCACCCAGACATTTCAGTCTTAATTGACTTTCATCTTTTAGTTGGGTGAGGTTGGATGTGCCCTTTTCATATTATTGCAACGCTTTCAGTTCATAACATTTTTTATATAAAGAACCACACACACATGTATTGTATGCTTTTTAAAACATATATATATAAGTTTATTTGAGGCACTTCTTTAAATAAGCAACAAATAAATATTTTAATTGATCATTAAACGATAAGATAACAATTCCAAGGCAACAGTTCCACCAAAAGCAATAAATCTGGTAGAAACATTTACATCCATTTATAGGTCATGCAACAGTTGCTGTGAATTGCTATCCATAATATCCAAATAAATAATTTTTTAAAAATGAAAATGAAACCTAAATGTGTGGGTCTCACATAATGGAACAATTCTCCATACAAAAGCGTAAGAATAAAGTAATCCCAGAAAATAAACTTTATGTCGGGGGGGGGGGGAGTTCTGGACTACCCTTCTCTCTGATGCTCTTGTTTTCCATTTGTAGGATTATTTGTTGGTTTGTATGGAGCAATATTTAATTTTATATGCTCTTCCCCCCCCCCCCGCCACCGCCAGCAGTGCAAAGTGGCACATCTCAGAGCTGTTGGATTACCATCACAGTAAGAACAAAACCTTCATCAGTAAATGAATGGTTTTTTAGAAAAACAAACCAAAACAAAAAGACCCAGACCTGATATTCATTTTTTGTCTGTGTCAGTCTGAGAGCTGAATCAGTTAGAAAGGTGTTGTTAATTGTTTTTGGAGTTTGTGTAGATTGTGTCCTTATTTATCCTGCTGTGACCTCATGATGCCACACACGGCCTCTTAGAAGTGGGACAAGGATTATTGCAATTCCCTCTAGAAGTGCTCCTCGGTCACTTTCAAGCTGTTGAGAATGCTCACCGTCTCAAACAAGAGTACATTCAGCTTAACAAATTAGCTGCAGACGTTTTGAAGCAAGGGTTTGATTTTTAGACAACACTGCAGCATTCAAAGGCCTATAACAATGTGGATCTGGGATGTTTTCAAGATGCTGTCTTTGAACTTCATTTTGGCAGGCAAGTGAACCCAAGCACACCATGTTCCCTTTATGAATCTCTTCATTGTATATGAGATAAGCAAGTGATCAAGCCTTTGGCATAGCAAAAGCCTGCGCTCACCCACCATGATTTTATTTTATTTTTTTGTAAAGCAGACATAAGACTTTACAGTCTTTCGTATCTCCTATCTCTACCCACTACTCCTAACATCTTGTTTTCAGATACAAAAAAAGGAATATTATTTGTTTTATTGTACTGCAGATTTTATCAGATGTATTGCAACATGGAGCATCACATAGAATCATAGAATCATAGAATCATAGAGTTGGAAGAGACCACAAGGGCCATCGAGTCCAACCCCCTGCCAAGCAGGAAACACCATCAGAGCACTCCTGACATATGGTTGTCAAGCCTCTGCTTAAAGACCTCCAAAGAAGGAGACTCCACCACACTCCTTGGCAGCAAATTCCACTATCGAACAGCTCTTACTGTCAGGAAGTTCTTCCTAATGTTTAGGTGGAATCTTCTTTCTTGTAGTTTACATGTTAAGGTCCCGAACCAAAGGACTTCAGGGAAGTCAAAAGGATATTATGTTCGGTCTTCTGTAGCTCTGTCAATCTACACCGGTTTGTTTTATTTAATTGTTACTTGCTGGGGAAAGCAGGAGGGCAATATACCCACAAAATAGGAGGATTTTTAGGCGATGTACACACACTCATTTACTCTGTATCCAGTACAGTCCCACTACTAGTTTGAGAAGTGATGTACATACAACATTATCCACAATCCATGTCTATCCTGTATCTCTGCAGTTGTTTCTTAGGAAATAGTGTGCTTTGATGCACTCCTCCACCCCTCCCAAACCAGCTCCAACCCAATTTGAGAAAAAGGACACCTGAACTATGTTTTAAGCTGGTAATGTGTACATAGTTTTAGTGTGGGTGATATTACAGGGGAACCTGATACATACGTTGTAAACCCTGAACCAAAAGAAAACTGATTTTCTTCTGTATGCACTTGACTGTCCTTTCTATGTATGAGAAGCACAGTAACGAATCCACATGGAATCGGGGCTTTCAGGCTGATCTGCTCAAGCTGTATAGTGATTTTCCTGTTTTGTATTAGTAGAAGCCATGCTTCTAAAAATTTTGAAGCTCATTTTTCATATCGAAATTGCCGCTTAATGTAAATTATTGTAGTAGTTTGGGTATTCTGTGCATTGGCACACAACTCCTGGGTAGATGGTGCTGTGTTCTCTGGCGAGCAAAGCACGCTGCTGTTTGTTGTGAGCGACATATATTACAAACGTGCTATTTAAAGAAAAAATGGAGGAAACAGGGGAAGTTGACGTAAATACCTACATTTCGACAGAACTATATTTAGTTCCTGTGAAACTAAAAATATTTTGGTGTATTGTTCTGGTCAGGTCAGGGTCACATGGGTTGGACAATGCAGTTACGTGGTTAGTTGTCTGGCTTCCTACTATTGGCAACTTTGTTTTGCTAGATTACAAGGAATAAGGAAGTTGGAGGTCATTTAGCAAAATTTCTGGTACACCTCAATGGGGAGGGGGGGAGTAATAGGCCTGCTTTGATTTAGGCTTTTTGAATTATACGTTAGATCTGGCACTGATTATGTCACATTAGGTTTTGACATATCGTATTGTTCATCTTCATCCTGAGCATCCAGACAAAACATGGTGCATTTTTAATAGCAAAGGCTTATAGCGAGCAAGCTTTTATTATGGCATTCTGAAATATTTTCTATGCCTTGATGGTATATCATCTTTGGATACAAGTCAATAAAGATATGTGCTCATCTGTTTTGATTCACAGTTGCAAAATTGCTATGCTTCTGATTTGTGAATATGGACATTTTGATTAAATTTATTGTAAGTGCATCTGGCAGCCCGTAATTGCATTGAACCGAACTATCTTTAAAAACACTGAAACCTCAGATCATTTGTGAAAATAATCATTTGGAACATAAAACACAATTCTGCCATGCCAGCTTGTTTCTTCAACACCCCCATACCCCCGCTTTACCACACTCAGGAATGGCAGCTTG